>NC_090997.1:2065000-2690000 GCF_041146395.1 Eulemur rufifrons | reverse complement strand
AATAAAGCAAGTCACACAACTCTTTTGGTTTCCCAGTGCATATAAAGGCTATGCTGCAACTTCTCGGGCCCCTCTCTCCTGGGACCCAAGAACCTCGCCCGTGCCCCTCTCTTGGGACCTGTTACAAAAAAAAAAAAAGGCCATGCTTACACCATACTGTAGCCTATTAAGTGTGCAATAGCATTATGTCTAAAAAACAATGTACACAATTTACATACCTTGATTTTAAAATATTTTATTGCTGAAAATGCTAAGGATCACCTGAGCCTTCAGTGAGCTCTAATCTTTTTGCTGGTGGAGGGTTTTGCCTCCGTGTTGATGGCTGCTGACTTATCAGGGTGGTAATTGTTGAAGGTTGGGGTGGGCGTGGCAATTTCTTAAAATAAGACAACAATGAAGTTTACTGCATCCATTGACTCTTCCTTTCATGAAAGAGTTCTCTGTAGCATGTGATACTGTTTGATAGCATTTTACCCATAGCAGAACTTCTTTCAAAATTGGAGTCAATCCTCTCAAACCCTGCACTGCTTTATAAACTCAGGTTATATAATTTTAAATCCTTTGTTATTTCAATAATGTTCACAGCATCTTCACCAGCAGTAGATTCCATTTCGAGAGGCCACTTTCCTTGCACATCCATAAGAAGCAACTCCTCATCCGTTCAAGTTTTATAATGAGATCGCACCAATTCAGTCACATCTTCAGACTCCACTTTCTTTTTTTTTTTTTTTTTTTGAGACAGGATCACCCAGGCTGGAGTGCAGTGGTGTAATCATAGCTCACTGTAACCTCAAACTCCTGGGCTCAGGGGATCCTCCTGCCTCAACCTCCTGAGTAGCCAGGACTACAGGCACACATCACCATGCCCAGCTAATTTTTTAAAATTTTTTTATAGAAACAGGATCTTGCTATGCTGCCAAGCTGGTCTCAAACTCCTGGCCTTAAGAATCCTCCTGCCTTGGCCTCCCAAAATGCTGGGATTACAGGCGTGAGCCACCACACCCATTCAGGCTCCACTTCTAATTCTTGTTCTACTGGTACTTCTACCACATATGCAGTTACTTCCTCCACTGAAGTCTTGAACCCCCCAAAGTCATCCAGGAGAGTTGGAATCAACTGCCTCCCAACTCCTGTTAATGTTGATATTTTGATCTCCTCCCATGAATTATGAATGTTTTTAATGGCATCTAGAATGGTAAATCCTTTCCAAAAGGTTTTCAGTTTACTTTGCCCAGATCCATCAGAGGAATAACTATCCATGGCAGCTATAGCCTTCTGAAATGTATTTCTTAAATAATAAAACTTGAAAGTTGAAATCACTCCTTGATTCATGGGCTGCAGAATGGATATTGTGTTAGCAGGCATGAGAACAACATTAATCTTCTCATACACCTTCATGGAGCTCTTGGGTGACAAGGCACATTGTCAATGAACACTAACATTTTGAATCTCTTTCTGAGCAGTAGGTCTCAACAGTGGGCTTAAAATATTTAGTAAACCATGCTGTAAACAGCCTTTGTTCTTCCATTTATAGAGCACAGGCAGAGTAGATTTAGCACAATTCTTAAGGGCCCCAGAATTTTCAGAATGGTAAATGAGCACGGGCTTCAACTTAAGTCACCAGCCACACCAGCCCCTAACAAGAGAGTCAGACCATCCTCTGAAGCTTTGAACCCAAAGCATTGACTTCTCTCTAACTATGAAAGTCCTAAATGGCATTTTCTTCCAATATAAGGCTATTTTTGTCTACATGGAAAGTCTGTCATTTAGTGCCACTTTTATCAATTATCTTAACTGGATCTTCTGGATGACTGCTGCAGCGCCTCCGTCAGCACTTGCTGCTGCACCTTGCACTGTTGTGTTATGGAGACGGCTCCTTTCCTTCAGCGTCATGAACCAACCTCTGCTGGCTTCACATTTTTCTTCTGCAGCTTCCTCACCTCTCTCAGCCTTCACAGAACTGAAGAGAATTATGGCCTTGCTCTGGATTAGGCTTTAGCTTAAGAGAATGCTGTAGCTGGTTTGATCTTCCATCCAGACCACTCAAACTCTCCATCTCTGCAATAAGGCCGTTTTGCTTTCTTATCATTCATGTGTTCCCTGGAGTAGCACTTTTAATTTCTTTCAAGAACTTTTCATTTGCATTCACAACTTGGGTAACTTTGGTGCAAGAGGCCTAACTTTCGGCCTGTCTCGGCTTTCAACACGCCTCCCCAAGCTAAATCATTTCTAGCTGTTGGTTTAAAGTGAGAGATATGCGACTCTTCTTCCACTTGAACACTTAGAGGTAATTGTTGGATTATTCCCAGCCTGAGCAAGAGCGAGAACCCATCTCTACTAAAAATAGAAAGAAATGAACTGGACAGCTAAAAACATATAGAAAAAAATTAGCCAGGCATGGTGGCGCATGCCTGTAGTCCCAGCTACTTGGGAGGCTGAGGCAGGAGGATCGCTTAAGCCCAGGAGTCTGAGGTTGCTGTGAGCTTGATGCCATGGCACTCTAGCCCGGGCAACAGAGTGAGACTCTGTCTCAAAAAAAAATTGTTGGATTGTTCATTGGCCTAATTTCAATATTGTTGTGTCTCGGGGAATAGTGAGGCCTGAGGGGGCGGGGAGACTGGCATGGCCAGTAGGTAGAGAACACATAACACACACATTTACCAATCAGGTTACTAAGTTTGCCATCTTATGTGGGTGTGGTTTGTGGAGCCCCAAAACAATTATAACAGCAACATCAAAGATCACTGAGGCCGGGCGCGGTGGCTCACGCCTGTAATCGTAGCACTCTGGGAGGCCGAGGCGGGTGGATCACTCGAGGTTAGGAGTTCGAGACCAGCCTAAGCAAGAGCGGGACCCCGTCTCCACTAAAAATAGAAAGAAATTATCTGGCCAACTAAATTATATATATAGAAAAAATTAGCTGGGCATGGTGGTGCATGCCTGTAGTCCCAGCTACTCGGGAGGCTGAGGCAATAGGATCGCTTGAGCCCAGGAGTTTGAGGTTGCTGTGAGATAGGCTGACGCCACGGCACTCTAGCCTGGGCAACAGAGCAAGACTCTGTCTCAAAAAAAAAAACAACAACAACAAAAAACAAAAAAACATATCACTGAACGCAGATCACCATAACAGAATAATAATGAAAAACTGTGAAATACTGTGTGAGTTAACAAAACATGACACAGAGACGTGAAGTGAGCACACGCTACTAGAAACACGGCGCCGACAGACTTGGTTGATGCAGGGCTGCCGCAGACCTTCAACTTGTAAAAACGCAATACCTGCGGGGTTGGGGGCCAGGGATACAGCCAGCATGGAGCACAAAGGGGGCCCCTAAGGGCCTGGAAATTGATTTCTGAAGCTGGGATCCGGTACCCAGGTGCTTGTTGCACACGGCTTTACCTATGCGCGCTCATTTCATACGTTCTTCAATGTGTGGACTATATTCCCACTATTACTTTCAGGAGTGAGGCTGGGAGGGAAGAGGATGAACACTGGGAATGCCGGCTGTGCTAGGAAGGGGGAGGTAAGACGTGGCAGCGGCTTGAGAGGACCAAGGTTGAAGAAGGATTTCTTTTTTTTTTTTTTTTTTTTTTGAGACAGAGTCTCACTCTGTTGCCCGGGATAGAGTGAGTGCCGTGGCGTCAGCCTAGCTCACAGCAACCTCAAACTCCTGGGCTCAAGCGATCCTCCTGTCTCAGCCTCCCGAGTAGCTGGGACTACAGGCATGCACCACCATGCCCGGCTAATTTTTTCTATATATATTTTTAGCTGTCCATATCATTTCTTTCTATTTTTAGTAGAGATGGGGTCTCGCTCTTGCTCAGGCTGGTCTCGAACTCCTGAGCTCAAACGATCCGCCCACCTCGGCCTCCCAGAGTGCTAGGATTACAGGCGTGAGCCACCGCGCCCGGCCAGGATTTCTTTTTTAAGTGAAGACCTATCTGGGTTTATAGACATTAGGTCAGAACCGGTGAAGGAGATGAGGGTAAAGCGCAGGAGGGTAAGAAATGGCGCAAGGTTAGGAGTGGGATGCAGGGAGGAAGGATTGGCTTCCAACAGGCTCTGAAACTAAGGAAAGGGACATCAGGATGGGTAAAGAAAGGCGTGGGGGGGTGTGAAGGAGGGCACTCGAGCCTCAGAGAAGAGACATAGCCATCTGCTGAGACAGGGGCAACAGGAGTGGGGCAGGGGGCTCAGAAGAGGGGATGAGGTTGGAAAAGAGCTGCGGGGTGGGGGGGTAGAGGCGCTTAGCCGGTGCACTAGGAGGCCGAGGGCACAGCTGCAGGGCGCCAGCCAGAGCAGCGAAGGCTGCACAGGGAGGGAGGAAGGAGGAGGGTCTGACAGAACGGGGAGGCCAGGGCCTGAAGGCCTCGCTGGGGGTGGAGCAGGTATACTTGCTGACCTCCAAGATCTGTGAGCTACTCAGAGAGCGTGGCACTGGCATTTTCAATTTCAGAAAGGATACAGTTCCAGATGCTGATAATCACCAGAATGGGATCCTGGGAAATGTGGCTGAAATGGAGTCAAGATAAAAGTTGTTGGAAGGAGGTCAAGAAGCTTTGAAGAAAGGAAGTGTTGGTTGCTGAAGGAAGAGGATGAGGTATGGGTGAGAGGAGGCCTTCACTATGTACCCCTTTATCTTTTTTTTTTTTTTTTTTTTTTTTTACAGATAGGGTCTTGCTGTATTGCGCAGGCTGGAGTGCAGTGTTACAATCATAATGCACTACAGCCTTGAACTCCTGGCTTCAAGCCATCCTCCTGCCTCAAGTGCCCGCCACCATGCCTGGCTAATTTTAAAAAAAAAATTTTTTTAGTGATGGGAGCACAAGCGATCCTCCTGCCTTGGCCTCTTGAGCCACTGAGATTATAGGTATGAGCCACTGTGCAGAGATCTCTTTTATATTTTTTTAAATTTTGAACCATACAAATTGACTCTATGAAAAAATAAAATAAACTGGATTTTTTTCTTTTTACTTGGGGTATGGATTAAGTCATTCGCAAGGACATGGGCAAGACTGGGGAAGACGACTTGAGCCAGGTATCCCAGGCCTGGAAGTCAGTTGCTTAGGCAACAAAGAAGACAGAGGTAGCAGAGCAGACTGGGTGAGGCTGGAGGACAGAGTGTTTGGTGAGAAGTAGAAGAGTCCTGTACCTGACAAGGTACTGGGAGATTCTGCCTCCATTTCCCCAGACCCAGTGCTGGGCAGAGTCAGGGAGGGTGTGTGGAGGACACAGCATCAGGGAAGGCGGTGGGTTGCAGGGAAAACTAAATTCCCGCCAAGGTAGGAAGGCGAGGGAAGAGTTTGTCAGGAGGCTAAGGCTGGGCAAAGGTTCCAAAGAGCTGAGTAGAATGAGTTCTGAGGAAGGAGGAGCCGGCACTGAGGAGCAGCCCGGGGATGGGGACACTGCAGGGGAGGGATGGGAGTTCAGAAAACGTGGTTTTGCAAATGGGTAGGAGTGGTGTAGGCCCTTTGTTTTCATATGCTTTATTTTCTCCAGCAGCGGGCTGCTGCCAACATTGCCAAAACGCCTGCAGTTTTCACCGGGATTCCTGCACCAAGGGCAGGGCTGAGTGCGGATCAAAGGAGAGAGATGAAAGTTGGAGGTTTTGCTGTAATACAGGACAGTTTTATCAGCCAATGGATTATAAAGTCCAGGCTGACTTCCGTCCTCCTTTCCCACTGGTTGCTCAGGGAATATAGTAATTCCAGTTTGCGCTAAGCACAATTGTAAAAGTAAACCCACAGGGCCGGGCGCGGTGGCTCATGCCTGTAATCCTAGCACTCTGGGAGGCCGAGGCGGGAGGATCACTTGAGCTCAGGAGTTTGAGACCAGCCTGAGCAAGAGTAAGACCCCGTCTCTACTAAAAATATAGAAAGAAATTAGCGGGACAACTAAAAATAGTATAGAAAAAATTAGCCAGGCATGGTGGCACATGCCTGTAGTCCCAGCTACTTGGGAGGCTGAGACAGAAGGATCGCTTGAGCCCAGGAGTTTGAGGTTGCTGTGAGCTAGGCTGACGCCACGACACTCTAGCCCGGGCAACAGAGTGAGACTCTGTCTCAAAAAAAAAAGTAAACCCACAGCCTAAAATACTTTGAATGCCTCAGAGAAATGTCTGACCTTTCCTACTGTTTTGGATTTTCAAGGTCACTGCTTGCTCTAAGCCATGAGCTAGCTTAGACCACTTAGCCTTGACCACTTCTCTCACACAAGCACACACACACACACACACACTCCCTTACAGATCAAGCTGCTGTGGACTCACGGGGCTGGAAAAGACTCTCAAGAGCAACCCCTCCGTTTTATTGAAGAAAATACTGAAACCTCTGAGGCTTTGATGACTTCAAACTGGACCAGAACCTAGACCTTCTGTCTCCCCTTCTGTTGTTCCTTGTATCCGTAATCAGATTTTATTTCTAAAGCCCATTAAAAATCCTGAATTTATCTTTCTTGACACTATGTCAAGGCATTTGGTACTGCAAGCTAAAGACAGAATGGCCCCTTGTCTTATACTGGCAGAAGGTGGCAAACAAGGGACAAGGATCTAGAAGATTCTAAACCCCCTAGATGGGGTATGTGGGAAAACTGCCCTACATCATCTCCCCACCAGACCATACAAGCAAAGACAACTCGTGCACTGCTGCTTGTTTCTGTGTAAAGCTGTAACGGGTGGGCTAGGCACTTGTAAGATTCATCGACTCTCAACTGCACCTGCCACCAAGGACCACCTGTCTTAAACTATAGGCTGAGATTAGGCCTCCCATCCCATCCACATTTCCAGAAAGGAAAAGTAGCAAGAAGGGGATAGGAAACAAAATTTTGCAAACTCTAATTCTTAACTTGACAGCTTTCTGTATTTCTCCTCTCACAGAAATGTGAACTACTCTTTTTTTTTTTTTTTTCTGAGACAGAGTCATTCTGTCACCCTGGCTAGAGTGCAGTGGTGACATCATAGCTCACAGCAACCTCAAATTCCTGGGCTCAAGCGATCCTCCTGCCTCAGCCTCCCGAGTAGCTGGGACTAGGGGTGCAAGCCACGACATCCAGCTAATTTCTCTATTTTTAGGACTGAGCCTGGTCAAGAACTGTTTTTCCTATCTCATCTCTTCCTGTCTTCATTGCTAAACTTCCCAAAAGAATAGCTCACATTCCAGCCAGGTGTGGTGGCTTGGGCCTGTAATCCTAGCACTCTGGGAGGCCGTGGCAGGAGGATCACTTGAGCTCAAGAGTTCAAGACCAGCCTGAGCAAGAGCAAGACCCCATCTGCACAACAAATAGAAAAGTTAGCTAGGCATGGTGGCACCTGCCTGTAGTCCCAGCTACTTGGGAGGCTGAGGCAGAAGGATTACTTGAGCCCAGGAGTTTGATGTTGCTATGAACTACAATGATACCACTGCACTCTACCTGGGGCAACAGACTGTCTCAAAAAAAAAAATTATTTTGAAAATTTCATAGTCTGTCTCCCAATTAGGCAAAGAGGAAAGGAACTATTGTTTATTCGGCACCTACTGTATGCCAGGCTCACTTACCCCATATACTAGCCCCGTGAGGAATCAGGGCCTTTGATTCAAAGATAAAGATCCTGTGATTCAGAGAAGGGCCCTCATTTAGTACAGAAATATGGCTTTGAGCCTAGGTGTGTGTGACACAAAAGCCTATGTGCTTCTTCGAATCGACATGGCCTGACTGTAGGCGATTCTACAAAGGCGATTTCTGCAAAGAGGGCATTTCAGAATAGGAGGAACTAGGTGTGGGCATAAAATCAGACAATTTAAAAGGGAAAGGCGAAGCGTCAGGGCCCCACTTAAACAGTCTCCCCACATCTCCTACAACCAGTACCCCTTGAGTTCAGGTATTCAGTTTTAACTCAGGAGTGAACTTTTATGGGTGATGCTGGCTGAGCCCAAGAGGAATGACTTCAACAGTCAGTCATTTATTGCATGACTTTTATTTGCAAAACATAACTCACAACATAATTCTGGCACCAACAAGCTTACAGTCTCATGGGGGAAACCAGATATTGAACACATAATACAGCAAGTAGCTTCATCAGAATTAAGATGTATGGAAAATGCACTAGTCTCCTAGTGGACATAACAACCAAATCCAATTACAGGAAACGTGGCATCTTCATCCAAACTTGGATGGGTGGGGAAGTGAGTGTAGGTATTAGGGGTGCGAGGAAGAGGAAAGGAAGGGACCAGCCTTCAAGGGGCTCATAGGTGCTGATGGTGAAGCCGTGGAGACTACAGCTTAGTTCGGGAGCGACAGAGAAAGAGGCAGAGTTGAGGAGAGGTTTTGTTTAGGGAGGGGAAGCCCTGACCTTGTCAGTCTGGAGGAGAGGTGAGGGATAGGGGGAAGGACCGGGTTCAGTGGAAAGATTAGAGTAGAATAGTACTAACGTAAATAATCGCGTAATTAGAAGAATTAGTCCTAGAATTAAATATATAGTAGAGGTGAAATGGGCAAGGTCATCGACAGCGCAAGCACAGGGCGTTTGCCTTGGCAAGACATCAGGATTGATTCTGAGAATGGAGGGGAGGACCGCTGTGATTTTAAAGAGTTGTGACCTGGAGTGGAGAAAAGCTGAGGGCACGAGATCGTCTGGCTTTGTGGGAGGTGAAATCATATTTTAGGCTAGAAGCGCTGGGGCAGTTAGTAGCTTCAGAAGAGTTGGAAAAGCCTGGAAGTGTGGCTGGAGGAACCAAGGACGTACGCAGCAGGGGATGCGCGCGTGGGCAGCAGCGACTAACAGCCCTGATAGCCGCGGGGCGGTCTGGGACCCCGGGAGGGGCCCCGGCTGCACCCAGCGCCCCGCTCCGCACCGTCCCAGGGAGCAGGTGGCAGCGCGACGGCGGGAAGCGCGGGTGGGAAGCGCGCGCTGCGGGATGCACAGCGGGCAGGGCGCACGCGATCGCGGGACCAGTCGCGCCGCGGGCCGCCGGAATTAGGGGGCGGGCCCGAGCGAGCGGGCCTCGGCGAGGCACTTGGCACGCACGCGCAGACTGGCCGCGGGGCCCGGAGGCACAGAGGAGGGGGAGCGACAAAGAGGCGGGTGTGGAACGTATTTCCGCTCTGGCGGACAAATAATCCCGGCCAAAGGGGAGGCAAGGCCATCCGGCCCTTTAACCGCGTGGGGGTGCTGGTGAAGAAAGGGGGGTCGGGAAAGGGGGATCCTGCTCCTTTAATTTCCTCCCCTCTTCCTCCTCCCCGAGTCCTCGCCAACGCCGCCGCGCGCGCGGGGCCTGGAACACACCGCACGAGCCGCCCCCGCCCCTCCCCCCTTACGCCCACGCGGAGCCGGCCCCGCGCGCGCGCGCGCCCCGTGCACCCCCGCGCCTGCGCGCTGCCCAGGCCCTGCCCGTGTGTGGGGGGCGCCGCCGGCCCCGGGGGGGTGGGGAAAATAGGGGGGAAAAAAAACAGCGCGCGGAACCGGGCCAGGTGAGAGGCGCGTGCACTCAGGGTCGTGGGGCTGGGGGGGGCGTGTCACGGAGCTCTGAGCGTGGGGGGGGGCGTGCACGATGCGTGCAGGCGGCGGGGGGAGGACGTGAAAGGCGCGTGCAAACGTGTAAAGGGGGGGCGGAGGAATGAGACAGTGGGTAAAGGGGGCGGGGTGAGAAGAGCCTGCAAGCGGAGCCACCCTAGAATCCAGAGACCCAGGCCTTTGCTTCCCCCACCCCCTTTCTCCGTCCTTTCACCGTGGGCGCGCGGGCTCGCCCCATCCTAGCGGGCTGCCAGGCTGGGGGGTGTGGACGCCGCTGCCCCGCCCCCGGGAACCACGCCTCCCTCCTCTCCGAGGGACAGCGCTTCCCCCGGCTTGGGGAAACTGAGGAAGGGGCCTGAAGCCTGGGAGATCGGATCGGGGGGCTGGGCAAGAATGGGGGCAAGGGTCCTGGAGACTTGGCTTCCTGAAGCCAGAGACCTTTGTCTCTGACCGGTTTCCTTCCCAACCAGGGTTGTCCACCCCAGCCACAATGGCTTCTGGGGTGGAAGTCCTACGTTTCCAGCTGCCGGGCCATGAGGCCGCTACGCTGCGGAACATGAACCAGCTCCGGGCAGAGGAGCGGTTCTGCGACGTTACCATTGTGGCCGACAGCCTCAAGTTCCGAGGCCACAAGGTCATCCTGGCCGCCTGCTCGCCGTTCCTGCGGGACCAGTTCCTGCTGAACCCCAGCTCTGAGCTGCAGGTCTCCCTGATGCACAGTGCCCGCATCGTGGCTGACCTGCTCCTCTCTTGCTACACGGGGGCCCTGGAATTCGCTGTCAGGGACATCGTCAACTACCTGACGGCCGCCTCCTACCTGCAGATGGAGCACGTGGTGGAGAAATGCCGGAATGCCCTCAGCCAGTTCATTGAGCCCAAAATAGGCCTCAAAGAGGATGGGGTCAGCGAGGCTAGCCTTGTGAGCAGCGTCAGTGCCACCAAGTCCCTCCTCCCTCCATCCAGGACCCCAAAGCCAGCCCCCAAACCCCCACCTCCACCTCCTCTACCCCCTCCACTCCTGCGGCCAGTGAAGCTGGAGTTCCCACTGGATGAGGACCTGGAGCTGAAGGCGGAGGAGGAGGATGAGGATGAGGACGAGGATGTGTCTGACATCTGCATCGTCAAGGTGGAGTCAGCGCTGGAGGTGGCTCACCGGCTCAAACCCCCTGGAGGCTTGGGAGGGGGTCTGGGTATTGGAGGCTCCGCGGGTGGCCACCTTGGGGAGCTGGCCCAGACCAGTGTGCCCCCCAGCACTGTAGCCCCACCGCAGGGTGTGGTGAAGGCCTGCTACAGCCTGTCGGAGGACGCAGAAGGGGAGGGCCTGCTGCTGATTCCCGGAGGCCGGGCCAGTGTGGGGGCCACCTCGGGCCTGGTGGAAGCGGCAGCAGTGGCCATGGCTGCCCGGGGGGCGGGGGGCAGCCTGGGGGCCGGGGGCAGCCGGGGACCCCTGCCTGGGGGCTTTTCGGGTGGAAACCCCTTGAAGAACATCAAGTGCACCAAGTGCCCGGAAGTGTTCCAGGGCGTGGAGAAGCTGGTCTTCCACATGCGGGCACAGCACTTCATCTTCATGTGCCCTCGCTGCGGCAAGCAGTTCAACCACAGCAGCAACCTCAACCGCCACATGAACGTGCACCGCGGCGTCAAGTCACACTCCTGCGGCATCTGCGGCAAGTGCTTCACGCAGAAGTCCACACTGCACGACCACCTCAACCTGCACTCGGGAGCGCGGCCCTATCGGTGCTCCTACTGCGACGTGCGCTTCGCCCACAAGCCTGCCATTAGGCGGCACCTCAAGGAGCAACACGGAAAGACCACGGCCGAGAACGTGCTGGAGGCCAGTGTGGCCGAGATCAACGTCCTCATCCGCTAGCCGGGCAGGCGTGGAGGCCAGGAGGCTGGGGTCCCTGGGCTGGGTGGGAAGAGGGCTTTTTGGCCCAGGAGAATTGGGGGGTGAGGGGGAATAGGGCAGAAAGGTAGAGTGGGGAGCCTGAGCAGACACACATGTCCTGAGGGAGGGAGGAAGATTCCTTGGAGAGAACACTGCCTCTTCAGAGTGGAAGAAAAGGATGGAGCCAGGGACAGCGTTTCTTGAGAAGGCCAAGGGAATACGGGGTCCCAGAGAAAGATTTTCTTCTCTTAGAGGTGCATGTATATGTGGAGGGAGGGGAAAGGGTCCTATAGAAGAAGGAAAACAAAGACTGGGAAAAGTTTTATTCCTGTCTAAGGCTGCCCATGGGGAGGTTCTGACATTTCTCGAGGTAAGAATGGTGGGTGGGTGGGTGGGTGGGAATAGGGAGGGTATTTGGCAGGAGGCAGCTTAGGTGCTCCTGCTTAGAATAGATGCTTAGGAGAGGGCGTGGTAGGGGGGAAAGATTACTGAGTCCCAGAAAAGGAAGGGGGAGACAGTTCTTGCATGCTGGGGAAATGGGACTGTGGATACAAGGCTCGCTGAAACTTGAGGGAGAACAAAGGTGCCAGGTAAGAGAACGTGGAGGTGAGCATCCTGGGTAGATATTGGGAAGTGGGGGTACAATAGCAAGAACAATGAATAGATGTGGGGTGGTGGGAGGGCACTTAGAAGAAAGAACACAAGAAGGGCTGTTGGCAGGGGAGAGGAGTAGAGACTTATACAGTATTTTTTAAGAAAACAAAACGTATTTTTTAGGATTTTTTCTGGAGTTTGGGGTTTTAGTTTTTCTGCTTTTGTTTTCCACAAAATAAAAAAAAACTTTTTTTTCTTTATATTCTGGCAACTGCGTGTATATGACTGTCCCACTATACTAGACAGCCTCTCCCTTTGATGCTGTGTACTCAATACCTAGAGGTCACAACTCATGCAGGTCCCATGCCTGACAAAGCCCAGCCGTAGACACGGAAAGAGAATGTGACAAGTGAGCTCCTCTGGCCAGGGACATCCCCCTCCCCCAGTTCTGCAACGTCAACAACTAGCAAGATACCTGATAGCACAATTCATGCTGATACATATGAACTGCTCCTCTATTTGAGGGGTTTGGTATCAGTGCTAGGGATGAGCTACAAATGGCCAATGTACCCACGGAAATTTTAAGCTGGAATCTGTGAGCATTTTTTGTCTGGGAGAAATGGTTCATGTCTTCGGAAAGCTAAAAAAACGCTACATTTGGGTTAGGGTGTGGGAAAGACTACAATTCCCAGAAAGCTCTGGAATAGTTACCCAAAGAGAACTACAGTTCCCAGAAGGCTTTGAATTGGCCTCAGGTGCCATACCTGCCAGTGTCAAATAGGGTTTGTGAGATCATAACATAGTCTCCAAATTCTGACTGTGTGATACTTAAGGGGATGGTACCCTAAATACTGGTATCAAGGTTGTATATCTTGGTGTGTATCATTCATACTTAAAACTGTCGGCTAGGCAATGACCCACGAGTGCCTGTGCTTGTAAAGTGTTTGGCAAAAAGGGTTACTGCAGTGTCACTAGACAGTAATGACACTCGGGCCCTGGGCTTACCTGGATCCCTAATGCGTGTAGCGGCTTAACACGTCGGGCACAAATAGACATTTAGCCCCAGGTTTTCAATAGAGGACGCTGCTCCAGGGACATGAGGCAGCATGCTACAACCAGCCAGGAAAAAAAGGTGTCCCCTGCGCGTCCCTATCGCCCCCTTTTTGCTCGTTAGAGAGCCGAGGCCAAAACTGAGCTCGAGCCATCTATCTGGTGACCCAGAAACTAGAAAGGCAGAAAAGCAACCAGAGGCGGAATAAGCACAAGCGGGCCGCAGGAAGTACAGCCGCTGCCGAGAGCCAGAGGTTTAGACGCT
This sequence comes from Eulemur rufifrons, assembly GCF_041146395.1. Classification (NCBI taxonomy): domain Eukaryota; kingdom Metazoa; phylum Chordata; class Mammalia; order Primates; family Lemuridae; genus Eulemur; species Eulemur rufifrons. Next base: position 2,676,715 of record NC_090997.1, on the reverse strand, counting down.
CTGCTTGTTACCTAAAACCAGGTGGGGATGGAGAAGCCACACCTGGACCCAGGCGTGCCTCGCCCTCCGTTCCCTGCAGAGAAGAGGCCAGGAATGACAGGAATTCTCCCCCGCAGTCCCCAGCTTAGGACAGCCACAGCCATCTCCGAAGATGCTCTCGGGGGAAAATGGCCAGAAAGCGCGTAGCGGCTCCTTTAAGGCTCCTCCTCGCCCGCCCGCCCTCGCTCACGTGACCCGGGGCGGCCGCGCGCCGGCTCGGCCCCCCGCGCAAGCGGCGATGGCGGCGGCGGCGGGAGCTGCAGCGGCGGCGGCCGCCGAGGTGCGGAAGGGGAGGGGGAGAGGCGGGTGCATGCCCGCGCGCGCGCCCGGGGGAAGCGCGCACCCGTGCAATGCTCCGGGGGTGCAACGGGGCCGGGGGGCCCGGGCGGGACTTGCAGCAATCCGGGGGGCCAGCACCGGGGGCGGATGAGGGGACCAGGGGGTGGGAGGTGGGGGGAGTGGGCACGGAGGCGCGCGTGCAGCCGCCAGCTGCCCCTGAGTGGGTGGCGGGCGCCGGGGCCCCAGGATCACGCGCAAGGGGCACGAGGGGCCGTCCACCGGGCTGGGGGGTAGCGGGTGCTGGAGGGGTTGGTGCCCGGGGTCCCCGCGGCCTGGGGGACAAAGGGGGAGCGGCGCGTGGAGCCGGGAGGAGGGGGCGGGGCCGGGGCGCAGAGGCCCCGCCCCCTCCCCCTCCTCTCCTCTCGGCCTCAGAGATGCGGGGTCTACCAAGAGGGAGGGGGCTGATGCGAGCCCGGGGGAGGGGTCGTGCGGCCCCTCCAGGCAGCCGAGGCCGCGGAAGGGGGGGCCCCCACAGAGGAAGAGGTAGGCCCCGGAGCCTACTCTCTCTTCCCAGGGCCCAGGCATCCTGGGCCCCCCAACTCCCTACTGGGCTGACCAGCCCTTCTGTTCCTTGTCTCCCCTCCCAGGGGGAGGCCCCCGCTGAGATGGGGGCTCTGCTGCTGGAGGAGACCAGAGGAGCCCCCGAGAGAGGTGAGTGCAGCAGAAACAGACCCATTTGGACCTTCACCTCCCCTAATGCGGGATCCTCTGAGCCTGTAATCCTGAACTTTTTCTCTTCTACAGTTCATGGCTCTTTGGGGGACAACCCTCGTACTGAGGAGACCCTGCCCAAGGCCAACCCTGACTCCCTGGAGCCTGCTGGACCCTCATCTCCAGCTTCTGTCACTGTCACCGTTGGCGATGAGGGGGCTGACACCCCTGTAGGGCCTATACCGCTCATTGGAGATGAACCTGAGACTCTCGAGGGAGATGGGGACCTCCATGGAGGCCGGATCCTGCTGGGTGAGAGGCGGGGGAGTCTGGGGATGTGGCGGGGGAGTCTTCTGACTTCACCTTCCTTCTTATCTTGCCTTCTGCCTGCCTGCTTGTCTGTTTTCTAGGCCATGCCACAAAGTCATTCCCTTCTTCCCCCAGCAAGGGGGGTGCCTGTCCTAGCCGGGCCAAGATGTCAATGACAGGGGCCGGAAAATCACCTCCATCAGTCCAGAGTTTGGCTATGAGGCTGCTGAGTATGCCTGGGGCCCAGGGAACTGCATCAGCAGGGCCTGAACCCCCTCCAGCCACCACCGGCCCAGAGGGGCAGCCCAAGGTCCACCGAGCCCGGAAAACCATGTCCAAACCAGGAAATGGACAGGTGAGGATTAGGGAGTGGGGTGGGAGAGATTGAGGTAATCAAACATAAACCCCTGGTGGGCTTTTTTACAGTTTAACTTCTGGCCTCTTCTAATCCGTTCACACCTTCACATGTTTAACCAGGGGGATGCTATGTGTCAGGTATCAGGCTGGCCTTAATCTGTGAACCAACAGGTAGGGTCCTGTCTTCCTGGAGTTTACATTCTTGGGGTAGAGGTGGTGAAAGTAGAAGTTACAGATGTTAAAGAGTTAATCATATAGTTATGTCTTAGTTACTCTTATAATAATGACTAAGTGAAGGAATTTCAAACCACTCTTCCTTTCTACTTCCAAGCAAGCCCTGGGGGAGTTTTTTCATCCTTTCTTTGAAACTGCCTCTGCTCCATCTGTAAAGTTTTTGCTGGCAATCCAAACAGGGAAGGAAATGACAGAGGAGGGGAGTGACAAAGACCCAGAATCCCTGACAAGGTTTTAGGGCTCTTGGTGTCATACCTATTGTGGACCTAAAGGAAAAACTGAGGCAAACTTAATATAAGTAGAGGGTTCATCTGGGTCAAGTTTGAGGACTGCAACCCAGGAGCAAGTTAGGTCATAGGGCAACTTCCACTCCCTGCTGCAGTTACAGATAGGTTTCTAAAGGAAAAGGAGAGGCGGTTCCTAAGTTGTTTGCCGATAATTTACATTAAAATAACGTAAGCTGTTGATTGGCTATACATTGTTCTTTGTATCACAAATTTTGGGAACTTGAAGATAAAGGATGAGATAGCACAGCTAGCAGGAACAAAAGACCTTTAAACAGTTGCCTGAGTGGGGGTGGGCACTTGCATCTCACATAGCTCAGACTACTCAGCTGTGTTTTTTTCTCATGGTAAAGTTTCATTTATAAATTAGGTACAGTAAGAAATTAATAGCAATAACTAATGATAAAATAGCACAAGTATAATGATACACCAGCATCACTGAGAAACTACAGGTAAGTGGGGGCTACTAGTAACATAAAATTTACCATCTAAGCCATTTTTAAATGGACAGTTTAGGGCCGGGCACAGTGGCTCACGCCTGTAATCCTAGCACTTTGAGAGGCCGAGGTGGGAGGATCACTTGAGGCCAGGAGTTTGAGACCAGCCTGAGCAAGAGTAAGACCCCATCTCTACAAAAAATAGGAATATTAGCCAGATGTGGTGGCACAGGCCTGTAGTCCCAGCTACTTGGGAGGCTGAGGCAGGAGGATCGCTTGAGCTCAGGAGTTTGAAGTTGCTGTGAGCTATGATGACGCCACTGCACTCCAGCTTGGGCAACAGAGTGAAACCCTGTTTCCAGAAAAAAAAAGTATACTGGATAGTGGTATTAAATACTGTCATAATGTTGTATAACCATCAATCTCCAGAGCCTTTTCATCTTTTAAACTGACGCGCTGTACCTATTAAACAATAACTCTTCATTCCCCTTCCCCCCAACCCCCAGTCCCTGGCGATGACCTTTTCTTTGCATCTCTGAATTTGACTACTTTAAGCACCTCATAGAAGTGGAATCATACAGTGTTTGTCTTTGTGTGACTGGCTTATTCTGCATAGCATAATGTCTCCGAGGTTTATCCCTGTAGCACGTCAGAGTTTCCTTTTCATAGCTGAATAATATTCCATTGTGTGTATGTACCACGTTTTGCTTATTGATTCATCAGTGGCACTTGGATGGCTCCACGTTGTAGCTATTGTGAATAGCGCTGCTACGACAACGTTGGCATACGAAGGTCCTTCAGCTTTGCTGAGTTTGTTTTCTTATCTGTAAAATGGATGAGAAAACAACGTTCTCTGCATGGGTGCGAAGATGAGTGAGTGTTAGGTGTGGGGCATGCTTGACACGCTTCCTGTGGGGAAACAGCAGGTGTTCTTACTGCTGCTTTCTGGTTACTGGAGCTTCAGATGGCATTTTTGAGGGTGTGGCTCACCACCTCACCTCCACTTGGGGCTCCAGGCTAAGCACTGTAGGTGCTCTCTGACCCTAAGTGTGCTCCCTCTTGGCCCCCAGCCCCCAGTCCCCGAGAAGCGGCCCCCTGAAGTGCAGCATTTCCGCATGAGTGATGACGTCCACTCGCTGGGGAAGGTGACCTCAGGTCAGTCCCACCTCTCATGCCCTGTGGCTTGTTGTGGTCTATCCTGAGGGCTTAGAGTACAGGCCTCATTCCTTTCTCTCCTTGCAGACATGGCCAAAAGGAGGAAGCTGAACTCGGGAGCTGGACTGGTGAGCCTGCGGGGCAGGGCCTCTCCCCCGGGGGCTGCTCCCAGGGAGCCCAGGCCCTGGGCCCGCATCCTGCTCTCCAGAGGAATGGGTGAAAATGGGTGCCGGCGGCCTCAATTTTTCTCATCTTTTTCTAGTCGGAGGAGTTGGGTTCTGCCCGGGGTTCAGGAGAAGTGACCGTGCAGAAGGGGGACCCCGGGCCCCTAGAGGAGTGGGAGACAGTGGTAGGTGACGACTTCAGCCTCTACTACGATTCCTACTCTGTGGATGAGCGCGTGGACTCTGACAGCAAGGTGAGGGCCGGCCTGCCCTCCTGTCAGCCCTCTCCCAGGCCCGGGCTCTCCAGCCTTCCCTGTTCCCTGCCTTTTTCTCTTTCTTTCCTGTCTTCTGAACACCCACTAATTCCCTGCCCTGTGCTGTCTGGGACTTGTTGCCAGTGTGCGCTCCCACCCATTCCATTCTTTGTCCCTGTCCACAGAGATGGCCATGGCCCAGCCACTTTGGATTTATTGTCTCTTTTTTTAAAAAACATACATTATGCCATATATATAAAATTCAAAAGCATCTCATTTTGTTGTTTATTTGTTGTTTGCTTGCTTACTCCCTTGCCCTTTGTTTGGTTTTATCTCATATATTTGTCTGCAGTGTAATGTTTAGTCTTGCTGGTTTTGCTTTTTTTTTTTTTTTTTGCTGTTGTTGTTGTTGAGACAGAGTCTCGCTCTGTTTCCCGGGCTAGAGCGCCATGGCGTCAGCCTAGCTCACAGCAACCTCAAACTCCTGGGCTCAAGCGATCCTCCTGCCTCAGCCTCCCGAGTAGCTGGGACTACAGGTGTGCGCCACCACATCTGGCTAATTTTTCTGTTTTTAGTAGACATGGTGTCTCGATCTTGCTCAGGCTGGTCTTGAACTCCTGAGCTCAAACGATCCGCCTGCCTCGTCCTCCCAGAGTGCTAGGATTACAGGCATGAGCCACTGCGCCCGGCCTGGTTTTGCTTTTTATTTAACGCTTTATCAGGGACACTTTCAGATGTCCATGCAAGAGTAGAACAGCGAGCTCCCATGTACCTATCACCCAGCTCCAACGGGTGTTAATCCACATCTGGTCTTGACCCATCTGTATGCTTACACCCACCCTTGCTGGACTGTTCTAAAGCAAATCCCAGACATACGTATCATTTTACCTAGAAATGTTTCCATACATATCTCTAAATATAAGATCTCTTTTTAACATCACTGCGTTACTATTTTCACACCTAGAAAGTACTTCCTAATACCATGTAATAACCTGTCAGTCTTCACACTTCCTCAATTGTTCATGAATGGCTTTTTATCAAATCCAAATGAGGTCCACAGGTTGATTTGATTGACACATGTCTTAGGACTCTTTTGGTATTTAGGTTTCCCTGTCTTCTAAAAATATTTTTCCTCCCTATTTATTTGTTGAAGAATCCAGGTCAGTTGCCCTACAGAATTTCTCATATTCAGAAGTTGGCTGATTGGGTGGGGAGTGACACATTCCTCTCTGCCCAGTATTTCCTGTGAACTGATAGATCTAGAAGCATGATCAGCTTCAGGTTCCAAGAAGACTTGGCAGTGGGTATGTGTGCTTCGGATGGCATCACGTTAGGACGCGAAGAGCGTCTGGTCATTCTTATTGGTGACATGAAAATTAACCAGTGGGTTTAGGTGATGTCAGCCTGATGCCTTCGTTATAAAGTTCCTCATTAGCTTTTCATCTAGTGTTTTTAGCAGCCATTGGTAGTCTTGCCTATCTGTGAACCTCATAAAATGGGCATTGAACTATATGTTTATCTTCCGCAACTTTTTTTATTTAATATTGTGTTGCCAAGACCCATATACACTGTTGTAGCTTCAGCACCTTTTCACTGCTGTCTAATGTTCCACACATCCTCTCTTTACCCTGCCCTTTGCCTCCTTTGCTGCCCACACTTACCTTCTACAGGGAGCCACACCTGGGTGGCTGTGGTGGTGGCGGCGGCGGTGGTGGTGGTGGTGGTGGTTTTTTTCCTTTATTTATGTCATTGAGTCCTGGGGGTTGGATATGTCCTGCTCTGTCTCTCTCAGTCTGAAGTTGAAGCTCTGGCTGAACAACTGAGTGAAGAGGAGGAAGAAGAGGAAGAAGAAGAAGAGGAGGAGGAAGAGGAAGAAGAGGAGGAAGAAGAAGAGGAAGATGAGGAGTCAGGGAATCAGTCAGATCGGGTGAGAGTGGGTGGCATCTCCAGAGGAGTGGGGCCTGTGGGGCTGGAGGTCTGAGTCCTGGAGGGATGGCTGGGGGCGGGGCGAGGTCCCTAACCCTCTTCCTCTTCAGAGTGGTTCCAGTGGCCGGCGCAAGGCCAAGAAGAAATGGCGGAAGGACAGCCCGTGGGTGAAGCCTTCTCGGAAACGGCGGAAGCGGGAGCCTCCACGGGCCAAGGAGCCTCGAGGTGAGGAGGCGCCTCTGTTTTTGCGTCCCTTTATGGAGTCCCCTCCTAGCCCGGAGAGCGCGCACGTACACACACGCTCACGCATGTCCACCCGCATGTACCCACTCGTCCAGGCACCTGTGAGCTCGCACTCTCACCCTCTCTGTCTCTGTGTCAGGAGTGAATGGTGTGGGCTCCTCAGGCCCCAGTGAGTACATGGAGGTCCCTCTGGGGTCCCTGGAGCTGCCCAGCGAGGGGACCCTGTCCCCCAACCACGCTGGTAATTGCCGATTGCTGGGACAGGGAGCCACTAGGGGGCGCCCTCAGGGCAGGAGGGAAAGGGGAGGAGGGGAACACTGCCAGAGCCAGGGTGTCTGTACCAGGCTTTGGGGGTTCTGGAGCGTGGAGGGAGAGGTGGGGCGGGAGTGAGAAGAGCTGCCAGGGATCCAGTAGGTGAGGGGCAGAGCCCTCTTCAGCTTGCTTTTTCCTCCATCCAAGGGGTGTCCAATGACACGTCTTCGCTGGAGACAGAGCGGGGGTTTGAGGAGTTGCCGCTCTGCAGCTGCCGCATGGAGGCACCCAAGATCGACCGCATCAGCGAGAGAGCGGGGCACAAGTGCATGGCCACCGAGAGCGTGGACGGAGAGGTGGGCCGTGGGCTGGTGGGAGATGAGCAGGGGGTCCAGCCCTGGGCCCCAGCCTCACCCTCTCTTCCTGCCCATCCTCACTGCCTGCAGCTGTTGGGCTGCAACACCGCGATCCTTAAGCGGGAGACCATGAGGCCATCCAGCCGTGTGGCCCTGATGGTGCTCTGTGAGACCCACCGCGCCCGCATGGTCAAACACCACTGCTGCCCAGGCTGCGGCTACTTCTGCACAGCAGTGAGTCACCAGTGGGGCAGGGGGTGGCGTTCCCCATAGGGCAGGAGGCCCTGCGAGCCTGACCGTGTCCTTTCCCTGCCCCCAGGGCACCTTCCTGGAGTGCCACCCTGACTTCCGTGTGGCCCACCGCTTCCATAAGGCCTGTGTGTCCCAGCTGAATGGCATGGTCTTTTGTCCCCACTGTGGGGAAGATGCTTCCGAGGCCCAGGAGGTGACCATCCCCCGGGGTGATGGGGTAACCCCACCAGCCGGCACTGCAGCCCCTGCGCCCCCACCACTGGCACAGGACGCCCCTGGGAGAGCAGACACTTCCCAGCCCAGGTACGGGCCCCCCTTGTCTTCTGTCTGTTTCCTGCCCCATTCCTGTCTCCCCCAGACATCAGCACCTTCTCCCACAGCGCCCGGATGCGAGGGCACGGGGAGCCCCGGCGCCCACCGTGTGACCCCCTGACCGACACCATCGACAGCTCGGGGCCATCCCTGACCCTGCCTAATGGGGGCTGCCTCTCAGCCGTGGGGCTGCCGCTGGGGCCGGGCCGGGAGGCCCTGGAAAAGGCCCTGGTCATCCAGGAGTCAGAGAGGTGAGCGAGGGGCTGCTCTCAGGCACGGCGGAGCGGGGCTGAGGCTGAGGCTGGAATCTGAGCGCCGCCTCCCCCCCTCCCTCCTATGGCAGGCGGAAGAAGCTCCGTTTCCACCCCCGGCAGCTGTACCTGTCAGTGAAGCAGGGGGAGCTGCAGAAGGTGATCCTGATGCTGTGTGAGTGCCTCTCCTTCCTCCAGCACACCTTGGCTGAGCACCGACTGTATGCCAGGCACGGGGCTCAGGGCCAGGAGTACAGTCCTTGTCCTGAAGGACTTAGTGTGGCGAGAGAAAGGCACACATAGCCTGTGACCGTGGGGACGGTGGTGACTCGTAGGTGCCGGGTACTGTTCTGAGTGCTCACACACATTAACCCACTGAGGCCTTCCCTGCACAAAGGCACAAGGAGGTTGAGTGGCGGTGCGTGGCAGGGCCGGCTTTGAGCCCAGGCAGAGCTGGTGCTCTGGAGCCCCGCCCTCCGACCAGTGCCATGGTGGAGGCGAGCACAGAGGATGCCCAAGAGGGGCTCCTGACCTGGTTGGGGCCCTGAGAAGCCTTACTGGAGGAAGTGCCACCCACCCCCTAGCTTGCTTACCGCTTATCCCTCCCTCTCCCGGTGTGGCGGGCTCTCCCCGCAGTGGACAACCTGGACCCCAACTTCCAGAGCGACCAGCAGAGCAAGCGCACGCCCCTGCACGCGGCTGCCCAGAAGGGCTCCGTGGAGATCTGCCACGTGCTGCTGCAGGTCAGCACGGGCCGGCCCTCTGCCTCGGACCCCTCCCCTGCCCAGCGCCTCCCTGGTGCCAGCCCTCCTGCCCTCCTCACAGGCTGGAGCCAACATCAATGCAGTGGACAAGCAGCAACGGACGCCGCTGATGGAGGCCGTGGTGAACAACCACCTGGAGGTGGCCCGCTACATGGTGCAGCGTGGCGGCTGCGTCTACAGCAAGGTGCGTCAGCCGGGCAGGCAGCAGGGAGTGGCCCCGGGAGTCAGGGACCAGCTTTGGGGTGGCGGCCAGAGGGCTTATCTACCCGTGTCTCCTCAGGAGGAGGATGGCTCCACCTGTCTCCACCATGCGGCCAAAATCGGGAACTTAGAGATGGTCAACCTGCTGCTCGGCACAGGACAGGTGGACGTCAACGCCCAGGTCAGCGCCCAGGCAGCTCCCCTGGGTCCCTGGCACCTGGGTTGCACGGCCCGGCCCCAGGCCTGGGGTCCCCTTTCTCCTTATCTGATCCCTGACCCTTTCTCTCTGTGTCACACCCCTCCTGTCCCCGCCTTCCTTCTTCATCTGTATTTCTCCTCACTGTTTTCTTATTCTCGCTTCTTTCTCTTTATCAATTTGCAGAATAATTGGTTCCTGCCTCAATCTCTGAAAGTGTCCACAGAGGCTTTTTCATTAACTCTTGGGTTTTCATAGGTTGTACGTGTTTTACTCTGTTACTGACATTCTTTTTGGTCTTTGAATTGTTCCGTCTTTGTCCGGGAGAAGCCCCTTGTAGTAGGACCCTGTGGCCTTTGAGAGTCTCTTGGTCTTTCAGCACATTTCCTGCCCCACACTCAGAATCTACCATTTCTCTAGGAAACCCTTGCTCCTTTACATGGGAAACACTTTTTACAGTGTGTGATCTGTGTGCCCTGCAGTGTTTATTGCTATGGGGTTGCCACTGCACCTAGGACTTTTGAATAGGCAGATTTAGTAAATGTGGTTTTTTGTTTTGTATTTTTAAGAGACAGAGGTCTTGCTGTGTTGCCCAGGCTGGAGTGCAGTGGCAATTCACAGGCGTGATCAGAGCATACTGCAGCCTTGAAATCCTGGGCCCAGGCCATCCTCCTGCTTCAACCTCCCAAGTGTACACCACAGCACCCAGCCCTCTCTGGATTTTTTTTTTTTTTTTTTTTTTTTTTTTTTTTTTTGGAGACAGTCTCTCTCTATTATCCTGGGTAGAGTGCTGTGGTATCATCACAGCTTCTGCAACCTCAAACTCCTGGGCCCAAGCAATCCTCCTGCCTCAGCCTCCCGAGTGACTAGGACTACAGGCATGCACCACCATGCCCGGCTACTTTCTTCTATTTTTGGTAGAGACCGAGTCTCACTCTTGCTCAGGCTGGTCTCGAACTCCTGACCTCAAGTGATCCTCCCGCCTCGGCCTCCCAGAGTGCTAGGATTACAGGCGTGAGCCACCACAGCCAGCCTGTGGTTTTTATTTATTTCTTCATTTTCTGTGTTTTACTTTTTGTTTTGTTTTGTTTTGTTTTTTACAACAAGGCCTCACTCTGTTGCCCAGGCTAGAGTTTAGGGACTCAACAGGTACATGCCACCACACCCCGCTAAATTTTTTTTTTTAAACACAGAGCCTCACTATGTTGCTCAGGCTGGTCTTGAACTCCTGGCCTCACTCGATCCTCCCACCTCAGCCTCCCAAAATACTAGGATTACAGGTGTGAGCCACTGCACCCAGCTGCTTAGTATTTTTTTTTTTCTTTTTCCTCAGATGTAAGGAAACACCTGGCTGCATTTTTTAGATTACCTCCGCATTCTCGTTCTCTCCACAGCCTGGAGCCAATAGGCACTATTTAGTCCTGTTTTATAGATGAGGGAAATGAGACCCAGAGACATTAGGTGGCTTGCCCAGGGTCCCACAGCTTGTGGGTGGTGGAGCCAGGAGTCACGCTCCACGTCTGGCTCCAGACGTGTGCCCTTGACCGTGTGCCGCTTCGGTGAGCAGGGCCAGCTGCCTGCCCTCCCTCCGTCACCCCCTTCCCACCCACAGGACAGCGGGGGGTGGACGCCCATCATCTGGGCCGCGGAACACAAGCACATTGAGGTGATCCGCATGCTGCTGACACGGGGTGCCGACGTCACCCTCACTGACAACGTGAGTGGGAACTTGGATGCGTGGGGAGGAGGTGGGGACAGCCCCAGGCCCCCGAGCAAGGGGGGAGGCTGGATCCAAGGGCTTAGCTGCCTGCACCCCATCCCTCCCCACCTCCGCAGGAGGAAAACATCTGCCTACACTGGGCCTCCTTCACTGGCAGCGCTGCCATCGCTGAGGTCCTCCTGAATGCCCGCTGTGACCTCCATGCCGTCAACTACCATGGGGACACGCCCCTGCACATCGCGGCCCGGGAGAGCTACCACGACTGCGTGCTGTGAGCCCACACCCCACCCCACGGCCCTTTCCCCACCTCTCACAGCCCCAGACCCCACACGTGGGTGGCCTGTCCCCTGCCCAGGTTGTTCCTGTCACGTGGCGCCAACCCTGAGCTGCGGAACAAGGAGGGAGACACGGCGTGGGACCTGACTCCCGAGCGCTCCGACGTGTGGTTTGCGCTCCAGCTCAACCGCAAGCTGCGGCTCGGGGTGGGAAATCGAGCTATCCGCACTGAGAAGATCATCTGCCGGTGAGATTTGCACCCACCTCCACCCCCCATCGCCCCCCAAACCCAGAACTGCCACCTGCCCCCCCCCCCGTCTCATACAGCCCCATAATATCCCCCAAACCCTCCGCATGCCCCACTGAGTCCCCAGAACCACCCAGCCCCTCTCCCCACTAGGATTGCCAGATGCAGCAAATAAAAATAGAAGACAGACACCCAGTTAACTGGCATTTCAGATGAATAAAGCGTACTGTTTTCATGTAAGAATGTCTAGTGCCGCTGGGTGCGGTGGCCCACACCTGTAATCCTAGCACTCTGGGAGGCCGAAGCAGGAGAATCACTTGAGGCCAGGAGTTCAGACCAATCTGAGCAAGAGCGAGACCCCGACTCTACAAAAAATAGAGAAATTAGCCAAGTGTAGTGGCACGTGCATGTGGTCCCAGCTGCTTGGGAGGCTGAGCCAGGAGGATCGCTTGAGCCCAGGAGTTTGAGGTTGCTGTGAGCTGACGCCACGGCACTCTAGCCCGGGCAACAGAGTGAGACTGTGTCTCAAAAAAAGAAAAAAGAATGGGGACATACATATACTGAAAAGTCATTTCTTGTTTATTTATTTATTTTTGAGACAGAGTCTTGCTTTGTTGCCCGGGCTAGAGTGAGTGCCATGGTGTCAGTCTAGCTCACAGCAACCTCAAACTCCTGGGCTTAAGCGATCCTCCTGCCTCAGCCTCCCGAGTAGCTGGGACTACAGGCATGCGCCACCATGCCCGGCTAATTTTTTTTTTATATATATATATTTTAGTTGGCCAGATAATTTCTTTCTATTTTTAGTAGAGACGGTGTCTTGCTCTTGCTCAGGCTGGTCTCGAACTCCTGACCTCGAGCGATCCACCCGCCTCGGCCTCCCAGAGTGCTAGGATTACAGGCATGAGCCACCGCGCCCGGCCCATTTCTTGTTTATTAAAATTCAAATATAACTGGCTGTCCTGCGTTTTATCTGGCAACCTGACTCCCCTGAGTCCTGTCCCTTCCCCGTGCCCAGGCACCTCCCCAGCTCTCTCCTTGTATCTAGGGGAGCCCCTCACCCCTGCTCTAGCTCCCCAACCGAGACTCCCCCTCTTCTTTAGGGATGTGGCTCGGGGCTATGAGAATGTGCCCATTCCCTGTGTCAACGGTGTGGACGGGGAGCCCTGCCCCGAGGATTACAAGTATATCTCCGAGAACTGCGAGACGTCCACCATGAACATCGACCGCAACATCACCCACCTGCAGGTGAGGGGGGCCTTGGGCCTTCCCAAAAGAGCTGCCACGTACAGTTGGGAAAGTCGTGGACCAGCAGGGGCATCTGGCCAAGGGGACGGGCGCTGAGAGGGAGTCCTGGCAAGGGGTTGCATCCACCCAGGGGAAACAGTCCCTTTTCTGGGTCATGTTAAGGTATCATATGAGCTCATGGTAGCCCTGGGACACCCCCATCAGCAACATAAATTGATTTCCTCTCACTTTGGGACCATCACCACCCATTGTCCTGAAACATGGACCCAAGGAAGGACAGTGGTTGGGGGTTCGGGGAGCCCGAGAGTTGAGCCAAGACCAATTCTGGGGGTCGAGCTGACGTTCTGCCTCCCTGCCCCAGCACTGCACGTGTGTGGACGACTGCTCCAGCTCCAACTGCCTGTGCGGCCAGCTCAGCATCCGGTGCTGGTATGACAAGGTACGTGCCCCTCGCCTGGCCAGTGATGCTTGGCCACTCCTTCAGAGCAGCGGGCCCCACGCCAACTCCCTGGGACCTTTCCTCACCTCCTGCCCTATGGAGGAAGTGACAGAGAAGACAGGGAAGACTTAGGGATTTCTGGGATGCTGCCAGGACAGCGATGAGCCTGTGCCCAGGTCTATGCAAATCAAGAGTGATGGTCATGTGTTTCCTGTTCCCTGATCTCAGAGCTTACGTGCCCCACCCCCACCCCATCCTCCTTGTCTCTGTGTTGGAGTCAACAGTGGATTTTTCTGTAGAGTCCTGGGGTTTCTGGGCAGCTAAGATACCCCCCGCCAGAGAAATCACTGTCCTCCTCTCCCTCCACACCCCAGGACGGGCGGCTGCTGCAGGAATTTAACAAGATTGAGCCCCCCCTGATTTTCGAGTGTAACCAGGCTTGCTCCTGCTGGAGAAACTGCAAGAACCGTGTGGTGCAGAGCGGCATCAAGTGAGGCCCTGTCCCTGCAGGCCCGCCACCCTGCCCTTCCCCTGGGGCTTTTCCAGGGCCTGCATCCAACGGCATCCTCTCTCCCTCCCCCAGGGTTCGGCTGCAGCTCTACAGAACAGCCAAGATGGGCTGGGGGGTCCGCGCCCTGCAGACCATCCCCCAGGGGACCTTCATCTGCGAGTAAGTTGCGGGGTGGGGGGGGTGCCTTGCCACCTGGGGAGAGGGGCACACAGCTACCACTGACCCCCAGGCCTCCTGAGTCTTGTCTCTCCTGCCCACTCTCCCGCCAGCCTCCTCTGACCCGCACCCGTACAGCCGAGGACCCCACCTACCTCCACCGCCCAGACCACAGAGCCTGTCTCCCCTCCCCCATCTCCGCGTGTTTCCGAGCCGTGCACCCTCCCCACCCTTACTTTCCGGGGAAGCACCAGTCTTGGAGACAGGCCTGGGTTTGAGCCTTGCTCCGCTGCTGGGTGTCCTGGCCAAGTTACTTGACCTCTTTGAGCCTTATTTTTCTTCTCTGTGAAATGGAGGCGACAACAGTTACCTTTCTGTCCACCTGCAAGGCCTGTCCCTCTCCGTCAGTCCTTTCTCTGCCCAGCATCTGTAATCTCCCCCTTTCTCCTGGCTCCTACCCCATGGCCCTCAAACTCACCCAGCTCTCCTTTCGCCTTTAAAAAACAGACCAGCCCTTTAGCCCCATTTTCCTGTCCAAGGGGCCCTCTAGTTTCTCTTCTCTCCACCATGTCATCTCTCAACTTGTTGGACAAGTGGCCCCTTCCTGCTGAGCCTCAGCTTCCCCACCATCTACTCACTGCCTGTCCCTGCCAAAATCAGCCTCTGCCCCCAGTCTGCTGACGCTGCCTGTCCTCGGTCACGCCCGCCCCAGCTCCTGCTCCGTGTGTCTTGGTCTTCATTCTCCTGGCTTCTGCTCACCCCCTTAGACAACTGGCTCCTCTTCCCCCACTGCTGTCCAGATGTGGGTGTCCCCAGCCCTGACTCATGCCCTGAGCTTCTCGTCGCTCCTGTGGCTCTGGCTCTTCCTGCAGCCCTGGCCCCTCCTGTCCTTCAGCCCTGCGGCACCGTCCCCACCGGTGGGCTCCTAGTACACAAACCTGCCTGTGTGTAAACCCAAACAAATGTCCCCACCCAAGCCAACTGCCCCTAGACGTCAGTCCCCTTAACCACACAGGCTTGGCGTTGAGGCTGGAATGCTGCCCTTTAACCTGCCCACCACCGCTTCCCCCGGTCTTCCCTCGCCCACACCTGCCAGCCCTGCCTGTCGCTCCAGCTGGCAGGGGGACCCCAGTTGGCAGGATTGGGCCATGTTGTCCCTCACGTGCCTGTGTCTCCATGTGCCCCCCTCCTGATCTCCTCTGGGCCCACTATGCCCTGGGGTCTGGGAGGTTCATGGACAGCGACAGAGCTGTTGACCAGTAGCGGAGGAGGGTCCCAGGGGCTTGTGAGGAGAGACCTTGCTCACCTGCAGAGCATCACTTCCTATCTCACAGGTATGTCGGGGAGCTGATCTCCGATGCCGAGGCTGATGTGAGAGAGGATGATTCTTACCTCTTTGACCTAGACAACAAGGTGGGCAGGGATCCCCCTTCCCCCTGCTCCCAGTGGCTGGGTTTCTGGAGCCCCCTGGGAAGTCAGCAGATGGAAACCTGGGAGGAGGGACTGGTCAGAGTGGGGAGGTTGGCCAGCCGGGCAGGGCAGGGTGGACATGAAGAGTGACGCCCCGCCCTCAGGACGGAGAGGTGTACTGCATTGATGCCCGTTACTACGGCAACATCAGCCGCTTCATCAACCACCTGTGTGACCCCAACATCATTCCTGTCCGGGTCTTCATGCTGCACCAAGACCTGCGATTTCCACGCATCGCCTTCTTCAGTTCCCGAGACATCCGGACTGGGGAGGAGCTAGGGTGAGACTCCAGGGGCTCTGCCAGGGGTAGGAGACACGTGGTACCTGAGGGCTGGAGAGTGCCTGGTTTCCAAGCATGGATCAGAGCGAGCTTCTCTGTTCAGTGTACGTAAAAGTCCCCTGGGAGGTGTGTTGCAGTGAAGAGTCCTGGGCTGCTCTGTGAAATTCTGATTCAATAGGTTTGGGATGGGGCCAGGCGTCTGAGACGTTACCGGGCGATGTTGATGCTGCAAGTTCATGGAACATGTTATATGAGGGCTTAGAACCCATCTGGAGAAGATGGGGATGGGTGCCTGCGTCCTTCCTAGGCAGTGGGATCCACAGGGTCTCTGGGTGGGCTTCGGGCGACTGAGTACAGGTCCCACAAGCTCCTGTGCTCCTGGCAGGTTTGACTATGGCGACCGCTTCTGGGACATCAAAAGCAAATACTTCACCTGCCAGTGTGGCTCTGAGAAGTGCAAGCATTCAGCTGAAGCCATTGCCCTGGAACAGAGCCGCCTGGCCCGCCTGGACCCCCACCCCGAGCTGCTGCCCGAGCTCGGCTCGCTAGCCCCAGTCAACACCTGAGAACAGACCACAGGCTCCCTGTCCCAGCCTGGATGGCCACCGGCTCAGCACCCTCCTCCACGTGCTGCCCACAGCCCACGCCTGGGGGTGCCGCCGTCTTCTCTCCCCACCACCCCTTCACACATTCCTTAACCAGAGACCCCAGCCAGGCCCTGGAGGTCTGACAGCCCCTCTCTCCCAGAGCTGGCTCCTCCCTGGGAGGGCGACTTCAGGGCTGGCCACCACCTGCCCCCTACCTTCAGCCGAAGTTTGATGAATTGAAATCGGGCCTCTATATCAACGGGTTTCTTTGGTTCTCAATAAATGTTGGGTTTGGTAATAAACTGGGTGACTGTGGTGTGGGGTGGGGAAGAAGCAACAGCCAGAGGGAACGTGGGTCCAAGGGCCAGAGCGGGGCAGGTGTGGCTGCTGTGGACAGCTGCCTGGCAGGAGGAGGGCTGTGAGCGACCATGTGCGGCAGGGGCTGGTCAGGGGCTTAAATAAAGGCAAATTTCGATACTTAATCTTTGGGGGTGGGGAGTGTGCCACAGTTGAGGTAGTTTGTGAGGTTAGGGAGCATTTTCTTATCAGAGTGCCGGGTCCTTCACACTGGTCTGCAGGCCCTGAGCCCTTGTCCCAGGCTGAAGCGTCCTGGCTGGCAGGGTACAGAGTTGAGAAGGAACTAGAGTGTGTCGGGGACCACAGACGGGGGTGGGGCTGTGACGTGGGAGAGGGCGGGGCGGGTGGCAGGTGAGACGCCAGGTCTCCCTGGCTCCAATCA
The DNA here is from genome assembly GCF_041146395.1 of Eulemur rufifrons. Lineage (NCBI taxonomy): Eukaryota > Metazoa > Chordata > Mammalia > Primates > Lemuridae > Eulemur > Eulemur rufifrons. The sequence continues at coordinate 2,660,069 of NC_090997.1, read as the reverse complement.
CTCTGGAGACTGAGCCATGGGGGGAAAGAAGAACGAGGACCAGGCGGCCTTCGGTGAGGCTGGGGGCGGAGGCCCTGACCCTGTGAGGGAGGGGAGGCCCGGTGCTGTGGGCACGGTGGCTGAGGCTGGCTCCAGGGAGTGGAAATAAGGAGAGTCGTGGGTCCTGGGAAGGAAGGAGTCAGGGGCTGGGGCTGGGGCTGGGGCTGGGAGCCTTTGGGGAGTGCAGCTGAGGTCTGTGTGTGAAGAGGTGGGGCTGGGGTCCCTTGGAGGCATGGGGGATTTCAGGCCTGGACTCTGGGCCCCCCAGGCTGGGCCCTGGGAAGCAAAGCCTGGAAGGCCGGCAGGGTTGGGGTCCTGAGCAGGAAATGGGCCTGTGGGCTGGGAGTGTGGGTGCCGCAGGGCCTGCAGGGGTGAGGCTGGAGTCCCTGTGAGGAAGCATCTCAGCCTGGACTCTGGGTCCCTGAGGGGGAAAGCTGCTGGTGGCCCTCCTGCCGGGGTCTCTGTGAAGTGGCAGGAGTGGGCTCTGCTGGGGGTCCCTGTGAGGAGCTGGGGCTGAGGGTCTCCCCTGGGTCTCTGGGCAGTAAGGAGTGGGAGCCAGTCTGGAACGGCAGGCAGGACCTTCTGGGGTTCCTGGGAAGGGTGAGGCCTGAGGGCAGAGAGGGAGGGAGCCTGTGTCCAGAACCTCTGAGGAATAGGGGTCCGAGGAAAGGGTTGAGGACCAGCCTCGGGTGGGGTAGGGGACCTGCCTGCAGAGGCCCTGTAGGGTTTGGGGGTCTGAGCTCCTGGTCTGGAGTGGGGGGACCCTGAGGGAGGGGGCTCCTGGAGGCAGGGCTGTAGTCCCCTAGGGCCTTAGGGAAGGAACAGCAAGGACTCCCAAGTAGACTTCCTGGAGCAGCTTTGGGTCAATGATTGATCTCGTGTCCATAAGCCATTGAGGGACAGAGTCCAGAGCACCTGGGGAGCGTGGACCCCACCCCACCCCGCCCCTTCCCGCCCTCTGCGGTGCCCACGGACCCTGGCAGCCTGGCTCCACCTCCTCCCTGTGTGTACTCAGGGAGGACCAGGAACAGGATGCGTCCACAATCTCAATGGCCGGGCTCAGGTGTCACCCTGACTGCCTGGCCTGGCGGTGGCCCAGGGACTGAGGTTCCTCCAGAGTGGAGGTCTGCAGAGGCCCCCTCCCTCCCCAGGCCCTGCAGGGGTTGGCACCTTGGGCTCCAGTTTCCTTCCCATGGCCTTGGGCCAGAGGGTGGAGATAGAGCCTGGGGCAGAGGTGGGGAGGGACCGTGACCTCCCTGAGGGGTTTGGGGATCTGTGTGGCCCTTGGGCAGGGAATAGGAAAGGGAGAGCGGGCGAGGAAGAGGGAGTGAGAGCTGCTGAGACAGTCCCACATCCCAGCTGGTGGGACACTGAGGAGAAGTGGGGCAGGGTGGGGCAGGGCACCAAGGCCGCTTCCCAGGCTGACAGCCTTGAGGTGTGAGCAGGAAACTATAAAGGCCCCCTTCCCCTCCCGCCAGGGCTGCTGTCCTGCAGAGCCTCCCTTCCTTGTTCCCCAGTGTCCCCTCCTGCCAGGCCTGCCCCAGTCTGTTTTCCCGCAAACACCTGTGGCCTGGGGAGGATCCTGGGGTGGAAGGATTCAGAAGGAAAGGACATGGGGAGAAAGACTCCTCATTTTCCACACTCTTCCCCACTCCCCTCAGGGAAGCCAGTCAAATACGACCCCTCCTTTCGAGGCCCCATCAAGAACAGGTGAGTTCTGGGCTCTGCCCTCGGGAAGGGGGGGAGTCTTATATTTGCTTTGTATTTGCTGAAATATTAGTAAGAGACTTGTGAAAAAGAAATCTCAGCTGGGCATGGTGGCTGACGCCTGTAATCCTAGCACTCTGGGAGGTCGAGGCAGGAGGATCGTTTGAGCTCAGGAGTTCGAGACCAGCCTGAGCAAGAGCAAGACCCCGTCTCTACTAAAAATAGAAAAAAATTAGCCAAACAACTAAAAATAGAAAAAAATTAGCCGGGCATGGTGGCACATGCCTGTAGTCCCAGCTACCCGGGAGGCTGAGGCAGAAGGATCTCTTGAGCCCAGGAGTTTGAGGTTGCTGTGAGCTAGGCTGACGCCACGGCACTCGAGCCCGGGCAACAGAGTGAGATCTGTCTCAAGAAAGAAAAAAAAAAAAGAACCTACTGATGCCCACTCTCCAGCATCCCCCAGTTCTGCAGCCTGCGACCCATGCACACCATGCCCCGCCCCCGCATCCGTTCTCCAAAGGCTCCCCCAGCTCTAACTCTCATTCTCTCCCAGGGGCTGCACAGATGTCATCTGCTGCATCCTCTTCCTGCTCTTTATTTTGGGTTACATCGTGGTGGGGATCGTGGGTGAGTTTCCAGCTGCTCAGCACTGGGGCGGCGGGTGAGGGGCAGTAACCCAGGGAGGTGCCACACCCACGGCTGCTCCCTCCAGTGAGTCATCCTTGTGTCTGTCTCCAGCCTGGATGTATGGAGACCCCCGGCAAGTCCTCTACCCCAGGAACTCCACCGGGGCCTACTGTGGGGTAGGGCAGAACAAGTGAGTACAAAAGCGAGAAGAGGTGTGTAGGAGGGAGGTGAGGCGGGGGTGGCCATGCTCTTCCACGCCCTTTCCCTATTGTTCCCACCCCCACCCTCGGTCTGCCTGAATTGGACCACTCCAGGCCAGACTGGACAGTTAAGCCCCTGAGTCCCCCCAAAAGTGGGAGGCAATGCAGAGTCATGTTACGTGCACGGATTATAGGGTTCAGAGATTGGTGTTTGCATCCCCAACTGGACCAAGCTTTGGTTGTGTGGCCCCGGGCAGGTTATTCAACTTGTTTGAGCTTTGATTTCCTTGTCTGAAACTCAAAGATGATTCCAGAAATGATGCCATCAGTCCTCACATGCAGGAAATGTTCAATAAATAATGAAACCTCTAACATTTATACAGCATTTACTCCAGGCAGGCAGTGCGCTTTACACACACAAACTCATGTAAACCTTATGAGGAGGCCAGGTGCGGTGGCTCACACCTGTAATCCCAGCACTCTGGGAGGCCGAGGTGGGAGGATTGTTTGAGCTCAGGAGTTCGAGACCAGCCTGAGCAAGAGTGAGACCCCCGTCTCTACAAAAATAAATAAATAAATAAACCTTGTGAGATAGCCCTATTAGTATTTTATACATGATGGAATTCTACTTTGCTCAAGGTCAGAAAACTGATAAGAGGTATGTGGCTCCAAAGTTCATGCTCTTAGCCATTTGTTAGTTGTTGCAATGCCGAATTACTCTGAGAAATCCTCCCAATGTCTCCCCTACCTTGCCAGCTGAGATAGGGCCAGGAGCTTGGTGTGACCTGTCTGGCCCATGCTGGGCCCACTGCAGTCTCGGGGACCACCCTAGTAGAACCTCTTCTCCCCCAACACCTGGCCAGGCCCTGATGCATGTGTTTCCTCCCCTCCTGCAGAGATAAACCATATCTGCTGTACTTCAACATCTTCAGCTGCATCCTGTCCACCAACATCATCACAGTTGTTGAGAATGGTCTACAGTGCCCCACGCCCCAGGTCAGAGCCTGGGACCTGCATCTGCCCCAGATTTCCCCCAGGGTCTTGAGTACCGGCCCCTTAGCACGCTCTCTGCCCCTAGGTGTGTGTGTCCTCCTGCCCAGAGGCCTTGTGGACCGTGGGAGAGAACCAGCTCTTGCAAACAGTTGGGGAGGTCTTCTATTCTCAAAACAGAAACTTCTGTCTGCCGGGGGTGCCCTGGGATATGGTGAGCATTGTCCCAACGCCATCCCTGTCACCCAGGAGGGCCCACAATGGAGTGGAAGGGGAAGTTGGGAAGATGATCACCAGGTTGGCTGTCCTGGGGAGGGTGGGACAGGCTGAGCCCCGCGGTGGTGGTGGTAATGAGGGGACCCACTTCATCCTACTCTGTGTCTGTGTGTCTGTCTGTCCTCCCACACATCACAGCAAGTGTTCGAAAGCCTGAAACAGGAACTCTGCCCCAGTTTCCTCCTCCCCTCTACTCCAGGTAAGAGCACAGATTCCTTCCTTAGACAGCATCTACTCCAATATTTTCGTGGCTCAAATGAGGAAACCAGACCCAGAAAGTAAAGTCACACAGCTTGTTGATGGCAAAATTGGAATTAGCGACAGGTCATTTCTCTCTTTGCGGCGTGATCCTGTAGTCAGACCATCCATGCTTTTCGGGTACCTGCTACGTGCCAGGTGCTGGAAGCAGAGGCAGGGAAGATGCAAACTGCTCCCTGCTTCAGCTGTGTTCCAGGTGGAAAGATCAGGCATGTTCATACACGGACTGCATGAGAATCCCATGAAAACAAACTCGGGTGAATCTATACACACGTCTTTTTATATGTGCACATGGAAAAGACTAGAAGGATGTTTATCTAAATGTTATGTTAATGTGGCTGAGTGGTGGGATCACAGCTGACCTTTTTTTGTATTTCCTTCCTTCTTTCCTTCCTTCCTTCCTTCCTTTTTGTTGAGATAGAGTCTCACTCTGTTGCCTGGCTAGAGTGCTGTGGCATCATCATCGCTCACTACAACCTCAAATTCCTGGACTCAAGTGAACCTCCTGTGGGATTACAGGCACATGCCACCACGCCTGGCTAATTTTTATCTTTTGTAGAAACTGAGTCTTGCTATTGCCCAGGCTGGTCTCTTAACTCCTGGCCTAAAGCGATCCTCCCACCTTGGCCTCCGAAAGTGCTAGGATTACAGGCATGAGCCACCACACCCAGCCTTGTATGTTCTCTTTTTTCTTTTTTCTTTTTTTCTTTGAGACAGGGTCTTGCTCTGACACCCAGGCTGGAGTGCAGTGACATGATCACAGCTCACAGCAACCTCCAACTCCCAGGCTCAGGTGATCCTCCTGCCTCAGCCTCCCAAGTAGCTGGGACTACAGGCATGTGCCACCATGCCTGGCTAATTTTTCTATTTTTAGTAGAGATGGAGTCTTGCTCTTGCTCAGGCTAATGCTCTTCGTTCTAACAGCAAATGTCATTTTTTAATAGAAAGGATTTTTTAAAAAAATTATAGCATGAGAAAAGATGTCCAATTCTCAATGTGAGTTCAATAGGATGTATCTCAAGTGCATGCTCCAAAGTCAAGTAGATCTGGTTTTAAATTCTAGCACTTTCTAGCTGTGTGGTCTTGGGCCAACTGTTCAACCTCTCTGAGCCTTGTTTGCTCATGTTTACAATGTAAATGACAAGCAAGCCTGCCTGGTGAAGTTGCTGTGAGGATGGCAATAAATGGCTTCCTGGGCACACAACAGGTGCCACAGGAGATAGGGATGGGGTGAGAAGGCTTCCTGGAGGAGGTGAGATGGAGCTAGAACTGAACAGCTGGATGGGGTTCTGGAGGAGAGGGCGCTGAGAGAGCCACAGCAAGAGAACGGTATAGAGGTGAAGGGAAAGAGGGCTGGACTCTGACGGGAACACAGACACTGTCTTCGGGGTAGAGGCTGGAGATGCCTGAGCAGCCCAGGGACCTGGAGCCCTGGAACGATGAGGTCCCTGCTGTGCCGTGGTCTCCCTGGCACTCGGGCACAGCGCAGATTGAAGGGCGGCAAGGTGTTGTACGAGGCCAGGCCAGAGGGCAGGAGGATCTGAAGCAAGGCAGCCTGGGGAAGGGAGATGAGCATGCGCAGGCCCTGCAGGGCAGGAGCTCCTGTTTGGCCATGGGGTCCAGAGCAGCGGCTGGGGAGTAGAGTCCATCACTCCTCCCTCCCCTGAGGGCCCTGTGGGCTGGGAGGGGGCCAGAGACCTTCCAGCGGAAGCCCTGGCCCTCCCACCTAGCATCTGGGTTCTCCCCTCCAGCTCTGGGGCGTTGCTTTCCGTGGTCCAATGTTACTTCACCTGAACTCCCAGGGATTACCGGCAACATCTCTGAGGCCATCAGGTAGGCATCTCCTTCCCCCCACATTGCTGTCCTACAGCCCTCCCCACCCCCGGCACCGTCTGACTCTGTCTCTCCTCAACAGTGGTCTTATTGACAGCCTCAATGTCCGAGACATCAGTGTTAAGATCTTTGAAGATTTTGCCCAATCCTGGTATTGGATTCTTGTGTGAGTCACCAGATTTCCCCCTACTCTCTTGTCCTTGCCTCCTCCCCTCCCTGATCCTCCACCCCCTAGCCCAATGTCTGAAGCAGAGGCTTTGGCAGAGGACGAGGAGCCAGCGCTCAGAATGGACCCCCAAGCCCTACAGGATTTATAAAGCAAAGGGGGTCCAATCTGAGGATATTGGATGGTATGAGGAAAGGCATTTGGGGACCTCTGAAAGTGGAAAGATTTGGAGGACCAGAAGTGACCCTCTCCTTTCTCACCTGCCTACAGTGCCCTAGGCGTGGCTCTGGTCCTGAGCCTGCTATTTATCCTGCTCCTGCGCCTGGTGGCCGGGCCCCTGGTGCTGGTGCTGATCCTAGGGGTGCTGGGCGTGCTGGCGTATGGCATCTACTACTGCTGGGAGGAGTACCGAGTGCTGCGGGACAAGGGTGCCTCCATCTCCCAGCTGGGCTTCACCACCAACCTCAGTGCCTACAGCAGTGTGCAGGAGACCTGGCTGGCCGCCTGTGAGTGCCCTGCCCACCCCGGAGCCACCGGCCACCCAAGGACTGCCCTGGGCCAAGCCTGGCCCTGGCCCTGACCCAGCCCCCTCTGCTCCTGTCCCCTGCAGTGATCGTGTTGGCCGTGCTTGAGGGCATCCTGCTCCTGATGCTCATCTTCCTGCGGCAGCGGATTCGCATCGCCATTGCCCTCCTGACGGAGGCCAGCAAGTTAGGGCCTCTCTGGGAAGGAGTTGGGGCTGAGGGCAGTGCGGGCCCAGGATTGGGGTGCTAGGGAGGTGGCAGGGAGCCCCAGAGGAGAAGCACAGTGGTTAACACTGCTGTGTGACTTAGCTTCTCTGAGCCTCAGTTTCTCCATCTGCAAAATGGGGGTAATAATAGTTCCTACCTTACAGGGTTGTCATGAGGATTAAATGAGTTGGGGTCTGCCACGTGCCAGGGCAGGAGTGGCGGTGGTGTCAGGGGACCGCAGGGAATCCAGGCAGGGAGGAGAAGCGGCAGCCTGCTATCAGCCAGGAGCTGCCCGATCTGGCAAGAGATCACGCTTTGGGGCTCTCTTCCATTACTCCCCCTAAAGCTGCCCCAGGTGGCTTCTCTGTGGCTCTAGTTTCCTCTAAGGGTCCCTTGAGCCTGATTTATTCAGTTCAGTTCATTTGGTGAGCACCTACTGTGTGCCCAGCCCTGAGGCCCTGGGGACACAGGTATGAAAGACAAAGTCCCTGCCCCGGTTGCTCCCAGCCTGGGGCCTGGGACAGTGGAGCATGCCCTGGTGAGGACAGAGGTGGGGCCCTTGCCAGGGTCAGCCCCTTGAGAAGATGGATAGCCAGGGCCATCCCGGCGGACACCTCGCTTGTCTCCCTGCAGGGCTGTGGGACAGATGATGTCTACCATGTTCTACCCTCTGGTCACCTTTGTCCTCCTGCTCATCTGCATTGTCTACTGGGCCATGACTGCTCTGTATCCTTTGCCCACACAGCCAGCCCCTCCTGGAGTCCTGGGCGGTGGGGGAATGAGGCAATTCTTGTCCACGTAGTGCCTTAGTGTAATTGCAAGAGGGCACCCCTTTCTCTGTGCAGACACAGAAAGGGTGAGCACAGGCTGAACTTCACCCCCTTTGTGCAGGGAACAACCTGCACAAGCACCTCAGGTCCCCGAGGAGCAGCTTGTGGAGTCCCCACGTGACCTTGCTTTCCTTGACTCCCCTCTGGGTACCTGGCCACATCGGGGCAACCCCAGTACATCTTCTGGGCACCCAATGCCAGCTTGCCCAGCTGTGAGGAAGTACTAGTGAATACATCATGCGACCCCATGGTGAGAAGAAGGGGGTGAACACAGAAGAGCCACCAATAGGGCTGAGGGGACCTTAGGGACCAACTGGTCCAAATCCCTCATTGTGCAGAGGAGACTGAGGCCAGAGAGGGCAAAGGGCTCACTCAAGGTCATACTCCCGACTCCCAGCAGAGCTGGAAGTAGCCAGTCCCCTGACTCCAGACCTGGTACTCCTCCTGCTGAGCTGTCCAGTATGTAGGGAGGGAAACTGAGGCTGGGAGAGATATGGCATGCTGTCCCTGAAGGCAGGGCCAGGCCTGGATACCTGGACATTTCTCTGCCGTCAGGACCATTCACCCTCTGAGCCTCGGCCTGCCTCCATAGAATAGAGAGAATCCTAATTCCCATCCCTCTGGGTGGCTGGGAAGGTTAAATTACTGGGCACATAACGTGCTTAGTACAATGCCTGGCACCTGGTAAGAGCTCCACAGCTAGTTGAGTTGTTTGTTCTGTTAATTCTTCCTCCCTTGGAACACAGTGCAGGAGGCAGCAGCAAGGTGGGACTCCCTGGGGGGGCCTGAGAGAAGCTGCTTCCCAAACTCCCCTGAGAGGTTTCCAAGGAGCAGCACTGGACTGCTGGGAATTCACTGTCCTCAAAGCTGTCATGTCGTCACTTCATCTGACCTGGGGCCATGGGCTGTGCCCTATGAAAAGAGGGAGGCTGATTTCCATTTATGAAGGAGCCACTACGTGCCAGGCACTGTGTTTACACAGCCCAAAATGACAACATGGTTCTTGCTTTCAGCTTGCTCCTGAGCTAGCAGTGAGGACTATGGCAAACCCACAATTACATACAGACTGTGGAAGTCTCGCTGTGTCACTTACAACCTCAAACTCCTGGGCTCAAGCGATCCTCCTGCCTCGGTCTCCCAAGTAGCTGGGACTACAGGCATTCGCCACCATGCCCGGCTAATCTTTTCTATTTTTAGTAGAGACGGGTCTCACTCTTGCTCAGGCTGGTCTTGAACTCCTGAGCTCAAGCGATCCTCCTGCCTCGGCCTCCCAAAGTGCCTAGGATTCAGGTGTGAGCCACCGTGTCTAGCCATTTTTTATTATAAAATTTCAAACATAGACTCACTTTCAGAAATAATCAGGATTTTTGGGGGTCATATTTGCTAGAAAGAGTTGTTTTCTATTTTTGTGGCTTTACTTTTATTATGGACACATGCAAAAGTAGACTAATTGTACAGTGAGTCCCTGTACTCGGATTCCCTCAACTTTCTCCATTCTTATTTCATCTGTCTCCCCACCCTCCACCTATAAATTTTTTTTCTCAAGTTTTTTAAGGCAAATTCTGGGTATCATGCCATTTCACCAGTAAGTACATCAGATGGATCTCAACAGAGAAGAACCTTTTAAAAAGCATAACCACTATACCATTATCACACCCAAGAAAATTAACACTAATTCCTTAATGTCATCAAATACCCAGTCTGTTCAATTTGCTGGAAAGGGTTTTGGTAGAAGCTGCAGAGGCTGCTCTAGGAGGGGATTGCTGAGTACGTGCACAGAGAAGGTCATGCCACCTTCATGCTCACCATGAACACCACAAAGGCGTGGCCCACACAGCCTGGGAGCTCTCATCATGGGGAGACTGAAGGGAGCTAATCACATTCACACAATAGGCAGACTGAACCCAGTTCAAGCCTAGAGATGGAACTCCTGGAAGGAATGGGCTCCCCCAGCTCAGGGAGGCTGTTACCCGCCTCTACTCTAGAGGGGCGGGAGCTAGGTGGGAACGGGAGGAGGCCAGGGCTCCATGCTGAGGTCTCTCAAGGCTGGGCCTGAGCTTACCCTCTCTCCCACCCAGGCCCAGCCCGTGAACTCCTCGTGCCCAGGGCTGATGTGCGTCTTCCAAGGCTACCTGTCCACAGGCCTAGTACAACGTTCTCTCTTCAACCTGCAAATCTATGGGGTCCTGGGGCTCTTCTGGACCCTTAACTGGGTGCTGGCCCTGGGCCAATGCGTCCTAGCAGGGGCCTTTGCCTCCTTCTACTGGGCTTTCCACAAGCCCCGGGACATCCCCACCTTCCCCCTGAGCTCTGCCTTCATCCGCACACTCCGGTAAGCCCAGGACAGGGGCCTGGGAATTAATTGTCAGCATGGGGGTCCCAGGGGTCCTGGGGCTGCCCCTGACTATCTAACTTCCTCTGCAGTTACCACACCGGGTCACTGGCATTTGGAGCCCTCATCCTGACCCTTGTGCAGATAGCCCGGGTCATCTTGGAGTACATTGACCACAAGTTGAGAGGTGAGCCGGGAGTGAGGAGCTGGGAAGGCCAGGCTGAGTAGCTGGATCCTTGGCGAGGGACCTTCAGAACCAATGACCAAATACGAGCTTTCCTTGCGCCCAGGAGTGCAGAACCCTATAGCCCGCTGCATCATGTGCTGCTTCAAGTGCTGCCTCTGGTGCCTGGAAAAGTTTATCAAGTTCCTAAACCGCAATGCGTACATCATGGTGAGCCACACTGTGCACGCAACTCCTTGCTGGAGTGCCCGTTGGCCCAAGCCCCCCATCCTGGTCCAGGCAAACTCACTACTGGTAACTCTGACCTTCCCACCTCCCTCAGATCGCCATCTACGGGAAGAATTTCTGTGTCTCAGCTAAAAATGCCTTCATCCTGCTCATGCGGAACATTCTCAGGTTAGGCTGTTCTCCACCCCCGTGTGGCTCCCTCCTCAGATCTCCCACCCAAGGCTGGCTTCCTGGGCATGCCGTGCTCAGAAGGGCCCCACACCTGGTTTAATGCTCCGCTGTCGCCATGTTGAAATGTGAAGTTTTCATTTTGCACGGGTCCCTGCAATCATGGAGCCACTTCTGCTCCCAGCGCTGCCAGGCCTCTCATCCCCAACCTGCCCTAACTTCCGGTACAGGGTGGTCGTCCTGGATAAAGTCACAGACCTGCTGCTGTTCTTTGGGAAGCTGCTGGTGGTTGGAGGTGTTGGTAAGGGCCAGGGCCAGGGTTGCAGGGGCACAGGGTAGAGGTGCTGGGCAGCCGAAGAAGTGGCCTCAGAGGAGCAACCTTGACCTCCACAACTCTCCCACAGGGGTCCTGTCCTTCTTCTTTTTCTCCGGTCGTATCCAGGGGCTGGGTGAAGGCTTTGAGAACCCTCACCTCAACTATTACTGGCTGCCCATCATGGTGAGTGACTCCCCTCTCTGCCTCTCCCCTAACTCCCCAAAGGAACCCAGCAGCCCCAACAGGCCTTGTGTCTTCCAGACCTCCATCCTGGGCGCCTACGTCATCGCTAGTGGCTTCTTCAGCGTTTTCGGCATGTGTGTGGATACGCTCTTCCTCTGTTTCTGTAAGTGACACCCCCAGCCACCTTCCCCCAACCTCAAGGTATCCAACTGTTCAGGCTTTTCTGGAGATTTAATGCTTCTAGAAGCAGCGACTTTGTGAGCTAAAAGAGCCAGAGGATGCCCCTTGTGACATCCTAAAGCCAGGAGTTGGAAAACAAAGGAGGGAGTGGGCCCCCAGGCTGGTGGGCTCTCCCCAGGAAGGAGCATTCCTGGGGAGAGGCCCCTGCCATCTTCCCCTAGGGGTTCTAGGGTAGAAGTTAGCAGCGAGAGAGACTCCCCAGCAGGTGGCTGTAGTGAGAGGGGATTTTCTTACCCTACCATGTACCTGCATTCAGGGCTTGCTAAGTGTCAGGCTCTGCCTGAGCAATTAACATGCATTTTTTCCGTTGAACCTTATCACCCTGAAATATAGTATTGCCGACCCCACTTTACATGAGGCAAGTGAGGTTACAAAACCTGCCCGGGTTAAAAAATCCGCCGCTGCGGGCGGTGCGGGCCTGGCAGCTGGCCTCCGGTCCGGACTTCCCCGGGAGTGGGGTGGCCCGAGGGTCGCTCTAACCGGTCTATGTGGCGGCCCAGTGGAAGACCTGGAGCGGAACGACGGCTCGTTGGACCGGCCCTACTACATGTCCAAGTCCCTCCTGAAGATTCTGGGCAAGAAGAACGAGACGCCCCAGAGCAACAAGAAGGGGAAGCAGAGAGAGATCCGGCCCTGATCCAGCACTGCATCCGTCTGTACAGCCGCCCAGCCGTATTTCCCTACAGATCCCAATTTTGTAGTAAAAGTATTTTATTAAAGATTGATACTTCGTTTTCTCAACAAGTCTGTGACTTTTATTCCCTCCACGGCGACCTGCGGCCTTTCCCTCCGCCGCCGGGCTCTTTAAAATCGGCCCCGCCCCTGTGACGCGTCCGGCTGCCGCGGCCAATCAAAAGGATCACAAGATTCTCGCCGGCCCCTTTCTCACCCAGGCCAGGTCGTTCCTCTCCCTGGTCACGCGCTCCGGCCCACTGAGGGCCAATGGGAGGGCGAGCTCCGGGGTCCTGCGCGATCACGTGGGGAAGGCGGGACGCTCGAGAACCAATCAGAGTCGCGGAAGCGCGGCGGGGCGGAACCGGGGCGTATTGACGGGTGAATCTCCGCTTTATAGGGTCCGGGTCAGCTGACCGACTCCCACCCTGGGTAGTCTAGCGGCCGGGGCCGAGGGGAGAGATGACGGGGGAGCGACCCGGCACAGCGCTCCTGGGCACACCGCGAGCACTGCGGATGCTGGGCTTCTGGGGACGCTGTGCGGTTCAGGTGTTAGCCGCGGTCTTCCTGCTGCTGTTGTCTCCGGCAGAATTCCGGACGAAAGCTAAGGACGACTTCGGTCTGGTGAGTCACGTCCCGCATAGCCCCATCCCCGACCCGCGCGGGGAGTCTATGCCCAGTGCCCCACGGGACGCGGGCGACTGAGCCGCTCTCCGTGCAGGACTCTCCCTTCTTCCCGACCCCGTTCCCTCCATCCACTCCCAGCCCCTCTCCCTCTCCGGGCCTCCCACCTTCACCGTTTGAACCCCATCCTCTTTTGGGGTCCCCTTCCCTCCCTGAGGGCTGCTTCTCCTCTCGTAGCCCCTCCCCCGCTCTGAGCCGCCAGCTTGGCTCCAAACTCTCCTTGTTCTAGGACTCCAGCCCCTGCTCAGGATCCCCATTACCGTCCTTCCGCCATCGGTACCTTAGTTCGAGTGGATATTATCCTAAAACGCCAAGACTGGTTTGTCCCTGTCTCTTCCCGTGGCAGGTGCGGCCACTGGTGACCATGGAGCAACTGCTGTGGGTAAGCGGGAGACAGATCGGCTCAGTGGACACCTTCCGCATCCCGCTCATTGCAACCACTCCTCAGGGCACTCTCCTTGCCTTTGCTGAGGCCAGAAAAATGTCTTCATCTGATAAAGGGGCCAAATTCATCGCCCTACGGAGGTCCGTGGACCAAGGTATAAAGATGCCTGCTGGGTTGGATGGGTGGGGAGTCGGAGGGGTCCAAGGGCCCTGAGGATAGGAGAACTTGGAGGTCTGGACACCTGGGTCCCTGAATGGTAGGGGGATCCTAAGGAGGGAAAGTGTCTATTGCAATGATCTGGAAATTGAGGTCACCAAGGAGTTGAACATTCGTTCAGCAAGCATTTTTTTTTTTTAACAGAATCTTGCTCTGTTGCCTGGACTAGTGTGCTGTGGTATCAGCCTAGCTCACAACAACATCAGACTCCTGGGCTGAATTGATCCTCCTGCCCCAGCCTCTCTAGAAGCTGGGACTACAGGCACACATCACTACACTGATTTTTCTTTTTTTAGTAGAGACGAGATCTCGCTCTTGCTCAGAGCTGGTCTCAAACTACTGAGCTCAAGAGATTCTCCCGCCTTGGCATCCCAGAATGCTAAGATTACAGGCATGAGCCACCATGCCCAGCCTACCAAGCATTTATTGAGTTCCTACTACATACCAGGCATTGTTCTTCTAGATTCTATGAGCCATTTTAAAAAACAGACCAAAATCTCTGCCCTTACAGGACTTATATTCTATTGGAAGGAGGCAAATAGGCATAATAAATAAGTAAAATTTTTTTGTGTGTTGGAAGGTGATAATGCAATGGAGCAATATAAAACTGGGCAAGAGGTATAGGGAATACTGGTGTTTGATTGCACCCCGGGGCTATAGGAAGGCCTCAGGTCCCTACCAGGAGGTAGGAATTTTTTTTTTTTTAACTTAGCCTTGCCCAAACAAGGCCTCAAGAAATTTGATTATTAACTCATAACTGTTCCTCGCCACGAAAATCCTCAGTAAAAGGTGAATGATTTCTTCGTTCTGAAGCGAAACCAGAGCACTGGGGGTGGGAAATGAACAGGAAGTGGTAGAAAGGGCACATCCACCATGCTCACGCTGGCTTTCTTCTTCACCTTTTTTTCAGGCAGCACATGGTCCCCTACAGAGTTCATTGTAGATGACGGGGAGACCCCCGACGGGCTGAACCTGGGGGCAGTGGTGAGCGATATTGAGACAGGAGTGGTATTTCTTTTCTACTCCCTCTGTGCTCACAAGGCCGGCTGCCCAGTGGCCTCCACCATGTTGGTATGGAGCAAGGATGATGGCAATTCCTGGAGCCCGCCCCGGAATCTCTCCCTGGATATTGGCACTGAAATGTTTGCCCCTGGACCAGGCTCTGGCATTCAGGTCTCTGTCGTGGGAGATAGGAGGAAGGGGGCTGCCTCATGGAGAATCTGAGGGATGCCCCCAAATGGACTCTTTCCCAAGGGGAAGATCCTGTGAAATCAGATTTTTTGTCTTGGGTGAGATTCCTTGAAACAAAAGGACATCCTTGCCAGGTGTGGTGGCATGTGCCTGTAGTCCCAGCTACTCTGGAGGCTAAGGTGGGAGGATCACTTGAAGCCAGGAGTCATGGCACACCAGCCTGGGCAACATAGCGAGACCCTGTCTTTAATAAAAAAAGAAAGAAAAGAAGAAAGAAAAAGACATCTTGGGAGGAACAGCCTACCAGGTGAAGAGGGAACTTTGCTATTGGCTTCCCGTTTGGGGTTGTCAACAGGACTGTGCCAGTCCATTAGGTACTTTCATGCAAAGTAGAAAAAGGCATCTCTTGCTTTGGGCAGACACAAGCCTGTACCAGGGCACAGTTTGGGGAGTGAGCACAGTCAGGTTTAAGCTCTCATGCACCCCTGTGGTTAGGCCCCCTTGTGCGCAGCATGTCCAGCTCTACACCCTGGATGTCCTAAAGTAGCTTATTCTGAAAAAGAGATGCTTAATTCAAGCAATGTGTGTTTGTAGGATCCTTCTGGAACCCTCAGTGAGCAAGGGCAGAACTGAAGGGGACCAGACGTGTCGTTGCACTTGGGAGGTGGTGCGTTCCCCGTCCCTGCCTCTGAGCCCCTACCACGTGTCCTTCTCTGACACCCAGCTCCCCTTCCCACAGAAACAGTGGGAGCCGGCGAAGGGCCGCCTCATCGTGTGTGGCCATGGGACGCTGGAGCGGGATGGGGTCTTCTGTCTCCTCAGTGATGACCACGGTGCTTCCTGGCGCTACGGGGGTGGGGTCAGAGGCATCCCCTACGGCCAGCCCAAGCGGGAAAAAGACTTCAACCCCGATGAATGTCAGGTCAGGAGTCCATGACATGTTCCCCACCCACTCGACCTGCCTTGTCCTCCACACCCACTGCTCGCTGCCCTGCTCTGTGCCACCCGCTCCCTCAGGGACCTGGGCATTTGCCCTGCTCCCTCCCTGAGGTCCTGTTCTCTCTCCTCAGCCCTATGAGCTCCCAGATGGCTCAGTTGTCATCAATGCCCGGAACCAGAACAACTACCACTGCCGCTGCCGAATCGTCCTCCGCAGCTATGACGCCTGTGATACCCTAAGAACCCGTGATGTGACCTTTGACCCTGAGCTTGTGGACCCTGTGGTAGCTGCAGGAGCCGTAGCCACCAGCTCTGGCATTGTCTTCTTCTCCAACCCAGCCCATCCAGAGTTCCGTGAGTGCCTGACAGTGGGGTCAACAGGGGGAGCCCCTGTGTCTAGACAAGGCCTGGGCAGAGACCTTCTTTCCCTGACCCTGCTGCTCTCCCCAGGAGTGAACCTGACCCTGCGCTGGAGCTTCAGCAATGATACCTCATGGCAGAAAGAGAAGGTCCAGCTATGGCCGGGGCCCAGCGGCTACTCGTCCCTGGCAGCCCTGGAGGGCAGTGTGGGTGGAGAGGAGCAGGCCCCCCAGCTCTACGTGCTGTATGAGAAAGGCCGGAACCACTACACAGAGAGCATCTCTGTGGCCAAAATCAGTGTCTACGGGATACTCTGAGCCGCGCCCCTGCCACAGGGGTAGAAGGCCTGCCTGGGTGCAGCCTTCACGACCCGGTCTGTAGAGGATGTGCTAGCGGTGCCTAAACACGGTTCCATCTTCCTTTAGACTCCAACGGTTTATAAATTCAACTTCCCTGTGATGGGGAAATCACTTCCGTTATGACTGAAAGCCCAGCTTCCTCTCGGCACAGGAAGTCCTGGGAACACTTCTTTCCACGTGGCGGGTCCGGCCACCGGCCTTTCCGCCCTCCCAGGACATGGATTGGTCCCGTCGTGGGCAGGCTGATGGGCCCACAGAATTTAATAAATGTGAACTCAGGGAACTGGGGAAGGCTGAGCTTCCTCTTTGGGGTTGAGGGAAGATGCTGGTTTTGAACAGGGCTGGTGAAAGTCCCTGGAGGGCAGGATATTTGGCTTTAGGGTTAGGAAGTAGCTGCACCATGCTCCTTGACTATTTATGAACCAAAATGTTTGCAACTTAAAGTTTTTAATGAAAGAGAATGAACATTTGTAGAGTCTCTGTGGTTCTGTCAATGCACATCTTCGTGTCTGTTTTCCCCAAGTACACTTGTGAGGCTGGGAACGAGTTTTGGGAAAAGAGCTGGTGTGCTCATTGCCTGGGAAATTCTGACTTCGGCAAATCAAATCCTCTTCTCTTTGACATTCCTTCTTGCCACAGAAAAACAGGTTGCGGCCGGGCGCAGTGGCCCATGCCTGTAATCCTAGCACTCTGGGAGGACAAACAAACAAAAAACTACATCATTATTATTATTATTTTTTTTTTTTTTTTTTTTTTTTGAGACAGAGTCTCACTCTGTTGCCCGGGCTAGAGTGTCGTGATATCAGCCTAGCTCACAGCAACCTCAAACTCCTGGGCTCAAGCGATCCAACTGCCTCAGCCTCCCGAGTAGCTGGGACTACAGGCATGCGCCACCATGCCCGGCTAATTTTTCTCTCTATATTTTTAGCTGTCCGTATAATTTCTTTCTATTTTTTAGTAGAGACGGGGCCTCACTCTTGCTCAGGCTGGTCTCGAACTCCTGAGCTCAAATGATCCGCCAGCCTCGGCCTCCCAGAGTGCTAGGATTCTACATTAAGTGTATATTTCATCTTTAAAATGAACATTTTATTATGACATTGTACACCAAAAAAAATAGCAATCACTCTGTGGTATCTAATATGCAGTCAATACTCAAATTTCATCAGAAATGTCTTATTTATAGTTGATTTGTTCAAATGAGGATCCAAAGAAAATCTATACATAGCATTTGATATCTTCTTTTTTTTTGAGAGAAAGAGAGGGTCTTACCCAGGCTGGAGTGCAGTGGCCCAATCATAATTCACTGCAGCCTTGACTTCCTGGGCTCAAGGGATCCTCCTGCCTCAGGCTCCCAAGCAGCTAGGACTACAGGCATGCGCCACCACACCCGGCTAGTTTTTAAAATATTTTGTAGAGATAGCGTCTCACTATGTTGCCCAAGCTGGTCTTTTAAGTCTCTTAATCTACAGGAGTCCACCTCCTCTCCTCTTTATTTCTTTTTTAACCCCATCTATGCAGTTATTTGTCCTGTAGAATGTTCTACTCTCTGGATTTGTCAGTTTGCTTCCTCAATGTCATTTAATTTCTTCCTTCATCCCTTGTACTTTCACTTATCAGACTTCTGAAGGTTTGATTGGACCCACATTCCATTTGGAAGAGCAAGATTCCTTCGTGAGTGCTGTGTGCTTCCTACGCACCCCTTCAGGAGGCACGTGCTGTCTGCTTGTCCCTGAGTAAAGCTCAGATTGAGCACTTCAGATGGCCATAACCTGACCTCTCCCTCATAATTTTCTTCGGCAACCTGCCAACTGACAGTTTCATCCATGGATGAGTTTTTTGTTTGTTTGGTTTGGATTTGGGAGGGGGGGCGTTGAGACAGAGTCTTGCTGTGTTGCCCTAGGTAGAGTGCTGTGGTGTCATTGTAGCTCACGGCAACCTCAAACTCCTGAGCTCAAGCAATCCTCCTGCCTCAGCCTCCCAAGTAGCTGGGGACTACAGGCACATGTCGCCACACCTGGCTAATTTTTCTATTTTTAGTAGAGATGGGGGTCTCGATTTTGCTCAGACTGGTCTTGAACTCCTGACCTCAAGTGATCCTCCCTCCTCGGTCTCCCAGAGTGCTAGGATTATAGGCGTGAGCTGCCACACCTGACCCATGGATAAATTTTGACTAATTCAGTTATTTCATAAGGGGTTGCAAAATGGTAATATTAAAATTCTATTATTTCTTCTTTATTTATTAGCTGAAATTTTTCAGTAAAAAAGAGACTTCTCCAGCCTAGGCAACATAGCAAGAGGCTGTCTCAACAAAAAATAAAAACATTAGCCAAGTGTGGTGGCATGCACCTGTAGTCCCAGCTACTCAGAAGGCTGAGGTAGGAGGATCACTTCAGCCCAGGAGTTGGAAGCTGCAGTGCACTATGATCAGGAACTCCAGCATGGGCAACAGAGTGAGATCCTGGCCCTAAAAACAAATTAAGGCCAGGCATGGTGGCTCACACCCATAATCTCAGCACTTTGGAAAGCCAACTTGGGAGGATTGCTTGAGCCTAGGAGTTGAAGACCAGCCTGGGCAACATAATGGGACCCTGTTTCTACAAAAAAATTAGCCAGGCATGGTGGTGTGCACCTCTACTACTCCTAGCTACTCAGAAGGCTGAGGCAGTCCCATGGAAACAATACTTAGGAGGAAGAATAGAAAATACTTTATAAAAAAAAAAAAAGGCTGGAGCAGGAGGATCTCTTGAGCCCAGGAGTTCAAGGCTACAGTGAGCTATGATTGCCCCACTGCACTCAAACCAGGGTGACAGAGTGAGTCTCGTCTCAAAAAAATGAATAAATGATTTTTTTAATTAAAGTAATAAAAAAGAGCTTTCCCTCATCAAGGATATTTGGTTACCCTGAAACATGGTTTATATAGGAAAGGCAGAATAAATGCTTAATTATCCCCTTTAGTAACCAGTTCTCAGAGTGAAGGAACGCAATACTTTGCCTTGGTCAGTACACCGCGTTGTTACCCCACAGGACGCACATACACAGGCAGAAGCTACAGGCCTGCGGGAAGCAGGGGGCGAGTAACTCAGGCAGTGTGGTTGTGGGGTCTGCCTTTCCAACACAGACCACTAAGTAGACATGAAGCAAGGAAGAAAGCGGGTTCAGGGGGAGGCGTCTGCAGCAATTGGGACATCTGCATGGCTAGTACCGTTAAGAGTTGCACATCTAACAAAATTCTTGTTGACAACTTTATTTATCAGAAATAGTGGAAGAAAGAAGGGAAATGATACTATGAATGTCTGACCCAGAGCTACTGCCTGGTCAAGTACAAGCGGCAGGAGGCTTGTGAGAAAGTGACCGCTTTCCTTCTTCACAGCCAAGAACCCTCAGCTTAAAGAGATGACCCTCCCCAGGAAGGGGGGGGGGTGGAGCTCATTATAAACCAGAGCCCTGGGCGCCCCCCAGACCTGCAGGTTCAGTATTTCTAGAATCAGGGTCCCAGAGTCTGCATTTGAAATAGGAACTGCAGGAGATTTTAATGCACTTGGGGAAACATTCTCTTAGACATTTAGCCTAGACTTAGGAAGACTAGATTTCGAGAAACACTGAAGAACAATCTCAAAAGAGAAAATGGCAAGACAAATTTGTGTCTAAAGAAACCAAAATCATAATAGCTGCCAGGGACCAAACCTGCCCTATTTATCGCTGCACCTTGAATGCCTGCCACAGTACCCCCGCACGTGGCGGGTGCTTGATACATAAGGAAAGACACATCCAAAATGGGTAAGGTGCTGGGCCAGCGGTTCTCAGCAGTGTCCCGGATGGGCAGCACTCCCTGGGAGCGTTGGAAATGCTCAGCCTCCCCCCTCCCGCACTCCCCACAGACCTGGGAACCCCGAAGCCCTGGGG
The DNA here is from genome assembly GCF_041146395.1 of Eulemur rufifrons. Classification (NCBI taxonomy): domain Eukaryota; kingdom Metazoa; phylum Chordata; class Mammalia; order Primates; family Lemuridae; genus Eulemur; species Eulemur rufifrons. Next base: position 2,640,052 of record NC_090997.1, on the reverse strand, counting down.
GTGGGGCCCAGTGACCAGTAACTTGCCAAGCCCTCCAGGTGATTGCAAAGCATGCTTAAGTTTGAAAACCAGGGTCAGAACACTTTTAAGCCCTTTAAACAAGTGCTAGTGTCCAGCTAATATGAGTTATGTGTACGTCAGGGGTGCAGAAAAGGTTGAAGATCCTCTTTTCTTTTAATACAAAGGGGGGATTGGGAGAAGTGGCAGGTGACTGAAAGGGGAAAGGAGAGAGCTTATTTGTACATGTGGGACAAAGTGATGCCAACCTAAAATAATCAAAAAGGTCAAAATCTGGTTTATTCATTATTTTTATTTTTTTAAGAGATGTGGTCTTCCTATGCTGCCTAGGCTGGCTTTGAATTCCTCGGCTCAAGGCATCTTCCTGCCTTGATCTCCAGAGTAGCTGAGACTACAAGTCTCCCCAGCCACCGCACCCAGCTTAGAATCTAGTTTAAAGAGTTTATTCAAGCTCAAAGGTTAAAGATAAGCCACCCAGAAACACAGATTCCAAACAATGAAAGTCCATGTTCCAAAGTGTAGAAGTTTGAGGTGGTTTATACAGACAAAGTTACGGGAAGTTTAGCAGAATTTCAACATCTCTCTATGTAAAGCTTAGTCCATAGTTACAAAACGATCTGGTTAGTTAAGGTGGTCTTTTTCTTTTGGGAAAGGTATATTTATTTATTTATGTATTTTAGAGACGAGGTCTTGCTCTGTCGCCCAGGCTGGAATACAGTGGCATGATCATGACTCACTGCAGCCTCAAACTCCTGGGCTCAAGGGATCCTCCTACCTCAGCCTCCTCAGTAGCTGGGACTACAGGTGTGAGCCACCACACTTGGCTAATTTTTGAAATTTTTTGTATCGACAGGGTCTCGCTATGTTGCCCAGTCTGGTCTCAAACTCCTGGCTTCAAGCAATCCTCCCCCCTTGGCCTCCCTATGTGCTAGGGTTATAGGCGTGAGCCACCATGTCCAGCCATGGATAATATATTGTTTTAAACATCTTTCTAGTGCAAGTCTTAGCTGGCAGGAAAGTAAGAGAAATCCTCAAAAACCATAAATAATAGTGAGAAAAGAAAAGAACTTTTATCTGAAGAAGGCAAGTCCTTTTAAAGTATCAAGCCCAGAGAGTGACACCTTAGCACGCAAATTTTGATCATCAATACTTTCAAGGAGAAAGATTTCTTTTTATCAAAGGGGGATATGATGGCCAGGCCACGGTGGCTCACACCTGTAATCCTAGCACTCTGGGAGGCCCAGGCAAGAGGATTGCTTGAGCTCAGGAATTTGAGACCAGCCTGGGCGAGAGTGAGACCCTGTCTCTACTGAAGATAGAACAAATTAGCTGGGTGTGATGGTGCACACTTATAGTCCCAGCTACTTGGGAGGCTGAGACAGGAGGATCGCTGGAGTCCAGGAGTTTGAGGTTGCTGTGAGCTATGATGGTGCCACTGCACTGTAGCCTGGGTAACACAGCAAGATATGTCTCAAAAAAAAAAAAAAAAAAGAATTATACACTTAAAATGGTCAGAGTGGTGAACTCTATGTTATATGAATTTTGTCTTAAGAAAAAATAATCAGTGGGAACATTTTGATGCCACAGCACTCTAGCCCAGGTGACAGAAAGATACTGTCTCAAAGAAATAAAATAAATAGGAACCTGCTTGTAAAAAAGGCCAAATCGAGTTCATATCTAAGGTTACTTGGATCTGAGTTTTCTGGGCAGCTGTCCTTTGGCTCACGCAAACTCTTTAAATCACATTTTGTGCTTCAGCCTCTTCCTTTTAGGTCAACCATAGAAAGTAAGACTCCAGAAAAGCAAGTGGGCCCTGGCGCTGTTGGCTGTTTGCTCTGGGGACACCAGCCAATCCTTGGCACCTACGTCAGGGTTTCAGTGGGTCACGAGTTTGCCATTAGAAGACAAAGCCAGCTTCTATGGACAATGTATCTAGAAAAGAAAAAACAAACAAACAAAAGACAGGAGACAAAGCCGGGGTTCTGAGGCAGGTTGGAAGTTAAATAAGAGTGCCCTTCCCCCCAACAAAGGATTGAGTGGGGTACTCTTCATGCGCTAAATTTAAGGGGACACCAAAAATCTCAAGAATCAAGATAAATAAGGTTTTCTAAGGTGTATTTTCTGAACAAGTATTTTTCTGCATTCATTACTGTTGTAGGGTTTCTCTCCAATTAAATATTTTTTCACATTTAAAATATCTTTTAGTATGAACTCCGGCATTTTCTAAGGTATATTTTTTGAACAAATATTAAATAAGGTTTAATGCAATTTTTTTTTCCAAGTACAGGGAGCTTTATTGATGGTATATGACAAGGTGGGGCTCCCTAGCCCCCTCCCATTCTTCAGGGGCTCTGGCACGGAAACTGTGTCTTGAGGGGGGGAGATTCTCAGTGAGGTGGGGACTGAGTAGGCAGGGACACCCCAGCAGCTGAGGCCTCTCTCTTCCTCTGCGCTCTGGCTGGGGCTGGTGGTCCAGGGCTCTTACTCCTTGGTGGCCATGTGGGCCATGAGGTCCACCACCCTGTTGCTGTAGCCAAATTCATTGTCGTACCAGGCAATGAGCTTTACAAAGTGGTCGTTGAGGGCGATGCCAGCCCCAGCATCAAAGGTGGAAGAGTGGGTGTCACTGTTGAAGTCGGAGGAGACAACCTGGTGCTCAGGGTAGCCCAGGATGCCCTTGAGGGGGCCATCGGCCGCCTGCTTCACCACCTTCTTGATGTCGTCATACGTGGCCAGCTTCTCCAGACGGCAGGTCAGGTCCACCACGGACACGTTGGCAGTGGGGACACGGAAGGCCATGCCAGTGAGCTTCCCGTTCAGCTCAGGGATGACCTTGCCCATGGCCTTGGCGGTGCCGTCGACCCAGGGATGATGTTCTGGAGAGCCCCACGGCCATCACGCCACGTCTTCCCAGAGAGGCCATCCACGGTCTTCTGGGTGGCGGTGACGGCATGGACTGTGGTCATAAGTCCCTCCACGATGCCAAAGTTGTCATGGATGACCTTGGCCAGGGGGGCTAAGCAGTTGGTGGTGCAGGAGGCATTGCTGACGATGGTGAGGTTGTTTTGGTACTTGTCGTGGTTCACACCCATCACAAACATGGGGGCGTCAGCAGAGGGGGCAGAGATGATGACCCTTTTGGCACCCCCATCTAGGTAGGCCCCGGCCTTCTCCAGGGTGGTGAAGACACCAGTGGACTCCACAACGTAATCAGCACCCGCTTCACCCCATTTGATTTTGGTGGGATCTCGCTCCTGGAAGATGGTTATGGGATGGCCATTAATGACAAGCTTCCCGTTCTCTGCCTTGACCGTGCCATGGAACTTGCCGTGGATGGAGTCGTACTGGAACATGTAGACCATGTAGTTGAGGTCAATGAAGGGGTCATTGATGGCGACAGTATCCACTTTGCCAGAGTTAAAAGCAGCCCTGGTGACAAGGCGCCCGATACAGCCAAAACCGTTTATTCCGGCCTTCACTTTCACCATGGTGTCTCAGCGCTGCGCGAGAAGATGTGGCTGTCTGTCAAACGGGAGGACCAGAGAGCCTTTTTTTTTTTTTTTTTTTTTGAGACAGAGTCTCACTCTGTTGCCCAGTTAGAGTGCTGGGGCGTCAGCCTAGCTCACAGCAACCTCAAACTCCTGGGCTTTAGCGATCCTTCTGCCTCAGCCTCCTGAGTAGCTGGGACTACAGGCATGTGCCACCATGCCCGGCTAATTTTTTTTCTATATATATATATATATATTTTTTTTTTTTTTTAGCTGTCCAGTTAATTTCTTTCTATTTTTTTAGTAAAGACAGGGGTCTTACTCTTGCTCAGGGTGGTCTCGAACTCCTGGCCTCAAGCAATCCTCCTGCCTGGGCCTCCCAGAGTGCAAGGATTACGGGCATGAGCCACCATGCCCAGCCAATGCAATATTTTAAAAAATCAAGTGGGCAAACTGAGGCCCGCAAGCTGGTTGCCTCTTTTTATAAATAAAATATCAAGAGGCCACATCCTCGGTGGATGAACCGGACTCATTCTGTTTTTTTGTTTTGTTTTGTTTTTTGCTTTAAATTTTAACAACTATGCAAGCTTGGATCAGTCTTATTCTGGATGGCGCAGAAAGAAAGAAAGAGACCTCACGCCTGTAACCCTAGCACTGGGGAGGCCAAGGTGGGAAGATCGCTTGAGGTCCGGAGTTCAACACCAGCCTGAGCAAGAGCCAGACCCGGTCTCTACTAAAAATAGAAAAATTCACCAGGCATCTCGGCATGTTCCTGTAGTTCCAGCTACTTGGGAGACTGAGCCAGGAGGATCACTTGAGCCCAAGAGTTTCAGGTTGTAGTGAGCTACAATGATGCCACTGCACTCTAAGCCGGACAGAGCAAGACTTGTCTCAAAAAAAAAAAGAGATGGGGTTCTCACTATGGTTGCCTAGGCTGGACTCCTGGCTCAAGCAATCCTCCTGCATCAACCTCCTGAATATCTGTGACTATTGGTGTGCACCACTGTGCCTGGCTCAATTCTGATACTTTGAAATCCCTGGAAATATTGAGATGTCCCTGCTTTTGGAGGTGGAGGTAGAAAGCACCACAGTGGGAGCCTGGTACAGAATAATGTCCAGGAACTAAGAGGGGTTCACAGAGGATGTCATGCTAACCCTAGCACCAGTTCCTTGGCCATGGTTCCAGAAGGAGAGACCAGAGGAAAGTCAGTGTCTCAGCCTGCCTGGATTTCAGCAAGGCATTTCAGGGACCAGAGGGAAATTTTCTGGACCCACAAAAAAGAGGGGGAAATTTATTCACCATCAATAGAAGAGACTTTTATACTATAAAAGAAAATAAAAATTTAGGATCCTCTAAATTTATTATGCCAAGGGGGAAGTTAGCCCTGGAGACGGAGTCACACAGCATGTTTGCAATTCTGCTGCTTAGATTGTAGATTAACTCTCTTCCTCATTGTTCTTGTTCTGTAAATGACTAGGAGAGACCAGAGGCCAGGATCCCTGATCTAATCGCTGATCTTTGTTGTAGATTGCCTCTTTTATTGTCCTATACCTAAAACAGACCAGATGGCGCCCAAAGACCCCAGGACTCTTACAACTTCAGTGTGGAATGTTAAATATACGTTTCCCCAAAGAAAAAAGACCACCTCAACTAATCAGATCATTGTAACTAGGCAGTGAACCTTACATAGAAATGTGTTGAAATTCTGTCAAGCTTCTATAAACTTCTCCACTTTGGAATGTAGACTTCCATTCTTTGGAACCTGTGCTTCCAGGCAGCCCATCTTCAAACTTTGTGAGTGAATAAACTCTCTTTGAACTAGATTCTGACTCTTTAGATTATTTTAGGTTGACAATACCACCTCATTATACACACAATGGTGTAAATAAAGGAAAAGAATACATCATTTATCTTGTCTTTGCAGTAGAAACAGGTAGTTCAGGTTAAACAAAGCACCAGTTGATGAGATGACATATTTTTTTTATTTCAAAATATTAAGGGGGGCCGGGTGCGGTGGCTCACGCCTGTAATCCTAGCACTCTGGGAGGCCGAGGCGGGTGGATTCTTTGAGCTCAGGAGATCGAGACCAGCCTGAGCAAGAGTGAGACCCCATCTCTACTAAAAATGGAAAGAAATTATATGGACAGCTAAAACATATATAGAAAAATTAGCTGGGCATGGTGGCACATGCCTGTAGTCCCAGTTACTCGGGAGGCTGAGGCAGGAGGATCACTTGAGCCCAGGAGTTTGAGGTTGCTGTGAGCTAGGCTGACGCCATGGCACTCTAGCCTGGGCACCAAAGTGAGACTCTGCCTCAAAAAAAAAAAAAAAAAAATTAAGGAGGTACAAATGTTTTTGTTACGTGGATAGCGTCTACAATGCTTAAATCAGAGCTATTAGTGTGCCCATCACCTGAATAGTGTTCATTGTACCTGTTAGGTAGGTTTTTAACCCCTCGCCTTCTCCCCCTCCCCCTGAGATGATGTATTTATCACTCATTCTACAGAGGAATGTAAGCTAATGAGTGTAGGAAAAATAACCAAAGTAGAAAGTCACCATTTTGCAAATTCAAATGAAATAATTAACTCAGGCAAAGATCATCAATGGATGCTAAAATCGTTAGAGGAAAAAAAAAAAGGTTGATGGATCTTTTAGGAAAAACAAACCCAACATGCTTTTCCTATTCTCTCACTCAACAACAATCAACACAGAAGACTTCTGTGACCAAATGTGTGGGGATTTCTCCCCATCAGCAAGCAAGTAATCAGTTCTGCAGGGGACACCAGCTACACCAGCTCAGTGTCCTCTAATTCAATTCAATTGTGATGCTGTCTGCCTGGAGACAATGTCAGATCTCAGAGGCTAAGGGCTCAGTCCCCAAGACTGTCCCCCACTTCAGATGCCAATCACAAGATCTAGGTTGTTTTGCCTGTGTTTCTGACCAATTGGCTACACATTGGGCTTCCCATGACCCCTTCCTTGTGTTCGATTACTTTGCTAGAGCGGCTCACAGAACTCAGGGAAACACACATTTACAGGTCTATGATTAATATGAAAGCTATAACAAAGGATACAGAAGAAGAGTTGCACAGAGCTTCCATGCCCTCCCCAGGTGCGTTGCCCTGCAGGAACCTCCATGTGTTCATCTATCAGGAAGCTCCCCAAGCCCTGTCCTTTTGGGATGTTATGGAAGCTTTATTACTATACTTAAGCATGTTTGATTAAATAATTGGCCATTGGTGATCAACTTCACCTTCAACCCCTCTCTCCTCCCCAAGCTTAGGAGGTGGGGCTCAAAGTCCCAACCTCTAATCCCGCTCTCAACTTTCTGGTGACCAGACCCATCCTGAAGCTGCCTAGGGGCTGCTAGCCATCCAAAAGACATACAAAAAGACGTCACTCTGGAGATTCTAAGGACTTTAGGAGTTGTATTTCAGGAAACTGGGTGGAAGACCAAATATATATTTTATAATATCACAATAGGAAACTGGATATTCATTTACATGGTGCCAAAGAATTACCCCAATCTTACCAATCACAAAGGGGGAAAACACCTGTACAGTGGAGATCTGGGGGTCGCCACGTTAACCTGGTAATCAAACTGGGATCAGGAATAGTGGGACAAGCAGACATTGTGATCCCCAGATGTGAAGGACATAGTGTGCGGTAGACGGAAAAATAGTCCCCCAAAAGACATATGCATCCTAATCTCTGGATACTGTGAATGTTACCTCACATGGGAGGTGGGAGGGTCTTTGCAGCTATGATTAAGAATTTTGAGATGGGGAGACCATCCTGGATTACCCAGGTGGGTCCTAAATGCAGTCATATGTATCCTTATAAGAGGGAGGCAGAAGATGATTTCACACACACACGCACACAGAAGAGGAGGCGGCCGTGTGACCACAAGGGCAGAGACTGGAGTGACATGGCCCAAGTCGAGGAATGCTGGCAGCTACTAGAAGCTGGAAGAGGCAAGAAACGATTCTCCCCTAGCGCCTCCGGAGGGAGTGAGGCCTTCCGGGCATGTTGATTTCAGCCCAGTAAAGCTAATTTTGGACTTCTGGCTCCAGATCTGGGAGAGAATAAATTTCTGTTGTTTTAAGCCAACAAGTCTGTGGCAATTTTTTACAGCAACCATAGGAAATGGATATATATTGTCACTCATGAAGTATTTTTGCCCAAACCATGTAACTAGAATCTAATCAGGCCTTTAGGTCTTACTTCTAGTTTAAAGAAAATGCAGAAGATGTAGGAATAAGTTAAAAACACGAAGACGGCACAGTTAGACAAATCCAATATGTGGGACACTCTATAAGAGAACTGGCCTAGTCTCTTCAAAAGATCAATGTCGGCCAGGCGAGGTGGCTCACGCCTGTAATCCTAGCACTCTGGGAGGCCAAGGCAGGAGGATCGCTGGAGCTCAAGAGTTCAAGCAAGAGCGAGACCCCATCTCTACTAAAAATAGAAAGACATTATATGGACAAATAAAAATATATAGAAAAAATTAGCCGGGCATGGTGGCGCATGCCTGTAGTCCCAGATAATCGGGAGGCTGAGGCAGTAGGATTGCCTAAGCCCAGGAGTTTGAGGTTGCTGTGAGCTAGGCTGATGCCCCGGCACTTACTCTAGCCCGGGCAACAAAGCAAGACTCTGTCTCAAAAAAAAAAAAAAAAACCAGAAAACCCAAAAGACTGCCTGGCACCGTGGCACGTGCCTGTAGTCCCAGCTACTCAGGAGGCTGAGACAGGAGGATCACTTGAGCCCAGGCATTGGAGGTTACAGTGAGCTATGATGAAGCCACTGCACTTCAGCCCGGGAGACAGGGTGAGAGCCTATCTCAAAAAAAAAAATTTATTTCTAAACCCCCCCTTTGCAAACCGTTAAAGAAATAATTAAAACTCTTTTTTCATACCTTGAAGGTTTTGCTACAGCCTGGGGGTTATTCTTTCCCTTTTATAAATATGAAAATCATCTCAGCACTCTGGGAGGCTAAAGCGGGAGGTCGCTTGAGCCCAGGAGTTCAACCTGGGCAATATAGCAAGACACTATTTATTTTTTATTTTATTTTATTTATTTATTTTGAGACAGAGTCTCACTCTGTTGCCCAGGCTAGAATGTCGTAGTGTCAGCCTAGTTCACAGCAACCTCAAACTCCTGGGCTCAAGCGACCCTCCTGTCTCAGCCCCCCGAGTAGCTGGACTACAGGCTAATGCCACCACGCCCCACTAATTTTTCTATTTTTAGTAGAGATGGTCTTGTTCTTGCTCAGGCTGGTCTCGAACCCCTAAGCTCAAGTGATCCTCCCTCCTCGGCCTCCCAGAGTGCTAGGATTACAGGCGTCAGCCACTGGGCCCGACTGGCACTATCAATTTAAAAACAAGCAAACCATAAAAGACATTTTGGGGACACTTGAACAAATTTGAATATCAATTAATTAATATTAGGGAATTAGTTTTCTTTTCTTTTTTTTTTTTTTTTTGAGACAGAGTCTCACTCTGTTGCCCAGGCTAGAGTGAGTGCCGTGGTGTCAGCCTAGCTCACAGCAACCTCAAACTCCTGGGCTCAAGCGATCCTACTGCCTCAGCCTCCCGAGTAGCTGGGACTACAGGCATGCGCCACCATGCCCGGCTAATTTTTTCTATATATATATTTTTAGCTGTCCATATAATTTCTTTCTATTTTTAGTAGAGGTGGGGTCTCGCTCTTGCTCAGGCTGGTCTCGAACTCCTGAGCTCAAACGATCCGCCCACCTCGGCCTCCCAGAGTGCTAGGATTACAGGCGTGAGCCACCGCGCCCGGCCGGGAATTAGTTTTCTTACGTATGATAATAGTATTGTGGATATGTAGATAAATATCCTTATTTATCCGGCCTCCATATTTTCAAATATGGAAAAATGTTGACAATTGTTGGATTTAGGTAGTGGGTGGATAGATGTACTTTATACTATTCTTCATCCTGTTTTAAAAGTTTCATAATAAAAAGGTTTTAAAAGTATTTTTTATAAAAGTTGCCTCGGCCAGGCGTGGTGGCTCATGCCTGTAGTCCTAGCACTTGGGAGGCCGAGGTGGGAAGATCGTTTCAGCTCAGGAGTTTGAGACCAGCCTGAGCAAGAGCGAGACCCCGTCTCTACTAAAAAAAAAAAAAAAAAGAAAAAAAAAAAAAAGAAAAAAATTAAAAAAAAAAAAAAAAAAAAAAAAGTTGCTTCATTCCAGGCCTTTTGGCTAAGATCAAGTGTAGTATCTGTTCTTATCAGTGTAACAGTTGCTTGGCCTCTTTTAGAGGAAGTCAGTACAGCCATTCTGTGACGCCAGGAGATGAGTGTGGCTCCCTGACCCCAGATGGTACTTACTCATGTTGCAAGGCCCTCTGAAGAGCGCTCTCCTCTCCCTGCTTGCTATCAGCATGTAACTGGGGACTACTAGCTGACATCTTTATCTTCACTACATTCTTTAGAATTCAATGGTTTAATGACAGGCTAAAGCTAACCTAGAATGTGATGCAATTCTGAGGTTCACCTGACTGGGGGCAAAAAAATAAAAAATTTAAGATTTCAAGAGTCAGTAGGTCCTTTTTTTTTTTTTTTTTTTCTTTTTTAGACAGGATCTCGCTTTGTCAACTGGGTTCGAGAGCCCTGGTGTCATCATAGCTCACAGCAACCTCAAGCTCCTAGGCTCATGAGATCCTCCTGCCTCAGCTTCCCGAGTAGCTTGGACTACAGGCACGCGCCACCACGCCTGATATATTCTTCTATTTTTTTGAAGAGATAGGGTCTCGCTCTTGCTTATGCTGGTCTCAAACTCCTAACCTCAAACAATCCTCCCGCCTCCACCTCCCAAGATGACAGAATTATAGTCCTGAGCCACCCAGCCCTCCAGGCAGGGACTTTTTAACCCTTAGGATAATTTGTTTCCTTATGCTTTGGGAATAACACAGCAATCAGAAAACAGTCATGGGTAAGTAGGATGTTAATGAAAGGAAGCTCTACAATAAACAGATGGGCCTGAGATGCTGACAGCCTGCTGTCCGCTACGCCACTAGACAGAGGCTCGTGGAACAAACCGCGTGATGAGGGCAGCTCTAAACAAGCAGCACCAGAGTGAGCGCATCTGATTCCACCCTTCATATTTCAAAAATTTCTTTTCATATCATTTGATTTCCTATCGGGGGTTCGTGACGCCCCCGATATAACTGAGTCCCCGGGCAGTGTGTGCTGTAAGAGATGGGAAAGACAAAGACATGGACACAAAAGGCAAGGTGAAAGGGTGTGGGGAAGTCGGGGGACCACCAGCCTTCCCGTGAGCCAGGTAGTACTGACTGAAGTCCAGCACCTGCTTTTATTCTCTTTTTCATGCTATAGATTACAGTGATTTCCCATGAAAAGCTCGTGGGTTACAATGTGTAAAAGTTTCAAGTCTCCCCTAAAAGTCACAAGATGCCTTAGCTAATTACTCTTTTATCTATAGAAGCAGGAACACATAGCTCATTACTAAGCACAGCTATACCTTAAGGTGTGTACAGATAGATAGTATCTCTGAACTCAGCAGCTGTGGTCAGTTCCATTGAGGAACAAACTGATTAGTACTCCTTACTGGGAGGTTAGCTTCCCATTAGCCGAGGCATTCTACAGAAAAAGGGGAGGGAAGGAGCTTAGCCTGATGTTTTTAAGAATTGGAGCCTGACTTCCCTCTTCTCCCGGAGACATTTTGCAATCTTCCTCTACAGCTGTGGGTGGCTTTCATGTCAAGCCGCTCTGTGGTGTTTCAGGCATGAGGCTCCTCAGGCTTTAAGGTGGGAGTCTGCTCTGCTGTGCTCCCAGATCGCTGGAATGTCCCCCAACTAGACAGTTAACTTCTGCCCTTGTCTCTGGCTCCTGCTCAGGCAGCGTTCCTTCACCTCCTCTCCTCCCACGGCCTCAGAAATGGGGTCTCTAAGCCCCAGTGGTCTTATCCCCATCAATTCCCCCTTTTTTCTTTGTTGTGAGTTCATGAAGCTGCACCATCATTACTGTCACCCTTTGCTCTTGGTTTTTTTGTTGTCTTTGTAGCTGTTTTCAGACTATGAGTAAGCAAATTGTAATAAGTATTGTAAGTCCTATTGCTGAGCCTCCAATTATAAGTAAATGTGGTGATGGGTTTAAATTATTTATTTTAGAGGTGATACTGTTAATCACATTTGGTTCTTGACAGTAGATCAAGTTTTTGACTGAAAGTATTGATAATTTCCTATTGTAAATTTCTAATTTCACTTGACAGGTTTTTTTGATTTAGTAAATGCTTTTGACTTTGTTTCATTATATAAATGTGGAGTTACATAAAACTGCGAGGTATTTCAATTATAACACAGTCTTATTTGTTTTCTTAGACTAACAACCTGATCCTTAAGTAGGGAAACAGCTTGTTGTAGGTCTGTAACTTCAGTGGCCAATTTACTGTTCGGTTTTGGGTAGTCCATAATTGATTGGCATCTTGATGCCATTTTTTAACAAACTCTGTAGTTTGTTTGCACTGTGTGGTGTAAGGCAATGCCAGAAACGGCTGTGGTGGCAGTTACTGCAATTATTTCCAAAATTGTAGCTATTAAAATTCCTATAAATCTTTTTGAGTGTTTTAGAATATGATTGAACAATTTATCTAATAAATACATTGTAGGGGTTTTTTTGCCAGGGCCTATTCATTTTAACTGGCAACCAAATTCCATTTTTAGTCTTTAGAATATAGAGAGAGTCTTTATAAGGGCGAAATGGTATTGATCTATTGATGTAAGTGTAATAGTGACAATTATTGTAAGTTACTAAAAATTTAGATTTATTATAAACTGTTTTACCAATCATAATTAAATATGGCAATTTTATACAAGCTTGTATATATTTGGTATCATTTAAATTAAAGGTCCATTTTTGTGTGTGTTATTGTTTTCTCTGCTAAATGGATTTGTCCATGTAGTTAATGACTGAAATGCAGCCATTAGTTTCCAAATTTGATTATGGATTGGGCCTTTGGGCATATGTGGGGCAGGAGGTGCCAACCCATCCACCATCCAAGTAACAGCGTCTCCTGTACGATTGTCTGTTATGATGATACAAATCCTTTTCTCATTCTCTTTCCAAGTCAGATAAGAAAACGTTTTAGCAGAGAAACGTTGGCCATAAGGGATCCAGTCTACAATAGGGCCAAAGGGTGATCCTGCAATTATGCGGCCCAAAGAGCCTCTACAATCCTCCCAGTGTACCCAGTCTTTAGAGTCAGACACTTTTGGTTTTTTTCAAAGTGGCATATCCGGAGGATTGTTACGATATTTGGTAGTGAAGGCAAAAGTAGTGGCCTGTAATAAAGATAATTGCACATGGATATTATTCTTAGGTTTCACTACAGACACCAGTCAGGTTTGTGGTTGAGGTTTTATGCAATGTTGACCTTTTCTTATACAAATAGGTGGCCCCTCCATATCCACTTTATATTGATCAATATGAAGTCCTTGCTCTCTAGGAAAGGCGGGTCCCCTATAATCATATGGTCCTGACATCCAATTAGAATCATTGACAAAAATAGGAAAAGGTGAATCCGTCCAAGTAACGACTTTATTTAAAGGTGGATTGGGTACATACGCCCGATAATGAAAAGATTGGTTTGTGCTGCCACCTATCGTCATGTTCAGGACGGAGCTAAGGGCAAGGAAAAAAGTTACGGAGGTTTTTGGAGTATTAGTCTGAGTCAAGGTCTCATTTGCTTTCTCACAGGTTCTCTTCAGGTGACCCCAGGTCACAAGTGGGGCTTGCTGGGTCTTGCGAGAAGGTCGGGGTGGCTTTTTTGGAGGAGCTATGGCCAGTCGCTTTAGCTCCGCCTCAATCGCATCCATCATGATTTTTGGCATCTTTTGTTTTGGGTTTGAAACGCCGGCTCGGTATCTGTATCATCTATTTTTTGTTAAGACACAAGCAAAACCTCGACCCCACGTTTTAGCCCATCCCTTTGTCCACACATTTGTACTATCATCTTTCTACCATATAGGTTGATAATTAGATCTTTTTATTACTTGAGACCAATGTATTTTTACTGCTGTACTATTGTCACCTTTTTTTTTATTCTTATTTCAGCATATTGTGGGGGTACAAAAGTTTAGGTTACGTATATTGCCCTTGCCCCCCACCCCCCCCAAGTCAGAGCTTCAAAGGTGTCCATCCCCCAGTTAAGGTAAATAAAGCTGGTTTAATCTACCTTTAGGAGACGGTACCCCTTCCCCTTTTTCTTTTAACAATGTTTTTAAGAGATAAATGTGCACGCTCAATGATTCCTTGACCTTGAGGGTTATATGGAATACCAGTTGTATGTTTTATATTCCAATGAGAACAAAAGGTGGAAAAAGAACGTGAAGAATGTGCAGGTCCATTGTCAGTTTTAACAGTGTTTGGTACGCCCATAATGGCAAAGCAGTTATACATATGAGATATAACGTGTTTAACTGTTTCTCCAGTAGATGGCGTAGCACAAATAGAATCTGAAAAAGTATTTACTGTAGCATGTACTATTCCTAATTTTCCAAATTTTGGAATATGAGTTACATCCATTTGCCATAATTCGTTTGGATAAATACCTCGAGGATCGACTTCTGCTGAAAATTTTGGCTGATTAATAATTTGACAAGTTGGGCAATGCGATACAATGTTTTGTTTGATTTTGAGTAAGTTTATATTTGAGAGCCAGTCCTTTAGCACTGATGTTCCAGCAGCAATGGTAACTGCGCGTTCCACTCAACTCGCCCCCTGGAACTGGAAGTCAGACTTGTCACTTGCAAGGGGTGTGCACAGGATACTGGGCGCAACCTAGTGCCAGCGGACAGCTAGAGCCAAGGTGCAAGAGGTGCCCTAAAGACACCAACACCAGGCTGTTACCCGCACAGGTGCCACAAGCACATGGGCGTGAGATCGACTCTCCAAACTGTTTTTAAATTACTAATATTTCAGCCTGGGTACAATGGCTCATGCCTGTAATCCCAGCACTTTGGAAGGCGGAAATGCAAGGATTGCTTGAGGCCAGGAGTTTGAAACCAGCCTGGGCAGTATCACAAGACCATCTCTACACAAAAAATTTTAAAAAATAGCCAGGTGTAGTGGTGCACACCTGTAGTCCCAGTTACTCAGGAGACTGAGGCAAGAGGATCACTTGAGTCCCGGGTTACTATGATCACACCACTACACTCTAGCCCAAGCAACAGAGCCAGACCCTGTCTCTAAATAAAAATTCAAACATACAAAAATTATACAATGAGTTCTCCTATGGAGCCTCTATGTACACATCCCGACTGCATCACTCTCCCTACTCACCCACTTGTAACAGACAGCCCAGGCAACTATCTTGAATTTAGTATTTAGTAATCCAAAGGCACTTCTTTCTGCCTTTACTATATTACACTCAATTCTAAGCAATATATATATATATATATTTTTTTTTTTTTTTTCCTTGAGACTGAGTCTTGCTGTTGCCTGGGCTAGAGCGCTGTGGCATCAGCCTAGCTCATAGCAACCTCAAACTCCTGGGCTCAAGGGATCCTCGTTTTGGCCTCCCAGAGTTCTAGGATTTACAGGCGTGAGCCACCACGCCCAGCCTTCTTCAGTTGTTTTTAAACATTACATACTATATACACATGCTTTTTTCAGGAAGGATCTTGCTTTAGCGTCTCCCAGGCTGCAGTGCAGTGGCACAGTCAGCTCACAGTAACCCCAAACTCCTGGGCTCAAGAACCCTCCCAACTCAGCCTGCTAAGTAGCCTGGACTACAGGCTTGTGCCACCCCCACACCTGGCTAACTTTCCTGTTTATTGTTCAGTGTTTTGCTGTTACCCAGACAGGTCTCAAACTCATTCCTAGCCTCGAGTGATGTTCTCACCTCAGCATCCCTAAGTGCCTGGA
Organism: Eulemur rufifrons; assembly: GCF_041146395.1. Taxonomy (NCBI): domain Eukaryota; kingdom Metazoa; phylum Chordata; class Mammalia; order Primates; family Lemuridae; genus Eulemur; species Eulemur rufifrons. The sequence continues at coordinate 2,624,636 of NC_090997.1, read as the reverse complement.
TTGTAGCTATGAGCTAAGCATGGCCCCCAAATCTTGACTCTGAAATTCTATTTCTGAAAATGTATTCCAGGACACAACTCCAAATGAGTACAAATAACAGGGTATCAGCACAAGTATAGTATGACTGGGAATCTAAATGTCACCTAACAGAAGCTGGGTAATAGTCCATTCTTACCATCAATATACACCTGCCATGTGGGTAGGGATCTTCGAAAGAGTAAAACAAAAAGACAACGGAGTCCATTCTTTTTACAGATGTCTGGACACCCTGTTTTCACTGATTGGTCAAAAGGCAAATCAAATGCCCATGTTGATAGTTTACCATCATCAAAACCCTCAAATGCTTGTCCATAACATCTAGCACATTCGAACGATATGGCAATCTTCTGTGAAACGTAAATATACTTTTAAAAAACCCACAATGCTAATCCTTAGTGTTAATGTGTGTTGCAATCTCATCTTCATATTTTATACCTAACTATAAAGAGGTATAGCTGGATACAAACTGATGATCATTCACTGGTGAGACATTATTTAATCTTTTTGTACTATTCTGTTTTCACTGAGACCAAACAATATTTGCTTTAAAATATTTTATTGGAGTCTTTCAGATAAAACCAGATTGTTGCACAAGATAAAGCAAATACAAGTGAAAGCTATCTACTTGACAGGTAAGTGACCCCAAATTTCTAAGTAATTTTTTCTCCAATAAGATTATAGCTGTTCACACAGGTTAATAAAGAAGTTCCTAGGATCTGCTCAACACCAACTAGAGGACATCCTTTGTGTCAGCAAAATCCTGAAATTTCATAAAAAGGAATACATTAAAACCATGTAGGCAATTGGCAGCAAAAATATATGAAGATGGACAGATAGGGGAGGGGTGCCAGACAGGATGGAGGGGAGGTGAAGAGTGGATCAGGTGGTTTCAGAGATCCTCAGAGACAAGCTCAGAGACTCTAGTCCAACCAGGTCATCATTACCACCCTGGGGCTGGAAACCAAAATACAGGACACTCACCACTGCAAACAAGGAGAAAGGGAATGGCTCTCCACTTGGCACAGCCTGAAGGTCAGGCAGCAGGAACCATCATCTAGGCATCACAGCCTTCCCAAAAGCAAGTCCCCAAAGGAGTAGGTTCCAAACTTTAGGCCTCTGGCCATCAGGTTAGTGCAGAATCCCCTGGCTGGGCTTCCAGAACTCTCATTCTAGAAAGAGGAAATGGAACCACCAATGAGAATAAGCAGAGAGTTAACAGCCTTGCCTTTGGCTCCTCTCAGGGACCCAAGTATCCAGTTCCCTAAATGAGTCAGAACTTAGTTTTGACATCAGGACCAGTGTCAGAGACTCTAGTCTGTGAACTCATCATCCCCAATTTAGGGAGACCTGGATCAAGGGAAGCCATTCCGAAGGGACCTAGTACACTCCAGAGACCACAGTTCCAGTATATAAGGATCTAACAAATGAGTCCAGGGATGGAAGTTTGACAGAGGAGTAGGAAATAATTCAGAACTGCAGATGAGCTCCACTGGGAGGTACCAGTGTACCTCCAGGTTTACAGTAGAAATATGGGGGAAGGGCCGGGTGTGGTGGCTCACGCCTGTAATCCCAGCACTCTGGGAGGCCGAGGCGGGTGGACCATTTGAGCTCAGGAGTTAGAGACCAGCCTGAGCAAGAGGGAGACCCCCCTCTCTACTAAAAATAGAAAGAAATTAGCTGAACAACTAAAAATATATAGAAAGAATTAGCAAGGCATGATAGCAAATGCCTGTAGTCCCAGCTACTCGGGAGGCTGAGGCAGGAGGATGGCTTGAGCCCGGAGTTAGAGGTTGCTGTGAGCTAGGCCGACAGCCACGGTACTCTAGCCCGGGCAACTGAGTGACAGTCTCAAAAAAAAAAAAAAAAAGAAAGAAAGAAAGAAATATGGGGGAAAGATGCACAACATGTTTAAGGTATAAATAATAGTCACAAGTGAAATGTAAACCAAAAGTCGTCTTTAAGGCTGGCACAGCGGTTCAGGCCTATAACCCCAGCACTTTGGGAAGCTGAGGCAGGATGATCACTTGAGGCCAGGAGCTCAGGCCCAGCCTGGGCAACATAGGGAGATCCTGACTCTAAAAAAACAAACAAACAAACAAACAAAAAAACCTAGAGGTATGCCTGTAGTCCCAGCTAATGGGAAGGCTAAGCTGAGGCAGGATTGCTTGAGCCCAGGCATTGGAGGCTGCAGTGAGCTATGACCCTGGCCCTGCCTCCAGCCTAGGCCACAGAACTACAGTCTCAAAATAAAACGGGAAAAAAAAAGCAGTCTTTAGAAAATCACCAGGTGAAATGTTTTCATTGCTGCATGTGTTCATTAGAAAATAGGCAGACCTCCATAATGCCCATAATAGCTTGGGAATAAAATAGCGAGAGGCACTCAGGGAGCTCTCGCATCCAGTACTCACCTTTATTCAAGGACAACACACCGATGGACGTCTTAAAACTCCTAATGGGGAAACGAGACACAGGAGCTTAAGTTTAATAATACAACTGTTCCTAAGCATCAACTTCTCCCCAAGCCCAGATCTAGGGACCCTGGCCCGGGGGGCGGTCAGCGCGCTGCGGTGATTGGCATCAGCGAGACACTCAGTCACCTGGGGTCGTCATCACCCCCGTCCACCGCCAGGCCGACCGCCAGTCCGTCTCGCAATCATAGCACAACTCACTCACCATCATGGCGCTGCGAGGATCAGAAGCTTGGGAAGAAACCAATGAGTCAGCAGAGGTCGGGGCGTCTCCAGCTGAGTTCCCCGACCTGACCTAGGTCAGTTCCAAGCAATGGCGTCAGGCAGACATCACAAACTACTCTGCAACGGTTGTTCACCTAGGTCCGCCGAGCCCTGCAGTCCCCTCCCCCAGCCGGGCTCGGAGGTACCCGTGCAGGGACTGCTGTGCAAAGGCGGCGCAGGGCGCAGGAGCCTGCCGCTTCCCCTTGCTCTGCAGCAGGCTCCGCAGCAGGCGCCAGGAAGACACCCACGACCGCATGCCCAACACCAGCGAGCCAGCCCACCGCGCCAAGAGAGCGGCGCGCGCCGAGCCGGGCTATTTATGGCTGCGCCGGTCGGGGGCCTGACCGGGATGGATGTCTTCCTATCTGCCTGGCTCGACGCACGGCATTTTCCCCATCGTTCGTCCAATAGGAACAAAACAAAGCGAAAAAAAGGCCATGAAAGTGTGTTTCACACTCCTCTAGGCAAATATTTGGAGGTGTTTTGTGAATTTTTAAAAACAAAAAACAGGGTGATCTGGCAGGCCAGCGGGAGAAAGGCCCCGGCGCCGGCCGGCCGGCGCGAGCTGGGCGCCCCTTCCTCAGCCCAGGGTCCTGCGCGGCTGTTGGTGCGGTGCAGCGTCCTCGCGCGTCCGCAGACGCCCCGCTCGGACCGCGGGGGAAAATCTGAGTTTGTCCCCTGCCTTCCTGCGCGCAGATTGTCAAGCACCTTAAGCTTCGTGTCTTTTTTTTTTAACTGCTTTATTGAGATATAATTGACATACAATAAACTATGCATGTTTAAAATATACAATTTGGGCCGGGCGCGGTGGCTCACGCCTGTAATCCTAGTACTCTGAGAGGCCTAGGCGGGAAGATCGTTTGAGCTCAGGAGTTCGAGACCAGCCTGAGCAAGGTCGAGACCCCTCCCTGCCCCCCGCCCCCGTCTCTACTAAAAAAATAGAAAGAAATGATCTGGACAACGAAAAATATATAGAAAAAATTAGCCGGGCATAGTGGCGCATGCCTGTAGTCCCAGCTACTCGGGAGGCTGAGGCAGGAGGATCGCTTGAGCCCGGGAGTTTGAGGTTGCTGTGAGCTATAGGCTGACGCCACGGCACTCCAGCCTGGGCAACAGAGCGGGACTCTGTCTCAAATAAAATAAAATATACAATTTGATAAGTATTTTTGCTCTCTGAACCTTTTTTTTTGAGACAGAGTCTCGCTCTGTTGCCCTGGCTAGAGTGAGTGCCGTGGCGTCAGCCTAGCTCACAGCAACCTCAAACTCCCGGGCTCAAGCGATCCTCCTGCCTCAGCCTCCCGAGTAGCTGGGACTACAGGCATGCGCCACTATGCCCGGCTAATTTTTTCTATATATTTTTCGTTGTCCAGATCATTTCTTTCTATTTTTTTAGTAGAGACGGGGTCTTGCTCTTGCTCAGGCTTCTCTGAACCTTTTTAAAGTGTACATTTAACTAGTGTTAAGTATATTCACATTGTTGTACAACGGATCTCCGGGATTTTTTCATCTTGCAAAACTGAAACGCTATGCCCATTAGACAACTCCATTTCCCCCTGCTTCCTGCACTTTTTATGAGCAGCGTGTGGCCTGGGAGTTGGCCAAAAGTGGATGGAAGTATCCGGCACTCTCTCAGTAGCATCATGTTTTGTCACAGCGGGGTTGGAAGCAAACCGAGTTGGGGTAGGGTGGCAATAGCCCGGCCTTACTCTCCCTTCTTTAGTTTTCCCTCCCTCCAAAATCTTCCTTAGTCATTTGCCTTTGGCTCCTAATCCACCCCCGCCTGTATCATCCCAAATCCCCATCTTCCTGGGGGGCCCTCTTGTACTGTGATAAGCAGACGTAAATTCTGGTCTCTCCAGTTAGGTGAAAGGCCAGAGTCCACCCCAGATGCAGAGAAAAGAAAGAAGGTCTCCTGATTATTGATTGTGTTGATGATTATCTGCTAGCATAGTACAATGGGTGCATAATCAAGGTGACCTAAGGCAGGTCCTAGGTCCGAGGGAAGGGGGAGTCGATTTAACAAATACTGCCCAGCTATATGAAGTTAAATTTTACAATGCTTATTTAGGTTGTAGGAAATTGTACTTTGTTCTAACTGATGCTATCTGCTTCTGTAAACCTGCTTGCTTTTTACTCGATTGTTTAAAATAGTTAATCAGATAGGACTGGAGGGTCTTTGGATGATCTCTTAACCTTGAAGCTGGAAATTGTTGCCTAAGATGTCCCAAGGTGTATATGTTTAATGTTCCTTATGGCGCAATGGCGAAGGGTATGTAAGTTGTCACAAAACCTGTGCTCAGGGCTGCACTCCGAGCTCGGTGGGATCCCTGCCAGAGAGCGTGCCGCTGGCCAGCTAATAAAGACTCACTAAATTTCAATCAGTCTTTCATGGTTGACTTTCTCGCTCTGGTCCATAACAGTATCCCTTTACTTATAAATTCAGATAATGTTTTGGCTGGGCACAACTTTGGGAGGTGGAGGCAAGAGGCTTGCTTGAGGCCAAGAGTTCCAGACCAGCCTGGGCAATATCGAGACCACATCTCTACATTTATTTTTTTTAATTTAAAAAAATTAGCTGGCACGGTGGCACATGCCTGTAGTCCCAGCTATTCAGGAGGCTGAGGCAGGTTGTGTTAGGGACAGAAAAACAAGAGGTAATGGAATGATAGGAGCAGAAAAACAAGAAGGAGGAAACAGTTAAAGAAAAACAATAAGAAGGAACTAGTTAATAGAAAATAATCAGGGAAAATAATCTGGGAAAACAGTTATTTCAGTCTTAAAGAATGGGGTAATTAGACCATGCAACAGTGACCACCAATCAGAAAATAGAAAAACACCATAAATGGTGACTTTCTGGCCAGGCGCAGTGGCTCACACCTGTAATCCTAGCACTCTGGGAGGCTGAGGCAGGAGGATCACTTGAAGTCAGGAGTTCAAGAGCAGCCTGAGCAAGAACAGGACCCTGTCTCTACTAAAAATAGAAATATTTTCCCTGACTCTCAAATCATGGGCAAAAAAGAAATATTAGGTCATGGCATGAGCCTGTAGTCCCAGCTACTCAGGAGGCTGAGGCAGGAGGATCGCTTGAGCAGCCCAGGAGTTTGAGGTTGCTGTGAGCCAGGCTGACGCCAGGGTACTCTACTCAGGGCATTGAGGCTCTGTCTCAAATAAAAAAAGAAAAGAAAAGAAAAGTTCAGCAAGAATTGGCCCAGGAACCAAAGAAACTCCTAATCATGCTGTTTCCTCCAACGGCTTTCAAGGAGGGCTTCCTCTACTTTGTCATTCCTAAAATGTTTGATTTTCCTAGAGGGTAAGGATTTAGTGAAAAAGTGTAACATGGAACTTTAATCTGTTTGGTCTTGGAGTAGATATTTCCAGGCTAGATTTTCGGGAGGAAGGAGGTTGGGATTCTCGAAGGCTAGAGGAAGAATTAAGGACAACTAACTGCTACAGCAGGAGGAACCCCCGAGGGAAAGGCCTGCTTGGGAGGAAAACCCAGCCCCTCAACCTTCCCAGCTCTGTGCGGTGCAACTTTATCCTCCTCTTGTATTTTTTTTTTTTAAAGTGTCCATAAGAAAGGACAAGGAAACTTTGTTAAATCTGAGGTAAAACCATCACTTGGAATCAGACAGGAACCACCAAATGCCAACAGCAGTCAGTGTAAGGTTTTTTTGGATTGGCCGGCCCCAGAGAAAGAAAGACAAGCAGAGTTGAAAGGGGTAAAGTAACGAGGCTTTATTGGGGCGCTCCCCGGCGAGGTTCACGGGCCGAGAGAGAGAGACCTGGGAAGTGGCATCGCCCAGAAGTCTGAGTGGGCTTATATATGTTTTTAGGGCCGGGGGTAGGGGTTTCTTTGGCAGGAAGATTTATGATGGGGAGAGCAAGGAATTTTCCGTTGCAGTTTTAGGGTGGGTATTGAGAAATAGGAGGAGCTGGTGGTATGTGTGACTCCAGGAACCGAGACCCTTATCAGAGTAACCATCCAGGTGTGGCTATTCTTTAACTTAGCTGGGCCCTGCAGGCATTGTTTTCGGCAGGTCTCGTGGGCTGCTTCTTTTTCCATTAGGGAAGGGAGTGGTGCCCGCCACCAGCCTTACATTCAGGAAGTGGGGAAAAAAACATGGCCCCAAAACTGCCACCTTTTGGTCTCTAATCTTGGCCAGGATACAGCTGACCACCTCCACCTCCCAGCTGACCAGGAAAAAAGTTTTAGATACCTCCTGTAGAGTGGGGTGGGATGAGAATTCCAGAGGTGACACAAAGAACCTGCTACAGTGCCTGGCCCTTCCCTCCTCTGCTGCCATCCCCCCAAATTCTGTCTCTCACTCCTTCAGACTCTTGTCTGGATAACTGCAACCAGGGTGACCATGGCTGAAGATGTTCATCTACATGTTTCTGCTCAAAATGATCTTAGATGTTTTGAAGTGAGGCCATTCAGACAAAAGGAGGCAACAAAAGCTAAGTGAGGCTAAATAATTTGCACATGGTCACCCAGTTGCAATTTACAGAGCCATAGTGTGAATCTGCATCTCATTGTTGCTATTTTGTCCACCTCACAAACATTTACTAATATTTAAATACTTTTTGTAATATTTGAAATTTAGTATCAGCAATTTTGAAATACACATTGACTATATTCACCACCCTCTGCAATACAGCTCAAAAATTTCCTCGTCCCAATGAGGCTGTGTGCCCTTTGCCCATCATCTACCCCATTCCCCCACCCCCAGGAACCACCATTCTCTCTGCTTCTACATTTTAGATTCCACATACGTGGGAATGCGGTGTTTGTCTTTCTGTGGACCCACAGATGTCAGAAAAGCTGATCAGCCACTCCTCCCCCAAACCCTTTTACAGCTACCATCCCTACTTTTCCGCGAAACAGGCCCCACTCCAATCAAAATGGGCACCTGTAATTTGTCTCCTTACCCATCCCCAGCTAAGCCCTAACAGAAATACCCATGGCCAGAACTTCTAACGGGTACCTCCCTTCAGAAGTACTGTCCCTTTCAGTCTAGGGATCTAGACTTCAGACATACCACAAAGGGTCCGTTATCCTTCCCCAAATACAAACAAACAAACATATTTTCAACATTTTATTTTTTATACTTATGTAAAATTATAAAGTCACACATTCCCTTTGTAGTGTGTTTTGCAAAGCAAAAAAAGTACAGAAGGTGGCAGTGCTGATTCATTTGAGAGAAACTCAAAGTAAAACTTTCATGAAATGCAAAGATCTCTAACGAACATATTGGTTATACTATAAAAACATAATGAAGCCAGCTGATTACCATCAGATTACAACTTTACTACTAGTAGACTGCTGAAGTAGAAAAAAATATATACGACAATAGCAAAGTCTTTTGAGTCCAAACCATCTCCCTCCAACACAAACAGGGTGAAAGGAAGAAAGGGCCTCCTAATCCACCTCCTCAATGGTGGGACCAGACCCAGAGCCCCCCTTGGGAGCCTGAGCCCCAAAGCCGCCAGCCCCGGGGCCACCCGCACCCTGGTACAGTCCGCTGATGATGGGGTTACACACCTGCTCCAGCTCCTTCCTCTTGTGCTCAAACTCGTCCTTCTCGGCCAGGGTGTTGGCATCCAGCCAGGAAATGACCTCTTGACACTTGTCCAGCACCTTCTTCTTGTCAGCCTCGCTGATCTTGCCCCTGAGCCCCTCGTCCTCCACGGCGCTCTTCATGTTGAAGGCGTACGACTCCAGGGCGTTCTTGGCAGACACCCTCTCCCGCTGCACCTCGTCCTCCGCCTTGTACTTCTCCGCCTCCTGCACCATGCGCTCGATCTCCTCCTTGCTCAGGCGGCCCTTGTCATTGGTGATGGTGATCTTGTTGGCCTTGCCGGTGCTCTTGTCCGTGGCCGTGACGTTCAGGATGCCATTGGCGTCGATGTCAAAGGTCACCTCGATCTGGGGCACGCCCCTGGGGGCCGGAGGGATGCCGCTCAGCTCGAAACGGCCCAGCAGGTTGTTGTCCCGGGTCATGGCCCTCTCGCCCTCGTACACCTGGATCAGAACCCCGGGTTGGTTGTCGGAGTATGTGGTGAAGATCTGCGTCTGCTTGGTGGGGATGGTGGAGTTGCGCTTGATCAGGGCAGTCATCACGCCCCCGGCCGTCTCCAGCCCCAGCGACAGGGGAGCCACGTCCAGCAGCAGCAGGTCTTGCACGTTCTCCGACTTGTCCCCCATCAGGATAGCTGCCTGCACCGCCGCCCCGTAGGCCACCGCCTCGTCCGGATTGATGCTCTTGTTGAGGTCGCGCCCATTGAAGAAGTCCTGCAGCAGCTTCTGCACCTTGGGGATGCGAGTGGAGCCCCCGACCAGGACCAGGTCGTGGATCTGGGCCTTGTCCAGCTTGGCGTCCCGCAGAGCCTTCTCCACCGGCTCCAGGGTGCTTCGGAACAGGTCTGAGCACAGCTCCTCGAACCTTGCCCTGGTGATGGACGTGTAGAAGTCGATGCCCTCAAACAGGGAGTCGATCTCCAGGCTGGCCTGGGTGCTGGACGACAGGGTCCTCTTGGCCCTCTCGCAGGCGGTGCGCAGTCGCCGCACGGCTCGCTTGTTCTGGCTGATGTCCTTCTTGTGTTTCCTCTTGAACTCTTCCACGAAGTGGTTCACCAGCCGGTTGTCGAAGTCCTCCCCACCCAGGTGGGTATCCCCGGCGGTGGCCTTCACCTCGAAGATGCCATCGTCGATCGTCAGGATGGACACGTCGAAGGTGCCCCCGCCCAGGTCAAAGATGAGCACGTTGCGCTCCCCCTTGCCGGTCCTGTCCAGGCCGTAGGCGATGGCGGCGGCCGTGGGCTCGTTGATGATCCGCAGCACGTTGAGCCCCGCGATCACCCCCGCATCCTTGGTGGCCTGGCGCTGCGAATCATTGAAGTAGGCCGGCACGGTGATCACCGCGTTGGTCACCGGGTAGCCCAGGTACGCCTCGGCGATCTCTTTCATCTTGGTCAGCACCATGGACGAGATCTCCTCGGGGTAGAACGCCTTGGTCTCCCCCTTGTAGCTCACCTGCACCTTGGGCTTGTCCCCGTCGTTGATCACCTGGAAAGGCCAGTGCTTCATGTCCGACTGCACCACCGGGTCGCCGAACTTGCGGCCGATCAGCCGCTTCGCGTCAAACACTGTGTTCTGAGGGTTCAGCGCCACCTGGTTCTTGGCCGCATCCCCGATGAGCCGCTCGGTGTCCGTGAAGGCCACGTAGCTGGGGGTGGTGCGGTTGCCCTGGTCGTTGGCGATGATCTCCACCTTGCCGTGCTGGAACACCCCCACGCACGAGTAGGTGGTGCCCAGGTCGATGCCGATCGCCGTGGCTTTGGCCATGCTGGTGCCTCGCTCTCTCGGCTCTGCTCTGACGCTCGGGCGATCTGCCAGTCGAGTCGTAGGACGCGATCCGCGACAGGACCTCGGTTTCTTCTCAAAACTGGAAACTGGACGCGCCGCGCCGGAGGCCTGGACAGCTGCGGAGTGACGCCGGGAAGCCCACCCACTGCTCTTGGCTTTTCCTCAGGCTGCTGCTCGCGCCGGGTGCTCAGCGCGGCTTTTATAAGTCACCCGCCAGCCCCGCCTTTTCCGTCTTCAGCCAATCACCGAGGTCGGCGGGGCTGCCCGGTCGGGAATATTCCAGGGGTTTCGCCTCCCGTCCTGCCTCCGGGCTTCCTGGGACCAATCAGCGTCCAGGGTGCCGCCCGTCCTCGGAACTCTCCAGATTCTTCTGGGATTCACTGGGCGGGGGGCGGGGCGGACCGGGCGCCGAGAGGAGGGGAGGGGCGGGGAGGAGGTGCGTGTTGACTGGGTCTCTGAGGCGAAGCTGGCCGCCCGCCCGCTGTGCGCAATTGACAGGCAGGGGCCGCGCTAGGCTAGTCACTGTAGCGTGCTGCATGGTTTGTAGGATGACTGCGGGGACACTCTGCGGAACAGTTGCCAGTTGACCAAGGGGTTAAAGCAAAAAGAAAACACCACATAGAAAATTCCCGAGTTTCTGGAAGGAGGCGGGGCATTGATGGGGCAAGGAGATCCTGATTGGACCGTGGCTGTGAGGGACGGGCCGCCTTTCCGGCCTCTTACCGAGGGGCCAAAACGCTTGGGCGGCCTGAAGAATGTTCTGGCCTTCGTATTCCCATTTTAGGTTTACAGTGGGAACCAGAAGGAAAGAGATAATAGTTTTTGTCATCCTCTTTAACCTACATGGATGAGGTATCTAGGGGTTGGGGGAGCTTTGAATTTTCAAGAAAAGCAATCGTTTAAAGAAATGGTTCTTTTTTTTTTTTTTTTTTTTTTGAGACAGTCTCATTCTGTTGCCCGGGCTAGAGTGAGTGCCGTGGCGTCAGCCTAGCTCACAGCAACCTCAAACTCCTGAGCTCAAAGGATCCTCCCGCCTCAGCCTCCCAGAGTGCTGGGATTATAGGCACGAGCCACCGCGCCCGGCTAAAGAGATGTTTGTTAATAAGAGAAGGACTCCAGCAATCCGAGAAGGAACGCGCTGCGAAGGACGCTGGTTGTGAGGCGCCCCTGTCCCCGCCCACAGCCACTCCCCTGTGCTTGGACGGGGCATTAGTAAGAAAAAAATTTTGCATAGAATGCTAGTTCTCTTTAAGGCCTTTTGGGCTTATCCCTTTCACTCACCCTTCCTAGCTTGGGGGCTGAGCCGCCTCCTCTCTGCTTTTTTCTCTATTCCTGGTTCAGTCCTGGATGGTGGGTGGGGCCGGGGTTAACCTCAGAGTCCCCAATAGGATCTTCTGTGCCTGCAGCCCCTGGGCTGTCAACCATTTTTAGGTCAAATGTAACCGGGTGGTGATGGAAGGGCGGGAATGTTCGCCTTTTTTTTTTTTTTTTTTTTTCCTTTTGAGACAGAATCTCACTCTATTGCACAGGCTAGAGTGCCGTGGTATCAGCCTAGCTCACAGCAACCTCAAACTCCTGGGCTTAGGCAATCCTACTGCCTCAGCCTCCCAAGTAGCTGGGACTACAGGCATGCGTCACCATGCCTGGCTAATTTTTTCTATATATATTTTTAGTTGGCCAGCTAATTTCTTTCTATTTTTAGTAGAGACGGGTCTCACTCTTGCTCAGGCTGGTCTCGAACTTCTGACCTTGAGCAATCCTCCTGCCTCGGCCTCCCAGAGTGCTAGGATTACAGGCATGAGCCACCGCGCCCTGCCTCACACAGTTTTTTATTCTAGATACCAGCTTCCTGCGGACTCCCCTCCCTCCCGTTTTAGACACAATTACATTTAGTGATTTACTTTGCCCTTTTTTCCCCCATCGTTTGTGTGGATGCAAGATCCTTTGTTAGGTAGGTGCCTGAAAGGAAAACGTGAGGGGCCTTTGAACAATAGTACTGGTTTTACAACCCATGGAAAAAACATAAACTCATTGCTCTGCCCACATTTCTTGAACTCGGGTGGAAGGAGGCAGTTTTTTGATGAAAGAATCTGGCTTTTGAACACTTTGCTCAGTTGGCATTCTTCACATGTGCGGGCATACACACACAGATCTAAACTCATATCGCTTTAATAATCCTGTGTGTGTTTGTGTGTGCAGGTAGGTGGTAACTTTTACATTAAGATAAAACTCCCTAATGAATCACCTCCCTGAACTAGTCAAACTGGTCAAACTTCAGGAATTTTCCCATTTTTCTAAGCAGTGTCTGGCTGGGGATCTCCCCAAGCTTTCATCTTAGATGCATAGGTATCCTTCCAGAGACCTTTAACCTTACCCCCTTCCTTCTGGAAGCTTCCTCACCATGAACTACTACTCCTGTCAGTTCTGGATTCACTTTCTGCCTTCCAAATGTGTAATTTAAAATATTTCTCTATTGCCAAGGGCACCACTGTCTCCACTGCCTGGCAGGTGGACATGGTGATAGGACCCCAAATCTTGCTGCTGCCAGAGTAGCAGAAAAAGATCTACTGGAAATGCTGTTTTCAACGAATCAGACAGCTACACACTACGGTCAGAATCTCCAGTACTATAGTTGATCTACCTTTTTAGTTAAGTCTTGCTCTGTGGACTAGCCTGGTAACATCTATATTCCTCATCCATTTGCTGATCAGGAGAGGGTCAGCTGAATTTTGTCTTTTCTTTTAGGTGGAATGCTTCCCAAGGCATTCCTTGTGTCTGGAAGCCCAGACACAAGTTTAATTGCTGTTTAAGGTGAATAGAACTCCAAGAGATTTTCCAGAACTTTAATTTGATTAATTTTGGAATTAGGTTTTTATTGGGTTTCATATTTGGAAGGATCAGAGCTCAGGTTCCCCAGATGGAATAGAGGTCATGTACTCCTGAGGGGGGAGGGGACTGAATAGGAGGTGCCAAGAACACAGACTGCCACAGCAGTGTGGGGGAGGAGCTCCCTCCTCAGCCTGATACTGCAGATTCTTTTTCCCTCTCCTTTTTGTATTTTCTCAAACAGTACAGTTTTCTCCTCAGTTCTGTTGGTTTTAAAAGATGGTATAGTTTTGTATAGAAGAAAGCAAAAGAGATAACTGATATGAAACTTAGAGCCAGGCATTCTTAACAACCAAATGGCAAAGGTTTCAGTGATGTGAGAACTCAGGAGATTTCCAGCAGCATGGGAAAAAAATCTGGGAAGGGGAAGACCTGGATTTGCATCTGATTTCTACTTCTTTCTTGAGGCTGTTTTTCCTTTTTAATAATGAAATACAGTACTTGTAAGTTGACTAAATTACATAAGTTTATATGTGTTCATTTCTTTCTTTTTTTTTCTTTCTTGAGACAGAGTCTCACTGTATCACCCTGGTTGGTTAGAGTGCAGTGGCCATAGCTCACTGTAACCTCAAATTTCTGGGCTCAAGTGATCCTCCTGTCTCAGCCTCCCGAGCAGCGGGGACTACAGACATAAACCATGCCTGGCTAATTTTTCTATTTTTAGTAGAGATGGGGTCTCACTCTTGCTCAGGCAGGTCTCAAACTTCTAAGCTCAAGGGATCCTCCTGCCTGGGCTTCCCAGAGTGCTAGGATTATAGGCCCAAGCCACTGGGCCTGGTGTATATGTTCATTTTTTATTTTTATTTATTTATTTTTTTTTTGAGACAGAGTCTCACTTTGTTGCCCAGGCTAGAGTGAGTGCCGTGGCGTCAGCCTAGCTCACAGCAACCTCAAACTCCTGGGCTCAAGCGATCCTCCTGCCTCAGCCTCCCGAGTAGCTGGGACTACAGGCATGCGCCACTATGCCCGGCTAATTTTTCTATATATATATTTTTAGTTGTCCATATAATTTCTTTCTATTTTTAGTAGAGACGGGGTCTCGTTCTTGCTCAGGCTGGTCTCGAACTCCTGACCTTGAGCGATCCACCCGCCTCGGCCTCCCAGAGTGCTAGGATTACAGGCGTGAGCCACCGCGCCCGGCCTATATGTTCATTTTTTAAATAGAATTAACAATTATCTATTTCATTGGATGATGTCATCAGGATTAATGGGGTGACCCTTCAGTTATAGAGTACATTCTTAAAAGTTTTCTCCTTTCTCCCTCCTTTTGTTGGGGAGCTCATACTCTCAGGTCTGACTCTTAGTCATTCGTATTGAGGTGCTCATAAATTGGCAACCCACTACCAGAACAATGGTGTTAATTTCAGCTTAATGTAGAAACTGTCCTAAGATGTTTAGGCACAAGCCACTCAGCCAAACCTTTTCATTTTCAAATAGGAGCACAAAGTATCAAAGCAGTTCAATGGCTTGATCTGGTCACCCAAAGGACAGGTAATTACAGAACTGGTGATTGGACCTACATGTCCTCACATTTTTTATTTTGTACTCCTTCCAATATTGGCTCGTTGACCTAATCGTTTTATTCTCCACAAAGAAGAAAACAAATGAACACAGGAGAAGGGAGTGAAGAGTGAATGTCCGGACTCTGCGAGCATTAAGGGCACCATGGGGTATATGACCAGCCAGGGACTTCTCTCCTGGCCCTTCCCCTCTTCTAACTCACTACCATCCCTCCCCTTCCCGGCAGAACAGACTGCTTGGTCACAGAGAGGGGAGCGGAGGGGGAGCCCTCTTGCTGGGGCAAGGCGGGCAAAGCGTTCACGGAATCTTCTGGGTATTAAAAGTAGAGTCCTGACTAAGCTTGCCGTTCTAGGGCGGGGTTGGGAGGGTAGAGAGAATTGGGTGGGGCAGTTTGTTTGTTGAGGAGTGTTACTAAGACAATGATGGGGCGGTCCCCACTTCGAGGTCAGAAAGTTCCAGGCACAGCCAGCGACAGCGGAAAGGAGCAGGAGGCAAGGGGGCGGGGCGCCGCTAGGGGCCTGAGGGCGGCCGCGGGGCTGCCCGGCCTGTGCCTGCGTTTCCCGATGGTTTTTCCGGAAAAGGGAGGAAAAAAAAGGGAAGATCTTTAGAGTTTCTCTCATACGAGCTAATTTATCAGACGGAAACACTGGAAAGTCTTGTAACTCCCATACAACTAAGCCAGAGGAACTGGGTGGCCAGACGCGAGAAGAAAGTCCCCTCGCCCGAGGCTAGCGCAGGGACGCGACCACGGGGAGAGGTGCGCCTGGAGCGGGCGGGTTTCTCCGCCGCCGCCTCAGCGCCGCAGCCAGTTCCTCAAGCCAGTGAGGCCCTCGGGAGTTTCTGAGTCTCGATTTCTGGGCTCCGCCGCCGCCCAGCTCCAGCCTGTGGACCTGCCCCACGCTGCCTGGTGGTGCCCGCTCCTCCAGTTCCGTGTGTGTGTGTGGCGGGGGGGGGGGTGTCTCTGCTGCGCGGTCTGGAGTGTGTAGTGGCGCGATCGTACTTCTGGGCTCGAGCCACCCTCCCACCTCAGTCTCTTCCAATGTGGCGCCCGCGTAGGCAGACGCGGTGGGGCGGGTTTAGCTCTGCGTCCTGAGGCGCTCCGCGGCCGACCCCTTGAATCTCCATTTATTGTAAATAGCAGTGATAGGACAGAGCGAGGGTCTGGTGGGTTACTCCCTCCGGCCGAACTGCGCCGGATACTTCGGGGGGGGGGTATCCCAAGCAGACGAATTTAGATCAGTTAGAGTGAGGAGTGAGTGCAGTCGCCGCGTCTGTGTGACGATCACCCCCTCAGAGATCGCCAGTGTTGGCCCCTCCCCTGAAATACCCCCATCTCCTCTTAGCGGAAAGCCGCATTCCTGCCCACTTCTCTCACATTTGTAAAATATTGCAGTGAATTTTTAGTTGTTTTGGTATCTGTTTCGTCTTTTGAGGATGACAAGCACCCTAAAGACCAGGAAGAACAGTTAAGTATATATGTTCTAACGAGGCAATATCCTGGGCTCAAAAGCCATACAAAATCGGTCTGACTGCCGTAGCCTCCTGCCTGCTGAGGCCTGGCATAGGAAGGCACGGGGTGATTGGCGTCCGGGAAAATAATTAAAATTTTTTCCACATCTGCATTTTTTTTCCTGATGCACCTTCCCTTCCTCAAAGTTCCTCTGCTACTCAAAACATTTTTCTGTGGATGGCACTGCAGTTATCTTTTCAATTCTACAGTTCCCTCAGCCTGATCTCCTTGAGGTTACAAAGTATTTTAAAGTTCTGTACTCTGTGCTAGGACGCAGGCAGGGAATAACATATTGATTTATTGATAAAATACCTACTAATAACCTTGACTGATCTGATCATAGGAACTCTATTTTTTCCATTCAAGGTTGTTTCTGGAGCTTTCCCTAATCTCTCTTATCAAAGGTGTTTGGTAGGTCCTTCCCAATCTTCACCCTTTTCCAACTACCCTTCCCCGCCCCCCGCACCGCCCCCCTCCCATCCCAAAGTAGTGATAGGTAGTAGCTACTGGTTTAAAAAGAGTCACTGTACTGTCTGCAAATGAGAGTCACAAATGCTACTGCAGCTTTACGGGGGCAAGGAGGTCCTATAGCAAGTGCATATGACCATGAAGATTGATTTACATTGTGGCTAGAGTGCACAATGTTACAGTTTAACTACCATAAGGAATAAATATTCATCTATAGGCTGGGCCAGAAACCTAAGGATCTTACATTTCTTTCCCATTTCCAAACTGCCAAGGTGAGATCTACCTGTATGTGCCATTCCCGTACTAGATTTTCTTCGTAGCAAGTTTTTTTTTTTTTTTTTTGAAACAGGTCTTGCTCTGTTGCCCAGACTAGAATGCAGTGGTGTCATCAATCAGCTCACAACAACCTCAAACTTTTGGGCTCAAGTGATCCTCCTACCTCAGCCTTATGAGAAAGTGGGACTTTAAAAACCTTTTTTTTTTTTCTCAGATGGGGGTTGAGAGGTGTCTCACTCTGTTGCTCAGGCTGGTCTCGAACTCCTGGCCTCCAGGCATTCTTCTCCCCTTGCCCTCCCAAAGTGCTGGGATTACAGGCCTGAGCCACTGCACCTGGCCTATAGCAAATATTTAACAGTTTATGAGGTTTTGTGTACCTCAAATCCCATCAAAGTGCTTTTATGTAATGTTAATACAATTGATATTTTTCTCTTTTGTTGTGAAAAATTCACTAACATCAACCATTTTGAAGTGTGCAATTGCAGTGCAGTGGTATTTAGTTCCTTCACAGTGCAACGATCATCTCTATCTGGTTCCAAAACATTTTCATCACCCCCAGATACAACTGATTTTTATTTTTTTCATTATTTTTTATTTATTTTTAATTTTTGAAACAGTCTCACTCTGTTGCCCGCGCTAGGGTGCTGTGGCATCAGCTTAGTTCACAGCAACCTCAAACTCCTGGGCTCAAGCAATCCTACTGCCTCAGCCTCCTGAGTAGCTGGGACTACAGGCATGCACCACCACGCCCGGCTAATTTTTTCTATTTTTAGTAGAGACAGGGTCTCACTCTTGCTTAGGCCGTACAACCGATTTTTAAAGGGGCTCACTCCTGAAGCTTGGAGGACTGTGGCAGGCGTTTTTCCAACAAGGAGGCTGTTCAAGGAATTACTCCTAGGATGCTAGGAGGTAGGGCATGACACATCTCCAAGGGAAAGAAGTCTACAGGAGGGAAGTCTATATCTCGGTCTTCCTGGTTCTGGGCTGGCAGATTTGTTATCTGGCATAATTGTTTAGGATTATACAGAGTAAAGGCAAAAGGGATAATTATGAAACCTAGGGTAGAAACACAACCTGGAACCAGGCATGCATAAACAAAGCCCAGTGGACGTAAGACAGTGTGGCAAAAACCTCTAAGTCCTTAATTGGCATCCAAGTTCAACTCTTTCCTAGTGATTTTTTTTTTAACCCTAAAGTACCTTTTTTTTTTTTTTTTTTGAGACAGAGTCTCGCTTTGTTGCCCGGGCTAGAGTGAGTGCCGTGGCGTCAGCCTAGCTTACAGCAACCTCAAACTCCTGGGCTTAAGCGATCCTACCGCCTCAGCCTCCCGAGTAGCTGGGACTACAGGCACATGCCACCATGCCCGGCTAATTTTTTCCTATATATATTTTAGTTGGCCAGATAATTTCTTTCTATTTTTAGTAGAGATGGGGTCTCGCTCTTGCTCAGGCTGGTCTTGAACTCCTGACCTCAAGCGATCCACCTGCCTCGGCCTCCCAGAGTGCTGGGATTACAGGCGTGAGCCACCGCGCCCGGCCCCTAAAGTACCTTTATTTAAGCTAGTACCTTATAGATTTCCCCACGTTCACCTGTGAAAATCAACAATATCTAATGAAGTGTGGTGGGGTGGGAATTAATAAAGCAACACATAAAAGGCCTCAGTACACTGCCTGATATAATAGAGTCCTCAAATATAGAGGTCCTTGGGCTACTGAGCCACTATACTCTATGGGACTCCTCCCTAAGGTGCTCACAGGGGTACTTAAAATGTAGGTGGTAATTGCTAAGATTGTAGTATTCCTATTTCAGCATCCTTTCAGAAATAACTTTAGGCTGAGTATCGTGGCTCACATCTGTGATCCTAGCAATTTGCGAGGCGGAGGTGGAAGGATCACTTGAGGCCAGGAGTTCAAGACCAGACTGGGCAATATAGTGACACCCATCTCTACCCCCCCCAAAAAAATTAGTCAGGTGTGGTGGCACACCTGTAGTCCCAGCTACTAGGGAGTTTGAGGCAGGAGGATCGCATGAGCCCCTGAGTTTAAGGTTGCAGCGAACTATAATGATGCCACTGCACTCTAACCTGGCAACAGAAAAGAGAAGAGAGAAAAGGAAAGAAGAACTTACTTTAGACCTGGGCATTAAGCCAAGCGCTTCCATTTTAAAATAAGAACTAGGGATCACAGTGAAGGCATTTGTGCGTAACTCAGCAAGTCAGTGCATATACCCTGTCTTTTCACTGCCAATTTAGGACTTTCCATTCCATATTTATTCTACCCTAAATACAAAGTTTCTGAATATTTCAAGTGTACTTTAAAGAGAAGCATTGCTCTCCCATCTAACAACCTCTCCATTCTGCCCTGCAGGAACATCCCCCACCCCCAGCCTCTTTTAAAGCCAATCTTACACAGGTCCACCCCCTCACCCACCTTGAGGCCACCCTGCCAGGTGTTTTTTTTTTTCTTAATAAAGACACTAATCCCAGAGCCAGGTATCTTTAACTTTTTCTGGACCCACAGGTTCCACCCACTTATGATAAACAGGCTTTTCTTTTCTTAAATTCACTGAAGGATAACACTTGTCTAACATAAATGGATCACATAATATAACCATACTTCTCCAATCTCTGGCCTTGAGCCAAAAACACCATTCAATTTTAGAAAATGAGAAAAACCCATGCACACCCTACAGACCTCAAAATAAAAGGCACACAGACATGACTGAATTTTAAAGTTTATTTTGAAGCACGAATAAAAAAATTGGCCTGAGTTAAACGTATTACAAAAAAGAAAATGGACAAAAGATGGCAGTATAAATCTTCTCCGCATTTAGAGCCTGGCAAAAAAGTATAGCATTTCACCAAAAAGAAACTCAGTTCAGCACTGCAAACAATATGCAAAGATGAGAACCAAGAATAGATATATAAAGGAACTTAAAGTCTCAAATGCCAACCATTTCCAAAACACGGCAATCTTGGGCAAAAACTCTAATCCACCTCCTCAATGGTGGGGCCAGACCCAGAGCCCCCCTTGGGGGCCTGAGCCCCGAAGCCGCCAGCCCCGGGGCCACCCGCACCCTGGTACAGTCTGCTGATGATGGGGTTACACACCTGCTCCAGCTCCTTCCTCTTGTGCTCAAACTCGTCCTTCTCGGCCAGGGTGTTGGCATCCAGCCAGGAAATGACCTCTTGACACTTGTCCAGCACCTTCTTCTTGTCAGCCTCGCTGATCTTGCCCCTGAGCCCCTCGTCCTCCACGGCGCTCTTCATGTTGAAGGCGTACGACTCCAGGGCGTTCTTGGCAGACACCCTCTCGCGCTGCACCTCGTCCTCCGCCTTGTATTTCTCCGCCTCCTGCACCATGCGCTCGATCTCCTCCTTGCTCAGGCGGCCCTTGTCATTGGTGATGGTGATCTTGTTGGCCTTGCCGGTGCTCTTGTCCGTGGCCGTGACGTTCAGGATGCCATTGGCGTCGATGTCAAAGGTCACCTCGATCTGGGGCACGCCCCTAGGGGCCGGAGGGATGCCGCTCAGCTCGAAACGGCCCAGCAGGTTGTTGTCCCGGGTCATGGCCCTCTCGCCCTCGTACACCTGGATCAGAACCCCGGGTTGGTTGTCGGAGTACGTGGTGAAGATCTGCGTCTGCTTGGTGGGGATGGTGGAGTTGCGCTTGATCAGGGCAGTCATCACGCCCCCGGCCGTCTCCAGCCCCAGCGACAGGGGAGCCACGTCCAGCAGCAGCAGGTCTTGCACGTTCTCCGACTTGTCCCCCATCAGGATAGCTGCCTGCACCGCCGCCCCGTAGGCCACCGCCTCGTCGGGATTGATGCTCTTGTTGAGGTCGCGCCCGTTGAAGAAGTCCTGCAGCAGCTTCTGCACCTTGGGGATGCGCGTGGAGCCCCCGACCAGGACCAGGTCGTGGATCTGGGCCTTGTCCAGCTTGGCGTCCCGCAGAGCCTTCTCCACCGGCTCCAGGGTGCTTCGGAACAGGTCTGAGCATAGCTCCTCGAACCTCGCCCTGGTGATGGACGTGTAGAAGTCGATGCCCTCAAACAGGGAGTCGATCTCCAGGCTGGCCTGGGTGCTGGACGACAGGGTCCTCTTGGCCCTCTCGCAGGCGGTGCGCAGTCGCCGCACGGCTCGCTTGTTCTGGCTGATGTCCTTCTTGTGTTTCCTCTTGAACTCTTCCACAAAGTGGTTCACCAGCCGGTTGTCGAAGTCCTCCCCACCCAGGTGGGTGTCCCCGGCGGTGGCCTTCACCTCGAAGATGCCATCGTCGATCGTCAGGATGGACACGTCGAAGGTGCCCCCGCCTAGGTCAAAGATGAGCACGTTGCGCTCCCCCTTGCCGGTCCTGTCCAGGCCGTAGGCGATGGCGGCGGCCGTGGGCTCGTTGATGATCCGCAGCACGTTGAGCCCCGCGATCACCCCCGCATCCTTGGTGGCCTGGCGCTGCGAATCATTGAAGTAGGCCGGCACGGTGATCACCGCGTTGGTCACCGGGTAGCCCAGGTACGCCTCGGCGATCTCTTTCATCTTGGTCAGCACCATGGACGAGATCTCCTCGGGGTAGAACGCCTTGGTCTCCCCCTTGTAGCTCACCTGCACCTTGGGCTTGTCCCCGTCGTTGATCACCTGGAAAGGCCAGTGCTTCATGTCCGACTGCACCACCGGGTCGCCGAACTTGCGGCCGATCAGCCGCTTCGCGTCAAACACTGTGTTCTGAGGGTTCAGCGCCACCTGGTTCTTGGCCGCATCCCCGATGAGCCGCTCGGTGTCCGTGAAGGCCACGTAGCTGGGGGTGGTGCGGTTGCCCTGGTCGTTGGCGATGATCTCCACCTTGCCGTGCTGGAACACCCCCACGCACGAGTAGGTGGTGCCCAGGTCGATGCCGATCGCCGTGGCTTTGGCCATGCTGGTGCCTCGCTCTCTCGGCTCTGCTCTGACGCTCGGGCGATCTGTGAGCGATCCGCGACAGGATCTCGGTTTCTTCTCAAAACTGGAAACTGGACGCGCCGCGCCGGAGGCCTGGGCAGCTGCGGAGTGACGCCGGGAAGCCCACCCACTGCTCTTGGCTTTTCCTCAGGCTGCTGCTCGCGCCGGGTGCTCAGCGCGGCTTTTATAAGTCAGCCGCCAGCCCCGCCTTTTCCGTCTTCAGCCAATCACCGAGGTCGGCGGGGCTGCCCGGTCGGGAATATTCCAGGGGTTTCGCCTCCCGTCCTGCCCCCGGGCTTCCTGGGACCAATCAGCGTCCAGGGTGCCGCCCGTCCTCGGAACTCTCCAGATTCTTCTGGGATTCACTGGGCGGGGGGCGGGGCGGACCAGGCGCCGAGAGGAGGGGAGAGGCGGGGGCGAGGTGCGGGTTGACTGGGTCTCTGAGGCGAAGCTGGCCGCCCGCCCGCTGTGCGCAATTGACAGGCAGGGGCCGCGCTAGACTAGTCGTCATAGGCCCGTGCGGTGCTTGCGCAGTTGTGGGTAGGGGCGCGGGGGAGTGTGGGTTGACGCAGGGAGGGTGGAGTGAGGGCGTTTGTTTTGACATCGCCCACCTGGTGCGTTACAATGGCTACGCTCCCTCTGACCTCAGGGCCCAGTTTGGAATCAGGAGGACCGGGCCAGCGCCGGCTCAAAGTTGCAGGACGGGGCGGGGAGGGGGGTGGGGGGACGCCGGCTGTGGAGTTTGGATGTTGAGGGAGCCCCCACTCGTAGGGGCTTCATAATCTGAACGTTTCCAAACTGGAGCGAAGGCGACGGGAAACTAGGTGAGCCAGTAGAGATCTGATTGGAACGAGGTGGGAATCTGCAAGGCCCAGTAGACCCTGGTTTGAGAAAATGCTATAAAGTTCCCTAGTTTGTTTAAGTCTGAGGTATGGGGCATTGGCCTATCAGGGAAGGGGGATCACCTGAGGAAAGCCTAGGTGGTTGGGATTGTTCAGAGGTGTTGAAATTAGGCTCAAGGTTGGGGGTACATCCTAGGAATTTGGGGAGGGGAGGGGGCAGATCCTAAAGCCTTTCTTGATCTGCTCAATTTGGCTCCAGAAAACAGGGGTTTTACTCAGGAGAGGAGGATAGAGAAACTGCTGTCTAGAGAGCCCCACCTCCTCTGAGATAACTTGTGAGGGCTGATTGAGTTCCTTGTAGCTGTTTTCATAGTGGCCAGACTTTATTCCCCATGAGTCCCTAACAGAGGGTGAAGCAGCCCAGCAAGGCAGCTTCTTGAGGAGACCAGAATGTAAAATAATCTTAGTTCTGCAAAAGGCAGATACTGCCTCACAACAAAATATATCACTGGCATAGGAAAAGGACAGTTTAATCAAGTCCTGTGAAAAATTGAAAACAATATACACCCTTTTCCTTTCTTTGAGTAGCTGAAAATACTTTTTTAATTTTTTTTTTTTTTTTTTTTTTTTTTTTGAGATAGAGTCTCACTCTGTTGCCCAGGCTAGAGTGAGTGCCGTGGCGTCAGCCTAGCTCACAGCAACCTCAAACTCCTGAGCTCAAGCGATCCTCCTGTCTCAGCCTCCCAAGTAGCTGGGACTACAGGCATGCGCCACCATGCCCGGCTAATTTTTTCTATATATATTTTTAGCTGTCCATATAATTTCTTCCTATTTTTAGTAGAGATGGGTTCTAGCTCTTGCTCAGGCTGGTCTCGAACTTCTGAGCTCAAACGATCCGCCCACCTCGGCCTCCCAGAGTGCTAGGATGAAAATACTTTTGTCTGCCCTGTCAAAAATCACTCTGCTGTGAAAGTAGCGTCTCCATATATTTGTATGCCCATGTTTGTGGAGAGATGAAGAGGTAAGCAAAGTGTGGTGTATACGTATAATGAGTATTAATCAGCCTTAGAAGGAGAGGAAGTTCTGACACATGCTACAACATGGATGAGTCTTGAGGACATCATGCTAAGTGAAATAAGCCAAGTCACAAAAGGACAAATACTATATAATTTCACTTATATGAGGTACCGAGTATAGTCAAATTCATAGAGATAGAAAAAAGAATGGTGGTTTCCAGAGAGTTGGGGGAGGGGGAATTGGGAAGTTGTTTAATGACTGCCGAGTTTCAGTTTTGCAAGATGAATAGAGTTCTGGAAAATGGTTGGACACCACTGTGATTGAACTCACTCCCAAACTGTACACTTAAAAATGGTTAAGATGGTACATTTTGTGTGTATTTTACCAAAATAAAAAGTAATGGGGCCGGGCTCGGTGGCTCATGCTTGTAATCTGAGCACTCTGGGAGGCCGAGGCAGGAGGATCGCTTGAGGTCAGGAGTTCGAGACCAGACTGAGCAAGACAAAGACCCCATCTCTACTAAAACATAGAAAGAAATGATTTGGACAGCTAAAAATATATATAGAAAAAAATTAGCCGGGCATGGTGGCACATGCCTGTAGTCCCAGCTACTCGGGAGGCTGAGGCAGGAGGATCGCTTGAGCCCAGGAGTTTGAGGTTGCTGTGAGCTAGGCTGACGTACAGCACTCTAGCCCAGGCAACAGAGCGAGACTGTCTCAAAAATAAATAAATCAATAAAATAAAATAAATATAATGGGTAGGTATCTTCCCTTTGAAAAAATAATAAATAACAAATAAAAAGCAATCTGCCAAAATAGTATCTCATTCTTTCTCCATAGGCCTCGGAAAACCATGGCTACTGCCAAGGGAATGGCCATAGGCATCGACTTGGGCACCACCTACTCGTGTGTGGGGGTGTTCCAGCACGGCAAGGTGGAGATCATTGCCAATGACCAGGGCAACCGCACCACCCCCAGCTACGTGGCCTTTACAGACACAGAAAGGCTCATTGGAGATGCCGCCAAGAACCAGGTAGCCATGAATCCCCAGAACACTGTCTTTGATGCCAAACGTCTGATTGGCAGGAAATTTAATGATCCGGTTGTGCAATCAGATATGAAACTTTGGCCTTTTCAAGTGATCAATGAAGGAGGCAAACCCAAGGTGCTGGTGTCCTACAAAGGGGAGAATAAAGCTTTCTACCCTGAGGAAATCTCTTCGATGGTACTGACTAAGATGAAGGAGACTGCTGAGGCTTTTTTGGGCTACCCTGTCACGAATGCTGTGATCACAGTGCCAGCCTATTTCAATGACTCTCAACGGCAGGCTACAAAGGATGCAGGTGTGATTGCGGGACTCAATGTGCTAAGAATCATCAATGAACCCACAGCTGCTGCCATTGCCTACGGTTTAGATAAAGGAGGTCAGGGAGAGCGACATGTCCTGATCTTTGATCTCGGTGGAGGTACATTTGATGTGTCCATCCTGACCATAGATGATGGGATTTTTGAGGTAAAGGCCACGGCTGGCGACACCCACCTGGGTGGAGAGGACTTTGACAATAGGCTTGTGAGCCACTTCGTGGAAGAGTTCAAGCGGAAACACAAGAAGGACATCAGCCAGAACAAGCGAGCTGTGCGGCGGCTGCGCACCGCCTGTGAGAGGGCCAAGAGGACCCTGTCGTCCAGCACCCAGGCCAACCTGGAAATTGATTCACTTTATGAAGGCGTTGATTTCTACACATCCATCACCAGAGCCCGGTTTGAAGAGTTGTGTGCAGACCTGTTTAGAGGCACGCTGGAGCCTGTGGAAAAAGCTCTTCGGGATGCCAAGATGGATAAAGCAAAAATCCATGACATTGTTTTAGTAGGGGGATCCACCCGCATCCCCAAGGTGCAGAGGCTGCTTCAAGACTACTTTAATGGACGTGAGCTCAACAAGAGCATCAACCCTGATGAGGCAGTAGCCTATGGGGCTGCGGTACAGGCAGCCATTTTGATGGGTGACAAGTCTGAGAAGGTACAAGACCTGCTTTTGTTGGATGTGGCTCCCTTGTCCCTAGGGTTAGAGACAGCTGGGGGCGTGATGACTGTCCTGATCAAGCGCAACTCCACCATCCCCACCAAGCAGACGCAGATCTTCACCACATACTCAGATAACCAGCCTGGGGTATTGATCCAGGTGTATGAAGGTGAGAGGGCCATGACACGGGATAACAACCTTCTCGGGCGCTTTGACCTGACTGGAATCCCTCCTGCACCAAGGGGAGTTCCTCAGATCGAGGTGACCTTTGACATTGATGCCAATGGTATTCTCAATGTCACAGCCATGGACAAGAGCACCGGCAAGGCCAACAAGATAACCATCACCAATGACAAGGGCCGTCTGACCAAGGAGGAGATTGAGCGCATGGTTCTGGATGCAGAGAAATATAAAGCTGAAGATGAGGTCCAGAGGGAGAAAATCGCTGCAAAAAATGCCTTAGAATCCTATGCTTTTAACATGAAGAGTGCTGTGAGTGACGAAGGTCTGAAGGGCAAGATTAGTGAATCTGATAAAAAGAAAATACTGGATAAATGCAAGGAGGTCCTTTCGTGGCTGGAGGCCAATCAACTGGCTGAGAAAGACGAGTTTGATCATAAGAGGAAGGAATTGGAGCAGGTGTGTAACCCCATCATCACAAAACTCTACCAAGGAGGATGCACTGGGCCTACCTGTGGAACAGGGTACACGCCTGGAAGGCCTGCTACAGGCCCCACCATTGAAGAAGTAGATTAATCTTTTCAGGAATTGGAGTGTTCTAGGGTGCCTCTAAGTGAATTTTCCCCTCATCTTCAAATATCATTACGATTCTGGAATTGACTGGACCTGAACCTAAGTTACTACCTTTTGGGATTCTGATGGAGGAGTCTCATACACCATCTTTTCACACTCCTCAGCGTCCTGTTTTTCACTCTGGAGTGGACTCTTAGGATAACAACGCCCCTCTTGGAACCATTTGATGAATGTGAATGTCTGTTATTTATTTCTGGCCACCCTAACTTTCTTCTTCCTGTGTGGATGGTTATTTGTCACTCAGTAAATTTGTTCCTAATGGAAATTACTTCTGGTATCTTTAGGCTGTGAGTGTACCTTGAAAAATATGGAAAATGAGAGTTCATGGAAAGAGCATGATTCTCTGATTGTGAGCTCATTGTGAATGATTAAACTGGTAAGGGAAACTGTTTGAATTCTCACAAGCTCATTGTTTCAAACAGGAAAGTAATTTTTGATCTTCAGGCACTTTTGCCCTGATGGAGTAGTTGTTAACTATAGTTACTGCTTATAATCAGTTATAGGCTGGTTTAGGTGTTTAGGTTTGGGAGCGGGGAGAGAAACCCTGCTTGATGTCCTTATAGGTGGGGTCCAGGAGAGTCAGTATCTGCACTCACAGAGTCCATTATTACATCCATTGCATGCTGAAAATATTTGTACAACAAACTCCTGACAAATGCGTACTTTTATGCAAGATGAAAAATGAGGATCTATAATTATTCCAGTAAAAGAATTTTCACTTATTGTATCGTAATAACATATATTTATAAAAACCTCGGAGGACATGAGTATAGAATTATATGTAACTGTGCATTTGTGTCCCTGTGTGTTTGAAGGAGCAAAATTTGGAAGTGAAATATTATAATGGGTTATTTGTATCGTGAGCCACAGTCTGTTTAGTTTTACTCAGTCCTTTACAGAATAGTCCTAGGCAAAAGTGTGTAAGAAACGTGGAGACTGAGGTTGAGTCCCTGGGAGAATTGTATTTATTCAGTATCTTTGATAAAATCAAGATTTGTGCTCAAGCTCCCCCTGATCTTGGTGACTCCTCAACATTTTTTAATGTTTTCACTTATCCAAGTGTAACATATATAGAAAAGTGTGCAAATCATAATTTTGCACAAACTCCCCAACAGTTCTCAATAGGAAGTGTGTAGGGTGTCAGCAAATCACGCTGTGAAAAGGCACTGTTTTGTAAAAGAACAAAAATCTTTCCGAAGGAGCGCGAACCTCCCCTGACCCCAAGGCCCGCTCCTAGGGCCGCACCTGCGCAGTGGGAGCCGACCGCCCTCGGAGGAAGTCAGAAGGCAGGAAGCCCCGCCTTTTTCTCGGCTTCCGGGTCCCGGCGGCTCTACCCCGCCCGCTCTCGTGGAGCTACGGTCTTGCTGCTGCGCTCTAGTCTTCAGCACTTGGAGCTTTCCGCGGCCCTTTCCGCTGCGCCTGCGCGGCTGTCATCCCGCCCCACGCGCGGGTTCCCGCCCCGGTTCCTTCCCGGTGTGCGGCCCGCAGCACCCAGCCCTCACCTTCCCGGTCCGGCCCGTAGCCCGCGGCGCCAGCGCCATGGTGGGTACCGTGACGTCACAAGGGGGCGCCTTCGCAGAGCGCGGGCTGTTCGGACGGTTGGAGTCGTGTGGGAGTCCGGGATTTGTTCCTCTGGGCTGGAGTTAGGCCCGGGGTTTTTCTTTCCATCTTTAGTCCTGCTCCTCAAGTTCTTTGAGAAGACACCTGAAGGCAGATGGGGTTTTTTTTCCGTTATGAGGGAAAAAACTCAACAACTCCGAGAGAATAGGTGGAGACAGCAGGCGATGGAAAAGCTAGACCTCCAGGAGCATTTCCCTGCCGGAGACCAGGCTTAGGGAGGGTGCGGGTGGGACGTTTCTGCAATTCATTGAAAAGAGTGCTGAGGGACCCCAGGAGAGGTCGATTGAAAGAGCAGGCCGGGGCCGCCGAGGGGTGCAGGGCAGAGTCTCGGGCTTTAAGAGAGGGGTTCAGTGAAGTATGTGGAGTTATTTGGGCACCAGCCTTTCACACCTGTCAACCTAGTATTCTTTGCTGTGAAGTTTTGAGAACTGCCAGAGATGCAATGGTAATCCCAATACCCAGTGTTTGATAATACTGGCAGGGGGACATTCCTCCCTACCATGTTCCTTCCTATATGATGTCTTTCCCCCTCTCGCCCAACAGCTCTTCTATTCCTTTTTCAAGTCCCTTGTGGGCAAGGATGTGGTCGTGGAACTCAAGAATGACCTGAGGTAGGTACCTATTCCAACAAGTTTGTAGCGGGTAAGTGTGCCCAGAGTCCTGGAACCTCTTTAATTTGACAAGTATTTGAGGGCTGGGCAAGATGGGAGATACAGAAGACACGAATGACTTGTGCCTTAAGTTTACACATTAGCTGGGGAGTTGTATCATGTATTGGAAACAATACAAGCAATATATAGTTTAAAGAGTGAGTACTAGAGAGAGGTCAGAAGAGGCATCAATAAATTTTTTCGAAAACCATAGTTTTTTTCTGATTAAATTATATACTCTAATGTAGCTTCTAGAAATTTGAGAATCAGTTACACAAAAATATATACTGAAAGATGTTTGTAGCTTTATTTGTAACAGCCAAAAATTGAAAACACCTTAAATATCCATCTATTATCAACCCATCGAAAGGTAGTGGATTAAATTGTGATACTTCTATATTATATAGCTATCACATAGTAATTAGATGTACTGCTGTGGAAGGCATTTGCAGAATAGTATATGTGGCATAATCTCCCTTGTGTTAAAATGTAAAGGATAAACAGAAGACTAATGCAGTCCCTTCTGTATGTACTGCTTTTACATCCCCTACCCCTACTATCATTGGCTCCTGAACATCTTTCAGGACTTGGGTTAAATGCTGTATCCTTGGAGAGACTTCTGATCCTTCTAGCCAAGTAGACCCCTCTATCATAGAGTCAATTTTCTTCCTAGTGGGTGCTTCTCAAATTGTGATTTCATAGAATGATATTTTCTGTTTATGGTCTCTTCTTTGTACAGGGCCAGGACCATATCTAAGCTCTCCACTGTGTACCTAATGCCTAGCATAGGCCAGGTATATGGTAGGTGCTTAAAGAAAGGAAAATAGCTAACATTTGAAGACCTATTGACTCAGCACTATTCTGAATACACTTACTAATGTAATTCTCACAACACCCCAAAGTGATATATAGTATTGCTGCTGTTTTACACATAAGGAAACTAAGGCTTAGATAGGCTAAGAAACTTGTTCAAGTCTACAAAACTAGTAAATGACACAGCCAGAACTGAAATCCAATTCTGTCTGGCTCCTTTTTTTTTAATTAAAAAACAAGATCATGTTCTCTCTCTCTTTTTTTTTTTTTCTTTGTGAGAAGAGTCTTGCTCTGTTGCAGGGGCTAGAGTGCTGTGTTGTCAGCCTGGCTCACAGCAACCTCAAACTCCTGGGCTCAAGCAATCCTCCTGTCTCAGCCTCCTGAGTAGTTGGGATTACAGGCACATGCCACCACACCCAGCTAATTTTTTCTATTATTAGTTGCCCAGCTAATTTTTTTTTTCTATTTTTAGTAGAAATGGGGTCTCTCTTGCTTAGGCTGGTCTTGAATTCCTGAGCTCAAGCAATCCTCCTGCCTTGCTCTCCCTGAATGCTAGGATTACAGGTGTGAGCCACTGTGCCCAGCCAAAGATCATATTCTCTGTGCATTTGTGAAACCTTTCACTTAACAGTATGTTGTTCTTTTTTCTTTAAATGCCATCTCAGCTCAGAACTTAACAGTATATTGTGTCTTGTGGATATTTTCCATGTCAATAAAGCAGTTGATCTTAACATTCTTTTTTTTTTTTTTTTTTTTGAGACAGGGTCTTACTCTGTAACCCAGGCTGGAGTGCATGGCACAAGCAGAGCTCACTGTGACCTGGAACTCCTAGGCTCAAGCAGTCCTGCTTCAGCCTCAGTAGCTGGGATTAAAGGCGCACACCACCATGACTGGCTAAATTTTAAATTCTCCTCTCCAGATGGTGCTCAAAAAAATAAAAAAAGAATAAAGTAAAAGAATAAAAAAAGAAAAAATATAACAAAAAATGTTTTTTTCATACAGATGGGGTATCAATACATTGCTCAGGCTGGTCTTGAACTCCTGGCTTCAAGCAATCCTCCCACCTTGGCCTCCTAAAGTGCTAGGATTACAGGCATAAGCCAGCGTCCCCAGCCTGATCTTTAACATTCTTAACGTCTGAATGGCACTTTTATTGGATAGCTGGAAGTAATTTAACCAAATCCTTGCTGTTGGTCACTTAGGCTTTTTCCAGTTCTTTGTTTTTTACAAAAGATGCTGCCCCTGGCTGAGGTGCAGTGGCTCAGGCCTATAATCCTAGCACTCTGGGAAGCTGAGGCAGGAGAATCACTAGAGGTCAGGAGTTCCAGACCAACCTGAGCAAGAGTGAGACCCCAAGACCCTGTCTCTACTAAAAATAGAAAAAATTAGCTGGTGTGGTGGCGCATGCCTGTAGCCCCAGCTACTCAGGAGGCTGAGGCAGGAGGATTGCTTGAGCCGGGGAGTTTGAGGTTGCTGTGAGCTGTGATGACACCACGGTGCTCTAGTGCGGGCAACAGAGTGAGCCTCTGTCTCAGAAAAAAACAAAATGAGAAAACAAAAGATGCTGCCCTATACATCCTCATGCACATATCTTTATACACATCTGTTTGTTTCTTTAGAAAAAATCCTTTAAAATGTGCATTTAAAATATACGTACTACCTGATTGTCCTTTAAAAAGATTAGATCAAAGTATTCTCTTCCCCAAAATGTCTTCCACATTTCTAAGTAAGATAATTTCTTGGTGGAGGACACATTGACATGGCAGGGAATGATGAGAGGGACTTTGATGGCCTTTGCCTTTTAGAGCAGAGGTTTCCGTTTATGGCACTGGCAGTGCAAGAGGTATTTATTGATGGCATATAGGTTGGAGCCCTAAAACAAGACAAGTGTGGAAATCAAAACAAGCCTTAGGCAATTTGGTAAGATGACTTGTCTTTGATTTTCCTCATTTGTCCTGCCTAGACCTTTCATATGGCAAGCATACCTGTTGTGTTATAGCCCCAACCCCTAACGTAACTTATGTATTGAGAGAAAAGCTCCTTCTCTCATGCTTGTTGTCAGACCACTTCCGTGTCACATATCTCCTCCTTAAGGGAATGAATGAAATGATACCCGTTTATGCAATTCCTAAATGTTACTTCACTGCTGCAGATGGTGGTGTGCTGTCAAAAGTATTTCAGCATCTAGGTCTATGGTGAGAACACCACTGAGGCAGTAGGTCTCAGATACTGGATTTCAAAGACTTTTTTAGAATTTTACAAAAATTGGGTTCCAACAGAGAACTGCTAACTTCGTTTTTGGCAAGGTAAGAACATTTTTAAAACTGCCATTTATTACAATCATTTTATTTAAAAACTTTGTGTTTTTTTTTTGTTTTTTTTTTTTTGAGACAGGTCTTGCTTGTTCTGTCACTCGGGCTGAAGTGCACTGGTACAATCATAGCTCACTGCAGCCTGGAACTCCAGGGCTCAAGTGATCCTCCTGCCTCAGCCTCCCGAGTACCTAGGACTACAGATGTAAGCCACCACACCTGGCTAATTTTTAAATTTTTTGTAGAGACGGGCTTGCCCAGGCTTGTCTCAAACTCCTGGCCTCAATCATTCCTCCTGCCTAGCCTCCACAAGTGCTGGGATTACAGGAATGAGCCATCACACCTGCCCTTTTTCTTTTTTTTAAATACCAAAAAAACCAGGAAGGGCAATTGAAAAGCAATTATTCTTAGGGAAAAACTATTGGCAACCTTTAGCACACCACATACATACACTATATTGTGGTTTTTTGTTGTGGGCTCATGAAACATTTGAGTACACATAAATGATTCTTAGAATCTGGTGATGACATGCAGGACAGTTATGATCAAAGTGGCCAGATGAAAGGCTGGCCTGGATTTTTTTCTTTTTTTGTCTTTTTCTGAGACAGACATGCTCTGTTGTCCAGACTAGAGTAACATGGCATCAGCCTAGCTCACAGGAACCTCAAACTCCTAGGCTGAAGTGATCCTCCTGCCTCAGCCCCCTGAGTAGCTGGGACTACAGGTGTGCGCCATAATGCCTGGCTAATTTTTTCTGTTTTTAGTAGAGACAGCATCTCGCTCTTGCACATGCTGGTCTCGACCCCCTTAGCTTAAGCGATCCTCCCATGTCAGCCTCCCAGAGTGCTAGGATTACAGGTGTGAGCCTCCCTGCCTGGCCTGACCTGGATTGAGGTGCAAAGTAATAAGACCTTGCTTTGGCTGGGTGTGGTGGCTCACACCTGTAATCCTAGCACTCCGGGAGGCCGAGGGGGGAGGATCGCTTGAGGTCCGGAGTTCAAGACCAGCGTGAGCAAGAGTGAGACCCCCGTCTCTACTAAAAATAGAAAAAATTAGCCAGCCAACTGAAAATAGAATCAAAAAATTAGCCGGGCATGGTGGCGAACGACTGTAGTCTCAGCTACTTGGGAGGCTGAGGCAGGAGGATTACTTGAGCCCAGGAGTTTGAGGTTGCTATGAGCTAGGCCAACGTCACAGCACTCTAGCCCAGGCCACAGAGTGAGATTCTGTTTCAAAACAAACAAACAAAAGACCTTGGTTTGCAGAGGTCAGACTAAAAAGGGAATTACAGAAATGTTCAAAACAAGTCAGCAGAAGATGGGGATTCACGGACATGGAAGGTAAAGAAGTACAACTCATGGGATTTGAGGTTGTAAGATGTAGTATTGAAGCCATTGACAGAATTAAGTTGGGAGAGAGGTAGCATGGCTTGGAGCAGTGGCGTTTTGGAAGCAGTCTTCAACATTTCAGGGGT
Organism: Eulemur rufifrons; assembly: GCF_041146395.1. Classification (NCBI taxonomy): domain Eukaryota; kingdom Metazoa; phylum Chordata; class Mammalia; order Primates; family Lemuridae; genus Eulemur; species Eulemur rufifrons. The sequence continues at coordinate 2,591,342 of NC_090997.1, read as the reverse complement.
TTTGAGAATTGGGGAAGAAAGGACATCAGTTGTGCCTGCATCATCAAGAGCAGTGCTAGCTACCTTTATTTACGTATGGGACTCTGATTCCCAAGCAACAAAGGTTTGAAGATAGTTGATGGGCCTGGGTGCAGTGGCCAATGTCTGTAATCCTAGCACTTTAAGAGGCCAAGGTGGGAGGATTGATTGAGTGAGGCCAGAAGTTCAAGGCCAGCCTGGGTAACATAATGAGTCTCGGTCTCCTTAAAAAAAAAAAAAATTTAGAACAATGTCTCTGAACCCCTGGATGGTAAGATTACAAATACTATATAGAGTACAGGTGTAGCCCGCAACAGTTGTTTAATGGTAGCTATCAAGAACCACCGGGCGCGGTGGCTCACGCCTGTAATCCTAGCACTCTGGGAGGCCGAGGTGGGCGGATCGTTTGAGCTCAGGAGTTCGAGACCAGCCTGACCAAGAGCGAGACCCCATCTCTACTAAAAATAGAAAGAAATTATATGGACAGCTAAAAATATATATAGAAAAAATTAGCCGGGCATGGTGGTGCATGCCTGTAGTCCCAGCTACTCGGGAGGCTGAGACAGGAGGATCCCTTGAGCTCAGGAGTTAGGTTGCTGTGAGCTAGGCTGACGCCACGGCACTCTCTCTAGCCTGGGCAACAGAGAGAGACTCTGTCTCAAAAAAAAAAAAAAAAAAAGAACGGATTGGTTTAGGGAGAGAGGTGGGGTCTAAAGTAACAAACCACTCGTCAGCTCTGTCTTTCCTACTCCAGGCCTAGGAATGCCGCTTTTGATTCCACCTTCTCTGGCTTCTCAAGTCCTTGACTTCACCCAGCCATGTTCTCATCATAGCTCTGAAGTCACCTCTATGTTGATTTCGGTGTAAACTAATTTGGCTCTTCCCTTCCTCTGCCCTTGACAGCATCTGTGGAACCCTCCATTCTGTGGATCAGGTGAGCTATTAGCAAGGGCCCGGAATCGGTTCTTAGAGGAGAGGAGAGACCTTAAGGGTTAGGTATTTGCATTGTGTCTCTCGGGTTGTGATGGTGTTCATTTTCCTCTCGTAGTATCTCAACATAAAACTAACTGACATCAGTGTCACAGATCCTGAGAAATATCCTCACATGGTGAGTTGGGAAGCGTGGGGAAGAGGAAACACCTCTAAAGCATTTGGCCCCAGTGGCTAGAGGACATTTTAAAGGGTGTTTTCATATTTGTCTATCTTTGTCTAGTTATCAGTGAAGAACTGCTTCATCCGGGGCTCAGTGGTCCGCTATGTGCAGTTGCCGGCAGATGAGGTGGACACGCAGTTGCTACAGGATGCAGCAAGGAAGGAAGCCCTGCAACAGAAACAGTGACGGCTCCTCCTCTGTCCTCTTCTTCCATTGTTGACCCATAACCTCAAGTCCCAGCCCAGGACCCCTCTCCCCCAGCACTTGAGGTGTTTTTTTTTTTTTTTTTCTTTTACATAGTGATTTTTTTTTTTTAAAGGGATAAGAGGAGTAATAGTGGGGAACAGCTATCCTTTGTTGAGAAGGGGAGGATAGGTAGGCTGGGAAACTACAAAGCCTTCCCAGTCCCCAGCATCTGCCACTCTGTCCTTCCCTGGAGATGCTGGGAGAGTTTCCAAGTTATTTCCGGGGCAGCATGTGATTCATTTGGGGGATGGAAGGAATCTGTCCCGCATCGGGAATAAAGTTTATGATGCAAATTTGAGTTCTGGTTCCGTAGTTTGTGTTTTGGGAAGGGGACTGGAGGGTGGAAAAGGATGTTGAATTCATCCCAGCCCTGTTACTTCCCATTCCCCCAGCCAAGAACCCAACCCAACTTCCCAGCATTATCTGCCACCACTCTCCTTGGTAGAAAGCATATAATACAATTGGACTACACCATGTTTCCTGAACACGCCCCTACCTCCATGTTCTCCCTCTGGCGTTTTGCTTATACTGTACCTACAACTGGAGTGCTTCCTGCCCTTCCATCTCTGTGTCCTATTAATGTGACAGTGTCAAGAGACACCAAAATGCATTTGATGCTGGTGGGTTTCATCGTCAATCCAGCCAAATCAATACACTTTTTCTGAATATCTGTAGAAGATAAATAAAAACAAGTGATGCAATTTGTATTGTGAAGAGAAGATATGTGGGGATGACTACATTTCATTCACTCAGCAAATACGAGTTCCTGAACAAATGAGAATTCTCAGCCTTAGAGACCTTAAAGACCATCTAGCGTGGCCCTCTTCTCATATATGAAGAAATGAGGGCCGGGCGTGGTGGCTCACGCCTGTAATCCTAGCACTCTGGGAGGCCGAGGCGGGTGGATCGCTCGAGGTCAGGAGTTCGAGACCAGCCTGAGCAAGAGCGAAACCCCGTCTCTACTAAAAATAGAAAGAAATTATATGGACAACTAAAATATATATATACAAAAAAAAAAAATTAGCCGGGCATGGTGGCGCATGCCTGTAGTCCCAGCTACTCAGGAGGCTGAGGCAGTAGGATCGCTTAAGCCCAGGAGTTTGAGGTTGCTGTGAGCTAGGCTGACGCCACGGCACTCACTCTAGCCCGGGCAACAGAGCGAGACTCTGTCTCAAAAAAAAAAAAAAAAAAAAGAAATGAGGTTCAGGGAGGAAGCTGGACGCTCAGGGCCGTAGCAAATGGACCTCTCCTTCGGTCCCTGTCACGCAGCTCCCGCCTCAGCTGGCTCGGGCTACCAGCTGGGGACCGCTCTCGCCCCGGGCCCGACCCTCCCGGCCTGTTCCCCCGCCACCCGCTGGGCGCCGCCCTCGCGGCCCGGCCCGAGGACCCGTGCGAGGTGCCCTCGGCGGCGCCTGACGGAAGCGCGTTCTCCGGGGGCGTCCTCCGGTCCTGCGCCCGCGCCCCGCGCTGTTCTCCGTGAGCGCGGCGGGTGGCGAGCGGCGCGGCCGCGGGGGCGGTGTCGGGCTGGGCCCCGCGCGCACGTGCAGGCGGGGCACGGCCGCCCCCGCCAGGACCCGCAGGCCCGGAAGCGCTCCCTGTCACAAAGGGGGGAACACGTGGGCGGCGACTTCCCGGGCTGCGGTCTCCAGGAGCTAGGGTCACCCGGAGAGCCGCCCCTCGTCGCCACCCGGCCGACTCCTCCGCCCGGGCCGTCCGGCCGGTCCAGCCGCAGCCGGCGCCTGGCTGTGAGGTGGATTCCCGGCCCGGTCTGATCCTCTCCCGCCAGTACGTAAACGCGGCTCGAACCCGCATCCTAGCGGACGCCGACCCGCTCCCGCGAGTCTCCCACACTCCCCGAGGCCCCGCGATCGCGGGCAGTCCCCCGTCCCCCTCTTCCCAGGTGTTCCCCACTGTCACTGCCACTCTGAGAGCCGGGTCCTCATGTCCTATAGCTTAATCAGACCCTCAGTCCTCGGGATTTTGGGGGCCTCCGGAGGACCCAGGCGAGAGGGGCCCCTCTCTATTCAAACATAGGACCCCCTGGGTCCCTCAGTCTTCCGCGTGTCTCCTTCTCCCTAGGTTTTCCACTTCGTTCGGACCCCTCAACTATGTCCATCCTCTACGTCTCCCCTCACCCGGATGCCTTCCCCAGCCTCCGAGCCCTCATAGCCGCTCGCTATGGGGAGGCTGGGCAGGGTCCCGGTTGGGGAGGAGCACCCCCCCGCATCTGTCTCCAGCCGCCCCCGACCAGCAGGACTCCCTTTCCCCCACCCCGCCTGCCAGCCCTGGAGCAGGGGCCGGGGGGACTCTGGGTGTGGGGGGCCACGGCTGTGGCCCAGCTGCTGTGGCCAGCAGGCCTGGGGGGTCCTGGGGGCAGCAGGGCAGCTGTCCTCGTCCAACAGTGGGTCAGTTACGCCGACACGGAGCTAATACCAGCTGCCTGTGGGGCCACGCTGCCAGCCCTGGGACTTCGAAGCTCCACACAAGACCCCCAGGTGAGAGCGGGGGTGGAGAGGGGACATTCAGAGGAAAGAAGCAAGGATTGGAATGGATAATGAGACAGGAAGGTAGCTTGTCACATGTGGAAAAAGAGTGCTCAAATCCCAGATTGCTACCTGGTACGGTAACGCTGGGCACAGTTGTTAAATTCTCTGAGCCTTGGTCTTCCTAGTCTATAAACACACAAGTTGAGGTAATACCTGCCTCACTGAGTTAATGAGATTAAAAGATTTGCACAGAGCACATGGTCTGTCTCTGAGTAAAAGTTTGATGAGTCTGAAACTGATGAGAGTAGAGATTATTTGAATTGCAGGGAAAGACTGGGTGAGGGAAGAGATACAGTTGCTGGGAGGAGATACAGGAGGAATGCAATGAGGAAGGGCAGTGAGGGAGAGAACACCACTAGATTGTAACTGGAAGTGCTTCTAGAGTCGAGCTGTGCCTAGTGTACTGACGGCTCTGCCTCCTTGCACAGTGTTGAGCATATGGTGGATACATAGTATTTCTTGAATGAATGAATGACTGTGTGACAGACCCTGGCTTGCTCCTTCATATCCTGATTACCCTATCAAAAATAGCCCCTCTCTCCTGGAATTTCCTGTTCCCCTCAGCCTGCTTTGTTTTCCTTCATAGGAGTTCAGAAAATAGGGCAATGTATTATGTATTTGCTCATTTATTGTTCCCCCACTAGAATGTAAACTATTCCAGGTCAGGGCTCTGTTCCTGTTGTCTCATTCCTTATTTATTTATTTTTGAGACAGAGTCTCACTCTGTTACCCGGGCTAGAGTGCCATGGCGTCAGCCTAGCTCACAGCAACCTCAAACTCCTGGGCTTAAGCGATCCTACTGCCTCAGCCTCCTGGGTAGCTGGGACTACAGGCATGTGCCACCATGCCCGGCTAAGTTTTTTCTATATATATAATTGTAGCTGTCCAGATCATTTCTTTCTATTTTTAGTAGAGACGGGGGTCTCACTCTTGCTCAGGCTGGTCTCGAACTCCTGAGCTCAAACGATCCACCTGCCTCGGCCTCCCAGAGTGCTAGGATTACAGGCGCGAGCCATGGCGCCCGGCCTGTCTCATTCCTTCGAGAGGTGCTGAATAGACACTTGTTGATGCTCTGGACCTGGCATTACTGTGTTGCTCTGTGCTTAATATATTGCATGTGTGTTCAGTGGGGATTTATTGGGTGAATCAGAAGTATTTTTATTATCCCCATTGGAGTGAAGAAGAACCTGGCCTCAGAGGTGGTGATGTGTGGCAGTAGGAGTGGAGGGAGGCCAAATGGGTTGGGTGGGGTTGGAGGCGAGGGTGGGGACTGAGGTGGGTCAAGCCTTGTCTCATACCCTTCCCCTTCCTGCCAGGCTGTGCTGGGGGCCCTGGGCAGGGCCCTGAGCCCCTTGGAGGAGTGGCTTCGGCTGCACACCTACCTAGCCGGGGAGGCCCCCACTCTGGCTGACCTGGCGGCTGTCACAGCCTTGCTGCTGCCTTTCCGATACGTGAGTCACCGGGGCCTGGGGAAGAAGAGTGCTCCCCTCAGACCTCACTGTAGAGTGACTGAGGGTCATCATTTCTTTCCCATCCCAGGTCCTCGACCCACCTGCCCGCCAGATCTGGGGTAATGTGACTCGCTGGTTTCTCATGTGTGTCCGACAGCCAGAGTTCCGGGCCGTACTGGGAGAAGTGGTTCTATTCTCAGGGGCCAGGCCTCTCTCTCAACAGTCAGGTTAGGAAGGGTAAGGAGTGGGAGGATGGGGGCTCCTGTGGGGCCTCCCGTACAACTCACTTTCTTTCTTCTCATAAGAATGGCAGAATCACTGGGGCAGTGGCCTGCGGGAGGGGAGGGTAAGGTGGAAGGACAGCCTGGGTGAGCCCTTGGGCAACTGAAATAGCCCGTCTGAAACCTGCTAGCACCATTCACACAGGGTCCCCAGCAGGCCGAGTCTGAATTTCTGTGCCTCTGTCCAGGCTCCGAGGTCCCTGCACCCCCAAAGACAGCTGCTCAGCTTAAGAAAGAGGCAAAGAAACGGGAGAAGTTAGAGAAATACCAACAGAAACAGAAGATCCAACAGCAGCATCCACCTCTGGGGGAGGTGAGAGGCCAGGGCGGAGCTGGAAGGAAGGTTGATGCCATGGTGGGGTGGCTAATGTCTGGGCCTATGTCTTTTCCCTCCCAAGCAGAAGAAACCGAAAGCAGAGAAGAGGGAAAAACGGGATCCTGGGGTCATTACCTATGACCTCCCAACCCCACCCGGGGAAAAGAAAGGTACTAGGAGGGGGAAGGGGCCTGCCCTTCAGCTGTTCCTTCCAAGTGTTCACCCCTTCTTGCTCTGTTCTTGCTCCCACCACTTTGCTTGGTGAGAGTTTGCAGAGTCCCCCAGGCCTCCAATGCCTGTCTTGTGATGTGAGCCACAGGGCCCCTGATCCTTCTCTGCTGGCCTGTCCTCCTCTTAGCTGTTCCCAGCCTCGTGCTGAGCCCTGCCCTCCTCTCCCCCAGATGTCAGTGGCACCATGCCCGACTCCTACAGCCCTCAGTATGTGGAGGCCGCCTGGTACCCTTGGTGGGAGCAGCAGGGCTTCTTCAAGCCAGAGTATGGGGTAAGTGGGCACTGCTGCCTGGCCCAGGGGGTGGAGTGGGGGGAAAGGGCAGGGCTGAAGGAAACATTGCCTGGGACGGGGCTGGGAGAGGTGACATGAGGCCTTAGCGCATGCCATCCTTCTCCACCATCAGCGTCCTAATGTGTCAGCACCAAATCCCCGAGGTGTCTTCATGATGTGCATCCCACCCCCCAACGTGACAGGCTCCCTGCACCTGGGCCACGCGCTCACCAACGCCATCCAGGACTCCCTGACTCGATGGTGAGCTCCTGTCTGCAACTCGGCCTGCCTCCTCCTTTCCTCTCTGCGCCCTTCTCTTCCCCGACCCTGCCCGCCAGCCTCCTTCCTTCTGGCTTGGCCCTCAGCTCTGCCCCCTGGTGGCGCTACGCTTTCTCTTTCTCTCTGTTTCTGTCATTTCCCATGTGATCATTTAGCGTCCTCTCCTAGTCACATAATCCCATCCAACACCCCCACTCGCAGACTCTCTTCTCTCATTTCTCTTTCTACAAAAAGTAACTTTATTTTGAATTTAACTAGAAATACGTGAATATATTCTTGTGAGAAATTTAAAGTTTCAAGTCTCTTTGACCCCCCCACCTACTCCTCCCAAGATTTAGCCATTGTTATCACTTTGATGTGTCTTTCCAGACCTTTCCTATCTATTTACTTACATGTCTATGTACCCACAGAAATTTATAGTTTTCCTTTTTATTCTATTTTCTATCACAAAGGGTTCACACCAAACATCTTATACCGCAGCTTCCTTCTTGCGCTTAACAGTTTCTTTTGGAGGTCTTCCGTTGTCTTTGTGTACAGACTGACTTCTTTCTTTTTAATTGCTCCATAGTATTCTATAGTGTGGCTATACCATCGTGGAGTCACTTTTTTATTAATGGTTGTTTCTAATTCTTTTCTGTGGAAACCTTGCTGGAAGGTACATCCCTGTACATCTGTGCTGAAGCACGTGTGGAAGGATCTCTCTGGTGTAGCCACTAGGAAGTGAAACTGCTAGGTGGGCAGGGCACACCTATACTAAGTATGCCCGGAAGCTGCCAAGTTGCCCTCTAGGCCTGCTCTACTGTTCTCTACCTCCAGGAATTGCACCGGAGGATATTCATCTCCCCATCCTTGCCAACCCTGGGCTTTATTGGTCTTCATGTTGCCCATCCGATGGGCAAAAAAATGGTACTTCTCTTATTTCACTGTGTGTTTCTTTGATTACTATTGAGGCTGTGCCTCTTCTCATATGTTTCCTGGCCAGTCAGATTTCCCCTGATGTGAATTGACTGTGCGTATCTTTTGCCCATTTAGTTGATTCTTTACTGTTTTTCATTTTTAATTGGTTTGTTAGAGAATTCTTTACCTACCCTTGGTATTGTTTTTTTGTTGTAAATGTTGTAAATGTTCTCATTGTATTGTTATTGTATGGTAGTTCTATTATTGTATATGTTTCTCTTGTTTTGCTTTCTTTTCACTGTTAATGTTTTAATTAGTAACAACTATAAGGTCTAATATTTTAGGTGACAGATTTTTTTTTTTTAACTTTTTTTTTTTTTTAAGAGACAGGGTCTCACTCTGTCACCCAGGCTGGAGTACAGTGGCACCATCATAGTTCACTGCAGCCTTGAACTTCTGGGCTCAAGTGATCCTTCTGTTTCAGCCTCCCCAGTTGCTGGGACTACAGGCGTACCATGCCCGGCTAATTTTTAATATTTTTTGTAGAGATAGAGTCTCACTGTGTTGTCCAGGCTGATCTCTAATTCCTGGCCTCAAGCAATCCTGCCAAAGTGTTGGGATTATAGGCATGAGCTACCACACTCAGTGGAAACAAATTTCCTTAAAATGTATTTTAGGCCGCGCGTGGTGGCTCATACCTATAATCCTAGCACTCTGGGAGGCCGAGGCAGGAGGATCGCTCGAGGTCAGGAGTTCGAGACCAGCCTGAGCAAGAGTGAGACCCCCGTCTCTACTAAAAATAGAAAGAAATTATCTGGACAGCTAAAAATATATATAGAAAAAACTTAGCTGGGCATGGTGGCGCATGCCTGTAGTCCCAGCTACTCGGGAGGCTGAGGCAGAAGGATTTCTTAAGCCCAGGAGTTTGAGGTTGCTATGAGCTTGATGCCATGGCATTCTAGCCCGGCAACAGAGCAAGACTCTGTCTCAAAAAAAAATTTTTTTTTTGAGAATTTTTTCCTGTGTCTTACTTACCAAATTAATTTGATCAAAAAATATTTACTGGACGTGACTGTGCCAGCTGTGTTCTGGGCACTGGGAATACCATGTTTAGCATTTTGCAAACTGAGAGCTAGAAAAACAGTGGTATTAAGTACACATAACATATAATAGCCAAGTTGTTTACCTGAGAACAGAATTAACACTTCTTATAAAAGTCTTAAGGTAGAAACATTTTTTCTAATGAACATGGTTAAATAAAATGTTGGAAACTCTGATTACTTTAATTAAATGGATTTACATCAATATTTTAGAATAAAAAGTGAAATGACAGTGAGTTGTATGTATTATTTCCTTTTTTCTTTCTTTCTTTTTTTTAAAACAGAGTCTTGCTCTGTTGCCTGGGCTAGAGTGCCATGGCGACAGCCTAGCTCACAGCAACCTCAAACTCCTGGGCTCAAGCAATTCTCCTGCCTCAGCCCCCCAAGCAGCTGGGACTACAGGTGCGCACGACCATGCCTGGCTAATTTTTTTCTATTTTTAGTAGAGACAGAGTCTCACTCTTACTGAGGCTGGTCTTGAACTCCTGAGCTCAAGCGATCCTCCCACCTTGGCCTCCCAGAGAGCTAGGATTATAAGTGTAAGTCCACACCCGTGCCCCGCGTGTTTCCTTTTTTCTTTTTCAATCAGAGAATTTTCTGCAAATGTCTATGACATTTTACTGATGTATTTTTTGCTAAGTTTATCTGAGCCCCAAAAGATACTTTTCGTGAAACAGTAGTTTGATCTTCATTTCTTAATAAGATTTCTTATGCCTCACTTCTCTAATAGTAACACCTAACAGCATCATGGAGTTCATAAAATATGTTTCTGTCCTCTGTGGTGTATAAGCAACATTTCCTGAGTATCTGTTATCTTCAAGGGAATAGAGTTGCTACAGTCTCTGTCCTTGAGATCTGAACATAGTAGCATAAACAGACCTATAAAGTAATGAATATGCATAGTGTTATGAGTCATTTAAAATAACGTAGCGATACAATGTCACTGTGTTTTTATAGTAAGTTCCTTTTCTCCCCTTTTAGTTTGCCTAGTGATTCTAAAAGGTCACAAAAAAAGATAATATTATCTCCGTCTGTCTAGTTCATCTCCGGATTAATTTCCTAAAGCATTACTAGTTCCCAATCATTTTCTCCAAAGTGGTCTAGGACTTGTCTTTTAACCTTACTTAGAAGTTTTATTGTTCCAAGGTTTCACCTTTGGATCTAGTCGGTTTCACCTTTGGATCTAGTCAGTTTCCCGATGTTGTTCTTTGTGTCTTGTTACAGAAGGTTTGTCCTGCCTCAAAATTATAAACATGTTTACTTATGTTATTTTCTTATCTTTTATTTCTGGGAAATGATATCATTTTCTAATGCTTTTCTTACAGTTTGGTTTTCTTATGTTGAACTCTTTAATTTGTCTAGAATTTCCTTTTGTGAATATTGGGAAGTAGGGAGATTTTTTCCAAATAATTAGCTAGTTGTTCCAAACACATTAAATGAATAGTTTATCCTTACCCTACTGATATGTGATGGCACATTTCACAAATACTAAATTTGCTTGGGTTTGTTTCCAGACACTGTTTTGTTCTCCTAATCTGTTACTACGTTCTCGTGTAGTAACTTTTTTTAACAATCCTAACTTTTTCATGTTTTGCTATCCAGCTGGACAAGAGTCTCCTCTTTGTTCTTTTTCTAGACTGCCTTGACTCTTCTTGCAAATCTTCTCTCCCCTCTAGTTTTAGAATCCACAGGTTCCAGCTCCGCCTACCTGGCTTCTTTCCGGAGAGTCCCTTGACTCCCTGCCGAAGCCTCTGCTTCCTTTGGTGCCGGGCTCCGCCAGCCCGCTCACCCCCTGTCCTCCCTACCCCTCCCGCAGGCACCGCATGCGCGGGGAGACCACCCTGTGGAACCCTGGCTGTGACCACGCGGGCATCGCCACCCAGGTGGTGGTGGAGAAGAAACTGTGGCGCGAGCAGGGGCTGAGCCGGCACCAGCTGGGCCGAGAGGCCTTTCTGCAGGAGGTCTGGAAGTGGAAGGAGGAGTGAGTGTGCGGCATCCCTGGGTACTGCAGCCCTGCCCCCATCCCGTCCAGAAAAGACCTCTGTCACCAGCCACCCCTAGCCATAGCCCCGGACTCCACTCACAGAGGCAGAGTGGCAGCTGGCTACAGGCCTGGGTCCATTTTGGAGGGCTGAAAAATGCCCACGCTGCCCATCACCCGCCCAACGTCTCCCTCCAGCCGAGGCCTGAGTGCCGACCCCGGCCTGTCTGTCCACTTCCAGGAAAGGTGACCGGATTTACCACCAGTTAAAGAAGCTTGGCAGCTCCTTGGACTGGGACCGAGCCTGTTTCACTATGGACCCTGTGCGTAGGAGGGGTCTTGGGGCTGGGGCAGGATGGGGAGGCTCTTCCCCAGGAGCTGAGCCTACCCGTAGGACACCGCTGAGGGCTCACCTGCACTTCTCAGCCCATGCCATGGCCCTGTGTGTTCCCCAGCCCGCCTCTGGCGGCTGCACATCCCTCCCGTGGGGCCTGAACTCCCAAGATTCTCTGCGTCAGCACCTGTCCCCCGCCGAGCGACTTCCCTGCCATGTCCAGCATCGCAAGGCTTGTTGCCTGCCCCTGTGTTCCCATAGTCCCCTCTTCCCCTCAAGTAAAGTATTTCTCCCCTCAAAGGGGTCTGTGTGCCGGCCGGTGGGACTCTGGACGGAACAGACCTCCCGGGAGCCTGCTGCCTCGGGTGTCTGCCTGGGCCCCGGGCACCAAGGCCCCTCTCTGATTTCCCCTGCTCACCCCAGAAACTGTCCACGGCCGTGACGGAGGCTTTTGTCCGGCTTCACGAAGAAGGCGTCATCTACCGCAGTACCCGCCTCGTCAACTGGTCCTGCACCCTCAACTCCGCCATCTCTGACATTGAGGTGTGCCCCCCACACCCAGCCTGTCTCCATCTCCATTCTGCCCCCAGCCCTGGCCCCTGGGCCACTTCTCTAAGTGCCCGTCTTACAGGTGGACAAGAAGGAGCTGACAGGTCGCACCCTGCTCTCTGTGCCTGGCTACAAGGAGAAGGTGGAGTTTGGGGTCCTTGTGTCCTTTGCCTACAAGGTCCAAGGCTCAGGTGGGAGCCGGGGCACACAGATCCTGGGCTGGGTAGGGGACAGGGAGGCGCCAGGGCTGAGACCACAAGGCCTTCTGTCACCCCAGACAGCGACGAGGAGGTCGTGGTGGCAACGACTCGGATCGAGACAATGCTGGGAGATGTGGCTATAGCTGTGCACCCCAAAGATCCCAGATACCAGGTGGGGAGAGTGCTGGCCGGAAGGGCCCCACTCACGGGGCTGGGGCTGGGTAGGGTCTGAGGCCACCGCCTGAGGAGAGGAAATTGGGTAGAAACTCATCTTCCAGCTCCTTTCCCCGCTCTGAGGGTGGAGGCGTTGGGACCGTTTGGGGGAGTTTGATGTTGGGTCATCAGGACCCTGGACTTCGCACATTTCTGACATCTCCCTGCGCCCCCAGAACCTGAAGGGGAAGAGCGTGGTCCACCCGTTCCTGTCTCGGAGCCTCCCCATTGTCTTTGATGAATTTGTGGACATGGAGTTCGGCACAGGTGAGCACGGGGCAGTTCCCCGGGGACAGCAGGGGACTGCAGGGCACAGCACAGCCCAGCCATCTATCTTCACTCTCAGAGAGACAGAAAATAAGCTTTAGCCAAATGGGCAGGACTTGGGCTGGTTCTCAGGGGACCGTGTTAGGGAAGTGGGGCCAGGGTGGTCTGTAGCGCGTCCTTCAGCAGAAGAGGTGAGTGCGGGGAGGAGCTCTGCAAGTCCCTCGTGACCCCGACACCCCATGCACACCCAGGTGCGGTGAAGATCACCCCAGCACACGACCAGAATGACTATGAGGTTGGGCAGCGGCACGGGCTGGAGGCCGTGAGCATCATGGACGCCCGTGGGGCCCTTGTCAACGTGCCCCCGCCCTTCCTGGTGAGGCAGGCCGGGGTGTGGGGCCCCGGGTCGGGGAGATGGGGGGCCCCAGGCATCGCCGTGACGAGGCCTCTTTCCTACCCAGGGCTTGCCCAGGTTTGAGGCCAGGAAGGTGGTGCTGGCAGCACTGAAAGATCGGGGACTGTTCCGTGGCATCAAGGACAACCCCATGGTGGTGCCACTGTGCAAGTGAGGCGGGCCAGGGAGGGTGGCGAGGCGGGGCCAGGGAGGGGGGCGGGGCGGGGCGGGGCCAGGGAGGGTGGCGAGGCGGGCCAGGGAGGGTGGCGAGGCGGGGCCAGGGAGGGTGGCGAGGCGGGGCCAGGGAGGGTGGCGGGGCGGGGCGGGGCCAGGGAGGGTGGCGGGGCGGGTGCTCCTCAAGGTGTTCGCCACCTGACCTCCCCACCCCTCCTGTCCCCCAGCCGGTCTAAGGACGTGGTGGAGCCTCTGCTGCGGCCACAGTGGTACGTGCGCTGTGGGGAGATGGCCCAGGCCGCCAGCGCTGCTGTCACTCGGGGCGACCTCTGCATCTTGCCCGAGGCCCATCGACGGACGTGGCATGCCTGGATGGACAACATCCGGTGCGTAGGAGGGCCTGGGCCAGGGGCTGGCCAGGGCACAGGCCGGGGCACCTCCAGGCCCTCCGTGATGCCCCCCCCCACATTTGCAGGGACTGGTGCATTTCCCGGCAGCTGTGGTGGGGCCATCGCATCCCAGCCTACTTTGTCACCGTCAACGACCCAGCGGTACCCCCTGGGGAGGTGAGGACAGGGCCAGAGCTGGACACTGGGACATCTCGGGGAGCTTTGGGGTTACTGGGTCCTTGGTGGGGGGAGGGGCAGGGCAAGGCAGAGACGAGGCACCCCTCGGTGCTCCCGCTACCGTGGCAGGACCCTGACGAGCGGTACTGGGTGAGCGGACGCAGCGAGGCGGAGGCCCGGGAGAAGGCAGCCAAGGAGTTTGGAGTGTCCCCTGACAGGATCGGTCTCCAGCAAGGCAAGGCGGGGCCTGGGCATGGGGGGCCAGAGCTGGGGCTTTCTTCTTTGCTCCACCCCCTCTAACCTCTGACCTTTGGCCTCCCTCAGATGAGGACGTATTGGACACCTGGTTCTCCTCCGGCCTCTTCCCCTTCTCTATCTTGGGCTGGCCCAACCAGGTGTGTTCTGGGGCCAGGGCGGCGGGGTGGGGGCCTTGAAGGTGGGTGCTAGGCTCTCCTCCACACCTGGTCTGCCCACAGTCAGAAGACCTGAGCGTGTTCTACCCGGGGACACTGCTGGAGACAGGCCACGACATCCTCTTCTTCTGGGTGGCCCGGATGGTCATGCTCGGCCTGAAGCTCACCGGCAGGCTGCCCTTCAGAGAGGTGCGGACAGAGCCGAGGCCCCCTCGCCCGCCCCGCCGCAGCTCTGGCTCAGCACGGGGGAGGGGGCGGTGGGGGGGCGACGGGCGGCCTGTGGCCGGCTGCGGGCAGGCCAGCTCCACTCGGTGACTCCCGGGACTTTGTCTTCCCGGCGGGGAGGCAGAGGGGGTGGGGAGCGCTTCTGATTCACATAAAGGGGCCGAACGGGCTGGTGCAGACACTGGTGGGGCCTGAGGTTCAGAGTGGGGTAGGCTGGTTGAGGGGCACCGAGGCCAGGGAGGGAGGGGACTCAGCCCCTCGGCCTCCCCAACCTGCCCTGCAGGTCTACCTCCACGCCATCGTGCGGGACGCTCACGGCCGGAAGATGAGCAAGTCTCTAGGCAACGTCATCGACCCCCTGGACGTCATCTTCGGAGTCTCCCTGCAGGTGGGGCCGGGCGCTGGGCCAGCCGGGAAGGGCTGTGGGGCCGTGGCCACGGCCACCTGACCGCTCCCACCTCCGCCCTCAGGGCCTCCATGACCAGTTACTGAATAGCAACCTGGATCCCAGCGAGGTGGAGAAGGCCAAAGAAGGGCAGGTATGCAGGGTGGGCCCGGGTGGGGTGTGAGGGGAGGGCGGGGGCTGGCTGAGGACATTCCCGCTCTGCCTCCTCCCTGCAGAAGGCAGACTTCCCGGCGGGGATTCCCGAGTGTGGCACCGATGCTCTCCGGTTTGGGCTGTGCGCCTACACGTCCCAGGGTATGGCCCCCAGACCTCCCATGAGGCCCGTCCCCGGCCTCTGCCCTGGCCTGTGGCAGGCGTGGGCTGAGAGCCACAACGGTGCGCTTCACTCCCCACCCAGGTCGTGACATCAACCTGGATGTGAACCGGATATTGGGTTACCGCCACTTCTGCAACAAGCTCTGGAATGCCACCAAGTTTGCCCTGCGTGGCCTTGGGAAGGGCTTCGTGCCCTCGCCCACCTCCAGGGTAAGGCCTGGTGGGTGGCAAGGTTGCCAGCACCCACACAGTTTGCTCCCCTGCCCTGTAGGGCCTCCGTGTAGCTGGAGGGACAGATAGACACAGAGACACATGGTTACAGGGAAAGCCCGGGCATTGGGGTCCTCCCCGAGGTGGCCGGGGGCCTGTCCCTCGTGCCCTGATCCAGGGCACATGCTCGGTTGCTTTGGACCCCATCAGACTCCTGGTGCGAACTCGCCCACGGTTCCTGGCCGCGCCCCAGGGCCCGCTGGCTGATGCGCCTTCTCCCCAGCCTGGAGGCCGCGAGAGCCTGGCGGACCGCTGGATCCTCAGCCGGCTGACCGAGGCCGTGCGGCTCAGCAACCACGGTTTCCAGGCCTACGACTTCCCAGCTGTCACCACTGCCCAGTACAGCTTCTGGCTCTACGAGCTCTGTGACGTCTACTTGGTGAGAAGCAGGCGAGAGGAGGGGTCCGGGAGAGGATGGCGGAGCCCTGGGCCCAGCTTTGCCGGGGATGGCCGTGAGCCCTGAGCCAACCCGTCCCCTCCTGGTCCTCATGGGCTCACAGAGGGCTTGAGGCTAGACCTCCAGCCCTGAGCCCTGTGCCTCTGTGCCCTAGGAGTGTCTGAAACCTGTACTGAATGGGGTGGACCAGGTGGCGGCCGAGTGTGCCCGCCAGACCCTCTACACCTGCCTGGATGTCGGCTTACGGCTGCTGTCGCCCTTCATGCCCTTCGTGACAGAGGAGCTGTTCCAGAGGCTGCCTCGGAAGACGCCACAGGCTCCCCCGAGCCTCTGCGTCACCCCCTACCCGGAGCCCTCGGAGGTACGGGGCACGGGCTGGAGGGGGGACTCTGGCCTGCCCTCCCAGGCCACCTCACCCTGTCCTCCGCCCCACAGTGCTCCTGGAAGGACCCTGAGGCGGAAGCCGCCTTTGAGCTGGCACTAAGCATCACTCGAGCCGTTCGCTCCCTGCGTGCCGACTACAACCTCACCCGGATCCGGCCCGACTGTGAGCCTCGGGCCCCCACGTCCCCGTCCCGCTGTCCCCAGGCCCAGAATCCGGCTGTGGCTGCCTAGCCTCCTACCTCTTTGGGCCCAGGCCTCACCTTCCTCCCTACCCGGCAGGTTTCCTGGAAGTGGCTGACGAGGCCACAGGTGTCCTGGCATCGGCTGTGTCGGGCTACGTGCAGGCGCTGGCCAGCGCGGGTGTGGTGGCTGTCCTGGCCCTGGGGGCGCCCGCACCACAGGGCTGCGCTGTGGCCCTGGCCTCTGACCGCTGCTCCATCCACCTGCAGCTGCAGGGACTGGTGGACCCGGCCCGGGAGCTGGGCAAGCTGCAGGCCAAGCGGGCTGAGGCGCAGCGGCAGGCCCAGCGGCTGCGGGAACGCCGCGCCGCCTCCGGCTACCCTGTCAAGGTGCCCCTCGAAGTCCAGGAGGCAGACGAAGCCAAGGTGTGTGGCGCCAGGGGCATTTCCCACACCATCTGCCCCTCCATCGAAACCCTGGTCTGGAAGTTGGACCCTGTACTGAGCCCTGGCGTGTCCATGGGGGAGCACGGAGCCCAGGCCCCTCGAGCAGGGACCATGCAGTGCCCTCCCCTCAGGCCCCCGACGTGGGAATAGCCAGGGGTGGGGACACAGCCCAGGCTCACAGGACAGGTTGGAGACAGAAGCCGACCTAGACCCAGCCATCCTGCCTCCCAGCCAGACCCCTCGTACCCCACCCAGCTGCCCGGAACATGGAAACGCACGTGACAGTCAGGAGCCCTGGGCCTAGCACCCCTTCCCAGCCCACTGGGCTGGCCCTGGAAGACCGGGCTCGCCTCCTCATGTCCCCTGCCCCGCAGGCCCCCAGCCTCCTGGCTTCCTCCAGGGAGGAGCAGTGGGGTGAACGGCACAGACACAGGGAAACACAGGCACGGAGGCCCAGAGCGGGAGCCTGGAGTGGACGTGGTTCCCCAGTAGCCCTCGAGTTGCGCCATCTTCGTGTCACACAGGAAGGCTGAGTGGCTTGCCCGGGGCCTGTGCTCTCCTGCCCAGGTTGGGCACGGGGCAGGCACGTGGGCTCTGAGGCCCCTTGTTTTTTAATTTTTGTTTTTTGTTTTTTTCTTGTACATTCTTACAACGAAATTGAGGCCCCTTGTCCTTAGGGACTGACCACTGTATGGGAAAAGCAAGACCCAAGAGGCTGGGTCGTGGTGGAAAAGAGGGGGTGTTGCTGATGGGAAGGCTGGTGAGAATTAGGGGGTGCAGGGCCAGCCACGCACACATCCCCCCAAACTCCTGCCCTCTCATGGGCCTCACCCATCTTTCCAACTTTGCCATCCTGGGTGTTTGAGGGTCTCCTGGCTTGGGCCTGGGTCCTCACCACCACCCCTGGCCCCCCGCCCCCCATTCCAGCTCCAGCAGACGGAAGCAGAGCTCAGGAAGGTGGACGAGGCCATCGCCCTGTTTCAGAAGATGCTGTGATCCACCCAGCTTCAGCCCTCACAGCCCCCAGCAGTCCACCATGGGGATGGCAACAATAAAATATTTTGCCACAAAATCGTGTCTGTCTGCAGGGGGGATGGGGAGGGTGCAGAGGGCTGGGTTCCTGAGTCCTCGGAGGCTGCCTGTGAGCAGTGCGGGGGCTGCAGGCAGGGAGCCAGGCCCTGGTCCTGGGGTGCAGAGGGGGGTGTCTGTCTGGGTCTGTGCCTGGCACTGTGCCAGGCCTGAGTCATGCTGTGCTGCTCACGCCTTCCTCCCCAGCTCTCACTCTGCACTGCGGTCCAGGGAGGTCCGCCCTGGCACCGGCTGCTGCTTGTGGCCTTGGGCAGGCCTGAGCAGAGGGGCCAGGGGTTGCCTGTCCCGGCCTCACCGTGCTGGGGCCTCCCTCCCCCTCCATTGAGTCCCGGTTAATTATAACTCTGACCTAAGTGCCCTGTGACACCACGCCCGGGCCAGCCCTGCCCAGGAGACCCAGCAACCAGGTATGGAGGGGCCTGAGAGGAGAGACTTAGACTTCTTGTGCGTGGCAGGGGTCGGGTGTCCCTGCAGCAGGGCTGGGGACTCGGCCTGGGGCTGGGAAGGGGACCTTGGGGGAGGAGCCTTAGACCCCACTCCTGGCAGGTGCATGTCCCTATTGGCCTGATAAGGGCCCCGGGTTGTCTGGGTGACAGCCGGGGCAGGGAAGCCAGGCCGGAGCAGACAAGGTGTTTGAGGCAAAGCAGGTGCCCGTGGAGACAGTGGAGCGGGGACTGCCCTGGAGTCGCTGCTGCTTCCTCCCTTGAGAGCCTTCTGTCCCCCAGGTCCATGCCTCAGCCATGCTCTGCGCAGACGTGCCCCCACCCCTGCTGGGCCCCTCAGCGCTGCTTCTGCTGCAGCTGCTGCTGCCCCCCACATCTGCCTTCTTCCCCAACATCTGGAGCCTGCTGGCTGCCCCTGGCTCCATCACCCACCAGGACCTGACTGAGGAGGCAGCGCTCAACGTCACCCTGCAGCTCTTCCTGGAGCAGCCACCCCCGGGCCGGCCCCTCCTGCGTCTTGAGGACTTCCTGGTGAGCATCCCTGGGTCCTGTTACTTCCCCGCCAGGTTCCCCAATTCCCTGGGACCTCCTTGAGGGCTCTGGTTGCCGAGAGAAGGGGCACCCACTGCCCCACCTGCTCGCCACCCCCACCCCTGCAGCAGCAGTACTCGGTGGTCCTGGCTCTGAGCTCAGGAGTCCCCCCTTACATAGGGCCAGGGCCGCCCTCCCTGGCAGGGCTCAGCACCTCGGTTCTGCCCACGCGCAGCCTCCAGTGCAGTTGCTGAGATGATGCCGGCAACGGTCCCATCCAAGGGGCTTCCCTGGAGCCCTTGTCCCCACCATTCTCTCCAGGGCAGGACCCTCCTTGCCGACGACCTCTTTGCCGCCTACTTTGGACCTGGGGCTCCTTCTCGGCGCTTCCGAGCAGCCTTAGGCGAGGTGTCTCGTGCCAATGCAGCCCAGGACTTCCTGCCAACTTCCAGGAACGACCCCGACCTGCACTTTGATGCCGAGCGACTGGGCCAGGGGCGCACACGCCTGGTGGGGGCTCTGCGGGAGACCCTGGTGGCAGCCAGAGCCCTTGACCACAGCCTGGCCCGCCAGCGCCTTGGGGCTGCGCTTCATGCCTTGCAGGTGACAACAGAGTTGGGGCAATGGTTAGAGGGGCCTTCACCTCCGGTCTCCTGTCTGGGATGGAAGCCTTAATCGTGCCCCCTCCTCTGAGAGGGACTGCTGCTTGCCAGGGCCTGGAGGCTGTGTCCCCGCTCCCCACCTCCTCCCTGCAGTGCTCCCTGTGGGAACAGCAAGGAGGGTGCTGGAGAGAGGGGAGGGTGAGCAAGGAGGGAGGAAGGCGGGGGGGGGGGGGGCAGTACTTGGTGCAGGGCCTCGCAGCTGCTGAGAGGCCTCGGTTAGACGCTGAGTGAGGTGGGCAGAGACGCTGGGACGTTCCCACTTGGCAAAGCTCTGCTCGAGGCAGAGCAGAGGGCAGCAGAGGGGACGTGGGGTGTCTGGCAGGAGCAGCGGGGCTGGGAGGAGACTTTCTGGGTGGGGAACTTGGAGGCACATCGGGGCAGGAGATGGTGAGAACAGTCAGACGAGTGCCTGTCCCTCTCTCCTGTCCTGGGACCAGGATTTCTACAGTCACAGCAACTGGGTGGAACTGGGGGAGCAGCAGCCACACCCTCACCTCCTCTGGCCCAGGCCGGAGCTCCAGAGCCTGGCACAAGGTACGGCCACGACCCCAGTGGTGGGGCGGAGCCCACAGAGCCACCTCTTCAGTCCACCCAGCCCCACCGTGTCACATTCTGAGGTCACATAGGTCATCTCTGCAAGGACAGTGAGGTCCCCCAGTCCAACCAAAGGCCAGGTCAGTGAAGTGGTTTCCCAAGGTCACACGGGGGAGTAGCAGGACTGGGTCTCCAGACCTCAGTCCAGTCTTTCGTGCGGCTTCCTCCCCCCGCTGGCTCCCACGGCCCTTCTCTCACAGTCCCCTCATCCTCCCGACCAAAGTAGGACCAGGAGCTGCCCCCGTCCATTATAGGTTCGCATCCTGTCCACAGTCCCCATAGGACTGGGTCCCACCTTTCCTGGTTTTCTAGCCCAGTCCCAGTCGCAAATATTCAGTGTCACCCCCAGCCCACGAATCCTAGATTTTGGTTCGGAAAGCTTGCCAGGGAGCCCGCGGGCTCTCCCCCTGTCCCAGCGGGGAGGAAAAGCTGAAGAAGTCTGGGTGGACAGGGACAAAGGCCAGGGTGGCAGGGTCTTGGGTTCCAGCCACCTGCCCTCTCTCCCCAGTGGGCGACCCTACTTGCTCCGATTGCGAGGGGCTGAGCTGCCCCGGGAATTGGCTGGGCTTCACGCGGCTCACTTCTGGCTACTTTGGAACTCATCCCCCCAAACCTCCAGGTACCAGGCAGGAAAGCTCCCCAGAAGGAAGGGGAGAAAGTCACTGCCTTCGATCCTGCGCAGGACCTCAGTCCTGTAGGCCGTGTCCCATTTCCTGGGGCACCCCTTCCTAGGGGGAGAGGATGTCGGGAACAGGGCGGGCGGAGGAAGGCCCGCTGAGGGGCCTGGGCGCCAGGGTGGGGGCAGCTTCTGGGGCCTGGCTGGCGGATCAGGGATCCACCATGTGCTGTGATGACTGCCCCCCAGAGAGTGTCATCATTTTCTGCTGATCCTTTGCAGAGGGGTGAGAGGGACAGGCCAGGCCAGAAAGGGCGTCTGTTGCGTAAGAGGCAGTGGGCTTTTGGCCTCCCGCTCTCCAGACCCCTGTCCCCATCCCAGGGAAATGTAGCCACGGGGGCCATTTTGACCGGAGCAGCTCCCAGCCGCCCCGGGGAGGCATCAACAAGGATAGCACATCCCCAGGCTTCTCCCCCCACCACATGCTGCACCTCCAGGCTGCAAAACTGGCCCTTCTGGCCTCCATCCAGGCCTTCAGCCTGCTGCGAAGCCGCCTGGGAGACAGGGGTTTCTCCAGGTGAGCGGCCTCTGGAGATGAGTAGGTGCTCCCGGGGGAGCTGAGAAACCTGGGGCTGGGGACGGACGCGCAGGCCCTTCACTGTGCCTCTGGCCTGCTCCCCAGGCTGCTGGACATCACCCCAGCCTCCAGCCTGAGCTTCGTCCTGGACACCACAGGCAGTATGGGCGAGGAGATCACCGCTGCCAAAATCCAGGCTCGCCGCATCGTGGAGCAGCGGCGCGGCAGCCCCATGGAGCCTGCCCACTATGTCCTGGTGCCTTTCCATGACCCAGGTGACTGCGGTCTGGCCAGGACAGCGGAGGGAAGGGAAGTCCAGGGCAGGGGATGAAGGCTTCTGATGAGGAAGTGGGCCTTGTGACTCCACTTCCTAAACAAAACTGGGGCCCTTCCTGTGGTCCTGAGTGAGCCTCTTCTGCATACCTGCGACAGGGGGTCCAGTTGTCCTCTGTGGTGTGTCTGTCACACTCGGTAAACCTGTATCTGGCTCTTGCTCTATGATCCTAGCTTCCTCTCCTCAGTAAACCTCAATTTCATGCTTGCCTTTCAAAAATAAAAACTACTTGTCCACCGCAGGAGCACAGTAGGCCTCTCAACGGGGGAGGTGGCCCTGGGGAGGAACGGGGGGGGGGGGGGGGAGCGCTTTCCTCACTCATCTCAACCTCCTTCCCCCTCCCCAGGGTTCGGCCCAGTCTTTACAGCCAGTGACCCTGACAGCTTCTGGCAACAACTCAATGAGATCCACGCCTTGGGGGGCGGAGACGAGCCTGAGATGTGCCTGTCTGCCCTGCAGGTCGGGCGCCGCCCTTCCCCGCTTATCCCCCAGGTCTCCGCTAGGGGGAGCTAGATCCTTCCGAGGGCTCCTCGCCTCCCGCTCTGTCCCCTCCGCCTTTAGAACCTGTTTAATAGTTTCACTAGCTTCACTTCAGGGTTCCAGGGCCATATTCCTTTCTGCTCTGTCCCCCGGCTCTACCCATTCCCCTGCCATTGCCACTTTTAACAGTGGCCCTTTCCCTCTCCGCCAGCTGGCCCTGCTGCACACACCTCCATTCTCAGACATCTTTGTATTCACGGACGCCTCCCCCAAGGATGCCTTTCTCACCAACCAGGTGGAATCCCTGACTCAGGAGCGGCGCTGCAGGGTGAGCGTGGCTGTGGGAGACCCAGTGTTAGCCACCCAGGGATGTGGGAGACCCTGTGACGACAATCTCGTAACACGGGTCACACCACGCTCTGGTGGCCCAACCAGCCTTGGCGCGTGATGGAAGAAGTAGACAATGAACATAACATTTTCTCATACCCTTAACAATACTCGCACGTGGGAGGCCCTACCCCTTTAGTGATGCTGAATGTATATTTGGACTTGCCCCATAAACCATTTGAAGAGCTGGAGATCTAGTTGCCAGAAACCCACTGTGAAATATTGACAGTTACAAGGGGGTGACCAATGGCTAACTGAAGGCCAGGAGCTGTGTCGCTAGCAGACCCTGCTGTAGCAGCCAGAGGGTAAACAGAGAGAACTTACTGCTAATCATAAGCTCTGAAGAAAGCTCGAGCACTGGGATTCTCATTTTAACAGTAGAAGGCACTCAGACACCCCAAGCACTGGGCTCTCTTCTGGCCATAGGTAACATTCCTGGTGACTGAAGACCCATCGAGGGTTCAGGCCCGAGCTCGGCGCGAGGTCTTGTCCCCTCTGCGTTTTGAGCCATATGAAGCAGTGGCCCTGGCCTCAGGAGGAGAGGTGATCTTCACCAAAGACCAGCACATTCGGGACGTGGCAGCCATTGTTGGGGAGAGCATGGCTGCCCTGGTGAGTACGTGGGGCCCCAGGGGCCGGTGCCCTCAGTTCAGAGCTAAAGGGTGGTAACGCTGTGTCTCTCTTCCTGTTGGAGAAGGGGGAATGGTTCCCACTGCTGTGTTGCTATTCCGGTCACAGGGGTGGGAAAGGAAGCTGCTCTCCCTCTGAGGTCCATGGCTACCCACCTTCCGCATTGTCCTTCCATATTAGTAAAGCCCTCCCCCACCTTGGCCTCCAGTTTCCTGCCCTCAGGGCTGCCACAGAAAGTCCTGCCATCTTTTAAGGGGGGGACAAGAAGTGATTGCCTCATCCTGAATCCCTCGCCTCCACCTTTGTCATTGACCATAAAACTCCATCCCTGGCCCTGGGCCCCTCTCTTGCTGGTGTCCTGATTTCTTTCCGTATGTGCATTGGTTTCTTTCTGTCTCCACCTTTCTCCTGTCTTTGTTCCCACCTCATTCCATACCTTATCTTTTTTTTTTTTTTTTTTTTTTTGAGACAGAGTCTTGCGCTGTTGCCCAGGCTAGAGTGAGTGCCGTGGCGTCAGCCTAGCTCACAGCAACCTCAAACTCCTGGGCTCAAGCCATCCTCCCGCCTCAGCCTCTCGAGTAGCTGGGACTACAGGCATGCGCCACCATGCCTGGCTAATTTTTTCTGTATATTTTTAGTTGTCCAGCTAACTTCTTTCTATTTTTAGTGGAGATGGGTCCTCGCTCTTGCTCAGGCTGGTCTCGAACTCCTGAGGTGAAAAGATCCGCCCGCCTTGGCCTCCCAGAGTGCTAGGATTACAGGCGTGAGCCACCGCGCCCGGCCCATACCTTATCTTTTCCTTCATTTTTGGATCCCGCCCATCCCCCAAGGTGACTCTTCCGCTGGACCCTCCTATTGTGGTGTCTGGGAGGCCACTTGTGTTCAGTGTGGATGGGCTGCTCCAGAAAGTCACAGTCCGGATCCACGGGGACATCAGCAGCTTCTGGATCAAGAACCCTGCAGGTACCTCCCTGCGTGTCAAGGCAGAGGGAAGAATGGGGGATGGACAACTGGGGGGCGTACTAAGGGAAAGGAATTGTTTCACATGACAATCTCTTGCCCTGACCCCAGGGATCTCCCAGGGCCAGGAGGAAGGTGTGGGTCCTCTAGGTCACACTCGCCACTTTGGGCAGTTCTGGATGGTGACCATGAATGACCCCCCACAGACGGGAACCTGGGAGATCCAGGTTACAGCTGAGGGTACCCCCCGGGTAAGAGTGCAAGGTAAGGAGGGAGGTATTCCTGGGAAGGGGCAGGGGAGACTGCAGGCCTCTGAGAGCAGCATCAGTCACATGCTTTTGGGGAAAGTCTCTGACTGCCTTTGGTCTCTCCCAGCACAGACCTCCCTGGACTTCCTCTTCCACTTTGGGATCCCCATGGAGGATGGACCCCACCCTGGCCTGTACCCCCTGACTCAGCCAGTTGCAGGTACGTCCATTCCCTGACCCTCCCCACCCCAGCTCATTAGTTTTATGTATATGTATACATACATATATGCATGTGTATATATATGCCCTTTTTATTGAGTTATAATTTACTTATAGTAAAGTACACTAAACTTAAGTACACTGCTTGGTGCATTTCATATAACCATTGCCAGTTCAAGATACAGAACATTACCTGCACCCTGGGCCCCCTCCTGGTGCTCCCCATCAACACCCCTCAGGAACCCCTTTCCCCATCCGTGTCCCCAGATGTAAGCCCTACTCCGAAAGCCATTCATTCATTTTCCCCGTGTCTCTGAATCTCATGCAGACCACCGTGTTCCCCTCCCTTCCCCTGTCCCAGGTCTCCAGACCCAGCTGCTGGTAGAAGTGATAGGGTTGGGATCCAGAGGCAACTCTGGGGATCCTTGGCCGCATTTCTCCCACGTCATCCTTCGAGGGGTCCTGGAGGGCGCTGAACTAGGCCGGGTGCCTTTGGAGCCCGTGGGACCCCCAGAGCGAGGACTCCTCGCGGCTTCGCTGCCGCCCACGCTGCTGTCCACGCTTGGGCCCTTCTCCCTGCAGCTGCTCGGGCAGGACGGAGCGGGGCGGCGTCTGCACAGGGCAGCCCCTCAGCCTTGCACTGTGGTCCCCGTCCTTCTGGAGGTGAGACGCAAAGGGAAGGTGCGGCTGAGGCTGGAGTAGAGCTGGGGTCCTGCCCTGACCGGCCCTTCTCCACAGCTCAGCGGCCCCCCAGGTTTCTTGACCCCGGGCAGCAAGGTCCCGCTCAGCCTCCGCATCGCCAGCTTCTCGGCCCCTCAGGATCTTGACCTTACGATGTCAGTGAGCCCCAGCTTCGCCCTCACCTCCAACCTGTCCAGGTAGGCCCCAGAACCCTCCAGCTCCCTCCGGCCACACCTTTCGGCTCTCCCGGCGCCGCCCATCTGGCTTGGATACTCCGGCCCACGCGCTCCACCCAAGCCCCGCCCCTGGACCTTCCTATTGGCCCTCCGAGTGCTCGCCTCCCCGCCCCCGCCCTTGGCTCCGCCCCTGGCTCTCGGCTAGGGGTTGCCTGAGACTTCAGCCGGACGCCTGGGACCACTCTCCAGGGTTCGCCTGGGACAGAATGAGTCCGCTTGGGGCCGCTTGTGGCTGGAGGTCCCGGACTCAGCCGCCCCGGACTCCGTAGTGATGGTGACTGTGACCGCGGTGGGTCAAGAAGCCAGCCCAGTGCCCCCGACCCATGCTTTCCTCCGGCTCCTGGTGCTGGCCCCAGCCCTGCAGGTGAGGTCCCCCCACTCTCCATCGCAGGGTGGGCAGGGCAGAGGGAGCGCGGTGTAGGCTTAATTTGGGTACAGCCCCAGCACACCCTGACATTCTCTCCCTCTTTCCCCTAGGACCAGCTCGCTGCCCCTGCCCACTCCTCTGGCCCTGTCCTCACCACGCCCACCCCTGCCTTTTGCCCCTTCACTTTAGTGACTCAGGGCAGGGCAGGTGGGGGGATGGCTGGCAACCCCTTATGGGGCACAGTTGGAGGGGGGCTGCTCCTGCTAGGCTTGGCATCCTGGTGACACAACAGCCCCTCGGGGGATGGGTCCCCAGCACTATTTTCAATCGGACCCATTGGTAAGGAGGTCACAGGGGCCTTGGGCTTTCTCTCTCCCAGCTGGAGAGATGTTCCTTCTCATGCACTTGTGCCTTCTCTTTCTTAAAAACTGCGAGATGGGGATAGAGGGTAGAGGATTTTCCCTAATCCTATGGGAAACAAACCAAAGGAGTTTTTGGAGAAAGTTACTTTCAGTTTCTCTGTAGCATCTTTATTCCACTAACTAGTCATGTTCTCCCAGGCTCAGGTAGAGGGGAAGATATCTGGGGAGGAGACGAGCATTGGGAGTGGGGTAGGAAGATACCAGAAAATGTTATTTATAGATTGTTTTTGTATTAAATTCTGGAAAAGTTTCTGTTTTATTTTTATATTTAAGCCTAAAGAACAGTTTCAATAAACATGTCTTCTACCCAGAGGGATTTCCAAGACAGATCATTTTTACGCATCATATAGGGCAGAGAGAGGGCATGGCACACCAAGATGAAACAGAAGTTTTCCGAACCACAGGAGAAACTTTACACCAAGTTTGAACTTCATTGACCCACTAGCTGGAGCCATTTAGCTGCTGAGTTAAGAAGCAGAATAAGGAGGCTGGGGGTCTTGACTCAGCCTGCTCCTTCACCAGACTAAGCGGAGTGAGAAGAGGGTTTAGACACGGGTAGGACCCCTTCGTTCCTTGGGGCAGCCCAGCTTAGCCGTCTCCCCTTTTGGCTGGGTGACTCCTTTCTGCTGCTTTGACAACTCCTGGAGAAGAGGAGAGAAATGAACTAGGCATCTGGGCCTCTCCCTACCCTGTGGGGTGGGGGTTTCTGCCCTCCCCTCACGCCCTTACAGTTTACCTGTTGCTGCCACACATTCTGCTTCCATAGCCTTTCCTTCCAATCCCGCGAGGCACAGGAACTGGCCTTGTTCAGTGGACATGGGGAGAACTGAGGGGAGATTCGCTGTGCTTTCTGTTAAACTAGTGCTGACCCCAACACTCCCCTCAATAGTCCCACTTCCCAAAAGTCTAAGCTGAAGACAATAAACTCACCTTCCCCTGAATCAGATTCTGCAAACAGATGTTCACCTTTTGAATCTGGGCTAACTGGGGGCCACCAGGCTCTGGGTGTGAATCTGTTAGAAAATTCTAAAGGAGGAGTTGGAGGCTGACAACATGGTGAAAACCTGATGTCCACCTGCCACTCTTGTTCTGTCACCACCTTCTCCTCATCTGCATCCCCTCATCCAATACCATCCCAGGCCGGTGGGAAATCCAGTACTCTCCCCTCCATCTCTATCTATTTGAGAGAGCCTCACTCTCACCCAGGCTAGAGTGCAGTGGTAGCATTGTAGCTCACAGCAGCCTCAAACTCCTGGGCTCAAGCGATCCTCCTGCCTCAGCCTCCCGAGTAGCTGGGACTACAGGTGCACCCCACCATGCTTGGCTAATTTTTTCTATTTTTAGTAGAGACGAGGTCTCTCTCTTGTTCAGGCTGGTCTTGAACTCGAGCGATCCTCCCGCCTCAGGCTTCCAGAGTGCTAGGATTACAGCCGTGAGCCACCACCCAGCCTCCCCTCCATCTCTTTAACATGTCAGTCTCTCCATCCCCCCCAGATAGCACGGTTCCCCCTTTCCCTATTCTATGTGGATCCTCCCTGTCCATCCCTGCTCCATTGGAATAATCCCGGCCACGCCCTCATCTCTGTGGAGTGATCCAAATCCAGTCCCTCTGAATGGAATGCAGACCAGCCTCACCAGCACCAACAATGAACACCAACATAATGCTTGGTGGCATCTTGTCATTATGATGCTGCCTCCAATTCATGATCCCTGCCCATTAACTCTCCCCTCTCCAGAGTGGTCTCAGGCTGTGTCCTCACATGCTCTGCTCTCCCTCCCCTGCCCCCCATTCACACAGAGGGGCAGCCCCATACCTCACCAAGGGCCCCCAGATGCAGCTGCTGTTGCTGTGCCTCCCTCAGACGGTCTTCAAACCAGGCCTGGCCGTGCTCTAGCAGCTCCAGCCCCTGCCACAGGGCATCCTGTTCTCTCTCCAGAGCCTGCATCCTCTGCAGCTGGGAAAGACAAGCAGCAGAAGCTGACTCTTGTGCCACAGCAGGGCTCTGGGCCATGGCCCTTTCTTTCCACCCCTGGTTGGGTTCACTGTCTGGTCACTGAGTGTGAGCCCAGACTGGCCACTGAGGACCGGGAGGGCAAGGGGGAGCAGGCAGGAAGACTTTGTGGGTCCTCAAGTTGAGTGGAAATATAAAGGGCAGATCTAGGTAGAGGGGCTTCCTCTGGGACCTCTTGTTGGGGTAATACTCACCCAGAGGAAGAAGCTCTGGGCCCCTGGGTCTTGGCGGCTTGTCCCCAGCGGCAGCAGCAGAACTGTGTACGGAGCCTGCACCAGAGGCAGCCCACCGGGACCCCGGCTCCCCATGGCTCTGAGCTGGGAAGGGTGGAGCCACTCCCACTGGTGTAACCCAGGCTGGTCCCTCCCCCTCCACCCCTGCCTCACACCCATCCTGCCTTGTCTTGCAGTCTCCCTGGCCCCTTCTTGCCATGTGTGTCTGAGGCTGGGGTGTTCCTACTTGTGGGGAGAGACCATCTCCCTTGGGCCCCTGTGTCTTCCCTCCAATCTGTTTCTGTAGGGCCTAAGTGGTTTGTTCTCATGAAGTCCCCTTGGGTAGAATCTGAGGGTCTCCCTACAGCAGTGTCCCTGTATTTTTAATGAGGCGGGGCAAGTTCCTGTGTGGACTCCTGCTTGAGGTTTCAGCTCTTTCCTATTCTCTTGTTTTGTTTTGGCTGGCCTCAGGGAACAATACTTTTCTCTGAAAGAAACTTTATTCCTAATATGAAACAAAATTTCTAGGGAAACTAAGAATTCTGGGTCTGAAGGAGATAAGGAAACAGAGAGATGGCAGCCCACCGGGGTCTCAGGGGTTTGGGGAGGGCACAGGAAGGACTCTCAGTGGATGGCGGTGGCGGCAGGCAGCACTTCCTGCCTCATGAAAATGTCCAAATCCAGGTTAGGGTCTTCCAAATCCAGTTTCAGAAACTTCTCCACTAAAGCTTGGCAACTGAATGGGAGAGAGAAGAGCAAGATTTATGGGAGAATGGATAACTGAGTCTCTGCGCAGAGGGGAGAGGCTGTGGCACAGGAAACCCAGCGCCTTGAAGATTTAGGGACTTCAGAAAGAAAGAATGGGTCTCTGAAGGGCAAAATGCTGGAGAAGGCTGGCTGAGCCCCTGGGAAAGAGGACAGAGCTGCAGGAGATGCTCGAGAGAGTGAAGACACGGAGGCCACACACTCACTTTTTCATCTGGTTCTCCTTTAGCAGCTCCTTGACTGGCTCGATGGGTTTTCCACTGCGGATCAAGTCTGAGACCTAGGAACGACAAGGAGGAAGGGATGGCAGTGGGGTGTTTGGGAAGAGAAGAGGAAACAAGGGTGAGAAATCCTGTGGGTCCAGAAACCGAGATCTCCAAGAGGAGTCAGGCCAGTGGAAGGGAGCCCTGAGGTGGGGGCGGATGGATATTCAGATCTTGTCACCTCCTTGCCACGAGCAATGAGTTTGTCAGGAAGCCCAGCCTGGGCAGCTGTGTAGGAGGCATGGCTGGCGTTGGCAACACCTTCGCAAACCTGATAGAGGAAGACCAGGTCGTTCCCATCCTCACAGGTCTCCATGGCCTTAAAAGAGAATAAAAGGGGATAGTGTGTCCTCAATCACCTGATTCCTGCCCTGAAACCCTTGGCCGGTCCCTGTGGGGAGTGAGAAACGGGAAGGGATGTGGTCTCTGTGCCCAGGGAACTGCTGTTCTTATAGAGAAGCCGATGCCCCCCTGGGAGATGCTCAGCTTAGGGACTCCTGGGGCCTAGATTGGTTTCCGCACCAAATACTGCACCAGGGGCCCTTGTGGCAGCAGCTGTAGCTGAACAAGGCTCAGAAAGTTGGTGGCCACAAAGATGTGGGGACACGTGGGTCCAAGCGCCAGCCAGTGTCGGAGCACAGCGGCCAGAAGTGCGAGCCCGTCCACCTGCACAGAGGGCACAGGTGAAGGTGCAGAGCCGTGGGGACCCCACGTGCCCCCTGCACCTGCCCTGGCCTTTCCCTTCCTAGTGTTTTCTGTTTCTTTTCTGTCCACACATCCCTATTGTTTTCCCAGGGCCCAGCCTCCCCGTCCCCCTCCTTCATCCTCCTCCATTTCTTCCCTCCTTTCCTCATCAGCTTGTCCCCTCACCGTGTTGGTTCCCTTTCCAAATTCATCAATGAGGACCAGAGACTGCGCAGTGGCATTGTTCACTGCCTTTGCCACCTGCCGGGCAGGGGGTGACGAGGGAAAGGTTCGTTAGTATCTGAGGCCTGTGGTGCACTGACCACAGTCTGCCCAGGAACGAAGCTGCGTCGGTGCCCCTGCTGCACTGCGGGTTCCCGTGGTGAGGAGCGCGATTGTTCATCCTTCCACTGCCAGCAGTGCCCCGCAAGAAGCAAAGATTCAGGAAAGTTTTGCGGGGCTGATTCCTCCCGTCTCTGGCCTGGGTGCTCCCCACCCCAGTGCAGGGCATGCAGCAGAGGGACTGCATTCCGTTCTGAGCATTTTCAGGGCTTCCTTCCTCATTATCCCCACCCCAGTCCCACCTCCCTTTGCTCCCGTTGACCTGGTTGAGGTCGATCATGAAGGTGGAGAGGCCAAGGGAGATGGATTCGCAGCTATGAATTCGGGTGAAGATGGCGTTTACTGCCCCAATTTCGGCCTCCTCTGCTGGCACAAAGCTGCCCACAAGGGCCATGAATGTGATCAAGCCCACCTGAAGAGGGGAGGGGACAGGGCTGGGGCCTGGTGCTGTGGGTGAGGTGAAAGTGAGGCTCAGCTGAGGGCATGAGTGATAGATCAAAGAGAGACGGGCATAGCGCACCCTGTCCCTCTCCTCCCCCAAGCCTGATCATAGCGCCTCATTAGAGTCAGTGAGGGGGCCCCGGGGAGTGGGCAGAGGCACACTGCGGGATGGCATGTGCCTGTTCAGAGGTGGGTGCAGGGAGTTCAAGCCATGGAAAGATTCATGAGAGCACGGCTCTCCCTCAGTAGAGAATGAGAACATGTGAGGTGGAAGAGCCGGGCTGTGCCTGGTGGTCTTTTCATGACAGGTGGGGCTGGAACACAGGGGAGGAGAGCTGTAGGGGCCTGGGTTGGCCAGCAGGGGGGGTGGAGAAGATGGAGAAGATGCCAGGTGCCCAGGCTGTAGGGCTTCTCACCTGTTTGAGGTATATGCTCTTTCCCGAGGAGTTGGGTCCAGTGATGACTTTGACCCTCCCTTTGTTCCCGCCGCATTCTGCAGAGTTGGGCACGAAGGTTCGGGCACAGAGTTCCATCAGCGGATGTCTGCAGTGGGTGGAAAGGCACCTCACGTGGCCAGTAGATCCAGATAGATGAACCCCAGAGGATGGGGCCTTTGGGGTTCTATTCTCCCCTTCTATTCTCACCTGCCATTCTGGATTCGTACCCCAAGGAGCTGGGGGGAGTAACGGGGTCTTGAGTAGCCATATTCCCGGGCAGCACTGGCAAGAGCCAGCAGGACGTCCAGGCGGGAGGCAAGGTCCAATACCCGGGTCAAGACAGCTGCCCGCGCCAGCACCTGGCACTGCAGCTGGTACATCAACAGGGTCTCCTGGTCTGCAGGGGGTGAGGGAGGGGTCAGATCCAGGGGAAAGTGAAGGAGAGGCAGAGGTCCCCAGAGGGACCTAGAAACAGGTGTGCAGATACCGTCTGAGACCCCCAGAGACATTCAGCTGAAAAGATGCAGAGTCAGAGCGAGAGAGACAGACAGCAGCAAGGGAAGCATCGGCGAGCTGTTCGCTCCCTTCAGCCTCTGGCTTCTCCTCACCCCGGATCTCGCAGTGCAGGTCCCCCAGCAAAGCATCCAGCTCCTTGGTTCGAGCACTACGATAGTGCAGCTTCTCCTCTGAGAGAAACTGGGTACAAGAGGTCAAAGCCACGGGCTTTGTATCTCTTGGTCCTCCTCTCCTCTTCCACCTAACGCCACCTCCAGCCCCCATCCTGACTTCTCTCTCGTTTGTCTCAGAGATGGAAAGCTCGGAGAAAACTACAGAGAGATCCCACATTGGGCAGTGCTAATGGGGGACGGCCCTTCCTCAGCTGCTGATTCATTTTCCTTATCCCCTCCCTATAGAGGTCGAGGGTCTTACCATGAAATCCAGTCCCTCAATCTCAAAGTCACTGGCCTCTACCATGGAAGGCAGGCGGGGAACAGAAAGAAGGAAGCCGATCTGGGGACAGTGAAGAGGAGATACTCTACTCTCCTGCTAGGAGACCTACTGGGCACCTTCTCTCTGCAGAGGAAGCCCAGAGACCCCTGTGTCCTCACCAAAAGGTGTTCATGCTCTTCAGGCTCCCCTAAGTTTCCTTACTTACCAATATATCCCTCATAGGCCTAATATCTCCCCTAAAAGACCCTCTCCTGGAGGCTACACCCACTTTCCTGCCCTCACCAGAGGGATGTAGATGACACTGCATGAAGGAATACGAGAGTCCAGATTTCCCAGCTCCTTCCAGGCGATCTCAGTGAGGAAACTGGGAAGTCCCATCAGCCTTCGCTTTTCTAGGAGGGTGGAAAAGATATGGATATCCAAAGTGAGGTTCCTGCCTGGTTGCTATGACGATCCCCAGCTGTGGTGACTGCCTGCCAAGGATGGTGCCCCATCACTGCGCAGGCTCCTGTTCCAGGGCTCCCAGGCCATCCGCACACCCAACACTCACTCTCGTCAATTTCGGGATCTATGTTGGGGAGGACTGTGAAGCGATTTTCAGCAAGACTGCCCTCAAAGTCCACCTGTGGAGATAAGAAGTCCAGTTTCCCAGCAGCCAGCCCCCCTCTCTCTGTCCTGTTCCTCGGCTCTCCTTGGGCCCCAATTGTCCCTACAGTCCTGCTTTACCCTCACCCTTCAGGCACTTCCCTGAAGTTCTGCCACCTTCTCTCATCATCCCATTCTCTAGCCACACAACTGACCTCAACATCTCCCATGCTTCCCCCTCTCCCACACAGCCTTCCCCGTGGAGAACCAGGCCCCAGTCCCTCTCCGCTCTAGTCCAACCTCCCCAGGTGCGCTGCCTCTTTCCTTCCACTCACCACCTTCCCAATGAGGCTGACGATGTGGTGCAGGTCGTCAGAGAACTCTTGAGCAATGTCCCGAAAGAGCTGGATGGACTGGGGCAGGGAGCGGCAGGCATCCCTCAGGCCCAGGGCACTGTACACAGTCTATGGGAGAAACGCATCGAGGAAGGGGCCTGCATCCAGGCTGGGCTGAGGTGAGGGGACACAGACGCACAAGAACAAAGACCACCATGGAAAAGCACAATAACAAAGAGAGCTCTCAAAGGCAAAAAGGAACAGTGAGAGAGAAAATGGCATCTATAAAACTATGTGTCAGGTACTGTAATAAACATTGAGGCTACAAAGACAACTAAGATATGGTCCCTGTCCCAGATGAGCTCTCAGTCTAGTAAGGAAGACAGAAATACATGCTAAAGATTTAAAAATAAGGTGGTAAGTGCTTTGATAGAGGTTTGCACAAACTCCCAAAGAAAGAGTTTGGATAGAGGAGGAAGAAAGAGAAACACGGCTATGAAGGGCAGGGAAGAGGTATATGTGAGGAGGGGCAATGGCGGCATTGGGATAAAGGAGAGCAGGAAGAGAGGAAGGCTGGGAGCCATTGAGAGTTAGTTCCCCAGGGTGAAGGTTAGAGACCTGAGGCAGCCAGTCTAACTACGGATTAGACTGAGTGGACAGACCCAATCCCTTGGACATTTATGGTGCCTTACTTTGTGGCAGGGGATGTATAAAGCATTTAAATCAAAGGGGTTATAATCTAGCCATGATGGAAACAAACAAGTAGCAAAAACAATGATTAACCATAAGAGAGACTGCCCAAGTTGTAAAACTGACTCAAATTACTAAGGAAGTTCAGAGAGTAAGACTAATACAGTCTTATTCTGTAGCTAAGATAGTTTGGGATGTCCTTGCAGAGAAAAGGAAATGAGTTGGGCTTTAAATAAGGCTCCTATGAAGGCAGGCAGGCAGGAATTGTGTGTGAGGGCAAGAGCATGCATGGGCTAATGAACAGTGGTAGGAATAAGAGCTAACATTTACGGACTGTTTGCTCTGTGCAGGCAATGTTCTAACCTTTTACATGTGTTCATTTCATTCATTGCTCAAAATACTCCTATGAGGTAGGAACTACTATTATCTCAATTTTACACATAACCAACCTAAAGCACAAAGAGGTGATGTAATTTCCTCAGGGTCTCACAGCGAGTAAATGGGAGAGCTGGGATTTGAACCCAGGTGTCTGGCTTTTCACCAGCACACTCTCCTGGGCAGGGGCACGGTGGGTATCCTAGGCAGAGGGCTGAAATGCAGCCTGGCTGAAGCAGAGGGTAATGTTAAGAAGCAGTGGGAAAGGAGGATACAAATAGTCATACGTGTCTACTCATATTTTTAAAAACTGAGATTACTTTATGTGTTAAGCATATGTACTGCAGATAATGAGAACCACATTTCTCACTATCAGAGAAAGAAGGTACAAATAAGGAAAGGAGGAAAAGTCTAGAGTGAACCCTGTGGTAGTGGACTGGAATCAGTAATATCATTACGAACTCAGGGTTTCTTTATTATAGACAGATACAGGAATATAGATGTGTGTGCATGGGTTAGTATACATACATATATTTCCCAGCACCATCTATGGTGAGGGCCTAGAAGAAGTGTCAGATACCCCAGGAGCAGTAACTACACCTAGAAGCCAGATCTTGGTTTCTTATACCATTCTCCAAAAAGTAACAGGGCTCCTTAGAGAAACTGACTCCAGGGCTGGGGAAGGAAAACACAAGATGAGTCTAAAGTAAAAAAAAGTTAGGAAGTGCTCAAAAAAAAAGAATTGGAGAACATGTCAAAAGGGCATATCAAAAGCCAGCCAGAGCTGGGTGTGGTGGCTCACGCCTGAAATCCTAGCACTCAGAGAGGTTGACGTGGGAGTATTGCTTCAGCTCAGGAGTTTGAGACCAGCCTGAGCAAGAGCAAGACCCCATCTCTACTAAAAATATAGTAAAGTTAGTTGGGCAACTAAAAATAGAAAAAATTAGCCAGGTGTGGTGGCTTCCACCTACAGTCCCAGCTACTTGGGAGGCTGAGGCAGGAGGATCGCTTGAACCCAGGAATTTGAGGTTGCTGTGAGCTAGGCTGATGCTACGGAAGTCTAGCCTGGGTAACAGAGTGAGACTGTGTTTCAAAAAAAAAAAAAAAAGCCAACCAGAGCCAACAGTCCTAGCTAATAAATGGGGTTGAGGTGGGAGGATCACTTGAGCCCAGGAGTTCAAGACCAGTCTGGACAACAAAGAAAGACCTCATCTCTAAAAAAAAAACCCAACATGAAAGAACTCCCAATGACCAAAGCTACTATAAGTTGGATGAAAGGCTATATGAGGACTCTATAATTTTTGCAACTTTTCTTTGTCTCGATTATTTAAAAAATAAATAGTTAAAACAATAGAAGGATCAATCTTAAAATTCAAAAAAAGAAAGTTATCTAAAAGTGGTGAGAGACGACAAGGATAGAAGCCAGAATTAGTTAAGTACACTTTGTTTGGAACTATGTAAATATTTTACATAATTATAAAATCAAGTAAAATTTGAAAAAATAACTCCTAAAAATCAAAAATAGGATGGAACAAATGAACATAATGTATATCCAAGTAGCAACATAACCACATAGAAAGAAACTATTCCAGGTGACTAAAACACAGTAATTGACTGTATATCCCTAGTGGAGACAAAAAGAACTGTCCCTACTCCTAAAAAAAGAAAGACAAAAAAAACAATTTTCAGTAATCATATAGTTGGTAGTAGTGCTGGTATTGCAGTTCTAAGATTGTTGTGGATGTAGTGTGAGGAAAAGCAAATGAATGATAACCTAATTTTATCATTCCTGGTGTTACTGAGAACCAGAATTTTCAGCGTGGAAGAAAGGAAATATTGAGGAAGTAAAGAAATATAGGAGGTAAGAACCCGGTGGTTCTGAATTCGAATTAGTGGTACCAGTACCAATTTATCGTGTATTTTATTTTATTTTCTAAATTTCCTAGATCTGTCCATAGGAAAGGCCTAAAAGCAATAAGCAAAACATACTGAGCACCTTCTGTCCTCCAGACTGTGCTACTGAAATATCCCTCCCCTCTAAAAGAACCCAGGGCTCCTTGGAGAAATGTCTGATTCTGGGTGAGAAGCAGGTGATGCAGACAGTGTATCTGATACGCCTTGGCAGACCAGAGAGCAGGGAAGCGATATTTCAAAGGCTCAGAAGCCAACATAAAGAGGCTCTCACTGGCCAAAGATGGAATAATTGGAACACATATAAAGAATTAAAATGTTTCTAACTTAGGTTTTAAAAGGAAGAAAAATATAAAATAAGAAAAAAGAAGAATTAAAATGCAGCGATTGAAACACATGCGTAAACCCATAAGTTTGTAATGATACTAAAACAACAGCAACAGTAACAAAAAAACTCACTGGCTACTTTAGAGGATCTTAGGAAACTAATTGACTATATTGACGGGTGATAAACGAGGGGGGGAAAAAAGCAATTTTCTACATTTCTTTTTTTTTTTAATAAAGGTTTTTTTGTTTTTTTTCTGTTGCCCAGGCTAGAGTGCCATGGAATCAGCCTAGCTCACAGCAACCTCAAACTCCTGGGCTCAAGCAATCCTTCTGCCTCAGCCTCCCAAGTAGCTGGGACTACAGGCATGCACCACCATGCCCAGCTAATTTTTTTTCTATATATATTTTTAGTTGTCCAGATAATTTCTTTCTATTTTTTAGTAGAGACGGGGTCTTGCTCTTGCTCAGGCTGGTCTCGAACTCCTGACCTCAAGCAATCCTCCCGCCTCGCCTCCTAGAGTGCTAGGATTACAGGCGTGAGCCACCGCGCCCGGCCAATTTTCTACATTTCTATATGAATTCTATCACTGGGTAAGCAAATATAGTTGAGAGGAAGTTTCTCTTTACAGAAATTTCTGGCTAATTAATGAAGAAGGAATGACAGACTTAGAATAACACTACTTGGTAATCCCTAAAGAATTAATGGATTTAGGTATTAAACATCAGAAGCTGCTAACATTACAAAGAGACAGACATATCAGACATTATGTTCCTCCATTATGAAAGAGTATTGAGGCCAGGCACGGTGGCTCACACCTGTAATCCTATCACTCTGGGAGGCTGAGGCGGGTGGATCACTCGAGGTCAGGAATTCGAGACCAGCCTGAGCAAGAGCGAGACCCCGTCACTACTAAAAATAGAAAGAAATGATCTGGACAGCTAAAAATATACAGAAAAAATTAGCCGGGCATGATGGCGCATGCCTGTAGACCCAGCTACTCAGGAAGCTGAGGCAGAAGGATCACTTGAGCCCAGGAGTTTGAGGTTGCTGTGAGCTAGGCTGATGCCACAGCACTCTAGACCAGGCAACGGGGTGAGATTCTGTCTCAAAAAAAAAAAAAAAAAGATAAACAAATAACTTGCAAGGGGAAGAAAAAAAGAGAGAGCGAGAGAATGAGGGAGGTGAGATGGAGAAGGAACCCACAGATTAAAGGAGACTAAAGAGCCATCATCCCATCCATTGCCATATGTTGACTGTATGTGGATCCTAATTAAATGAACTGTAATAAAACCATGACATTGAAGAGATGATTATAAATTTAAATATCAGATATTTGATGATATTAAAGAATTATATTAATTTTTTAGGTAAGACAGTGGCATTGTTATTCTTTTAAAAAATAATTTTCTTGGCTGGGTGCAGTGGCTCACACCTGTAATCCTAGCACTCTGGGAGGCTGAGGTGGGAGGATCGCTTGAGCTCAGGAGCTGGAGACCAACCTGAGCAAGAGCAAGGTCCCATCACTACTAAAAATAGTAAAAGTTAGCCAGGTGCAGTGGTGCACACCTGTAATCCCAGCTGCTCTGGAGGCTGAGGCAAGAGGATTGCTTGAGCCAAGTTTGAGGTTGCTGTGAGTTAGGCTGATGCCACAGCACTCTAGCTCTGGTGACAGAGTGAGACTCTCTCTCTCTCTCAAAAAAAAAAAAAATACATACACAAATAAAAATAATTTTCTTTTAGAAATCATACTGAAATATTTATGGATAAAATTATATAATACTGGAATTTTGCTTCAAAATAATCCAAGAAGGGGAAAGTGGGAGAAGATATCGATGAAACAAGATTGGCATGAGTCAAAGTATTGAGGCTGCATTGGTGGACACATGGGGATTAATTATATTATTCTCTCTAAATGTTTTTGACATTTTCTACAATACAAAGTTTTTCTTTTTTTTTTTTTTTTTTTTTTTGAGACAGAGTCTCACTCTGTTGCCCAGGCTAGAGTGAGTGCCGTGGCGTTAGCCTAGCTCACAGCAACCTCAAACTCCTGAGCTCAAGCGATCCTCCTGTCTCAGCCTCCCGAGTAGCTGGGACTACAGGCATGCACCACCATGCCCGGCTAATTTTTTCTATATATATTTTTAGCTGTCCATATAATTTCTTTCTATTTTTAGTAGAGATGGGGTCTCGCTCTTGCTCAGGCTGGTCTCGAACTCCTGAGCTCAAACGATCCGCCCACCTCAGCCTCCCAGAGTGCTAGGATTACAGGCGTGAGCCACCGCGCCCGGCCAATACAAAGTTTTTAATTTTTTTTTTTTTTTTTTTTTTGAGACAGAGTCTTGCTCTGTTGCCTGGGCTAGAGTGCCGTGGCATCAGCCTAGCTCACAGCAACCTCAAACTCCTGGGCTCAAGCAATCCTCCTGCTTCAGCCTCCCGACTAGCTGGGACTATAGGCATGTGCTACCATGCCCGGCTATTTTTTCTATATATTTTTAGTTGTCCAGATAATTTCCTTCTAATTTCTAGTAGAGACGGGGTCTTGCTCTTGCTCAGGCTGGTCTTGAACTCCTGAGCTCAAACAATCCTCCTGCCTCGGCCTCCCAGAGTGCTAGGATTACAGGCGTGAGCCACTGTGCCCGGCCTACAAAGTTTTTAAAAAGTGATGGGAATAAAGTTGAACAGGGTGTCCCAAGTACAGAGGGTCTGGAAGACAAGCTGAGGGGCTTAACCTGGACTTCTGGCATTCAAGAAGGGAGGCCTTACCTTGTAGAGAACCTGCCAGTCGCTGACCTTGGTGTGGGATAACTTCATGCGTTTCAAAATCAGCTACAGTCAGACAAGGTGACAGCCACTGTTTTCCCTCCCACACTGTAATGCCCCTCAGAAACCCAGTTCAGTGTCCAGTGTGGGCCCCGCAACCTCCTCCGCCACCTCCCTGCCCCCAACCCAGAGCTCACAGGCACGTTCTTGATGTGACCAAGCAGCCGATGCAGCATCTGAGCCATGTCCAGATTCTGGGGCAGCAGAAAAAACTGAATGACGTCCAGACGGGAATTGAGTTCCCCTAGGTCCTGAGTGGGACGTTTGAACCACAGCCTGGAAGTGAGAGTTGAGGTGAGGGGACTAGAAATTACATCTGTCCTCATCATTGTCTTGATCTCAATTAGCCAAAATGTGTGTTTTCAGGTCCCTGGGGATTGTGGCAGTATGTATCCGTGACACGCTACAGGAATGTAGTGACAAATGTAGTGTCCTATCCATGCGGGTATGTTTATGTGTATCTACTGAAAATCTCTGGATGAGAGCATGACTGTGTCTGCATATCACGGTTTTGATGGATAAGACCATGTGTCATTCCGTGTGGGTATGTGGCGGAGCTTGTCAATGTTTTAGAGGGAGAGCAGTGTGTTGAGGTATTTGTGTGCCAGCACTGCAGCTCTCTCTCTGGCTGAGTAGGACAGGGTGAGTCAGTATGAGTTTGTATGTCTGTATTTAGCTGTGCAAGTGTCTATATTAGCTGTGAAAGCTAATTAATAGAACAGACATTCGCCTTTTTGTGCCCTTTCTGTGAAAGTATGTAGCTATCCCGTGTGGAATGATAAGCCTTTAATTCATAATAATGGTCATCTCTACAGAGAATAAAGAAGGATGGGGGACATTTAAGGGGCTTCAACAACATCTTATTCCAAAATTGGCTGGTGGATATTCAGAGGTTTATACTATTACTATTATTATTATCTTTTTGCATGTTGGAGGTATTTCCTAATAAATTAAAATACATGAGTATACAGAAATAATGTCTCATCTGTGTTTGTCCAATTCTGGGTGTCCCTATCTTCCTATGGCTATGAAGAATGTGAGACTCTATAAGGACTTGTGAGCCTGCAGATTCTTTTCTACATAAAACTGAGCAGCCATTTTATATAAAAGCCAATGTGTGCCGGGCGTGGTGGCTCACGCCAGTAATCCTAGCACTCTGGGAGGCCGAGGCGGGCGGATCACTCGAGGTCAGGAGTTCAAGACCAGCCTGAGCAAAGATAAGACCCCGTCTCTACTAAAAATAGACAGAAATTGGCTGGACAACTAAAAATATATAGAAAATATTAGCCGGGCG
Source organism: Eulemur rufifrons (assembly GCF_041146395.1). Lineage (NCBI taxonomy): Eukaryota > Metazoa > Chordata > Mammalia > Primates > Lemuridae > Eulemur > Eulemur rufifrons. The sequence continues at coordinate 2,550,918 of NC_090997.1, read as the reverse complement.
TGGTGGCGCATGCCTGTAGTCCCAGCTACTCGGGAGGCTGAGGCAGGATTGCTTGAGCCCAGGAGTTTGAGGTTGCTGTGAGCTAGGCTGATGCCACGGTACTCACTCTAGCCTGGGCAACAAAGTGAGACTCTGTCTCAAAAAAAAAAAAAAAAAAAAAAAAAAAAGCCAATGTGTGCCAGGCATGGTGGCTCATGCCTGTAATCCCAGCACTTTGGGAGGCTGAGGCAGAGAGGATCACTTGAGGCCAGGAGTTCAAGACCAGCCTGGGCAATAGCGAGAACCCGTCTCTACAAATAAATAAATAAATAAATAAATAATTCAGCTGGGCATGGTGGTTCACACCTGTGGTCCCAGCTACTTGGAAGGCTGAAGCAGGAGGATTGCTTGAGCCCAGGAGTTTGAGGTTGCAAATGAGCTATGATGATGCCACTGCACTCTAGCCCTGGCAACAGAGCAAGATCTTGTCTCAAAAAAAAAAAAAAAAAAAAAAGCCGATTTGTTAAGACACTAGGGCCTCAGAATTTGTATCTCACATTGCAGTCTATGGCCAGTTACTCAGGGTTAGAATTCCCCAGAGTAGAATGAAGCGGAGCACCCATATGGCTTCAGGGTGGGTTTTAGGTACCTGTGCTCCTTGACCATTGAGGGCTTCAGCCACAGCAGTGTAGATCAGACTGTGAATACCCATCCCCACTTGGGAGAGCACATGAGCCTCACTAAGCAGACTTTCTTGTGAAACACATAGGTATTTCTGGCTCATGATCTGCTAGAGCCAGGAGAGACCTTAGTCAAGCCAAACTCCCTAAGTTTACAGCCAAGGAAATGAGGCCATTAGAGGATAAGCAACTTATTCACAGTCATCTGGTAGTGAAAATTACAGCTGAGTCTCAAACTCAGGTCTTCAGAATGCTAGGACAGTGCTCTTTAGCACATACCGTGACATTCAGTTACCTTCTTTGTATCCTGTCCTGCTTTAGGCTAGTTAGGTCCTTATTTCATCATTCAGGTTATATGATTCCATGCCCTGCTGGATCCCATCTGGGGAATCTGCACTCCTTCCCCACCTTTAAGCCCCACCTCTTCACTGAGAATTCCTTCCCTCCATCCCTGGTTGAGAGTAGAGATCTACACCGGAGGCACTGGAGAATGTGTGGGTAATTAAATTACCCCACCAATTATCTGGAGATGACCTCAGAGATTATCCTAAATTAATCCCTAAAAGACACACATTGCAGGGCAGGTGAAGTGGGGAAGGGATTGTGTACCTGTAGGCTAGCAAAGGTTTCCACTCTGAGTTTTTAGAGATGATGTGACCCATACGCTTGCATTCATGTACTGTGTTCACTCACTGAGCGCTCCTATGTAAAAGGTCATGTGTCAGGCACTGAGGTAACAGGAATGGCCACTGGACAAAGTGCACAGCTACGGAGCCAAGCAGATTCACTGACTTCTAATTCTAACCTGATGTGACAGTGGAACTAGAAAAACATAAACAAGCACTATGTGAGCACAAGGAAGGTGCACTTCGATCTCCTTAAAGGTACCTGTGAAAGCTTCATCAAAAAGGTAATAGTCGGGCCGGGCACGGTGGCTCACACCTGTAATCCTAGCACTCTAGGAGGCTGAGGCAGGTGGATTGTTTGAGCTCAGGAGTTCGAGACCAGCCTGAGCAAGAGCGAGACCCCCGTCGCTAATAAAAAAAATATAAAGAAATTATATGGGCAACTAAAAATATATATAGAAAAAATTAGCTGGGCATGGTGGCAGCTACTTGGGAGGCTGAGGCAGGAGGATTGCTTGAGCCCAAGAGTTTGAAGTTGCTGTGAGCTAGGCTGACGTCATGGCACTCTAGCCCGGGAAACAGAGTGAGACTCTGTCTCAAAAAAAAAAAGGGGGGGGGGAGGTGCCGGGCGCAGTGGCTCAGGCCTCTAATCCTAGCACTCTGGGAGGCCGAGGCGGGAGGATCGCTCAAGGTCAGGAGTTCGAGACCAGCCTGAGCAAAAGTGAGACCCTGTCTCTACTAAAAATAGAAAGAAATGATCTGGACAGCTAAAATTATATATATAGAAAAAAAATTAGCCGGGCATGGTGGCACATGCCTGCAGTCCCGGCTACTCAGGAGGCTGAGGCAGGAGGATCGCTTGAGCCCAGGAGTTTGAGGTTGCTGTGAGCTTGATGCCACGGCACTCTAGCCCAGGCAACAGAGCGAGACTCTGTCTCAAAAAAAAAAAAAAAAAAAAGGTAATAGTTGGGTTGCACCTTAAAGAGGATGTAAGATTTTGACAGGTGAACAGGGGTATGACTTTCCAGAGGGAACAGCACAAACACAGGCATCATGTGTTTCCATAACGGCAAGTGGCCCTAAATGACTGGAATATACAGCAGATCCAGTAGGAAAGGACTTAAAGGGGCTTCGGAAGAAGAGCCTAGAAATTAAAATTGGGGGGAATGGGAAAGACCCTGAACACTACACTGCTAAAGATGCTAATCTTCATCCTGAAGGTAATGGAAAATCCTCCTGAGGTTTATGTTATTTTGTTTGTTTCTACTTAAGGCATTTGAAAGTGGAGTGATATGCTTAGATCTCTATTTTGGAATGACACATACTTTAGAATGAAAGATGAATTAGAAAAAGAAGAGATTTGAGGCAGAGAGACCAATTTGGAGGCAAATGCAATGCTCCAGGTTAGATCATAGCCAGAATTAGAGCAATGGAAAGAGAGAGAAAAGGATGGCTGGGAGAGACATTTCAGGATGGAATTAATAGGCCTTAGTGAACAACTGAATGTGGGAGTTGAGGGAGAAGCATCAATTCAAGGTTCATAGCTTGAGAAGCTGTACTGCCAGCAATGCCATTAGCCTGAAAAGGGAACCCAGGAAGACGAATACGTCGTGGGTATCAGTCTAGATGCACTGAGTTTGAGCGGCCTGTGAAAAGCGCAGGTGGCAATGATACACAATTAATATGCCACATATGGAGTTAGAAACTAGAGAAACAATCTCAGAGTCATTAAGGAAATGTGAAGTTTGTCTTTTATAATAAAAGATATTACTCTGAGTTACAGTAGCATTTTACGGTTGTGTTTCTGCTGCTTTGTGTGTGCACGTCTGTGTATCATCAATAGGTGTATGTGTATCTGTGCTGACAACAAAAAATGAGAATAATACGAGCTACCACATGGGGCTGTTGTAAGGATGAAATATATTTAGCCAGTTCTCAGTAAAGGGCGGTTGTTTCACTACTGCTCAATGGGGTGGTGTGTGTGAGAATCTGTATACTGCTATTAGTAGGCCTCAGTATGTAGTGGGTACATGGAACTCATCATTAGCATGTAGCATGCATGTGAGACCCACTCACCTGAGCAGCTTCTCTCCCCACTTACAGCGGCATCTGTTGAGGATTCCTGTGGGGGGAGGGTAGAGGCAGGGAATGGGACATGTGTATGTGTCTAAACTGAGGCATCAGGGAGAAATGGAGTAGTTCAGGGTAATCTGGATTTTTCAAGGGAATGGGAATTGAAGACTGAGAAAATGGGATGGGGTTGGGGATATCCTCCTGAGATCAAATCTTGACATAAGGTTTGTCCCTCACTTTTCTGTGCCTCAGTTTCTCCCTTTAGAAAAGGAAGGTGATACCTATGTGTTTTTCTTCCTCCTCACCCCCCTCCCCTTTCTTCAGAGGTGCTGGTATTGGGCAGGCTGCCTTGGGGGGCCAGGATACAGGACACAATGGCAGCCAAAGCTGGTGCCTGCCTGGCCACAAATCTGAGCCAGGATTACTGTATATGGACATGGGGGGAGGGATGGACACTCACAGAAACACTCAGCCAGAAAAATACACAAGGCAGGCCTAGGTAAAACTCACAAAGAGCTCAACACACTTACATAAAACTTGGACACAACTCACTGACATACTTTCGGCAATGTCCCTAATATACCTTTAAGCCAGGCAACTGATAAAGACTATGCAAATCAAACGCAGGCAGTTGAGCAGTTGCGTAGTTCTCCTCTATACATAGGGCCTCCCAAAGTCCCTAACAGGTGCCCAAGTAGTAGAAACATTCATACAAACCCAGGAAAGAAACATAGAATTGGTGAAAGAACAACTGATATGCAAACAACCTGTATAGCTATGGAGCACGGGGAGATGCTCAAGCTCAGAGAGGGTACAAAGAGGTGAAGAAAGCTGGGTTAGGCCGGGCGCAGTGGCTCACGCCTGTAATCCTAGCACTCTGGGAGGCCGAGGCAGGAGGATTGTTTGAGCTCAGGAGTTCAAGGCCAGCCTGAGCAAGAGCGAGATCCCGTCTTTACTAAAAATAGAAAGAAATTAGCTGGACAACTAAAAATAGATAGAAAAAATTAGCCGGGCATGGTGGTGTGTGCCTGTAGTCCCAGCTACTCGGGAGGCTGAGGCAGGAGGATGGCTTGAGCCCAGGAGTTTGAGGTTGCTGTGAGCTAGGCAGATGCCATGGCACTCTAGCCCGGGAAACAGAGTGGGACTCTGTCTCAAAAAAAAAAAAAAAAAAACCTGGATTGGAGTGGAAGAAACATCTGAAGATGGGAGAGAAGTGGCAAGAGAAGAGCTGGGATACATCTGTGGAGCCAACTGCTTTTCTGGCAGGTTTCTGTAGTGTGAGATGAGGAATGGGGCACACCTACCAAAGAGGCTGAGCCCTTCCTTTAGTCCACTGGCCACTTTGTACACCGAGGGGTGAAACTCACTCTTAAAAATCTGTAGAACACTGTCAGGGAGAAATGGAGTAGTTCAGGGTAATCTGGATTTTTCAAGGGAATGGGAATTGAGGACTGAGAAAATGGGATGGGGCTGGGGATATCCTCCTGAGATCAAATCTTGACATAAAGTTTGTCCCTCACTTTTCTGTACCTCAGTTTCTCCCTTTAGAAAAGGAAGGTGATACCTATGTGTTTTTCTTCCTCCTCACCCCCCTCCCCTTTCTTCAGGAAGAGAGATCTTAATAGCCCCAGGATTAGGGAAACTAGAGCCTCATTAGGATTATGAGAGCTTTAAACTTAATCCTTCTCCCTCCCCAGAGGTGGCAGCCTGCCTCCACCTCCTTACCTGTAAGTGTCTTGATCTATGCTCACCAGATGGGTCCTGAGGACAGAAAACCAGCAGGAAGGTGGTTGGGGTATGAGGAGTCTGAGTTAATTCCAAAGCTCCACCTCCTTTGCCCCACTCCCTGAATATTGCCCCCATCTTCTCCCCAGAGCTCCACATCCTCTCGGGTTCTCCTGTGTGTCCTAGAGCACTTTGCCCACTGGGTCACTGCCCACCGCCCTCCCACCCCGACCTTACTTTGACTGAGGTTAGGATGAATCACCTACAACACAAATTTCTTAAAGCCCAGGATGGGAACGCTGACATTACAGTCTTCCAGTTCAACCCCAATTCTTCTTCGACCAAGGAACTTGAGCAGCCCTCCAAGTGCTCGAACCTGGGAGGGAATCAGCAGTGGAGTTGAGGTAAATCCTAATGTCCTGGGGGCTGCACAACACCAGGGAAAATGGCTCTTTTCCAGGGCTGGGCCAGTTCCCAACAGAACTCAACCCCAGGACTAAGGTTCTTGTACCTTTCTCCAAGCTGCCCCCTCCCAGCCCTCCCAGGACCCATCTCACTGTGAGGAGGCTGTCAAAGGGAATAATGGAGGAGAGGAAGAGAACTTTCTCAGTGGCAGTCATGGAGTCTGGGATAAAGGCGTAGTTTCCAGAAAGGAGGCGCTGCTTGCTTATCTCCAGACCTATTTGGGGAAGGCAAGAGGAGGAAATTATTTTTCATAGCCCAATTTTTTCATCCCATTTTAAGCCAAATTTTATAGCCCAATTTTTTCATCCCATTTTAAGAATGGGACAATAGAAGCAAGAGAGATAATGTAACTTACTCAAGCTCACACTGGCAGTTAACAGAAAGCTGAAGCAAGAACCAAATTTGCAGGCTCTTAGTCTAATTCTCTTTTTAGTCTACATATAATATAAAGATATTTGGCTGAGAGCACAATCTGAAAAAGATACATGGTTCAAGGGAATAAGATATCTGTCTGGAATTGGGGATTTTGGTAAAAAAAAATTGTATTTATAGAGGAACTAATAACACTAATGCTTCAACATCTAATTAAACATTCTCTGTCCTTATTGTAAACCTGGAAAGGCTATGAAAGTGCCTTATGGATCATCGCTGAGGCAGTGCCTTTTTTTTTGGTGATATATGGCTTTGGCTTCATGGGGAAAATTCCAACCATCAAACCTGTCCCAAAAAAGTATCACCATTCCCTCTTAGGGTAGGCCCTCATCCCTAGACATGCCTAAGCAGGGGCTTCACAATAAACTGCATATTATTAAAGGGTAGGGAGGAAAAGAGATCTTGGGGAGACTGGTCACCGGGCATGGAAAGAACAAAGGCTTAGGATGAGATAAGGCTGAGGGAAGATTTCTGATGATGGGGGTGGAGTTAGGAGAAAAGGTTGGGACACTGGAGGGGTGATTGTACAAAGCAAAAGGAAAGAGATACCAAAATCCACACTCGGCAAAAATATGATTTCAGGTCTCTTAGGCTCTCTGTGCTCCCGGGAGGCTGTGGGGGAGGCAAAGAAAGGGCCATTATTCTGTACATCTCAGTCCTTCTCTCTCTGTCTGACCCTCCCTCTCACCCAATTTTAGCCTCTTATAATATTCCATACATTAGTTCTTCTCCATTTTCTCTCTCTCCCTTCCCCAGTCCTTACCTAGCTTCCCCAGAAACTGAGTCATATTCTCATCCTGTTTGGCACTTGTAACAACAGATTCGGGATTGATTTCATCCAGAACTTGGAAGGAGAACAGAGACCACATGAGTTAAAGGATCTTTATGTTTGTCTAAGAGAGAACCCATAACCTCCTCTTGCTACCCCTTTCCCCCTCTAAAACTTACTTCCTCCCTCTAAGGATAGGGAGTGCTTTGCACAATGGGAACATAGGTAAGAGTCAGGAATGAGATTTAGAAAAGTTGGCCAGGTGTCGTGGCTCATGACTATAATCCCAGCACTTTGGGAGGCTGAGGTGGGAGGATCGCTACAGGCCAGGAGTTTCAGACTAGCCTGGGCAACATAGCAAGACTCTGTCTTTACGAAAATTTTAAAAAATTAGCTGGGTGTGGTGGCACATGCCTGTAGTCCCAGCTAGTCTGGAGACTGAGGTGGGAGGATGGCTTAAGCAAGAGAGGGAGGCATCCCCCTCCCTCTCTTGCTTCCTCTTTTCACCATATGATCTCTGCACGTGGTACCTCCCCTTCTGCCATGAGTGGAAGCAGCCTGAGGCCTTCACTAGGTGCAGATGCCCAATCTTGAACTTTCCAGCCATTCAGAATTGTGAGCCAAATAAATCTTATTTCTTTATAAATTACCAGCCTCATGTATTCCTTTATAGCAACACAAAATGGACTAAGATGGTCAGGTAAGGACACATGTATGAAACACACTTCCAACCCCAGAGAGTAGGAGAGTTCATGGTTCTGTCCCCACCTCTCTGGAGAAGCTTGAGGCTCTCGTGGTCTGGGGCATCTGGCATGAAGTGGATGGTGGAGTCACTAGTGTCATAGTAGGCAATGCCCAAGTATCCTGCATTCCACAGCACACACAGATGGATCTGTCCAGTGAGGAAGAAAGAAAACTAATATTTGAATCATTCATAAGTGTAGGCTATTGCCATGTTTATTTCATGTTAACCTTTCTCACCCTCATTTTGTTGTCTTTATTTCCACAGTTGTCACCATCTGACCATTGGCAGGTGGATTTTTACCGTGCAGAGATGAGGCAAAGGTATTCTAATGGGTAGGAGCAACCCGAGGAAGTCCACACATCCAGGGTCAGGCCAAGGGACGTTTTGGTAGTGTCATTTACTACATTACAGTAAATGTGGAAAGGGACAGTAATGGAAGATTGTGGAAGACTTAAATACCAAACTTTTGTTCTGTGAATGGTGGAGAATAGTGACAACCAAAAGCACTACATTATTTATGTGTGTAAATGTTAATCATTGTATCAAATCTCTGGGACAGGCATCATCACCCCCACTTAGTAAATGTGAAACAGACGCTCAGCAGAGCTAAGAGAGTTGCCGAGCTCTTCCCAACCCCCTTTTATTCTAACATTCCCGTCAACTCCCTGCTCTCTCGACTGGAGCTCCGGCACACCCCCAGAGACCTCGGCCAGCTCCTCCTCGGCGTCGTTCTCCTGCTGTGCCTCCCTGGGGCCCGGGCTGGGAAAGCTGACAGAGGTCGCCCCCGGTTCCGGTCCCTGCGGCGTCCTGCCTGGGGTCGCTCCTAAGGAGGCCATGAGGCTCTGCGGATGCGGAAAGTGAAGGCAGTTCAGAAGTGACATTTCACCCACGAGGAGGCTGGGGTAAGGTGGCGCGCAGAAATGCAAGTCCCATTGAGACCTTCTGCGAGAGGGCTGAGAGGGGCCTGGAAAGCTGTGGTGACAGGGATGGGGGCATTTTGAGAGGGCACTTGTCAGTTACGTGCCCCACCCTCATTTCTGTCACGCGGAGGTTGTACTTTGGAAGGAGATCGTCTGAGAGGCCCAGTGAGCGAGCTGTGCACGTCCAACTTCACTGCCTCTGGTAATCACGTCTCACGCTCTGGACTCCCTCCTCCCCTAGTTGCCGCCAACTCGCGGCGTTTTCCCGCCTTTTCTGTCACCTGGGTCGCGACGTGAGCCACACCACCCCACTGACCAACCGCCACGAGCCCGCGGTGAGGGTTGGCGCCAGCGCGTGGGCGAGGTGCGCACGCACACGCCCCGCCCTCCCAGCCGCTATCGGTCGGAGATACCCGGATCCAGCCTAGAGATCCGACAGGGCGAGAGGGAGGAGTGAACTGCAGAGGCTGAAAAGTCTGGACAGTGATTGGCCTATTCTCATTCGAGGCGGGTCCAGAACGTTCAAACTTCCCGCCCTCCGTAGTTGTTTAGCAGCCGGGCCTCCGGTCTCAGAGTTTCTGGGCTTTGATTGGCTCAGCGGGAGCGGGCGAGAAGGTCGGAAGCCGAACTAGAGTCCCCGCCCGGGGAAGGAGTCTTGGGGGCGTTGAGGGTGGGTATGCGGAGGAGGCCGACCTTAAAGGGCCAGAGGCACTATTTTTTTCCTGGAGAGTGGAGATAAGCAACATTGACTCAACCCATGCCAACAACAACTCTAAGTTAATATTGTACCCTCTGAGTTAATATTTGGAAAGAGCTTAGAACACTGCCTGGCAAAGTAAGAGCTACGCAAGTTTTTTAAATTTATAAGCGGAAATAATCGGGACTCCTGTCTCAACCCTACTTTGCCTGTTTCCTGGGTGCAAGCCATGACCACTCTCACAAAGGTATTACAGTGCCTAATGTATTATTTGGGCTGCTCAAGCGGAGGTGGAAGCATTGGAATTACACCAAATTCTGGCAGAGAGAAGTAGATCTGATCAGAACACCACCTACTATTGGGACATGTCCATATCCCTACATACACATACACAGTCCTAAGGACAGAGGGGTAGCATGCATACATTCAGCGACTATTTATTTAGTGCCTACTCTGGGCCAGGGGATAGATTTAAAGCGGTGGACATAATAAAGTCTCTGCTCCATAAAGCTTATTAGTGTGTATGTGTGTGTGTTGGGGGTAGGCGGGGAGGAGATTGTGAGGGAGAAAGAAATAAACCAATAAATACTTTTTAAAAGTCCCTTAAAATGCACCTTCCTCCCCAGCTTTGTTCTCAGTACCCTGAGATAAGGAGATTCCTCCTTCCCAAGAGGTTAGGAAAGATGGTGGGAGTGAGATGACCTGGCTGTGCTGACCAGTGATTGGAAAATTCCCTCCAGGGAGAAAGGTGGTGGAGCAGAGTTAAGGGCTGGGTTAATGGTTACCCCTGGCAAATTGTTGAGCAATGGAGCTATGGAAACCTGGAGAAGGTTGGTGACAGCTCTGGGGAGTGTCAGAGAGGGACACACCTTCCAATCTAGGGTGTGAAGAGATTAGAGACTGGTTTACCAAGCCCAGGAAGGGGAGGGAGTGGAAAGAAGCCTAGGGAAGGAAAGGGGAGATACTGAAATGGGAGAAAAACAAGGACAGGGAGATGAGATGGGAGAGAAACCTGTGATGCAGGACTTGGGGGTGCAGCCCTGGCCTCAGATCCATGAGGCATTGCTGGATGGTTCCAGGAGAGGGTAGTGTTGCCTGTCACCTGGGAAGTTAAAGCAAGATACCCTGTGGGTAGCCATGCCAGCCAGGCAAAGTCAATATTGATGATCAGGGCAGCTGTAGCCACAAAGCTGTAGGAGAGAAAAGAGAGGCAGGGGAGAGGCTGCCAAACCTGTTTAAGTCTCAAACTAGCTCCATTGACCCAAGGCTTCTCTCAGAGGGATGATCTTTGTGGGGCAGATATCCTCTAGTTGACACTGACCAGTTGGAAGTGGAGCTGCTGTGATCCCCACCCCTCAGTAGGAAAGGGTCCTGTGTGCAGATTTTTAGGGTCACCATGGACAGGATTCACACATGCACTCATGGAATCATTCTATGTCCTAATAGGTTGTTACAGTTCAAGGGAGCAAATACCAAATATATTCCCTCTGTCTGGAGAGGAACAGGCCTTCCCCCAGACAGGAGAAAACCCACAGAATAAGAAGCACAAGAGGAAACCACCAACTGCTGGTTTCCAGCAGCACATCACATCACTCCACCCCGCTCCTCCCCCAAGTCTCTCTCTTTCTTTAAGTTTCAAGCCCTGTTTTGTTTCTATGTCCTTGCACTACACATGGTTTTCTGGAATCGCAGGTCTTATTTTGGACAGAGGGTGAAAAAGAGGCAAGAGAAGACTATGTCTGTCATTTGGGAGACATATTCTGCGGCTATTTTTCAGCAGGTCATAAAGTATTTGACAGAACTTCCAAAATCAGGGTTACTGGGGAGGGAGAGAGCTACTCTTCCTCTGCCCACCCTACTTATTTTTTTATGTGTCCCCAAGGACTCCACTCAAACTATTTTGCCTGATCTTTGCTTTATCCCCATGATAGGACCAGCTACCAACCCCCTCACCCTCCCTCCAACACATACCTCAGGATCAGTGCAGCTCTATCCTAAAGCCTTGATAGCCCCACCCTCTGCCCCATCTCCAAGGCAACCTGTCTGTGAGAAGAGGGCAAGGGGCACAGAAAGAGGCCCTGATGGGGATGGGGAGGAGCAAAAGTGGAAGCACAAAGTGACCAGCTACAGGGAATGGATCTTTCCTGGCAAGGAAGCCTCAGCTTCCTGTTTCCCTAGCACAAGACCTGGTCGTCTCCCTTCCCATCCCCAGCTTTACCTATCAAAACTTCCCATCCCCAATTCCAGCATTTTACGTCCAAGTTCTCCTTCCAGACCACAGACCTAGCAACCCAGAATTTGGACTGGAGTCGAGAGGGAATGCAGAAGCATTAAACGACCACCATTTCATTCTAAGACCCCATCTCTGGATCTTCATGAGCTTGTCCAAGCTGTTAGTGTCAAGTATCTTATATGAGGGTGGAGTGGGGTTGTTCTCTGATTAATGAACCGGGGAAACTGAGGTAGAAAAGACTCTTGTTTTCAGGAGAAGTGGGAGAAACAAAGAGGTTCCAAGGACTCCCTCCCCTTAACACCCCCATCTCGGTCCTCTGGGAGACCTGAGGACTTTGCCTCCAGACCCTACATCGTCCAATCCCGCCCCCCTCCAATTCCCCTCCCCAGGTTCAGGGCGGGGCTGGTTGGTGAGTCAGCGGCTCCCTGCTCCAGCCCGCCTGGGGACAGAGCTTGAGGAGCCCGGTGTGGGTTCGCTGGGCTGGTGGGGAGGCCGTGTCTGGAGCGAGTGGGTCTGATTTGGCTTGTGTTGCACTGAAGGGACAGCCCTAGGTCTGGGGGAGAGAATTCCTGACTGTGAGACCCGCCTTCCTTGGCCCCAGCCCCTCCCAGTTCCCCCAGCGACGGCCACTTCCTGGTCCTCAACGCAACCATGGCTGAAGAACAGCCGCAGGTCGAATTGTTCGTGAAGGTAAGAACACCTTCTCTCTCCTTTGCCATCCGAATTCCTGGAAACCAGCCCCAGAATTAATTCCTCAATTCCTTCCCTCCTTGACCCCCACCCCCAATCACACGTGCAACCTTGGGGGGGGGGGCGGCGGGAAGGGAAGAAAATTAACTTGTAAGCAGGGAATGAGAGTTTTAGAATTAACCCGGAAAAGTTCATAAAATTGCAAATTTCCAGCAGCCTAAAGGAAGGGAAGGTAGAGAAAAAGAGTTTCCAGGAGTGAGACTGGGGTGGGGTGGAGGGCAAGCCGATGGAAGGACGGGGAGAGAAAGAGGCAGTGGGAGCCCAGCAGGGTTTGGGAGGGACAGAGGGAAACAGCAGTTAGGCCCTGTGGCCCTAGGAGAAGATCAGAGGATGAGGGGTGTAGTGTGTGTGTGTGTGTGTGTGTGTGTGTGGCAGGGGTGGTTTCAAGGAAGAGGGTGTGTTGAAGGAGGCTTGAGAGTGAGAGAAGTACACTGGGAAGAATCGGTGGGGTGGAAGGAAAGAGAGGGGAAAGTGGGAGTGGAGTTCGGGAAGCAGGCTGGAAAGGTGATCAGGTGATAACGCACGTCCCCGGGAAGCCAGAGAAAGGGAGGCGGCAAGGAGATGGGAGTTTAGTAGTAGCTACCACGAGGATAGATGGGAGAGAAATCAGGAGAGCTGGGTTAGGGCACTCAGGATTTGGGAGTTGTAGAAGCAGGAGAAGATTCGCCCGACTCTCTCCTCTCTGTGGGTGTGGATGAGGAGAGGTGGTCCCGTGGCATTTGGGGATCAAAACCGCAGGCAGCCGCCTTCTCTGTGTCTGCCCGGCTCTTCCCCATTCTGGCGGCCGCTGCCCTCCCCACCAATGCTGCCCTCTCTCCGGGTCTTGGGACCTCATCTCTGTGCCCCTCCCTCCCGCTTCGGTGTCCTCTCCGTCGTCGAGTCTCCCCTGTTGTACGTTCTCCCTACCCTCTGCTTTTCTGCTCCTTCTTCTCCACTTCCCCCTTTTGTGCGTCTCATCTTTGTGTGTTCCTGCGTGTCTCTCCCTCTGCTTTCTGCTCAGGTCTCAGGCAGCCATTCCCTCTTCAGGCCCAGTGCGGTCCACCTCGCTTGGGTCCGCCCCCTTAGGTGTGGTCCCACCTCACTCTCACACTCGCCTCCGGGGCTATTTTTACTCCTGGGTGAGGCTTTGCCGCAGAGAATCCAGCCCCTGTCCTGTGTGGGGAGGATTATCTGCAGTCAGAGGACTTGTGCTGGGCCACCCCAGCAGTGGGGGTGGGGGGCTAGCTGCCCAGGCCTCAGCCTCACAGGTCCCTGCCCCCATTTCCTTGCCAGGAAGGAAGCTGCTAAGGCCGGAGACAGAGAGAGATGAATCACCCTCAGCTTAGGGGGAGGTGTCCCTTGGGGAAATGAGGTCACCACTTGCTAATTAGAGGGCACACCCCTTCTGCAAGGCCCTCCACAGCTCTAGGGTGATGCTTGGGACCCCTTGACTCAACTCCCCACTCAGCTGCCAAACCCCACCTCACCTCTCCTGTCCTCAGACTCTACTCCATTTGGGAACCCAGGAGTCCAGGCCTCTAGCCTACAACTCTGGCCTCACCAAAGTCCCACATCGTTTTCTCTCTAGAGTACAGAGTTCCCCAAGATCCATTCCCTCTGCCTACCTCCCACCTGCCCTCAGTCTCTGGGAAACCAGAAGCCTGCCTTTGCAGAAAATTTTCCCGCTGATCTACCCTGGTTTGATGTAGGCCCAAGAATGGGGAAGGCAGTTCTGGGGGGAGCTTTTAGTGGAGGATGGTATATGTGTCATGACTAGGCAGAAAACTGCTGGTCTGGAGTAGCAATGTAGAGGATGGGTTGGGGATGTGTAGGGTGCACTGGGCCTAACCTTGCAGTGGGGGTTGCTTTTCAGGCTGGCAGTGATGGGGCCAAGATTGGGAACTGCCCCTTCTCCCAGAGACTGTTTATGGTGCTCTGGCTCAAAGGAGTCACCTTCAACGTCACCACCGTTGACACCAAGAGGTGGGCTCACTTCTGTTCCTCTAAACACCCCTTGCGTACACATGTGTGCATACACACACTCACCCACCCTAGTCCTTCTATCTTGAACCTTTTTCCCCCTCCACCTGGAGTCCATTTCTCTTCCCTCATCCCTTCATCCCCTGGTTCTGGTTCTTTCTGACCCCCTTTTCCTGTCCTGATGCCTGGGCCCTTCTCCAGGCGGACGGAGACAGTGCAGAAACTGTGCCCAGGAGGGCAGCTCCCATTCCTGCTGTATGGCACTGAAGTACACACAGACACCAACAAGATTGAGGAATTTCTGGAGGCAGTGCTGTGCCCTCCCAGGTATAGGGACACTCAGAAAGGGGAGGGGGGATCTGGGAGACTCTGGGAAACAGAGAGGTTGAAGAAATGGAAAACAGATGGTAATGGGGCTGGGGCAGGGGAGCTTGCTGACCCTTCTCCCAGGGAAATATCTTACCTTGTTTTTCCCACTGGCTTTCAGGTACCCCAAGTTGGCAGCTTTGAACCCTGAGTCCAACACAGCTGGACTGGACATATTTGCCAAATTTTCTGCTTACATCAAGAATTCAAACCCAGCACTCAATGATAGTGAGTCTTGGGGGTCAAAGGCCTGGGTCCTGGGAGGAAGGGAGAAGACTCGGGGGTTGAAGGCATTAGGGGCACCTGGAAGTTCAGATATCAGGGAGATGGAACACATGTTGGTAAACCTCCCCCAGCCCCTCCATTTTTGCTTTACCTCTATATTTCCCTGCGGTCTCACTGGCTGAGACTTTTAAGCCTCTCTCATTTGTCTCCTGGCCTCTTCTGCCCCGTTGGGGACATTAGTTGGCTGCTGGCCTATTTTCTGGCAGAATAGGGTTATGCTTAAAAACAATGACTAGATCCAGACCATCTGAGTACGAACCCAACTATCTGTGTGCCTTTGAGCAATCATTTAACCTCTCTGTAAATCCAATTCTGGATCTGTAAAATGAGGATAACAATGCCTGTTTCATGGGTTGATATGAGAATTAAATGGAGTTTTGTTTTTAAATGTAAAGTTTGGTTTTAAATGTAAAGAATAACACATAGAAAACTAACTACATTAGTGTTAGCTATTATTATTTTGGATTGGCCATTAGCATCCACCCCATATGATGCTTTCTGGACTGTGTCAATCTCTCGAAGATCTAACCAATTTCCTCTCTTGCACAGATCTGGAGAAGGGGCTCCTGAAAGCCCTGAAGGTTTTAGACAATTACTTGACATCCCCCCTCCCAGAAGAAGTAGACGAAACCAGTGCTGAAGATGAGGGCATCTCTCAGAGGAAGTTTTTGGATGGCAACGAGCTCACCCTGGCTGACTGCAACCTGTTGCCAAAACTCCACATAGTACAGGTGTGTGTGTGGTCATTGTGGGAGGAGAGGATGGCCACTGGGATGGCTCTTTAAGGAGCTCCCCCAAGGGCTTCCCATGATAACCACTCCAAAGGTGGCTTCTTTCTTAGGGTGATTTCCATAGATTGCTACCAATGGCAGACCCCACCCCAGCCCTTATAGTCCTTGCTGGCAAGACCACTGTTTGAGAGAATTATATACCATAATAAAAGCCATGGGTACTAACAGACTGGCTGAGAGTAACACGCCCCAGTATACTTTGAAGAATGCTCCTCCTATCTTTGTATCACTGCCAAATCCCCAGATTAGACAGAGCAGGCTTTTCCTAAAGTCAAGGTTTTAATTCTCTTTATAGCTTCAGTCTTCACTTCCTCTTGTGAAAGTGAAGTGCTAGTTCTCATGTTTTTGTCATAGCCTCAGATCTGTGATTTAGCTCGTGAACATGGGCCCAATGTCAGTGTGCCACATGACTGTGTAATCCAGCCTTCTTGTCTAGGCATTCAAGAACCTCCACCATCTGGCTTCTCTTCCTACTGATTCTTATCTCCCATGGGAATCATTTCTCTCAAGTCCTCACGGTCTTGTAACATCTTCAGCCCTCCTCTACACTTAGTGAAATCCTGGCCATTAATAACCAGCCCCCTTCCAGACCACCTCATTCCATGGACAGGCAACTGTATATACTAGGCATTGAAAGACACAAAGATGTAGGGTGATTGGTACTTGCCTCAATGAGTTGTAATCTAACTGAGAAGATAAAATGTTCACGTGAACGTTTGGTAAGGACACATGACTAAAAATCAAATGAAAAATAGAGACAAAAGTCACTGTGGAAATTCAAGAGGAGAATTTTATGGTATGTGAATTAATACCAATTTTTTAAAAAAAATCAAGAGGACAAAAGTAGCGCTGTGGAACGAGGTAGTCTGGAAGGGGGCTGGTTATTAATGCCCAGGATTTCACTAAGTGAAAAGGAGGGCTGAAGATGTTACAAGACACTGAGGATTTGAGAAAGATGATTCACGTGGGAGGTAAGAATCGCAGGCAGAGAAGCCAGATGATGGGGTTCTTGAATGCCTGGACAAGAAGGCTGGGTTTATCATGTAGGCTCTGAGAGAAGGGAAAGGCAGCATGACAGTAGCTTCCCTGGGGCTAACATGTTTGTGGCTCTCCTCTCCCCACCCCAGGTGGTGTGTAAGAAGTACCGGGGATTCACCATCCCTGAGGCTTTCCGGGGAGTGCATCGGTACTTGAGGAATGCCTATTCTCGGGAAGAATTCGCCTCCACCTGTCCAGATGATGAGGAGATCGAGCTGGCCTATGAGCAAGTGGCCAAGGCCCTCAAATAAGCCCCTCCTGGAGCTCTCTCAGCCCCCTCCGTTTTCTCCACAGAGGCTCTGGGTAGTTTCCACATTGCTACCCAATGGACACACTCCAAAATGGCCAGTGGGCAGGGAGCCCTGGAGCACTTGTGCAGGGCTGGGGAGGTGGGAGGGGATGAGGGAAAGGGATAGGGGCCTGGGTGAGATTTTTATTGTGGGGTGGGGTGGGTAGGACAACCTATTTCAGTAATAAAATACAGAATAAAAATCTAGTGTTTTTTACACAAAGAGGGCTTGAAGTGAGGGTGACACCAGATGACGAGTGGATCAGTGATCTTGAGCTCGGGGCAGAAGCCAGGAATTAAGGCGGGTATTTGTGGTGGGGCTGCGATTTTTAGTGCCGGTTCACCGTAGCGCTGTCTGGTGATCCATGTCGCATTTGCAGCCCCGCCGCCAGGGCCGGCCAGATCTGGGTGGGCCTGGGCAGCGTTCGCGGGGCGGTGCTGACTTCTGGCAAGGGGGGCACAGTCTGGGTGGAATGGGCGCGGCATAGCTGGGCGGAATGGGTGTGGCCTCCAGAAGCCCCACCCCGTCCCGCTTAGACAATGCCCCGAAGCAGCCAGAACGTCGCGCCCCCGCCCCATCGTAGTACATGAGCTCGCCTACCCGAGGACCCCCTAAAATTTGGAGCTCCCAGTTCCCGACGCTTGAAGACTGGGACTCCCTTCCCTATCAACTCTGTCCTCAGGGGGTGGGACCCCAGCCGAGATCACAGCGCGACAGGAGTCGGGGTGGCAGCTGGAGGTGAGTCTGGGGTGGGTGGGTGTCCCTTGGACTGTATGGGGGCCGGAGTTTGGGGGTGTCGGGACCATACCTGCACCGGACAGAGAGTGCGGGGAACCAGCATGTTGGCGCGGAGCTGGTGGGGTGGACTTTGGGGGAATATGGACAGGGGGACCGGGTCCCGGAGCCTGGAGTGCCCCGGAACCACGCCCACTGTTTCCCCGCCCCTTGCATTTCGTTTTAGACCTCTCCCAGTCCTCCGGGACTAAGTCTGGTTGATACTGGGTCGTGCTAGGGGCAGCGTGACGGGCCGGGGAGGAGAGAGGATGCTTAACTCCTTAGGCTCTAATTCCTCCCCCCGACCCCTCTCTCCCCGCCTCATTCGGGCATCCGGGACTTCTATCCCCCAGGCCCTGACTCTCTCCCCAGCTTTCTCTCCCTGTCCTATGGCCCTTGTGGGTCCGGGCCGGACTTAAGGTCCCTACACCAGCGAGCAGCTGAGGGTTAAGGGGGCGGGGCCTCTGCATTTTTGGGGAGTGAGCGCATCCTAGCGGTTGCCAAGAGGGGCGCTGGTCAGGGATCTCACCAAGCCCCCGAGCCCGGGCAACAGGTGTTTTGGAGATTAGGGATCCAAGCCTTGTTCCTCGGACTCTTAAAGAAGCAGACCCGCGAGGGTGCGGGGTAGAGCTAGGTCGACAGGAGAGGAAGGTCGGGAGGGGGTGGGGCGGAGTGGGAGGGGCGCCCAGAGACGGCGGGAGGAAGACCGGGGCGCTCTTAACCTCCCCGCACACCCTTCTCTGCATGTCTTTCTCTGCCTCCCCACTTTTATGTTCCTTCTCCCAGACAGGTGAAGTAAAAAGAGAGAAAACTAAGAAATCAGCGCGGCCGGAGGGGGCGTCTGTGTGGATGGGATGGGGACGCCGGGGGAGGGGCTGGGCCGCTGCTCCCATGCCCTGATCCGGGGGGTCCCAGAGAGCCTGGCGTCGGGGCAAGGTGCGGGGGCTGGCCTTCCGGCTCTGGACTTGGCCAAAGCTCAAAGAGAGCACGGGGTGCTGGGGGGTAAACTGAGGCAGCGACTGGGGCTGCAGTTGCTAGAACTGCCTCCTGAGGAGTCCCTGCCACTGGGACCACTGCTTGGTGACACGGCTGTGATCCAAGGGGACACCGCCCTAATCACGCGGCCCTGGAGCCCGGCTCGCAGACCAGAGGTGAGCGCCGAGAAAGGGTGCGGTAGGGGGAAGGGTGGGAGGAGATGATGTCTGGGGCTTTGGGGAAGAATTAGGAGTGGGAGTGTCTCAGCCCCTCGCCCTCTTCTCCTGCCCTAAGGTTGATGGAGTCCGCAAGGCCCTCCAGGACCTGGGGCTCCGAATTGTGGACATAGGAGACGAGAACGCGACGCTGGATGGCACTGACGTCCTCTTCACCGGTGAGGCTCGGGTGCCGGCACCCCTGGGTCTTGGCACAGGGAAGCAGAGTTTGGGAGACTGGGTCGTCTCCGGCCTTGTTTCCAACTCCCGCCCTCAAACCTCCGCCGCCTCCTGGACTCAGGCCGGGAGTTTTTCGTAGGCCTCTCCAAGTGGACCAATCACCGAGGAGCGGAGATCGTGGCGGACACGTTCCGGGTGAGGAGAGGGACCAGCCTTGGGAGGAAACGGGTGGGAAGGGCCTGAGAGCCCGCTGGGGAGGGAGAGGCTGAGCGCAGCCTACGTTTGAGGGTATCTATCCCCTCGCCCTTCCCTCGCCCCTGAATACCTTCCCTTGCTCTCCCAAGGACTTTGCCGTCTCTACTGTGCCAGTCTCGGGCCCCTCCCATCTACGCGGCCTCTGCGGCATGGGGGGACCCCGCACTGTTGTGGCGGGCAGCAGCGAGGCTGCCCAAAAGGCAGTCAGGGTGAGGAGGGGCGGGGCTGGGGGAGAAGGGCGGGGCCAAACGAAAGCGGGCGTGGCTCTGGCCGGGGAGGCGGGGAGCTGGGAGGCTTGGGAATTGGCCCCATCCCTGCCCTCACCAGGCTTTCCGTCTAGTAGTCAGAACACACAAGTAAATAAGAAGTTACAACAGCGGAACAGGGAGCTGGGAGACTTCAGAACAGGGGTGATTAACTTGCTCTTCCGGAGTTTCAAGAAATTCCCCAGAGGTGACATCTAAGCTGTGACTCTAAGTATGGATAGGACAGACAGGTGGGGGCTGGAGAAGGGAAGAAGAGAGTTGCAGGTGAAAAGAACTGCATGTGAGTCCAAGTTGGAAATTAGCAAAGGTAACTAAAGTGCTTAGAACAGTGTCTGACACACAGTAAGCCTGTGTGCTTGCTGTCATTATGCCACAAATGTAACTCTATCCCCAGCCCTTAGTGGTGGTAGGACAGGCAGACTCAATTGCTGAGAAACTGAGACTTGAATGCTTCCTCTTTTCTCTTCCCCAGGCAATGGCAGTGCTGACAGATCACCCATATGCCTCCCTGACCCTCCCAGATGACGCAGCTGCTGACTGTCTCTTTCTTCGTCCTGGGTTGCCTGGTGTGCCCCCTTTCCTCCTGCACCGTGGAGGTGGGGACCTGCCCAACAGCCAGGAGGTGAGGGAGGGCAGAAGTTCCACCACCAACAAAAACCAGAGAAAGGAGTTTCAGCCTTTCCTAGTGGGAGGAAGGAGGGGTCTCTTTTCTAGAAGCCTGGGTGAGGCCCATCTGGGGGGGGGGGGGCTGTCTCTGGCCTCAGCGTCTTACTCCCCTCTCCCCATTCCATGTCCTCCCTGCAGGCACTGCAGAAGCTCTCTGACGTCACCCTGGTACCTGTGTCCTGCTCAGAACTGGAGAAGGCTGGTGCCGGGCTCAGCTCCCTCTGCTTGGTGCTCAGCACACGCCCCCACGGCTGAGGGCCTGTCCTTGGGGTAGGGCAGCATAGGAAGTAGAAGAGGAAGGAGGGTTAGATAGAGGATGTTGAGTAGGCAGTAGTGGGGAGAGGACCTCAAGATGGGGGGAGGGCAGAGTGTGGGTAAAAGGTTAGGGGCCACTGGGTGAGTCTTCTCTCTCAGAACCAATAAAATGGAATTGAACTTTTAGACTGGGCTGTGGCTGGTGTCTTACTGGGGCATAGGGATGGGGCAGGGCTGAAACCCAAGGTTGGGGTCAGTTCGGGGAAGGTCTCTTTCATTCAAAAACTTCCCATTAGGCATTTACTGACTCATTGCCCAACCATGTCACAGGTGCTTGGGCACAAGGTAGAAAAAACAGAATTTCTATAGTGGCAAATGTGTCAAGGGCAGAGAAGAGAGGGTGTGGGTGGATCACTCACTGAGTTTATCTAAATCTCAGATGATTCAGAGAGTGATAGATTACCAGTCCACTCCTATTGGATAGAGAAAAAGAAATGACACTTCCAGGAACATTCATTTTCATTCACTCATTTACTGAGGCTTAGCAGTGGTATCAAAAGGGTCAGTCTCCTGATGTCGGGGCACATGAAAGTTTCTTACAAATCAAAATACAAGTTGTGATGGAACAATTCACAGGAGCCTGTTTCTATGAGGGAAAGAAGGGGGCTCCCTAGGACATCAAAGTGTATGCAGGGGTGGGAAAGGAGGGTCAGGAACAACTTCCCAGAAGAGGCTACACTTGAACTGAGTCCTGAAGATAAATAAGAATTAGCCAGGCAGGTAGTGGGGTGGAGGGAAAAGGGTAATCCAGGAAGAAGGAATTGCATTAGGCAAAGTCATATTTTGGGGCTCTAGAGAAATTCTCTAAGGCTAGCATGTCTTGTGTATGTGGAGTGACAGAAATAAGCCTGGACAGTGGACAGTACTGTGGTGCCTTGTACCCAAAGCCAAGGCCCATGGGTGCAACATTGAAGGCTAAGGAGAGAAACACTGTAGTTCTGAAATAAGAGCTGTCATGTCTACGGCCATACCACCCTGAATGCGCCTGATCTCGTCTGAAATAAAGGCTGTCAGGAGCATTAAACACTTGGAGAGGATCTCTCTGGCTTCAGGGAGGAAAGCAAAGGCTGGAGATGAGGTGGGGATATGGGGAATCTAGGAAGAAAACGAAGAGAGTACATTCAGGTGGCAGCGCTGGGCATGGAGAAGGGTGTGGATTTGTTAGTGACATTAAGATAGAAAGACTGGACTTGATGGCTCATCGTGTGGTAGTGAGGGAGGAAGGTCTGCATGACTCCCGGTTTCTGGTTTGGGCAACTGGGTTAATCAAGAGAGAATGCAGAGGAGGGTTAAGTGGGTGGCTTGGGAGATGACAATGAGTTGGGTTTGACATGCTGGGTGCAAAATGCCTGGGGCCAGCCAGGTGGAATGTCTGAGGAGCAGTTTAGAAATTCCAAATTTGAGATCTAAGCTGGAGAGAGTTCTGGGTGTCATTTTGCAGAGGTGGGTGGGGGCTAAAAACTGGCTGTAGATGAGAGCTTCTTGGAAGAGGAGGAAGGGGGAGAAAGGATGTCTGTAATCCTAGCACTCTAGGAGGCCAAGGAGGGAGGATCACTCGTGTTTGAAACCAGCTTGAGCAAAATCAAGACCCCCATCTTTACAAAAAATAGAAAAATTAGCTGGCCATGGTGGTTGTCCCAGCTACTCAGGAGGCTGAGGCAGGAGGATTGCTTGAAGTTTGAGGTTGCTGTGAGCTATGATGATGCCACTGCACTCTGGCCAGGGCAACAGAGCAAGACTGTCTCAAAAAAACAAAACAAACAACAACAACAAAAAAAAAAACAGGGTTGGGAGAAAGGGACAAACCTAGAATGGTGGGGAATACTCTGAGGATAGGGAATAAGGAAGAGGAGTCCAAAAGGAAGACACAAGCAGCAAAGAAAAACAGCTTAAAGAAGGGAGTAATCAAAGGCCAAGCCAAATGCATACTAAAAAATGTCTACTGGGTGTGGCTGTTAGGGCATCACTGGCAACCTTATGGAGACAGAGCAGATGAGCAATTTCAGCAGATGAGCAGGGGGGATAGAGTGAAGAAGAATGGGGAAGAGACACATGTATGCCCCTGGTTAAAAAAGCTTGACTGTGAAGGGAAGGGAAGAGATAGGGCAACAATCTAGGAGATACTGATGTCTTAAGATGGGGAGATAGGGCGTGATCTGGTTTAGAGAGGACACCAGTGGTGAAGCAGACATGGGAGTTATAGCAGAGATGGGAGTAAGTGACGGAGCAAGATCAGTGGCAGAGATAGCCTGGAACGCAGGTCTCCTGACTCCCAGTCTAGTGCTCATTTCTATCCCATGGGGCCTTCCTCTTCCAAGTGAGGGCCCAAGAAGGGGAGAGGGATTATGGAGAGCTGGGAGCCCCCAGCTTGGGAGGCTTGCAGTAAAGGCTTCCCTTCAAACTACAACTGCGTAGATGGTGGCGGCATCAGCAGGAACCGCTGTGGACAGCCGGCGGGGCCTTCGGAGGGCCATATAGTCCAGATCCGCGTAGAGCAGGCTCTGAGGGAGGAGGGGGAGGAAGGCAGGATGGTCTCCCAGTCTGGTTCCCTTGAAGTCCAGGCCTCTTTCTCAGGGATTCTGGCCAGCCCCCTTCCCATCCCCCAGCCCTTACCGGCTCCTGGTCCAGGTCCCCTGGAATCCTGGGCTCCTCCTCCTTTACTGGCCTCGGGGGCTCGGCTTTCACGAGTGGAGCTATGTGGGGGGGACAGAGCTGAAGGATGGAGAGAAAGTGACCAACTTGTCTGCTCCCAGAAAGGGCTCAGACTCAGGAATTGAGGGGTGGGGAATGTGCAGGTAGGAGAAGGAAAATGGGGTGGAGTTAGTCTCACCAAATCTGGGGAGCCGTCGAAGCGGGGGTGGGGGCGAGCGCCTGTAAAGGACCCATAAGAGTCTTTGAGTATTACCAATCTTGTCTCCCTGGGTCTCCTTGGCCCCAGGCCGGCCGAAGACAGCCCAACCACTTGCAAATTCAGACCCCCTTCCCCCATTCCCCCCCCCCGCACCCCCCCCCCCCCCCCCCCCCCGCCACACACACAAAATAGCTTAGGCTCTACCCCCATAAACAGTCCAGCCCACGCTCTGACCCCGGGGCACTTCTAGCTTGGCTCCTCTAGCCTGGGCCCCACTCGCCAGCCGGTGGCCTCGCTCCCTAATTCTGACCTCTCCAGGTCTTCTCCAAGCCACGCCCCGGACTCCAGATCCAGCTCTTTCGTTTGGGAAGGTTCTGGTCCTGCCTCTCGGCTTCTGGTCATGCCCCACTAAGCCAGGGCCCGCCCCTCGTACTCACCTGCGCAGCCACCAGACCGCGCCGAAAGCTCCCAGTCCCAGCAGCAGCCCGGCGCCCAGCAGCGGGATCAGGAGCTGGGGATACACGGACGCTGGGGGAACAGCGCCGCGGGGAGGGATGCTGAGGTTAGGGGTGCGACGACGGAGGCTAGCTCTCTCGCTCAGGAACTCCCAGCCAAGGTCCCTCTCCCACCTCCCGGTATGAGTGTCGGAGTTAAGTCCTGCTGTGCGCACAGGCCTCGACCTACCGGGGGTAGTCCCTGGGGCCCTGCAGTCGGCCCTGTCCCCCAGCACGTGAAGCACCGTACGGCTCTCGTCCTCGTGGCGGCCCCTGCAGAAAAAGGTGCCCGAGTCCCCCGCGCTCAAGAGCAGCTCCAGCCGCCGGATACCAGGGTCCAGGGAGCGCAGGCGGCCAGCGAAGGGCTGGAGGGGAGGCACGGTGGGGATCCCGCTCGACGAGGCCCACAGGATTGGGCGGCGTCCTTTGGACAGACCCTTGCAGGCCGGGAAGCTAGGCGCCCAGGCCCAGCGGGTGGGGTGCGAGACGCCTACGCAGGAGAGATTCACCCGGTCCCCAGGGCGGCCGTCCAGAGAAGCTAGGGGAGGCCGTGAGCGGTGGTTAGGGCAGGCCCACAGGGCAAGACAACCCCCCCCCACCTCGGTCTCCTCTTTCTCTCCTCTCCTCTGCCCTACGGGGCACCCTGGATCTTCACACACCCCCCATCTCCCTAGGTGACCCCCTTTCCATGCCTCAGTCTTTCCGTGCCCATCACACTCTCCCAGAGATCGCTTACCCCCGGGGTCCCCTTGGGCCCGCGAGAGCAGCAGAGGCAGCAGCTGCAGCAACAGGGCCATGATTGGGATGTGGATGCGGAGAGGCGCGAGTGAAGGGGCGGGGGGACGGGGACCGGAGGGAAGCTGGTGTGGGGAGATGGCGGCGCTGGGGGCTGCGATAAGAGCGGGGGCGGGGCCCCCAGCTGCCTGGATACCTTTGGGAATCCTCGCAGTCAAACTCACAGTCCTCAACAAAGTTCACTTAAAATTTGTGCTCCAACCGTTTACACAAGCACTTTTGCCTATTTAACTCCTCCAGCGTAGCAGTTGCTGGGAGCATCATGAATTTTAGAGCCCAGCTGCCTGAGTTCAAATCCTGACTTGCCATCTACTAGCTGTGCCATGTGGGCAAGTCATTTAACCTCTCTGGGCCTGTTTTCTCATCTGTAGAATGGGGATAAAAGCACCTATCTCATAGGGTACTGTGAGAACTAAATGAAGTAATACATGTAAACCACCTAGAACAATGGCTGACACATGGGAACACTATTTAAGTGCTTGCCATTATTATTTCTATTCCATTTTAGCTTCTACCTCACCTGTCCTTCCCCGCCGGGGTGCTCCGCCCAAGTCAGCAGGTTTTGAGTGGAGAGGTGCTTTGGAACAAGTACATATGCCCACACCTAGGACTCCAGCAGCCCTCACTGGACTATAGCAACCGAGGCCACACCAAGCCCAAGTGGAGCCGGGGAAAGGTCCTGAGAAGCTTGGGGTGGGGGACCTGAGACAGCCCCTCCCTAGCAGGCCCCTCCTGGATGGGCAGCCCAGCCCTGCCCCTCCCATCACAGAAGCCCTCAGTGATGTTACAAACCCTTCATTGTAAGGTGGAGCAGAGATCGGAAGACTCAGTGAAGGCTGAATTGAGATAATTCCGCCGTTTCCATCCTCAATTTTTGCTTGCATGCCCCTACCGATGCCCCCTAGGGACTCAAATTTGGCAATTCATGCTGCATCCCATTGTCCATTTCCCAGGAACCAGCAGAAGCTACTACCATGGCCATTGTAAATAACAGAAGACTTTGGTGATGCTCCTTCAGAGAACTGGGCAGTCAGAACTCTGAGCTGGCAACAGGGGGGAGCATCCTGGCCTGAAACCAAGCACCAAAATGGAGTTGGCCTCTAGTGGCACCTATGCTTCCCATCCCTCTCTCCATCCCCACTCCCCACCCAGGCCTGCTCAGCCCCTACACCCCCTGGTCTTTTCCTCTGGTCAGCTGTGTGTAAATGGGGAGGGAGGGGCTACCAGAGGCAGGGAAGGGAGGAGCCTTTGGCATTATAAATTCCAAAAAGGCCACTCAACTTCCAGAGCTGCATCTCAGAAAATCTACTCTGTCAGCAGCTGCAGCTGCTACCCTTATCAGGACCCTCATGATGAAAGGCCTTCTGCTGCTCACCCTGTCTGCTCTGCTCTGCTGGGTCTCAGGTGAGTACATGGGGGCCCCAAGGACCTGGTTCATCTGGTCAGGACCTTTACACCCTGTGCTACCCACTGCCCTGCAGTACTCATTACTAGGACCCCAAGCACCCCTAACTGGCCCAGCCCTCCTGTGCCTCCAGGACCAGGCTTCCCTAGGACAGGCTCCTTGCACCATCTCTCCAGTTCTAGGTCTCCATCCACCCTCCCTACCTCCAACAAAGACCCACTTTGCATACCTTTCTCACCTGCAGGGGCTCTGGGTCCCGTTCCCCACTCCAGGGTGCCTCCTTCTTGGAAACTCTGATATCCAGTTCCTCAGCCAGCCCCACCTCGATATGCAATCCTCCAGCATCCAGCTTACCTATCTCCTCCTCTCACTCCTCGCTCAGCAGGGCATCCTCTCAGAGACCTATATCCAGCCCCAGGTCCCCTTCGTACTCCACCCTTCCCGTCTACTCCGTCAGGGACTTAGGTGCTCCATCCCTCATCCATGGCTTCCCCCAACCATGGGTTGCATGCCTCCTGTCTTACCAGGGATGCAAGCTTTCTGGATGGTTCTAGGGACCTCTTAGAGCCTCCCCTGGAAATAGGGAGGTTTTTTTCTGAGCCTTCTATGAAGGGGATGCCAGGGCCACTCACACCCAGGGTGGATTTCACTGAGGTACACTTACCAGGCTCTTCTACTTTTGGACCGACCCCTTCTTCACCAAACCTTGCATACCCACACCTTGAATTAGCTGAAGCAGGAACTTTGGGGTGCCACCTTCTGCACCCCACCCTGTTCATTTTGGTAAGCTGCTAAGACGGAATCTGACGATCTGTCTCCCAGATATTATTCCTTTCTGCCGAAGAGCTACTGGGGTGAGAGGATTCCATTCAGGGCTGGTTCCTCTTCCCATGCTCTTGCCAGCCCTGGAGGCGGAGAGTAAATTGCTAAAGCTGGCCACAGGTGGCTTTCTTGCCAGCCTCAAGTTCCAAGGCATTTCTGACAGTGCTGTAACCCCCATGATTTTTATTTTTAATATTTCTGCCTCTTTCACATCTCTATCTTCTCCTCTGCCACCCCCATTCCTTCCCCGCGGTATCCTAACATTCCATCCATCCCCCTGCTGCGTTTTTGTCAGTAGCTCTGCCCCTCTTGACTCATCCCCAAACAGGGTGGAGTGAAGGAAAATATTTAGGGCGTGGGCCTTTCACAAAGACAACAGCTCCACCCTTACCTGCCACCGGCTTCCTGCTTTCACTGCCCCACTCACCTGCTCTGTCTCTATGGACCAAACAGCCAAACAGGTCGGAGCACCTACTTGATTGTCTCTTCTCCACCCTCCCTCCCTACCCCAGCTCAACTTGTCCCCAAGTAAGTCAGAGACCCTGTCACCTCAGCCTGACTCATGTCTCCACAGCTGACATTCGCTGTCACTCCTGCTACAAGGTCCCTGTGCTGGGCTGTGTGGACCGTCAGTCCTGCCGCCTGGAGCCAGGACACCAATGCCTGACAACACATGTATACCTCGGTAAACATCCCCTTCTTAGTGGGGAGACTCTATGGCTGGGATTGAGTCCCAGCTGGGGCTAAGACTGAGACAGAGCAGAGAATTATTGCCATGATAATATTTGGCCAAAGATGGTTTTGTACTGTGTACTACCGTATGTCTTTACATGCATTGTTTCAATTGATGCTCATGACAATCCTATGACGTGGTGCCATTATTAAGCTGGAGGAAACAGCCTCAGAAAGAGACAGTAAGAGGTGTGAGGCCTCATGACCAGCAAGTGATAGAACCAAGAGGGGGGTGGGTCAGGAGGTGCAGGAGGAAGACTAGACTGAGAAGAGATAAAGACAGGGGGGCCAGGGCAGAGTTGGGATGAAGGATGCCTGGGTGAGCATGTGGGTTGGGGAGGTAGACACAGCATGCCATGTGCCCATTGTAGCTGACCCCTGCCCATTCCTGCCCCTAGGCAAGATGTGGGTTTTTTCCAACCTGCGCTGTGGCACTCCAGAGGAGCCCTGTCAGGAGGCTTACAACCAAACCAACCGCAAGCTGGGCCTGACCTATAACACCACCTGCTGCAACAAGGACAACTGCAATAGCCCGGCCCCCCGGCCCACTCCAGCCCTGGCCCTCATCTTCCTCACCTCCTTGGCTGGCCTTGGCCTCTGGCTGCTGCACTGAGACTCACTCCATGGCTGCCCCCCGACCTGCCTTAGTTGGAGCCTCTCTCCCTGTGTCTCTGCAACCCTTGGCTTCCCAGAGTTGTCTCTCCCTCTCCCTTTTGCTCTGAAAAGACTTTCCCCAGTTCCTCCCCATTTCTTTAATTAAACAGTGCCCCAGAGTGGTCTCCCTCTCCATCCTTCCCATCCC
Organism: Eulemur rufifrons; assembly: GCF_041146395.1. Taxonomy (NCBI): domain Eukaryota; kingdom Metazoa; phylum Chordata; class Mammalia; order Primates; family Lemuridae; genus Eulemur; species Eulemur rufifrons. The sequence goes on along the minus strand of NC_090997.1, from coordinate 2,522,548 downwards.
ATGCCCCCACTCTGCTTTTTCTGAGTCCCTTCCCATTTCCCTCTAGACAACTCCAGAGCCTCCATTGGTCCCTAGAAGGACGCCCCACTTTGTGTCCTACACGCTACTGTGCCCTACTTGGGGAGGGAGTGGGATCCAGGCCTGAAATAGGGCCTCTGTCCTGTCCCCAGTGAAGACTCCCAGGAAGGACCTGATAAGCTCAGTGCATAGGGCTGCTTCCCCAAACTCTGGCTCCCATATGTACCCAGTCTCTATACTCACCTCTTTCTATGTCCAGTAATAAATGTCTGTGTCTGCTAAATTGTGTATTTGTTATCAGAAGACCTAAGTGTCAGGCTGTCTCCAGGAAAAAACACTTTCAGTCCCCCCCGCCCTCACCCAAGAATCCTTCAGGGAGTTTTCTGGGAGGCTGTGCTGGAGCAAATGGAGGAACAGGTTTTTCAGGCCTCCATCCTCCTTTCCGGTGTCTGAGGGCAGCACACAGGCCTCAGTGTTTTGGAGAAACAACCCTTATCCTAAATTCAAGCCGCACCTTTGACGTACTGCCAAGAAGAAGATGCAGCCCAGCTTGAGGGTTCCCCAGAAAAGGTAGGAGAGGTACAAGGGAATGGGGCCTGAGACCTTTCCTCAGTCTCTCTCAGGTTGGAGTCAGAGGCCTCACCTGGCCTAGTTACTAAGTGGGGCGCCAAGCGACTCTGCTATCACAGTGCTTACATTTCCTTTCGCAATTCAAAATAGTCCTATTGGGCCACACGTAGTGGCTCACACCTGTTATCCCAGTGACTCAGGAAGCCGAGGTGGGAGGATCACTTGAGCCATGAGGTAGAGACCAGCTTGGGCAACAAAGTGAGACCCTGTCTTATAAAAATAAATAAATAAAAACAAAAACAAGATAGTCCTATTGGGAGGCAAGTTGCAAATGGGGAGAAGGGGAGCAAACCCTTCCAGGCTCATGGAACCCTAGTGCTCCCCACTCAGCCCACAGCCTGCTCCCCTCAGTGAACCTCATTGCTAAGGAGACTCTCTGGCTGCGTCCCAGCTGGGGCTAAGACTGAGACAGATCCCCACCAACAGGATCCAGGGGCCACTGAAGGCAGATGGGCCTTTGTCCTTTGGGATTTAGTTGGTTAAAGAGTGCACTCTTGTAACTAAGTCCACTGAGGCTTGGTAACCCCCAAACTGTGACCTGGATGCACCATATTACTCCTTCAGCCCTCCTATCAACAAAAGATAGATGGAATTTTCCAGTCAGCTCTAGAGTGGTCCATAGATTTTAATGGCTCACAGAGGAGTGTTTGTCTTTTCACCTTAGATGTTCAGATGTCCCTTGCTCCCTTGTTCCCTCCCCTACCCCTGCTCCCTCTACCCACTCCACAGTCCCAGCAAGAGCCAGGCCAGGGTGGTAGCTGCTGCAGCCAAGACGCACGCAGGGGCCACGTGGCTTGCCACGGCGCTGTTGCACAGGTCTCCGAGGCAGCAGTCCCTATGGGTTGTGTAAGTCACGTCTCCCACCGACTCTGTTTCCACTTGATTGCAATGATGGGCTGCCACGCAGGCTGGATGCTGACGAATCAAGGTCACTGAGGCTGAGAGAGAGAATGAGATTGGGGTGTTGGACTCCTGGCTTCACGACTTGCCTTTTGGGGCAGAGCAGATGTGATTTCAAGGAGCCCAAAGGGAGTCTCTGTCCCCTCAAAAAACACCTCCCTGAAACCAAGTGATCACAGTTAACACATTGACATTGTGAGCTCCTGATGTGATGCCCTGAGAAGGACACAGTCTCACTTCTGCGGTATTCTTGCCTAAAACGCATGACCTCAACCTCATCATGAGAAAATAACCAACAAATCCAAATTGAGGGGCATTCTACAAAGTAATTTATCAGGGCTCTTCAGAAGCATCAAGTTCACAAAAGACAAAGAAAAACAGAGAACCGGCACTGGTTGGAGGCAACTAAGAAGACACCAGAACTAAATGCAATGTGGGATCCTGGTTTCGGTCCCAAACCAGAAAAAGGACGTAAATGGAACAACGGGCTAACTTGAATAAAGTCTGTAGATTAGTTAGTAGTATCATATCAATGTTATTTTCTGATTTTGATAATCGTATTATGGCTCTATAAAATGTTAGCATTAGGGGAAGCTGGCTGACTATTTTTGCAACTTTTCTGTCAATCCAAACCTATTTCAAGATAAATCAGTAAAACATACACACATATATACGTCCTTCTAGCTTTCCACTTGTGAGTGAGGGGCCTGTGAGAGTCTTTCTGGAGAGTAAAAGGGGGAGGGGAAGCACAACGACTGCAGCTTCTGCCAGGAGCCAGAAGGGGGACAGACCGCTCTACCGGCATCATCTGCTCAGAACCAGACTGAGCCTGGAAGGTTCTGGAAGCCAGAAGGATTAAAGTAGGGCTGGAAGCAGGGAAGAAGGAGAAACTGAGAACTCACGATTCCCAGATAGCTTGATCTGTCCCGGGCCTGGTTGGGGTCTGCGGTCCAGGAAGCCACAGCGTTCACCCTCGCCACAGGTGGTCACGGTCTCTTTGCAGGAGCTGCTGGGGCTTCCACGGCAGTCATAGCACCGCATGCGGCTTCCTGGCAGGAGAAAAGAAGAGCTGGACCTGGGCCCTGGGGGCGGGGGTGGGAGGGAGCCGGCTGGCAGAGGGGGAGGACAGGCCTGTGTGAGAGGCTAGCTGGCCACCTCCTTACCCCAGGAAGTCCCCAGCAAGGTGCCAAGCAGGATCCCAAAAAAGTGGGGGTTCATCTTGTCTGCCTGTGTCAGTAGCCTCTCCCTCCCGCCCACCCCCCTCCAGGTGCCTCTCTGCCAACCTTATATTCCCCTTGTCATGGGCTTTATAGGGCTGTAAAAAGGGAGGAAAGAGTCTCCCCCAGCGGGCACCTGGGCCCCAGCAGGGACGGTGAGAGCCCCCCCACCGCACGCTGTCAGCATCCTCTGGAGTCCTCAGACTCCTTTATCCCCAGCAGCAGTTCTGAAACTGGCCCAAGGACCCCTGAGGGTCCCTGACACCCTTTCGGAGGGTCTTCCTTTTGCATCCGCATTCGGAGGGTCTTCCTTTTGCATCCGCATCAGCGTAAGGTTGGATTTTCTTCATAGGCTGTGCTTCAACCAAAACGACACATCCCAACAGGTGGAATGCAGAGGCAGATGTGAAAACTCACCCTCTTCCATTAGGCCTGATGTGAAATAGATTCACAAAAATGTAAAGCATTGCCACTCTTCTCACTGTGCTTTTGGGAAATAATAGTTATTTTTCACAAAACTATATATTGTTAATATGTAATAGGTTTATTATTTTATTTTTAAATGACTTAATAAATACCTATTTAAAATATCCTGGTTTAATTTCTAATATAGTAAATATTGATATAACCCACATAAAGAAAAGCTCTTTGGGGTCTTTAGCAATTTTTAAGAGTGTCAAGATATCTTGAGATCAAAGCTTTTGAAAACTGCAGCTCTCATGGCTGCCTGTGTCTCCCCCACCCACCTCCCTCCCCCCTTCCTCATCTGGTCTCACTTCTCCTGGGACACTTGGCCCCAACTTCCCAGATGTGGCCCTCCCTCTGCCCCATCTCTTCAACCCCAGTCTTCCAGACGCTACCACAGTCCCCCAGCCCCAAGTCCCATCCACACCTTCCTTCCTAGTCTTTCTGATTTCTCCCCAGTGGAAGCATACCCCCTCCAGCCCCGCCCATGATTAATTCTTTCCTGCAAGGTAGTAAAGCTGGAAGGGATAATTATGGAGTAGGAATGTTGAGGCTTGAGGGGGGATCAAAGGGATCTGAAGCTGGGTGGGGTCCGCCCTTACAGCGCTGGGCTTTGTGGGTGCATTGGTGTGTGGGTGCGTGGGTGGGGTATTGTTGATTCCACCCTCAAACAGATCCAGGCCAGGGCTGGTTAGGAGGATGACCTTGAGAGACATAAATGCACTGAGGGGGAAAGGCAGAGAAAACAAAGACAGGGAGACAAGTTGAGGAGAGAGAGCAGCTTGAGACAAGGGGAGGGAGAGGACGAGTGGGAGGGGAGGCGACAGACACAACTCAGGAGTGGGAGACAAGCGAAGTTACAGAGACAAGCACACAGAGAGCAGAGGAGACCCTCAAGGCAGGGGCAGGCTCATGTCAGGGGCAGGGAAGATGGGACAGACCCAGGGCTGGGTAGGCTGCCTGCTGCATCAGGCTGGTGAATCCAGACACGGTTCCACTTCCCAGATTCACTCCCTAGGTGTGTTTGTTTACTGGTCCCTCCCTGACTCTCCAACTCTCAGAATCTCAGGGTGCAGATCACCTTCTCCCAGACTCCTGAGCCCAGTCCAGCCACGGGCACCTCAAGCATCTTGCTCTGCATCCTGTTCCTCGGTGGGGCATTAGGTAAGGGTGGGAAGGGGAACCCTTGGGGGGCAGGGGCTTGTAGCAGAACAAGAGAGCTGGAGGGGAGAGGGGGCTGGAAGAAGCCGAGAAGAGAGCTGGGGGGCCTTCGGGAGACCAGCCACCAGGAATGGCCTCAGGCCGGCCTGATAATGTGGAAGAGAAAGTTTCCTTTCAAAGGCATTTGAGAATAACTCTCTTCCTTGCTGCATCTTTGACCTGCCTCTGTCTCCACTGTCCCTTATCTCACCTCTTGTTTCTGAGCTGGGACCCTAGGTCAGTGTCAATTCCTATTTTCTTATCTGTCTCTGGTGCCACCTACTTAACTTTCTCAGCTGCCCCCTCCACCTCCCGGTGGGTCTGGCTTTTTGTGTCACTCTTTAAGTCTGATTCTCTTGGCTTCTGTGTGTGTGTGTGTGTGTGTGTGTCTCAATCCCTACGTCTGTTTCCCCTCCTTTCTCTATTTGTCTCTTTCTACTCTGTCGGCCTTTCTGCCTTTCTCCCTCATTTCTCGGCTTCTCCCTTCCCACTCCGGGTGTCACCTTCCTCTGTGTCTCCCTCTCCTAGACCTGGGCTCTACCTCTCCCCCAAGGGTTTATGTTCCCCCCCCCCCCCCCGCCCTGATCTCTGCTGACTCGACAGGTCTCACCACCCTGTCGGCTGCCCAGGGAAGGCTGCGCTGTTACACCTGCATCTTCGCCAAATCCTGCTACCCTGTCCCCACCAAGTATCAGGACGATGAAGTCTGTGGTATCAGTATTGGCACGTCAGGTAGGACCCTAGTCCAGTGGTCTTTCTCTGGGGGGCTCCCCACCGCCATTCATCCTGCCTTTCTGGTGGCCCTCGCCCAGCATTTCTCCTTTGTCCCACAGACCAGAGTTAGGTCATCCAGCAAAAGGGCTGCCTCCCAAGGGGCAGTGCCCTCTGCTGGGCCATGCCACCTACTGGTCACGAGCCTATGTTCTGCGGCACCACTGCTGCGAGCGGGACCTGTGCAACGTGGCTGCCACACCAAGGGTCCCAGCCTCCTCCTCACCACCCTACTCCTCCTTGCGGCCAGCTTTGCCTGGAGGGGCCACCTTCTCCACTAGCCTCCCGCAGATCTGCATCCCCCAAGCTCTGGACTCCTCCACCATCACTGTGGCCCTGGAAACACCTGCACAGACACTTTTGAGACATGCTCAAGAATGTGATTTTGTATGGAAACCTCAGATCCCTGGGCCCAACATCTTTGCAGACCCCTGCCAAGACCTGAATCCTACGGGCATTCTCCAACCCCCACAGGCACCTGGCCAGAGTCCAGCCTCATAAGAACACCTATTCTGGGTCTTTTGTCTTTTCTAGACATCAGTGCTGATGGCTTCTGTGAGCCCCAGGTCCCTGGCATTTTGATGGAGCTGATTGAAGGAGCACCAGGTATGGTGAGGGGGAGGGTCTTGCTAGGAAAGATTAATTCGGTAGGGTCGGAAACTCAGGGAGGAGGACTTCGGGAACTATGAAGAGTACATTTAATAAGAGGGCCATTTGGGAGTCCGGTAATGCTGCAGTGTGTGGGGGGGGGTGTGCTCTACGAGCGAACTATAGCTGTGTGGTGGGTTGGGCTGGGGCTGGGACCTGAACCATAATGTTCTCCTCATTCTCTATCTGTGTCATTCGCATCCTCCTTCTTGCCAATGGCTTAGTTTAAGCCACTGCAGCGTGAAGGCTCTAGGTGAGATTTCCAAGAGAGCTTTTCTCCAGTGAGGTCCAAGCTTGAACAGAGACACAGAAGGGCACCTGGGGGAGCTGCTTGTGAGGGAGTGGTTATGAGCTCAGCTCATTTCTGCCTGAAACTGGGGATGGCCAAGTTGGGACACCAATGTCCTCCCCTGTGCGGCTGGCCCAGACTTGTCCACGTTCACAGGCATCCTAACATGGCCCTGGCCCAATAACATGCCCCAGGGGAGAATCCCACCTGCCAGCCTGTGTAGACACTGCCTCTGCCCAGGGAGATAGGGTGTGACTGCTGGGGTGGCAGGGAGGAGGTGCCATCCTGGTGATAAGTCCCACTGCTCCAAATGCCACAGTGGAGTGCCACAGGGAAGTGTGTGCGCCCAGGATAAGGAGGCTGCCCCGAGGTGGGAGCAGAGCACAGGCTCCCCCATCCTGACTCAGTTTCCTCCCCTTCCATCTGAGGAAGTCTGGGGGCTGATTAAAGGTGCTTGTTCCTGCTGGAATTCTCTTCTTTGTGAGGATGAGACATGGGTATCAGGGGTCTGGCTTAATTTGGAGGCGAGCTGAGTCTTCTTCCCATTCTCCGCATCCCTCAATCCTCCCACTTCGAGCTTCTGTTTTTCCCTATCTCTCTGCCCATCTCTTTCCTCTGACTCTGACTTGAGTATCTTCCCTTCTGTCTTCCTCAGTTTCTCCCATTTGTCCTTAGGTTCCCCTCTGACTGTCTCCCCACCATTGCCCAAGCCTCTAGATTCTTGTCTCCCCCCTGCCTACCCTCACCCCTCCTCACTCCCACCTGTAGACTCAGGCCCCCTTAATCCCACAGTGCTGTGTGCTCATGGCCACCCCTCTGCTGGCTACTACAAGACAGGAGACCACACCGTTTTGTAGGTGACATCACAGAATAATGCTCTTCCTTTCCTTCAGTCTCCCACCCCACCCCATACAGCCTGGGGTGGTGGCTGGACCGGGAAGTTGCACTCTCAGTGCCCCCACCCTGCCAAGGTTTTCAGGGACTCCTTCAGGTGCCAGATGGCCCGGGAGATAGCAGGTCACACTTCCCAGCAGGAGATGTCACTGAGATCACCTGGTCTTGTGGGCAGGTGGGCTGTGGGGTTTGTGAAGAAGAGAGACAGATTAAGGACACCTCTATTCCCTACCTCCTCAGGAACAGGGTCCCATCCCAACCCAATCCCAGTGTCTTCTCTCCCTTCCCAGGCCCCCTAGGTGTTCCTCACCTGAGACGGGCCAAATGGATGTTCTCATAGACCTGGATTTCAGGCTTGAACTGAGGAATCGAGGCATCTGGGGAGAAGGAGCCACATGGGATACAGAAGAGAAGTCACCAGACAGCTCAGAGCCATATTCCTCACCACCCCTCCTCTAGAGAAGACAGGGTACAGAGGCAAGATGGGAGCCCAGCTCTTTGCCTCACACCCATGTGCCCTTCTCTTCCATCTGGGAGGGAGGGCCTCACCTCGGCTGGGAGCCCCCCGGGCCCTCCGACTCCAGAGCACGATGCTGAGGGCCAGGACGGCAACCCCCTGGCCCACTGTGAGCAGCAGCAGCAGGATCCAGGGCACATCCCAGCCCGTGGAAGGGGCACAGAGGGTGGGAGAAGCTGCAGTAAGGGCGACACCAGAGGGATAGGGAGGGAGACAGTGAAAGGGCCTGTCTGTCCCCAAAGAGAGGCTTCCCCCATAGCCTGGTGGGCTCTTCCAACCGGAGACTTCATGGGCTTCCCTGCTCCCAGTATCCGCCCCCACTTTGCCCTGATCCCATGAGCCAATGTCCATAGAAATGGCAATGCCCCTGCCCACACAGGCAGCTAACTCAGAGCAGCCCACCAGCCATGGCTGCGCTTCCCTCATGCCTCACTCATTCTTCCTCTTGTTCACTCTATAAGCACGTGCCAGGCGCCACAGGAGGGGGTGAGGATGTAGATGGCAACAAGGCCCAGGCACTGTCCATTCACTGGCCTTTGCCATTGACTCCTCCCTCCTGCTTTGTAAATGGGTTATTCTATACCCAACAGCATTCTTTCTCTGTCTAATGGTATCTTTATTGCTAAACAATTATATTTGTTCACTTCCTGCCTTCACTAGCAATGGGCCGTGGTAACACGCATATATCCTTTCTTCAAAAGACAACTCCCACAGCAATAATTCTTATTTTCTTCCTCTCTGCTATGGGATATTCCACAAGAATCATAGATTAGCCTATTTCTAAACAATGGTATATTCCACAAGAATATACCTCTTGGCTACTGGTCTAGTCTACCAGAGAGCTGGCTTAGCCAACCCCCTTCTCTGTTATGAACTTGATCAATGAGAAAAAAGCCTTGTTCCTACAGGAAATGGTCTGCTCCACCAGAAGTCACCCCCCGCCTGGCCAGATCTGCTTCCTACCTCACCTGCTCTCCTAGCTAGCAGGTGAGGGATGTGCTGCAGGCAACATCCCTTCCCATCTCCTCTCTCAGTTTACCTGCCAGGCTAAAGCTGACCCCTTTGTTGTGAGGCATGAGGCAGCGGATGGTTCTTGGTCTGCGGCCCCTGGGCTCAGGAAGCCCCTCTCCAGGACACACCAAGAGCAAGGCAGCCCCATCACCCCAGAACGACTGAACACGGCCTCTCACAGGACCCCTCCCCTCCTGCCAGGTCACAGAGTCCAGGCGTCTGCTGGGGACCACAGAGCACAGGAGGACAGAGCAGGGAGATCCGTCTGCAGCCCTCGCAGATAACTGGGATCCTGTGGGAAGAGAGGGACCCCTCAGTTCTTTGCCTGGACTTTCTGGTCCCCAGTGGCTGCCCTGGTCTGCATGCCCCCACTCACCTCTGAGCACAGAGATGTCATACACCCTCCAATTCTGGTAGTTGTGGTGCTGACCCAGCACTGTGCACCAGTACCTGCCGGCATCTCCCTCCTTGGACCCCTCAAGCCACAAAGAATAGTTCCCCAGCAATTTGAGCCTGGATTCCCTTCCAGGTTTCCCAGGGTCTGAGGCTGGCCTGGCCACGTGGACTTGGGCCACCAAGGTGGTGAAGGAACCTGCTACAGGGCTGTGGAACCAAGACAGGAGTTCGTCCCCATGTAGAGTGGGTGGTGAGGGACATGGCAGCTCCATTGCTTCCCCCAAGGCCACATAGATGGCCCGGATGTTGTCTGTGAGAAGAGGGTTATGTGAGGTCAGAGACTTCTATCAGATCAATGATTCCCCACTTGACCTTCAACCTCTGGCTTACTCCCCTTCTAGCAGTAGCCTGGCTGTTGAGCATATTTCTCAAGTGACAGCTACAAAAAGAGAAGTGGAGAGAAGAGCATAAAGGGCTTTCCTCCCTTTCCCCTAGCCAGTGAGAAGATCTGAGGGCAAGAGAGAAAAGGCTGGAATAGTTGGTAAATGCCTGTATCTCTTGCTCTCATTTCTCCTTTTCTGGAAGCATTTACTCATCTGGTCTTATTTTCTAAAGGAAACTGTACATGACCTGGACCCTCATTGCCTCGGGGTCTTCCCCAGTATCCAAGGCAGGGGGAGGTCAGCTGTGGTCAATCTATCTTCTTGAATCAGATGCCTTTCCCAGGCCTCTAGGAGAAAGAACAGCAGTTCCTCCCCAACCTCGCCAATAGCTGAAGAATTCCCTACCTCTTGCTCCTTACCTACAGCAGCCTGGGGGGTTCCACATAGGAACAGCAGGAGGAGGAATAAGACTGCCATGGGGAGAGCCTGAGAAGTTCTCTTGTTCCAAGACCTGGTGTTCCCCAGGGAGGAAACAGAGCCCAGATAAAGGCACACACTCCGTGGTTTAGAGTGACATGGGCCTCTGGAGGGCATGGGACTGCTGGGGAGATAAAGCCCAGCTGCATGTCTACTGGGGGAAAAGTGACCATCACCTTTCTGTCCTGGGGGAAAAAGACCCAGTTAGGACACTCTGAAGATGACCTCCTCACTCCTCTGACTCCACGTCAGCTGACGGACTCAGATCAAAGATTTTCCATGGGCCAGGCATGGTGGCTCATGCCTGAAATCCCAGCACTCTGGGAGGCTGAGGCAGGAGGATGGCTTCAGGTCAGGAGTTTGAGACCAGCCTGAGCAAGAGCGAGACCTGTCTCTACTAAAAATAGAAAAAATTAGCCAGGCATGGTGGCACATGCCTGTAGTCCCAGCTACTGGGGAGGCTGAGGCAGGAGGATTGCTTGAGCCCAAGAGTTTGAGGTTGCTGTGAGCTAGGCATCAGCCAGGGCATTCTAGCCCTGGTTAGAAAATGAGACTCTGTCTCAAAATAAATAAATAAAAACAAATAATTAAAAAGATTTTCCATGCTTCCCCTTCTCACTACTGCACTTGACTAGTCTAAAAAAAAAAAAAAAAAAAAAGATTTTCCATGATAAAATGCCTGTGTAGAAGGGGTCTCAGCTGTCTGCCTCCTGTCAGTCTGGAAGTACATACATTCTGAGGTCTTTCAGTCCTAAGAGATGTCAGTCATGAGCAAAGAAACTGAATGTTTGTGTTGCTCTCCATGGAACTCAGTGCAAGACTGTGTATCCAGTCAGTGCTCCAAAAAAGATTTGGAATGACTTTCCTTGTGGTTGCCTGGCATACCACACATCTCTCCTGAACCCCTGATGAGTGTATTAATTTATTACTCAAGGAGAAGGAATTCACTGATTCATCCCTGTGAATGGTGGAACTATTAAGGCAAATCTTCATATAGTTTTCATGGCTTTTTTTTTATTTAAAAAAAATTTTTTTCCCCTAGACTTTAGGGGACCAAGGTTTTGTTTTTTTTTTAACCTATTTGAGGGAAAGTTCTCATGGCTTTAATGTGTTGTTTATTTATAAAATTATCTTTGAGGAAATATTCCATACATACCAAAAACTATATATGATGTACAACTCTATAATGGATAAATAAAATGTGGGAAATTCACACAATGGAACACTGGACAGCAATGAGAATGAATAAACCCAGTGATCTGCAACAAGGTTGAATCTCACAAACATAATGAGAGTAAAAGCAACCAGACATGAAGGAGATGGATTGTATGATTCTACTTCTATGAGGTACAAAAACAGATAAAACCAATGTGTGGGATGAGCAGTTAGGACACTGGTTACTCTTGGGGACGGGGTAGTGACTGGGAGGAATGCAGAGCGGATTTTCTAGATGCAGCAATGATCTCTAGATCTGGTGCTGATTACATGGGTATATTCAACTGGTGCACTTTCTAGATATGTGTTTACTCAAATAAAAAGCTATAGTTTATACGTAGGTGTAAGGTGCAAAGAAAAATAAAACAAATCTGTAATATGTATTAAGAAATAGAATATTCCCATTTTAGTCAAAGATCCTCTATGCTGTAACTATTCTGATTTTGCTCTTTCTCTTTCACTTTATCATTAAATTTTATGTGTTTTTGAATTAACACAATGGTATCATGTTGTACGTATTCTTCTGTGGTTTTTTTTTCCACTCAACATTATGGTTTTGAGATTTGTCTATGCTTAAGAGCGATAATTCATTCATTTTCTTTTTACAAATATGCCGCGTATCTTAATATGCTGAGTTTTCTTATCCATGACAATTGCGTAGCTCTGTTTACTCAAGCCTTAGTTTACGTCTTGCAATAACTTTTTCTAGCTTTTTTATAAAATCTTGCATTTCTTGTGTTAGATATAATCCGACATACCTTATCTTTTGTGTTAAGTGCTCCTAATCTTACCCCTTCTTTCCACAGTCGCTCGAGAGTCTGCCGATATTAAGGGAAGGAAAAAATGATTGAATTGATAATTTCCCTCTCTGAGTTCCAAACGCCTCCGATTAAGTTTGGACCATTGGGGTACCCGTAGGCCCGACTGCGCGAGACCCTTTGCAAGACACGCTGAAAAAGCCTTCCGACTCGCCCCGAGGCGGGGCCGGGACGTGCTGGCGTCAAGGGCACGCAGCACCTCAGAGACCGGGAGGGCGGGGCCGGCGGGGGCCCGGCTGCTGGGAGAGCAGCGGCCCGAGCCGGGGCCATGGCGAAGCTGCTGAGCTGCGTCCTAGGCCCCCGGCTCTACAAAATCTACCGGGAGAGGGACTCTGAAAGGGGCCCGTCCGGCGTCCCTGAGGCTCCAACCTCAGTCACTAGCCCCCCTTCCAGCTCCTGGGTGAGTCGAGTTTCCCCCTGATCAAGAAGATGGTACAGTCGACGGCCTTTGCTCCCCAGAAGTGCCCATTATTGGAAATGAGAGGAGCCTGGTCATCAAGGCAGTTGTCCGCAAAGTCTGCGCTCTTTGTGCTTCGTGTGGTAAAGTCACGCCTATGGACTGGCCGCCTCCTTTCTTTATCGCTGTTTGAGCACCGTTTTCTCACTCTGATTACCACTCCTTGCCATTTCCTCTCCGCATCCCCCCTACCCTGTCTGTCGTGGTTCATGCCGGTCCCAGTTGAGTCTTAAGTCCTGGAAAAGACCCTGCGCGGATTGGGGAGCTGGCAGATTTTGCCGTCAAACTCCCAATTTCTCCCTCGGTGCCTCCCTTGCTCCGTTGTTTTTTTTTTTTTTTTTTTTTTTTTTTTTTATCTTTTCTGTACCCTGGCCTTGAATTTCAGAATGACTTCTACAGATCATGTATTGGCCCTCCCCTCACCCTCTCCCCGCAAACTAGCCTGGAAACCCCAGGGTCATTGTATTCATGAAAGCTGGGGGTGGTGATAGGCTGTTCCGCTAAACATTCTTTTCCTTTTTATCGGTAGTCTCAAATTATGCTTACTGTCCCCTGCGAACTGCCCACTCCTAGCCACATTCTCTTCCTTAGTCAACCAACTACTCTTATTTCTCATGTTCTTCTTTCCCTCGTAGAATTGTCATGGTGTTTTCCTTTCTTCTCTAACCCTTTTCCCCATATGCACCCTCCCACAGTCCGTGTGAAACTGGGTTGTGGAAAAGGATCAAAAGTTGTCCAATGCTGCTTTCACTTTTGCCTTCAAATCCAGCTCCCTATGTTTGTTCTCATGGCCAGGGTGGGAAATTATGTTCAGGGTGAAGGTGAGGAAGAGGGGCTTCTGTGGGGGTTAGGGATGTCCCAAGGAGGCTGGAACCGGAGGACACACACCATAGCTTCTGAAAGGGAAGATGGGGGGGATCCTGTCACTGTGCAGGGTCCTTAATGAGGCCATCTGTTTTGGCAGGATACGTACTATCAGCCCCGTGCCCTGGAGAAACATGCCGACAGCATCCTGGCGCTGGTACGTCTACCCTGGCATCTGAGACTCACTGCACCTATTCAGACCCAGCTTCCCTCTTGAACCTACTCCTGCCTACCCTGGGAGCAGGCAGTGCCTCTGCGGGTGGGGGATGCTCTGGGCTCTGCAGCAGTGCTCTCCGACACATACACACACACAGACATGCTCTCAAGCGTGCATACTTGGCACTCCCCTTTGCTATGTGGCACTTTCTCTGTGGTAGCCTGAGCCATGACAAAAACATGTTTACTCTTGGGACCATCTGCAGGTGCTAAGTCCTACAGTCCCCAGTGACCTATCCTCCCTGGCAACTAACCTCTTTGGCTGCAGAGACAGCTGTTCTCTCTGGCAGGGTTCCTATGGTGACGTTTGCGCATCTCTTGGGGACCAGGCCAGAGGCTGTCTGAGCAGGGCCGATTGAAAAGGCTTGATTGACTTGAGTAGACAGAGAGAAATGACTGGCCTTAAAATGTGATAGATAGATTTACGTCTGGAAATGGTTAGAGGAAGAAAATAGAACCTGTACCTAGTTTTCCCAGCCTCTGTTACACTCTCACACAGTATTTTTCAACAAATATTGAGTACCTACTGTGTGCATGATGTCCTGCACAGAATAGATACTCAGTATGATATCCCTCAGGTTATCCACCTTGCTCAGAGCCGAGGCCCGGAGATGGCAGAGCAGTGTGCATGCACGTGTGCATGTATGTGTGTGTATTGATTGGCTGTCCCCGTCTCTCTGCTGCAGGCTTCGGTCTTCTGGTCCATCTCTTATTACTCCTCTCCCTTCGCCTTCTTCTACTTGTACAGGAAAGGTCAGTGTGGTTTCAAAGGTGGCGGGGCAGGAAATGGGCAGGTTGTTGGCAGATAAGCCAGCTCCCTAAAGAGGAAAGGGGACCTGTGAGGATGGCTTGGCCGCCCTCTTCCATCAGGCATCTTATTCCTCTTAGGGTGTGGGGTGGAGGTCTGGGCTGAACTGGCAAGAGCCATGGGGCACCGTGGAGAACATCTCACGTCGTCCCTTTCTCCTCCCAGGTTACCTGAGTTTGTCCAAAGTGGTGCCGTTTTCTCACTATGCTGGGACATTGCTGCTTCTACTGGCAGGCGTGGCCTGCCTCCGAGGTAGGTGGAAAGGCATGATCTTTTCCTTAAAAGGCCTGGATTATAAATATGAAAAAATAATAGAAATATGAACAATAGAAAAAATAATAATATAATATGAATAAAAATATGAATAATAGAAAACATGAAAAATAATAGAAAAGTTTACTATTATCTAGAAAAGATGTATATAAGTTGTAACAATTCCACATATATATATATATATATATATATATATAAGATATAGGCCGGGCGCGGTGGCTCACGCCTGTAATCCTAGCACTCTGGGAGGCCGAGGTGGGCGGATCGTTTGAGCTCAGGAGTTCGAGACAAGCCTGAGCAAGAGCGAGACCCCATCTCTACTAAAAATAGAAAGAAATTATATGGACAGCTAAAAATATATATAGAAAAAATTAGCCGGGCATGGTGGCACATGCCTGTAGTCCCAGCTACTCGAGAGGCTGAGACAGGAGGATCCCTTGAGCTCAGGAGTTTGAGGTTGCTGTGAGCGAGGCTGACGCCACGGCACTCACTCTAGCCTGGGCAACAGAGTGAGACTCTGGCTCAAAAAAAAAAAAGAGATATATATACACACAAACACAAGAGAAAAATTCTTGTGCATATATAAACAATGTATATGTACAAGAATACAGCATACAATACTGTAATAATCCTAAACTGGAAACAAATCCGATGGCCATCAATTATAGGATGGATAAATATGTTATGTGTTGTCCAACAGAACACTGTACAGCAATGCAAATGAACAAATTATAATTACACTCACCGATGTAGCTGAATCTCACAAACATAGTGTTAAATGGAAGAAGTTGACCACAAGATGATTTCTGCAGTTTGTTTCACTTACATAAAGTTTAAAAGGGATGTATATGTATGAGGTAAATACTAAAAAAACAGAGGCATGGTTATCTTAAAAGTCAGAGAGCGATTACCTGGGGTGGGGCAGTATGGCACGGGGAGACTCCTGGTGGGAAGTGGCTTTGTTCTCTTTCTTGACCTGGGTGATAGTCACATAAATGTTTGCTTTGTATTTTGTAAACTGAATGTATGTTTTATATACATATATCTCACAATTTGAAAAAATAGAGGGAAAATGAATCCTTGACCCGTGGTGGGGGCATATGATGACAACCAAGTGAGGGGGTGCTTAGAGAAGGGCATGAGGGAGTTGGGGCTGGATGGGGCTGGTTGGCTACAGCTGGGCCCAGTTGGGGGGAGGACCTCCTGTTGGGGGTGCTCTGCCCCTGTTCTGCGCGGGGCTGGCTCCATCCTCAGAGAGGCCTTCCCTGACCACCTGTCCAGAAGCAGGTCCCACTACTCGGTTTTGTCTTAATTTTTTATTTTTAATTTAGAAAGAAATATATAAAAGAGAACACAATATCAAAAGGAACTAAAATGCTTATGTTTTATGATATTTGCTTCCAATATTTCTTTGTCAATAAAATACTAAAGCATTACAGATAGAGTCTGAGTTCCGATTAGAATCCTCCCAGTCCCATCTTCCTCTTTCCCCAGAAGTAACTATAGTCATCTGGTGTTTTTTTTTTTTTTTTCTGGTCCACATTTTTTTTTTTTTTTTGTTGAGACAGAGTCTCACTTTGTTGCCCAGGCTAGAGTGAGTGCCGTGGCGTCAGCTTAGCTCACAGCAACCTCAGACTCCTCGGCTTAAGCGATCCTACTGCCTCAGCCTCCCGAGTAGCTGGGACTACAGGCATGCGCCACTATGCCCGGCTAATTTTTTCTATATAGATTTTTAGTTGTCCATATAATGTCTTTCCATTTTTAGTAGAGACGGGGTCTCGCTCAGGCTGGTCTCGAACTCCTGACCTTGAGCAATCCACCCGCCTCGGCCTCCCAGAGTGCTAGGATTACAGGCGTGAGCCACCGCGCCCGGCCATTGGTCCACATTTTTAGACTTTTATGAAATATATATCTCATTTCACGAAATCTAAGCTGCCATCAATTATAAAATGCAGGCTATTTTCAGAGTTTTCAAGTGTTTAAAAAATATGCATCTTAGAATCTGCAGAATATAGTAAGTATCTATAAATAATATGTAGTGTTATTTTGTACCTTTTGCATTTTTGGCATAAATGGCATTGCTGCCTACAAATCATTCCACTGCTTGCTTCATTCATTATCATATCATTTTGGAGGACTGCCCTTGAGACATAGAGTTCTAGTTCATTCTGGTTTTATTTTCTTTGTAGCACTTATCCCTCTCTGAAATTTTCTTGTTTACTTGTTTATTGTCTTTTCCCAGCCCCACCTCACCCCCAGCCAGAATGCCAACTCTCTGAGGGTCAGAGCTGTGTGTCTCATTTCCTGCTGGGTCTCCTGTGTGTAGGATGGTGCCTGGCACATGAGACCTGCCAGGTTAATGGGGGGAGAAGTGGGAGAGCAGATGCAGTCACTGAGGGGGCAAGTGAAGTGAGAAAGGAGTCATCTTTGAGAACTGCTTCTGTTTGAAAGAGGCCAGGAGAAAGGAGGCAGGAGAGGAGCAGTTGAGGAGTTGAAAGGAGGCAGGGATGGGTCCAGGAAGAGGTGGAAGAAGTCGTTTTGGGCGGGAAGAGTGGAGCAGTTGAAGAGAATGAGGACAGAGGCAGGGTAGTTGGATTCAGTGAGGGGGTAATTATGGGCAAGAGCAAGAGGCCGGGCATGATAGCTGACGCCTGTAATCCTAGCGCTCTGGGAGGCCGAGGTGGGAGGATTGCTCGAGGTCAGGAGTTCGAGACCAGCCTGAGCAAGAGCGAGACTCCATCTCTACTAAAAATAGAAAGAAATCAGCTGAACAACTAAAAATATATAGAAAAAATTAGCCGGGCATGGTGGCCCATGCCTGTAGTCCTAGCTACTAGGAAGGCTGAGACAGGAGGATCGCTTGAGCCCAGGAGTTTGAGGTTGCTGTGAGCCAAGCTGGATACCATGGCACTCTATCTAGCCCGGGCAAGAGTGAGACTCTGTCTCAAAATAAAAAGAAAAAGACCAAGAGACTGTGAAGCCAGATGGCAAGGACTGGGGGACAGGGAATAGACAGAAGAGAGATAGAAAGCAAGCCTTGGAAAAGAGTAGCGGTGACAAGTAGTTAAATCCAGTGTTCACAAGGGGGAACAGTAAGGTTGTGCAATAATGTTTGAAGACTGAGGAATGAACATTCTGGAAAATGGAAGATTTGATGGTCTATAAAGAAACAAACTGAAGAAGCTAGGGCAGGGAATCCTGTGACCAGTTGCTGGATGTGGATGAAGGGGGTTGGCTCAGCTCTATTTCCCCACATCTTATGCCCTTGGTTCCTTTTTTTCTCACTGCTCCTTCCAGGGCCTTTTCCTAACCCATCTCCAGTTCTTTTCCTAAAACCTAGACATCCTGCTTCCCAGTTTTCCTAACGCTGTTTCCTGTCCTCCCTCTACCAGGCATCGGCCGCTGGACCAACCCCCAGTACCGACAGTTTATCACAATCTTGGAAGCGACACATCGGAACCAGTCTTCAGAAAACAAGGTGAGAGGTTCTAGGAAAGGTGCCAGACAGGGGCCCACTAGCAGCTTCCTCAGCCCCGGAGCACCAGGCTCTGGCTCTGCCTGGAGCAGGAGGTGTGTTTTGCCACCCACCACACTGGTGTTTGCTTGCACTTTGCTGTATCCCCTTCCCCTCCATAAGTGAACTGTCCATCTAAGACATTTTTCCTCCCTGCCACTTCAAATGGAATATTCTCCTAGAATAATCGTCCCTCCCACCCTCCACCTGTAAGTATTGGCTAAATTTAGAAACATTCCACAGTGTTTCTCTATCACAGCAGCTCAGCTCTGTAAATGTTTGTTTATTTTTGTTGTGTGTGTTGAACACCATGCTAGGTTTGTTTGGGGATGAGACAAGGTGGACAGGTATGTCCACTCCTGCGCCTGGGAGCCCAGCGTGGCGCCAGGAGGAAGAAAAGCCGGGGCTCAGTGTCCTGGGAGTTGTGCCAGGCCAGTTGGTGCTGGAGTATGATTATCTTTGAGGAGGGGCTCTTGGTGCCCCATAAAGCTCTTTACTATTATGAGGGGGTTTCTGGGATCAAACAGCTGTGACCACCATCATCGCATTACTGGTTACTCCACACCACCATTTATGGAGCTGTGTGATGATGCTCTACACCACGCCGCTGTCTGAGGCATTTTGCATCCGTCCTTTCTAATCCTCACAACAGCCGCGTGTGGTGGCATTATTACCCTCTGTACATCTGAGGAAACAGAGGCAAAAAGAGGTTAAGTGACCCATGCTGAGTCACAGAGCAAGGAAGTGGCTGAGTCTGGATTTGAGTGCAGGTCTGAGCAAAGCCTGCCTGAAATGTGCTTTTTTTCATTTTGTTCTATTTTGTCATTTACCTTTTTGTATAATTTTTCTATTGCTCTCTTAGTCAAGTTATTTTTGAAATGTCAAAAAATTTCTGTAACAGAATATAAAAAACAACTCTCAAAATAGAGTGCTGGGAGTTCTGAGGTTAGGAGAAGGAATACAGCCAAGTATGCAGACACAGCTCCCACTGCCCTCAAAAAGCATGTGGACTGACTCGGCGGGTATCCGGAGGCACAGATGGTCTGGAAGGCAGCTGGCCCATGGCTGCAGGAGTTCACGGAAGGGAGGTGGTTGTGAGGACGGAACAGTCAGAGTTTCAACCAAGAGGTGGCCCCAGGTGCAAAGGAGCCCACTTGGACGTGACTTCCCTCCTCTCTCCCACTCAACCTTGGGACCAGCAGTGTGATCTGCTGGGGGATTTCTGAGCCTCTAAGACAGCCCCATGTAAAGAATCCAGGTGGGAAAGAGAGCAAGACCAGCCCCATCCCCTCATGCAGGAACACCAGCACCTCTGCCCCTCCTGGGGGTGAGTCAGTCTTAGGTTTTTGGAAGAGCAGAGTGTTGGGTTCCTAGCTTGGAAGAGGGCAGGCAGGCCCTGATTGATGGGCACTCTGTCTTGCCCAACTTCCTGGTCATGTTAGAGCTTTCCCACCTGAGATCCGGGAGCGTGTTGACTTCCGCTTAGTCTCCCCGTGATGCGTGGGGCCAGGTCCCTAGATGAGGGTGCTGAGGGTTGGTGTGCCTCCCCTCAGTTCTCAATTCTCTTTTGCCTCCCCTCCGCTTTCGCTCCCTGCCCACCTCAGAGGCAGCTCTCCAACTACAACTTTGACTTCAGGAGCTGGCCAGTCGACTTCCACTGGGAGGAGCCCAGCAGCCGGTGAGGCCCGAGTTCTTTTGCTCTATCTGGTCCCCTGGAACCGTCTTGGGTAATCCCTGCCCTGCCCGCCTGCCTACATCCCTTCTCAGGTCCCAGCCTTCTAGCGCCATTTCCTCGTTCCTAGGCCCCCACTGTTCTCTGGACCTCAGATGTCCAGCTCGCTGCTCCTGACTCCTTCCGCCCGTGTCTTTCCCTTCCTCAGGAAGGAATCCCGAGGGGGCCCTTCCCACCGGGGCGTGGCCCTGCTTCGCCCAGAGCCCCTGCACCGGGGGACAGCAGACACCCTCCTCAACCGGGTTAAGAAGCTGCCTTGTCAGATCACCAGGTGGGAAGTGGCAGGGAGGAGAGGCCAGCTGGGAGGGAGGGGACATGGGCTGAGGGCTCGGGGATGGGGCCCTCCATTGTAAAATGACTGTCGGTTAGCGGGGCTAATGCTGCATGCTTTGTGTAAGTCACTTGTGGCAAAATAGTTTTTATTCATATTTATGTGTGAAGAAAAGAGGTGCAGAGAGGTCCAGAGTCTCACAGGTAGTAAATGAAGAACTGGGAGATGAACACAGGTCTGCCTGACACAAAAGCTCCTTCAGTGAGGCTGAGAGGGAGCCGTGGGGTTGGAGGTGGGGAGGAAACACAGACCTGTAGCTGGAGCAGGCTCCAGTGGCCGCTGTGGACCCATCCTGGCCCTCTGCTGCCTGGTTATTCCTCCTTGGCCCCTCTGTGCCTCAGTTCTGCTGAGGAGATTAAATGGGGTCATGCTCTGAAGGGCTCCCTTCCTTGCCTGGGTGCCTGAGAGCACATGGGAAAGCCCAAATAAAGCTCAGTCGTGGGCACTGCTGAAGTCAGAAGTAATGACGGTAACCATTTATATCTTACAATGGAGCAGACACTGGGAATTTTCTATTTCTGGGAATAAGGAGGCAGGTTCTAGAATACCAAGGAAGGGGGTGGACTTAGTGGTTGGTTATTGACGGTGGTTTGTCGGGGGGCAAGCCACATCTGAGGTTTTGGAGGGGATGCTGCATGGGGTTGTACAGTGCTGTTCCGGGGGAAAAAAATCCCACTTCAGGATTAACTGGAAGTGGTTACTTGTCTTTTAGGAACAGCACCTACCATACCTTACCCATTTAGATTAGAACATTTGTTCAGTAAATATT
The DNA here is from genome assembly GCF_041146395.1 of Eulemur rufifrons. Classification (NCBI taxonomy): domain Eukaryota; kingdom Metazoa; phylum Chordata; class Mammalia; order Primates; family Lemuridae; genus Eulemur; species Eulemur rufifrons. Next base: position 2,501,735 of record NC_090997.1, on the reverse strand, counting down.
TTTTTAGATTCATTTTTTGTTTGTATAAATACATGGGGTACATGTGAGATTTTGTTACATGCACGTAATGTATAGTGATTAAGTCAAGATATTTAGGGCAAATAAATATTTATTAAGTCCCTCCTCTGCGCCATGGTCTGGGAATGTACTGTGTGGTGGGCATTGGACATATCACAGTGAACAAAACAGCCAAGTCCCTGCCCCAGTGGAGTTTGTGGTGTTTGATGTCTTTCAAACTACAGATCTTGACCCCTTAGTGAACCTTGAAATCACCTTAGTAAATTACAACCTTTTTTTTTTTTTTTGAGCCAGATTCTCATTCTGTTGCCCGGGCTAGAGTGCCATAGCGTCAGCCTATCTCACAGCAACCTCAGACTCCTGGGCTCAAGCAATCCTCCTGTCTCAGCCTCCCAAGTAGCTGGGACTACAGGCATGTGCCACCATGCCGGCTAATTTTTTCTATGTATTTTTAGTTGTCCAGCTGATTTCTTTCTATTTTTAGTAGAGACGGGGTCTTGCTCTTGCTCAGGCTGGTCTTGAACTCCTGACCTCGAGCAGTCCTCCCACCTTGGCCTCCCAGAGTGCTAGGGTTACAAGCGTGAGCCACCACGCCCAGCCTACAACCATCATGTTTTTAAAGTATTATTTATTTGGGGACTTTTAAAACATTGTATTTATATATTAACAGAATCGTATTTGGTAATAACTTTGCTTTTAGTTATTTATATGTAGAAAGTATTATAAAACTCTCAGAATTTATACATATGTATATGTATGTGTTGGGCTACAATATCAAATATTTATCTTACAAAGTTTACAGTAACAAAAAGTTTGAAAAATACTAACCTGGTACATATATTATTTAATTAAGTCCTGAAAGAGGAAAGTGAAGCTGAGACAGTCAAAGGCAAAGCAGGTCCCAGAGTCTGTGAGTGCCAGGACTGGGGCCATCCTGAGCACAGTCCCCGGGCCCCACTGGGGTTAGGGTTTGTTAACCTATGTTCCCCACAGCTACCTGGTGGCGCACACCCTGGGGCGCCGGATGCTGTATCCGGGCTCTGTGTACCTGCTCCAGAAGGCCCTCATGCCTGTACTGCTGCAGGGCCAGGCCCGGTTGGTGGAAGAGGTGAGGCTCCCCTGCCCCGCCTGCCAGCCCTTCTCCCTGCTGGGGATATGGCCTCCCGCCCCTCCCAACCTGGCCATTGCATCTCTTCCACTCAGTGTAACGGGCGCCGGGCAAAGCTGCTGGCCTGTGATGGCAACGAGATTGACACCATGTTTGTGGACCGGCGAGGGACAGCTGAGACCCAGGGACAGAAGTTGGTGAGACGGGGCTGGGAGCCTAAAAGTGGATTGTGGGGAAGGCAGTAGAGGTTCTGGAACCCCAGTCTTATAGCATCTTCCCTACGGAACCACAAATGGGGATAAGCCCGTCTCCCAGCTCCACCCTCAAGACCTCTTGATGTAGAAAACAACCCTTGCAGTAGGGAAATAGATGAAGAAATAGGAATTGACATTCAAGGACCAAAACAATAATCACAATAGTCACCACTTAGATGGCACTTACCACATGCAAGGCATATATTTAATCCTCACAACAGTCCTGAGAAATAGGTACTATTTAATTAGCCCGTTTCACAGGTGATGAAACTGAGGCACAGAAAAGCTACCACGGTAAGTGGTAGAGCCAGGCAGCCTGGTTCCAAAATCTCCTACCTCCATGCAGCAGCCCTGGAAAGAGCACTAAGCCAGGAGTCTAGGCAGCTGGGTTCTAGTCCTAGCTCTGCCCATCTGCTGTGAGTGTTCATGCAAGTTCCACCATCTGGGGCTGCCACGTGGGGCACCCTGGAATTAGAGCTCATGTGACCATGAGACGGTCCCAGGGAGGGAGAGGGAAGCAGTCAGCACACCGCACCACAGAAACAGTCACAGAAAAACAGACCGAAAACCTATAAAGGGAAAAAATATCCATAGTCCCATTACTGAGAGATGCCCACCTGGTGGCCTTCCAAGGAGAGGTGGACACTGGGCTGGTGGTTGAGCAATTCAGCCTGAGTCATCCTCGTCGGAGGGCCCAGTTTGCTGAGCATTTGTAGCCACTTTGCTTCTCATCTTACGCACCATGTGGATTGCGAGGGTTCCATTCCCCTTGGAGAGAACAGCAACCTGCCTTTTCCTCTTGCCTGCGAAGCTCTCCACAGGTTGTCCTCCCTGCCCAGAGAGGGCGTTCAGTCCCAACTTGGCTCCCTCCCAGCCCTTCCTTCCTGCCTCCTTCCTAGGTGATCTGCTGCGAGGGGAATGCAGGGTTCTATGAGGTGGGCTGCGTCTCCACACCCCTGGAAGGTAGGGCCCAGCCCTCCTATCTCCGCCCCTTGGGACAGAATGTCCCCACCTCCCACGCTGCTCTGACCTCCCCCAGCCTCCACTTTCCCTGGGTGAGGTTTGAGTCTCTCACCTTTGGGAAAGGTCCACTCCCCCTTTGCCTTGATAACCTTACATCCCTCCCCCTGCCATGCCCCTGACGGTATCAGGTAGGCTCTCCCCCTCCACACACACGCCCCCCACATAGCCGCATGGCTCTCTCTTCTGACACCTTTGGTGTCATCTCCCTACTCTGGGAAGGCTTGGAGTTACTTGCCTCTGAGGTGGGGTGCGGGGGGCTTCGGCTGTTCCTTCCCCAGGGCTGGAGAGAGGTCTCAGTCCCTCCTCCCCCTGTATTACAGCTGGGTATTCAGTCCTGGGCTGGAATCATCCAGGCTTTGCTGGAAGCACGGTGAGACTCTCAGGAATCCCCTCCTTTTCCTGAATTATTCCTGTCTCCCTCTGGTCAGCCACTAGAGGGATGAAGGGGGATGTACATTTCTGTGGGAACCTCCGACCTGTGGCCTGGGCTCTGGGGGCTGGGGTGCCACCCCCCCCTTATAGTGGGGTTGGTGGGAGGGGAGGAGGTGGATCTCATTGTAAACATCTGTCTGCAGGAGACAACAGCCCCCTCCACCACCCTTCTACACCATCTCTGTCTGTTGCATGTGTCTGCAGGAAGGGTCCCCTGGGAGGGCGCAGGTGGCAGGCGAGCCAGGCTTTTGGTGCTGACCCACTCCTGCCTTTGCCCTTTGTCCTGCAGGGGGTGCCGTTCCCGCAGAATGAGGCCAATGCTATGGATGTGGTGGTCCAGTTTGCCATCCACCGTCTGGGCTTCCAGCCCCAGGACATCGTCATCTACGCCTGGTCCATCGGTGGCTTCACTGGTACTAGCCTCCCTCCCACCCCCCACTGTAGACACATTCATGTCCGTGACCCAAAGGTGGGGAAATGCGCTGGTGGCCCCAGAGTGGGGCAGAGGCTTAAGAAGAGGGAGGAAGTAGAATCTTTGAGTAGGCCTGGAAGAAGGTACCCTATTTGTATACTCCTCACCTCTCCTTCTACCCTGGGCCCCATCATTAAAATGAACAGTAGACCCCGGTCCTGCTGTGGGGAGATCAGGGAAAGTGAATGTCTCCTGCCTGTTGTCTTCAGTGCGCTTTAGTGTTCTCGCTCCAACCTCTCCAGATAGGGCCTTGGCCAAGTGACATGGGGGTTAAGGAGACACCAGGGGATAACATAGTAGAGGGATTGCTTGAGGCGAAGAGTAGTTTGAGATCAGCCTGGGCAACATAGTGAGTCCCCATCTCAAAAAAAACCCCATAGTTGCCCAGGCACGGTGGCTCACGCTTGTAATCCTAGCACTCCGAGACAGGAAGATTGCTTGAGCTCAGGAGTTCAAGACCAGCCTGAGCAAGAGCGAGACACCATCTCTACAAAAAATAGAAAAAGTGGCCGGGCGCATGCCTGTAGTCCCAGGTATTCAGGAGGCTGAGGCAGGATCATCCCTTGAGCCCAGGAGTTTGAAGTTGCAGTGAGCTATGATGACACCACTGCACTCTAGCCTGGGCAACAGAGCGAGACCCTGTCTCGAGGAAATAAAACAAAAAAACCCATTGTAGGTGGATAGGTTTACCTGTAGGGTCAGTGGGATGAGGGGAGGAGTGGTGGGGAGGAGGGGAGGAGCCCCTCGTAGCCCTCATCCTTCTTCCCTGTCCTGGTACCAGCCACATGGGCAGCCATGTCCTACCCAGATGTTAGTGCTGTGATCCTGGATGCCTCCTTCGATGACCTGGTTCCCCTGGCCTTGAAGGTCATGCCGGACAGCTGGAGTAAGTGCAGCTGCCACACTTCCTCTTCGAGGGAAGGGCTGGGTTGGAACTGGGAGTGTTCTGACTGGAGGTGGTTCCCTTTTGCATGGGTGGGAATAGGTCACCCCGTTGTTGAGAAGCAGGAGAACTCCTTTGTGTGGGGGCCTCTGTTTTCTCTCCCTGTGAACAGTGGGGACCTTTATGTTGGGCAAAGGCTTTGTGTCTGCTGTCCGTTCACCTTTATCCCACTCTAGGGGGCCTGGTGACCAGGACTGTAAGGCAGCATCTCAATCTAAACAACGCGGAGCAGCTGTGCAGGTGGGGGCAGCCGGGGTCTGGCATCTCCTACCCACCCTCCAGCTCTGCTGGGTGTTCATACGCTGAAATTAGTACTACGGTGCAGGTTGGGATATGGCCACTGTGCCCCATTCGCCAAGAGACCCTGCCACTACCCACCTGGTCTAAGCCTTCCCAGGTTCCCTAAGACTCTGGACCTCCTTATGATCTGGCAACTGAAGGGTTAATGCCTAGTGCAGCAGGGGTCTCCCAGCAGAGTCAGACTTTGAGCAATGCCCATTCTTAAATATTCTGATTCTTACCCCAGGTGAAGGGCTAGCCAGTGCAGGATGGCGGGGGGGCGGGGGGGGGGGCCAGTTGTCACCCGTCTCCCTCTGAGCTCTCCCTCTCACTGCTCTGTCCTCTGAAGGTACCAGGGCCCTGTGCTGCTGATCCGGAGAACCAAGGATGAGATCATCACCACCACGTGAGTGCCTGGGAGCCTCTGCCCTTCCCACATCCCAGAGGTGGCTAGGAACTTGCCCCTCCACCTCCGCCCACCAGGAACCCAGTATCCACACCCTTCCCAGCCTCCAGCCTCACCCCCCCAGGGTACATTCTTCTCACCCTCAGGGTTCCTGAGGACGTCATGTCCAACCGAGGCAATGACCTTCTGCTGAAGCTCCTGCAGCATCGGTGAGAGCCAGGGCGTGTGTGCTGGGGGGCACAGGTACACACATAGGTACTGATGCCAGCACGAGGAAGGAGGGAGGAAAGTTCAGGGATGAGGAGTGAAGAGAATTCAGTCCTGACCTTCTGTCCTGGCACTCCCTCTGTAGGTACCCCCGCGTGATGGCCGAGGAGGGTCTCCGGGTGGTGAGGCAGTGGTTGGAGGCCTCTTCACAGCTGGAGGAAGGTGAGAGGGAGGGGATCTGGTGAGGCTTTTGGGTGGGGCCTGGCAAGCCCAGGTGCTGACAGGCCCTGCTCTCTCTGCCTGACCAGCCTCAGTTTACAGCCAATGGGAGGTGGATGAGGACTGGTGTCTGTCCGTCCTCCGCTCCTACCAGGCGGAACGCGGGCCTGACTTCCCCTGGAGTGTGGGTAAGGAGGTCCTGGGACAGGAGAGGGAACGGGAGGAGCCCGGGAAGGGGATCAAAACCCAGATGCACGGCCTGTATTTGAGCACCTCCTTTCGGCAGGGGAGGACATCAGTACAGATGGACGGCGGCAGCTGGCTTTGTTTTTGGTGAGCTAAGGAGTGGGAAGCATGGAAGGGTGTCTGAATGGCCAGGGCTCACTAGGGGGTTTGGGGACATTGGAAGTGGCAGCTTTTGTAAAGTGAGTGGTGGGTTCCAAGGGGGATGGGGAGGGTGTCTAGAGGCTGCTGCTCCCTACAATGCCCTGCACCTACCTGTCCTGCCCCTTTCCTCAGGCTCGGAAGCATCTGCACAACTTTGAGGCCACACACTGCACCCCACTTCCTGCCCAGAACTTCCAGATGCCATGGCACCTCTAGGGACCATACTGGGACTCATTCTGGAAGAATGGGATGAGAGGAGACATAACCCTGTTATTTGTGATTCTCTGTGTTCATGTTGCTGTTTATAGTTTGTGGAAAGTGGGGGACCCATGCCCCTTCTCACCACTTCCTCTTGCACGTTCCCCTCTTCCATGTGGCAGTACTTACCCTTCCCCGACACATACCCTACATTAAATGAATGGATTATTCCTAATAATTAATAAAAAGATATTTTTTCTACTATCTGGCTATTTGTGTGACTTCCTAAGTGTCCAGGGAGCCAGCGGCTGGTAGTGGGGAGAGCAGAGGCCCCAGAGGGCTGGACTTCGGGAAACCCCAACTCCAGACAGCCAGTTTAACCCTTCCTATCTCTGTCCCCACCAGGTCTTCAGCCCCCAACCTGAACTGTCCCCATGCAGTGGGTCCCCAACCCTCAACGCTTCCGTGGCGTACCTAGTAGCATCATCATCGCTGCTGTGCAGCCTCCCCAGCCCTCCTTGCTCAGTCCTTCCTGCATACAACTGCCTCGAAGCCATGCTCGCCCTCTCTTGAGATTTGTCGTTTACAAAGTACTTTCAGTATCTGATTTCCAGGTCTAACCTGCATGGTGTCACTGTCAGCACCCCCAGTTTCCTTTGCTCAGTTCCTGTTCCCATGGGGAGTGAGCAATGGCCTGCTCCCCATGTCCCATGCAGCAAACCCTGCACACCCTCCTCACCATGCCATCAAGTCTCTCAGCCTTTTTGTAATTCAGCAAACGCAGGGCCTGCCAGGGACTAAGGGCCCGGAGCCAAGGACTCATGTCCTCCCAGAGCCATACACTGCCTTTTGGACAGCTCTGTTAGAAGAAAATGCTTAGGTTGAACCTGAGAAAATTGGTTCCCCATAACCTGGACCTTATACAACAGAACGAGTCCCCCTTCTTCCCATCAGTGTGTTGCCTGGCCACCTTCTTCCTTTGGAAACTTCTCTTTTCCAGATGAAAGGCCCCAGTTTACCACCCTGGGCCCATTGTTTTAAACAAGATACTTAACTTGGTTGACAGTGTTCTGATGTCCTAGGTACAGTCTCTGGCTAATTTCTATGCTTCCTCCAACCTCAGGGACAGAGGCTGTGTCTGGCCCCATCAGCTCCTTAAGGGAAGCCATACTGAGGCACCCCTGGAAGGGGAGATCTGAGACTTATCAGCTGATGTGATGTCTGACATTTGGGGTTAGAAGAGGGGAGGTGACCACAGCTCCAGAATGCTCCACATTTAGCCAACAGCAGGTGGAGAGCTGATATCAGTGTCTCTCTCCTCTGTCTCATTCCAGGGGCCAAACAGGGTGGGAAGTGTGGGACCTGAAGCTCTGGGGACCACCCATGTGGTTCTGAACCTCAACCTCCCAGATCCAACAGGACAGTTAATCCCCTGGAAACCAAGTTTTTGTTCAAGTAAAGGAACTTCCTTAAATGCAAATACGGGGCACCCAGTGCCACCTCTTACGCCCTGGAGACAAAGGACTCCATTTTCCTGCATGTACGGTAGAGACCAGTAGATGCCATGAGGGGCCCTTGAATACCTGAAGTGGATGGGGAGAGGGAGGTTCAAAATGTGAGGTCTGGACCACCCCACCCAGGGGCCTCAGCCTACTTCAGATCAGGCCACACCTGATAAGGCTCAGAGCAGCTGTTTGTTTTCAGAACTAACCCCACCCTGGGGTGGGACCACTCCTCACCCTATATATGAATAGCAAAGTTCCAGCAGCCCCAGGGCATGACTAGCTGAGATGCAGACCCCACAGCTGCTGGGGCTCTGGACCTTGCTATACTGGGCACCTCGTGAGGCCTGAATGCCCAGGCACCTGGAGGAGCTGGGCAAACTGGGAGAGAAGATGGAGGCTGGGAGAAAGGGAAGTTAGACCCTGGCTGGGAAACCTGGGAAGAAGAGGTGGTCCCAGGCTGGCCCAGGCCTTATCCTACCCTACCTCATTGACCCAGGCTCCGCCCTGCACTGCTCCCAGGGTGAGTTGCTCCACTAGGCTCTGGGCTGCTTGTTTGGGTTGAGGGTTTGCTGCACGCCCCTGGGAGGGGCATGTGTTCTCCCGCACAGCTGTCACAAGTGGGAGCGCGCACCGAAGCGTGGGGCAGCGGAGCGTGGAGGGCCCAGGAGGGTGGAGGACCCAGGCGTCAGGGATAGCCAGATCCCCCACCCACCCATCCAATCAACAAGCCACCCCGGCTCCCTCACGAACCTAATTGAATATAAGGTTAACCTAAGTGAATATAAGTCATTCACTTATATTCAGGTAAAGACCCCCCGCATAAGGGCCAGGCGAGGTGGCTCACGCCTGTAATCCTAGCACTCTGAGAGCCTCAGGCGGGCGGATCGTTTGAGCTCAGGAGTTCGAGACCAGCCTGAGCAAGAGCGAGACCCCCATCTCTACTAAAAATAGAAAGAAATGATCTGGACAGCTAAAATTATATATATAGAAAAAACTTAGCCGGGCATGGTGGCACATGCCCCTAATCCCAGCTACTCGGGAGGCTGAGGCAGGAGGATCGCTTGAGCCTAGGAGTTTGAGGTTGCTGTGAGCTAGGCTGATGCCACAGCACTCTAGCCCGGGCAACAGAGTGAGACTGTTTTAAAAAAAAAAAAAAAAAAAAAAGACCCTCATCTGGTTCCTCTCCAGTCTCTGGCGGCTGCCCCCGCAGAACTTGGCCCTCGTCCAGCCATCATCTGTAGGCCGCCCCTCATCTGCCTCCACTAACTCGGTGTTTGGTCTCAGGCCCCACCTCCTTTGTTTCGTCACTCGGGGGCTTACCCCCAGGTAGCCATTGCCCCGAGGGAGGGGCCCTCAGCAGAGATACCGCCATCCGCTGCCGTCACCATGGCGACTGTTGCAACGCCCCGCCTCTTCACCCGAGGAAAGCCACCGCTGAACCCGTCACCATGGAAACGAACTCTTTGGCGCCTTCGCGCGCACTGGCCTCGCCCTGCTGTGTGGACAGGGGCGGAGCGAAACGAAGTAAGGGCGGGATTAATGACTTTGAGACCACGCCCCCTCCCAAGAAGGCCCCACCCCGTGCGTAGTACTGCCCCTGTCTTCCTTCCTGGCTGCTCTTCGGCGGGGCGGGGCGGGGCGGGGCGGGGGAAGGGGCTCCCGGGCTTCTCAGGGTGACCCGCTCCGGGAGCTCCTTCTCGCCTAGCCCCAGCCCCCGGCCTTTCAGTTGCGGTTACATCCGAGCGAGGGGTTCAGAGGACGCTGTAAGGTCCCCTCCGCTTTTCCTTTGCCCTCTATCGCTGTGCAGTCACTCATTCAGCAGACATTTATGCAGGTGCCAGGCGCTCCTCCCCAGGTCTCCGTTACTCTGGCTTTTCTCTAATACAATTTTAAAGTTTCATTCATTTCTCAGGCTCTTGGGGGGCGCACTATGGCGTGCGTTTTCTTCTCCTGTTTCTTCCTTCCCGATGTCTTCCTTGGCGGGCCTCTCCCGTCCGTTTCTCCTCGTCTTCCCACTCCTCCAACTACCCAAGACCCGATGATTCTTGGACAGTTTGGGCGGTAGCAGGGAGCCCGACTTCAGGGCCGCGCCCCGAACCTCCAGACGGGAAATTAGAACAGGTGGTGTCGTTCCTGGACGCCGAGGACCTTCCATCGCCCAACGACCCTAAAAGTAAAAACTCTGAGTCTCTGGGATTCTGCCACTGACCTGGCGAGGTGGGGACGGAGCAGGCGAGGCGGGGAAGCCCAGCGGGTCCCCAGCGCGGGGACCGGGCGCCTGTGGCCCAGGGCTCCGAATCCGCTGGGAGCGATGGCGGCACTACAGCGCCACCTGCCGGGTGTCCGCCGGGGCCCGACGCTGAGGTCCGTAGTGCGGATCGCGCTTCCCAGGTTTCCTGCGGAGACCAGCGGAGCGAGGCGGGGGCCGCCCCCGCGTCCTCCCGGAGCTCTGAGGAGCAGTCAGGCGCGGAGAGCGAACGCGCAGCGCCAGGTCCCGTGGGCGCCGGAGGTCAGACCACTGGCTCGCAGCTGGGCGTAGGCGGGGCAAGAGAAAAGGGGATGGGGTGGAGGAAGGCGCTGGGTTCCGGAACCCCAACGGGCACCCGCTGAGTACGGGTAGGTGGGATTCAGGTGTCCTCGCTTTTGGATGTCTGACAGCACCACCTCTTTCCCATCTTGGAAAATGGTCCCACTAATCATGCTTTTGTGCAAGCCTGACCCCTTCCCTCACTCTGCGTTCAGCTAACACCAAACGTGTCTAGTCTTTCTTCTAATGTATGTCAGACCGTCGCCAGGCCGCAGAGTCCTCGCCTCTCTTCTGCTAGGTCAGGCCGCCATCTTGTGACCGGACTCAGGAACAGCTTCCTATTTCCCGGCCTCCACTCCTAACCCTTTTATTCTCCAGCGTACAGCACGGTAATCTTTTACAAACAGAAATCTGATCATGTTATTCCTGTGCTGAGATCCCTTTGGCCAGTGGTTTCCACCGTCCGGGTGCTCCTGCCAGTTTGCCCTCCCCCCGGTCATTGCTTGTTGACTTGCCTCCCCCACTAGACTGTATGTACCCTGTGCGGGGACTGTGTGCACTGTTGTATTCCCAACACCTGATGCAGGGACTGAATAAACGTCTGTCGAATGACCATGAAAGAAATTTCCCCCTCGTTCTCCTTTGCTGGTCCTCTGCCCCCAAGCCAGGATGTTATCCCCCAGAGTGGTTGTGGGTGAGGACACTCTGTCCCTCTGGCTGCTCTGGCACTGATTTTCACCCTGTACTGGTGTTGCCTCTCCCCTTCCTCTTGGCTAACCTCTCTTCCACCAATATAAGCCCAAACTAGAGGCCAGTGGGCAGTCATGTGTTTCATGGCAGGCCCTGCAGGGAGCTGGAGTCTGGAGCCCCTGGGCCCCCGCAGAACCCTCCAAGGCCTGTACGTGGTCCTCCTAATAGTGCTGGTCATGATGAGCTTGGTGTTTGGTAAGTGGCTCCAAGGGGTCAGAAGGGTCTCCTGGCCTGCTGGATGGAGAAACCCACAGACACCAAGCGTTTGGGTACATCTTCCCAAGATGCTCAGGTAAACCCAGGCAGGAGGAAAGATGGGATGGGTAGGTTTAGTGGGAAAATGTCTGGGGACTGCTAATGGACTGATGTTCACCCTGAGGGAGATTTCTAGCGACCACCCCAGGTCTATCTCACTCCACAGCAGTGACCTGAATGGAGATACTGAAGGGATCTTCTCCAAATCTGAGGGCAACAGCATAGGGAGGGTTGGGGAGCATGCTAGATGACAGAACCAGAACCCATAGGGTGGAACAAGACTGAATCCAGCTGGTATCCTCCTCACTTGGCTGCAAAGCACCATCTACAGAGAAACAGGACTCACAGTGTTGAGAATTTGCCTCTGCCTCACACCAAGTGCTCTGCTGGGTCTGGGGGTTCATTAATATGTGGTCTGGGCCTAGGGCCAGAGGAAGAGGGAGATGTATAAGCATGCAGTTGGGGAGGGAAGAGGAGAATGGGGGCTTTGGTGGACAAAGTTTAATGAGTCTGTCCAGCATAGGATCACCAAAATCAAAGAATGCAGCCCCTGGCTGCGTGAAGTCTCCTGTCTACACGAAGCAGAGACCCTTTCTGTCCTGTGATGCACTCTTTTTACTTTTGAATATTATAGATTAAGAAAAGCATGTTCAAAAGAGAGTCCAGGAGGGTGCGGGATTGCCCTAACAGGGCTGCCCAGGGCTGGAATGGGCTGCCTCAGCCTAAGCTTTGAAGTTAGAGGCTTGCAGAGTGCTGGGCAGATGTTAGCCCCTCAAATACTTGTTGAATGAATGAATGAGTGAATTAATTAACGAGTTCCTCATCTCTGGTGATATAAGAGCAGAGAAGGGAGATTTTAATGAGGACCAAACTTCTGATGACCTGGCTTTGAAGAATTGGTGACTTCATGGTTTTCTGAGTTGGGGAGGTGGGGAGGGAACAGCGGCGCTGACCAGCCTGGAATCAGGTGGGGGTGGGGTCAGTGCTTCTCTGTATTCTAGGTAAGCTTGTTCCTGTCAATCAGGAGCCCCCTCAACCACATCAGTTCCCCAAATACCTGCGCTGCTATCGATGCCTCTTGGAGACCGAGGAGTTGGGGTGCCTCCTGGGGTCTGACATCTGCCTCACCCCGGCTGGCAGCAGCTGCATCACGCTCCACATAAAAAACAGTAAGCGGCCTTCTCCCGCCACGCACCCACCCTCTCCCGAACTGCACCTCTCCCAGCCTCCTAAGCTGCACCCCAAGTCTTGTTCCCACAACCCTCAGACACTATCCCATCCTTGTCTCTCTTTCCTTTCCTTCAGAGCCTGTCTCCACCTTTACCCCCTTCCCTCCTCAGCTCGTCGCTGACTGGCTTCCACCCTCTCACAGTGAGGCGACGCTTGACCTCTGCAGACACCTGGCCTGTCCTCAAGCTGCCCGCGCCCCCATCTGTCAGTGCAGTTCCTGCCGGTGTCGCTGTCCTGCATCTTCCGCTGCGTCTTCAGTCTCCTTCGCTGAGTCTTGCTTTATTCTCCCTGATGCTTGGCGGCTCACGGTAACCAAGGTTTTGTCCTGAGCCGTCTTCCTACATCACACACTCTCCCCCGAGGATTTTTATCTGCTTCCCTGGCTTCCACCAGCAGCCACATACTGCTTCCTCCTGAATCTGAATGTTGCACCAACCACTCTCCTCATGTCCAATCATCCACTGGACATCTCTGTCTCATTTTCAACTTGCCAAAAATTGACTTCATTTCCTCCTTCCTCATACCTGCTCTTCCACCTGATCGCCTGCGTGTTTAAAGTTCACGAAAACATAACACAATACATGCCAGGCATTGTTCTAAACATTTGCAATCCTCTGAGGCAAGCATTATTATTACCTTCATTTGGCAGATGAGGAAACAGGTGCAGAAAGGTCTTGCCCGAGTTTCACAGAAGCGGAGCTAGACTTGGTGGTGGCTCCAGAGATGGTGCTCTCAAAAACTAGTGCATGAAGCTGCCTTCATTCAGATCCTTTCATTAGACTTTTAAAATAGCTGATGGTTTGAATTTCAAAGTATATAATACAAGGTATCAAAGCAAAGTCTCCCTTCCCCTCCTGCCACAATTCACCTGGCTGCCGTGCGCATATAACCAACCACTTTTTACTTTTTGGGCTATACTTCCTGCGATCATTTTTGCGCACTCCACCGTACGCAAGTATACTGTTTACTCTTTTCTCACCTCTTCCCCACCGCCAAACAGCAGACCACTGTGAGCACTGTTCTGCTTGCTTTTGAAACTTAGCAGTTAGGGGAACTAATGTTTCCATGTCAGTTTGTAAGGAGCTTCCTTGTCCTGTTGACCTGCTGCACGGTGCTCCATGGCAAGGGCATGTCAGAGCTGACTTCATCCCACCATTACTGGGCATTTAAGTTACTTCTAATTTTTTATTCTCTCAAGCAGGGCAGCCGTGAACATCCCTCTACATAACTTATTGGGACATGGGCACAAAGATTTTTTTCCTCCTCTAATATATATAATAGCAGCAGATATATTATTCTTTTACTTTTGGTCTAGAAAATAAATGACAAACATCTCCTTTTTGCAATCCAACCTTCAAAATATTTCCTCAATTTTTTCTTGCACGGTTCCACATGCTGGTTCTCCCCACTTGGCTTTGTAAGTCCTAACTCCCCCTCCAACCATGGACATTTCAAATGGTTCTGTCCCTGCTGCCTTCCCCTTGGAACTTCTGCGGAGTTCCATGGCCAGTAACTCACCGGGCACTCCACTCCCCATCCTTGCCCAATTCTAGGAATCTTTTCTTTTTCTTTTTCTTTTTATTGGTCCAGGGCAGGCTGCGGGGAGTGAGGGGAGGAGAGGGTTTGGGGCTCTGCCCTGGGACCTCCATGTCACCGGTGCTTGTGGTTCCCCCCAGGCAGCGGTTCTGATGTCATGGTGAGCGACTGCCGCAGCAAGGAGCAGATGAGTGATTGTTCATACACCCGCACGTCCCCAGTGTTTGGCTTCTGGATATTCTCTCAATGCTGCTTTCTGGATTTCTGCAATGACCCTCAAAACAGAGCACTCTTATAGTCCTTAGAACAACTGCGGAGACCTTGGGGTAAAATTCCACGTTTCTGGCATTCTCCTGACTTCTACCTGGGCTCCGCCAGGACAACTTCCAGTCCCTCATACCAGCCCCCTCTGCCTCCCTCGTCACTGGACCCGAGTCTTACCTCTCTTCCTCTTGGTTGACACCCTTCAACACCCCAATTCCCAGTCTGTCTCCCTTTGCCCCAACCCAGGCTCCCTCTTTTGCCCCAAGTCCCCAGGTATTCCTTCAAAATAAACTGGTGTGCATACTGGTTTGTCTCTCTCTTCTGGTGGAGGTGGAGGCTGAGGGAGGTGGGCCTGACTGCCCCATCGTGGGGGCAGGTAAGGGCTCCCAGCTCTGCTGAGCTCTGCTTCTGCCCGGCCTTGGCATTTGACTCAGCTCTAGGCACAAAAAGGTGAAGAGGAAGTGGAAACCCTGCAGTGGTGAAGGCCAGGTTAGTGGGCATCCTTGGAAGTGCTGTGGGACCAGAGCTGCGCGGGGCCTGGAGGGAGGTCCAGAGGGCTGTGTTGGCGGGAGGGGGCTGCGGAAGGATCAAGCCCAGGGAGGAAGGGGTGGGCAAGAGGCCACTCTGGAGGAGACGTTAGACCTGGTGGAGCCCTTGTCTCTGATTCCCGGGCTCACCTTCCCTCTTCAAGCACCTTGGCAAGTCACTCCTCAATTTCAAGCCAGGTTCCTCAGCCTCTGAGCCTGTCTTTCGGTTTGACCTGCTAGACCTGTATAACCTTGGGCGTTCCTCTGTCTTGCTCATCAGAGGTCATGGGGAAAGGTGGACCTAGCAAAGTGAGGGGGAACATTTGTAACTCTTTAAACCTCCAACTACCTCATGACCTAAAAATTAACGTTGGTTTGGTGTCTTCTGTCAGAATACGGGCCACAGAGATGTTATATTATGCGTGCAAAACGTTGTGTAGGTAGGGGTATATGTTGCGTAATGCCATTTCCATCCAGCACACAGACAAACTCACCTGAGCTGCCCCAAGTCAGGACAGTGGCTACCCCTGAGAGTTGAGAGGAGTGCCTGGGAAGGGGCAAGAAGGCAGCTTTGGGTGCTGATAACGCAGGTGTGTAGTTTACAAAAGTCCATCTCATGATATGTGCAAGTTCCTGAATGTTTTGCCAAAAAGGTTTGAAAATAGCCTGGCTGGGTGCAGCAGCACGCATCTGTACTCCCAGACACTTAGGAGACTGAGGCTGGAGGACTGCTTGAGGCTGGGAGTTCAAGGCCAGTCAGGACAACACAACTAGACCCTGTCTCTAAAAATAAAGAGGACAAAAAATTGTGTGCATTTGACTCTAAGAAACATGTATTTTTTAAGGGGTGGGGAGGAAGGCTGTAACTTCACCTGTGTATACACATTGACATGTGTTTTCTATGAGGTGCTACCCCTACTTGACAGGTGGCTAAAGTGAGGCTGAGACTGACTTACCCAAGTGGCAAAGGAGCTGGGATTGCCCCCCACCCCTCACGCCCAGCCATAAAGCTCTTCTGCTTTCCAGAAAAAGGTTTCTAACCCCAGCAACAGGCTGCAAGACTCGGAAGGGCAGACACCTGGCTGCACTCATCCAGGAGTCCTGGCGCTCAGCACTGGGCCTGGCTGAGTATGTGTCTAGTGTTTATTGAATATATAGGAAAGGATGAGTTGTATCCAGCACTGCTACACAATTGCAATTTTTCAAAAGTAAAATAGTAAAAATGAAAATCCAAATATTGCAGCCCCAGCTGGGCCCTCTTGCTCCTCAACCTGGACCCCCACGGGGGGAGGGGGGAGTCCTGGGTGCCAGGGTCCTTGAGAACTAGGGACCAGCAGGAGACCAGGTCCCTCAGTACCAGGTGACTTTGGGATGCAGGTCTTGGCTCCTGGGTCTTTCTGGTTTAAAGTTTTCTCTTTTCTCTTAGGTGAAAAAACTTGGCATCAGCAGGGTTTAACTTTCTAGGTTTTGTACCGTGTGTTTATGGTTGGGAGGAGTCACAGTCCTCATGCTTTGATGTCTAGGTCAGCAGAGGGTGGGGAAGGATGTGGGCCCTTTGGAGCAGGCGCTCAGGAAGGCACAAGGCCAAATGGAGTGGGCAAGGCTCTGCAATCCTGTTTGAATCCCACACCCAATCAACTCTCTAACCTGTTTATACCTGTCCACATCTGGGCCTGACCCCATAAACAATGTGACACAGATTTAGCCCAGTCCCAGTTTATTGTGGAGGAAAACGGGGGATGTGGGGCAGAGCAGGACAGACTCCCCTCTCCTCTCACCAGACCCCTATGGAGGTGGGTGTCAGGACACAGTGAGGTGAAATGGGGCTGAGGAGGCCAGAGACTGTAATAAGAGAGGACACAAGGCAGGAGACCAGGCCAGGGGAGGGGATGGTGGAGACAGTCAGGCAGGGACACCAGGCTGCCAACTCAGGAAATATACACAGAAGTCTACCCCTCATCCTTCTTGCTGCAAGTTCAGTCTGGTACCAGATCTTTTTTTTTTTTTTTTTTTGAGACAGTCTTGCTTTGTTCCCGGGCTAGAGTGAGTGCCATGGTGTCAGCCTAGCTCACAGCAACTCCTGGGCTTAAGCGATCCTACCGCCTCAGCCTCCCGAGTAGCTGGGACTACAGGCATGCACCACCATGCCCGGCTAATTTTTTCTATATATATTTTAGTTGGCCAGATAATTTCTTTCTATTTTTAGTAGAGACGGGGTCTCGCTCTTGCTCAGGCTGGTCTCGAACTCCTGACCTTGAGCGATCCACCCGCCTCGGCCTCCCAGAGTGCTAGGATTACAGGCGTGAGCCACCGCGCCCGGCCTGGTACCAGATCTTAAGAGGTAGATCTTAACAGAAGTGGCAGGTGACCAGATTGAGAGGGGATGATGAACACTCAGATAATGGGAAAGAGATGAGGAAATCACTGTGCCTTTCCCAGGTCAGCCTGGGCAGAATCCACACTTGAGACTCTTTTCTAGGAGGAGGAACAGCACCAGGGTTCAGGGGAGGGAGTTAAACCAAAGCCATATAGATGCTGGAGCACAAAGGAGGGAGGCCTAAGCAATCACAGGGACCAAAGAATGTGGGTGTTCTCAGAGAGGGCAGTGCAGGATGCTGGGATGTTAGGGAGGGATGCTAGAACGGGGTGCAATCTGGGAAGAGTAAGGCGTCAGAGTCCAGCCTGGGGAAGAACCAAAAGTCCCGAACTGTTGAGGAACAAGTACATGTGGCGCAGGGCAGCAATGGACAAGCCCAGGTTCAGGGGTAGGGTGGCCAGGGGGTCCAGGGCTTCAGGCTCCTTCCCAGCATGGAAGCTGGGGAGGGGCAGTGAGAGGTTGAGGGCCTGGTAGAACCACTGGATCTGGGAGTCAGACAGAGGCGAGGTCAGGGACTTGTCAGAGGGCCCAGGCAGGAAGCTCTGGAGCTGGGGGCTGGACCAGGAGTTGCAGTAATCGTACTGGCAGCACTGGGCCTGATACCAGTACTCTGAGAAGTAGGTGTTACGTTTCTCTTGGCAGCGGTAGGAATTGTGCTGTCCACAGCCGCGGACATTGAAGCGAACCTTGATATCTGAAGGAGAGGGGACAGGTAATAACCCTGCTAATGGCCTCCCGCGGTCCCCAAACATGGCACGCCTGCCACTGACTCTCCTCATCCCTTACCCAGACCTGGTTTCTACCCCAGACTCCTTCAGAAGAGGCTAGAAAAATTAGCTCAGCTGGTTCCCCAGAACCCCAACCCCTCCCTCCAAGATCCTTCTCTCTTCTTGTACGGCAGGCCCCGAGGAGCCCTCATCTGTGAAAGGAGATCACGCCATAGGCTGCCCCACCAGCAGGCCCTCCCTGGGACTTTACTCACCATAATAGATGGAGATCACCATGCACGGGGAGGAGCTGCCGACGGTGCACTTCTCCGAGCCCGAAATGCATCCTACAGAAGGGTCTTCTAAGAGGCAGAAGTGGCAGGTCCGGATGTCAGGAGCAGGAGCTGGGGAGGCAAAGGAATGGGAGCACTGGCCCACTCCTAAATCCCAAGCCCCGTAGGAACCCCCGAAGGCCTAGGTCCACCCCCTCCCTGGACTCAGACACCCCTTCCACCCTGCCCCTGGGCCCCACTTACTTACCCTTTCCCACCGTGAAGCCCACCATGACCAGCACACCTATAAGCACACGGGCTTCTGTGATGGAATTCCGGGGAGGAGAGCAGTTCCTGGGGGATGCCCTGAAACCCCGCGTTCCCATGACCATGATCCTTAATCCGAGCTCCAGGGTGGTTTCGACAGGCAGCCTGAGCAGGAGCTGCTGTGAGTGCAGAGCTATATTCCTGCCTGGGGCAGGAAGTTATTACCTTGGCAGGAGGGACGGCGTGTCCTCACCCACAAGGTCTGGTTCCTGAGTGTGGGTGCCATGGCCCAGACAGGGGTAACACCAGGGCACCACCTGGGTTTTACCCCGTTGTCTACCTTTGTCCTGCATGCCCCTTGACGACCTATTTCCTCTCCTCGAGTCCATAGATTAGTGTCTATCTCTGCCACCATCTGTTGTCCTCTCCCTGCAATAGGACCAGTCCCCATTGTGCTGGGATAAGCTCAGGGAACCAAATGTCCACATCCTTCTGCGGGGAGCTCAGCAGGGGGCACACAGACACCACTGGGCCTGTGTCCCTCTCTCCACCCCTTACAGTTGTTTACTTTAGGACTATTTTCCCTTTAAAACCAAAACTGGAAGATAGCGTTGCTAATGAAGACCCTTAAAATATTAATATAAACAGACAGTCGTAGGTACTTACAGAGAACAATTATTTAGTCTGTGAATCCTGATTTTTCTCTTTTCCTTCTGACCTTGCACTTCCCCACACCCAGTCGTAGGAATTCTGCCTGCTTTATACTAAAAACATCACCCAAATCCACCAGACACAAATCCATCCTGTTTTTCAACGTGGGGAGGGAGGGTGGGCCGAGCCATGAGGGCCCTTGGGGTCCAGCACACCACCACCTTCCCTTCCCCAACCACAAGCAGCCGCAGACTAGCTCACAGCCTTTTCTTCCACTTTATTTCATATTCCCACCAAAAACAGGACTCCTTTAATTTAAACTAAAAACGATAGAGGGTTCCTGAAAGGGTGGCAGCAAAGGAAACAAGGTGTCAAAGACTGAGGGACAGGTAGAGTGGGCAATCAGCGAATCGTCTTGACCGGGCTCTTGAAGTTGCTGGCGGCTTGGAGCTGCAGCTGGTAGGCCATTGGATGGATCTTGAAACCGTAGAGCCTGGGCAGGGACGGCGGTCGGAGAGGCAGCAGTGTCAGTCCCACCCAGGCCCTGCCAGTGGCCTGCATTCCCACCATCCCACCCAGCTCCTCCATGGCCTGCTCAGAGCTTAAGGGCAGTGGTTTCCAACCTATTCGCTCAGGAATATTTGGAAACTTATCTTAAACATCCATTAAAACCCAAATACTGGATACCAGGAGATATGCACCAGTATCTGTTTCAATATAAAACCGAACCTTTCTACCCCACACCAGGGTAAAAACGATGCTCTGGGGAGATGAACGAGGCCTAACCTGTGGCTCTGAGGATCCCAGGATGGTTGACAATAAGAACTATTACTTAAATGGTGCTTCAAGCACCATACAGTCTAAAGAACCCACACATCTAAAGACGCTTTGTCAGGCGAGTATTGTCATCATCCTTATTTTATGAGAAAACTGAAGCACAAATAACTTTCCCACAGTCACTCAGAAGGAAGACGCCCTAGCTTTGAGAAAAGCAGGCCTTAAGAAAGGGCCACGTTCTGTCCTCCCTTCTCTCTGGGGGACCTTGGGCCTTTCCTTTGACCCTTAATTAACTCCGTCCCTGCTCCCCACCTGGGCACAAACTGGTTGGCGGGTCGCTTGGGTCGGTACTCGGGATGCACCATGAAGAGCATGTGAGGGAAACCAGTGCCGAAGTAGGCGCCATCCGTGTGATGGTGCCTCGATGACTTGGGTGTGTACACATCCATGCACTTGGGGCAGTAGAGCTTCACCATGGCCTCGCCAGGGATGTCCGAAAGGCCTGGGAGACAGCCAGACTCAGCAGGCAGGCACCCCTCAACCCCGCCCAACCCCCCCAGGACTCAGGCGCCAACTTGCTGAGCCCCACCTACTTTCCAGAAGACCGCCACACAGTGCCGTCCTCTCCCTTCCTCAACACTCACCGATCGGAAGCATTGGCTGGTTCTCACAGTACACACGCGGACAGTAGCCAAAGTCTCCCTGCTGGTACTTTTCCAGCTGAGGTGAATAAAAAGGAAGCAGTTGGCAGGTAGGTGTGAAGAGAAAAGACAACTCCCTCCTCAGCCCAACCCATGTCACTCTGTACCCTACTTTTGTCACCTCTGTCCAGAGGCCCCTTCTTTGGCCCAAATGGACCCTCAGACTCCTCTGCTGCCTTTCCTCCAGTTAGGCGGGCTACAGACCGTTGGAGCCATTCACTATTTGTTCCTCGAAGAAGAGGCAGTCTGTAACAACTCCCTGTCCAGGGTCACATCTCCCTCCCTGAAAACACCCCCTTCAGGATGACCCCCAATCGGGATTCAATTCCCAGGCCCAGGGTCTGGGGTTCCTCCCCTCTTCTCAGCTAGACTCCTTGACGGCGTTGAAACGTGACTTCTTGCTGCAGGAGTCTCTGTTTCCCTCACTGCCGTCAGGAGACGAGTGAGAGCACAGAAGCCTCACCATCTGGGCGATGCCACGGTTGGTGAGGATGTAGCGGGCGTGGATCAATCCATAAAGCATCTCAGCTGCCTGCTCAATCAGGTCACTCTGGTTGGGGTTGTCTTCAAGCTCTTCATCTGAAACACGGCCCAGCCAAATGCAACCACTTATTTTTCAGCTTTCCTATGTGCCCTGCCCACCCCTGGGGGCTGCAGCTACTATTTGCTCAGCACCCATCTTTGAGCCTCACCCCATCTACCATCTGGGCACGTGACCCAGAAACCTGGGCCTCTGACCCTTCCATCAGCCCAAGGCAGCTCTGCCTTTTCTCGACCCCTCTTCAGCCTCTGCTCTCTTCTCTCCCTCCCAACACGTAAATGCAAGGATCTCAATGCAGAAGGTAGAGCTCTAGACTGCAAGGTGCAAGGCAGGAGAAAGAGACAGTAAACGAGACCCAAGAGGAAACTGGCATTGTGGAACACAGCTGAATTACAGATTCAGAAAGTGTGGAACAAGTGACATAAGTCACAAAACTAGACAAGAGCCAGGTGGGGGATCAAAAGAAACCATGGGATTTTGGGTTAAGGTAGTCACAGAAGCAAAGGAAACTTAAAAATTCAAGAATCAAGTGAATAGCAGTTTGAAGAGGGGGGAAAAAAAGTGTGCACACACACACACACACACACACGGCCCCAGCCCTCAGCATGTCTCACCAGGCTCCAGGTCCAAGATCATGTCTAGAGCTTGTCGATAGTGAGGCACCTGCTCATTGAGTCCAGTGAGATTAAATTTGTCCTGAATGTAGTCTTCATCCACCTGTCAGGACATGGAAGTCAAGAGGGAACCCAAATCGAAACCCCCAGCTTTGAACATGGGCAAGATGCTCTAACTGAAGCCTTGTCCTCAACACAACTGTATCCATTTCCCTGGTTTCCCACTCCCAACTCAGCAGGAGTACTTTAGTCTCTCTCCTCGGTTCACCTATACTCCCTCCATAAGAGCTTTGGCTTTTCTACAGATAAGCAGATACAGCAATCTTCTTCTTGAGAGAAATACTCTTTCCAAGATCCCTGTTCCTACTCCTGCCCTCCATCTCTAGGAACCAGTTTTGTCCTCTCCGTAGGGACAGCTGGCTCTCTGTGGAAGGTAGAAGCTCAACAGCTTGGTTGCTAAAGGCAGTTGGAATCCCTCACATTAACACACAGCTTTGGCCGGGCGCAGTGGCTCACGCCTGTAATCCTAGCACTCTGGGAGGCCGAGGCAGGAGGATGGCTTAGAGGTCAGGAGTTTGAGACCAGCCTGAGCAAGAACTAGACCCCATCTCTACTGAAAATAGAAAAATTAGCCAGGCATGGTGGTACACACCTGTAGTCCCAGCTACTCGGGAGGCTAAGGCAGGAGGATCACTTGAGCTTAGGAGTTGGAGATTGCTGTGAGCTAGGGCACTCTACCCTGGGCAACAGAGCGAGGCTGTGTCTCAAAAACAAACAAAAGCACAGCTTTGCACATAACAAAACATCTTAACATGTGGTATGTCAATTCTCCTAACAGACACCTGAGATAGGTACCAGTGCCACTCCAGTAATAAAAAGAAGACACAAATTGACTAGTCCAGTGTTATATTGCTAGAGGGTGGGAGGGTTGGGATTTGAGCCCTGGTTTTGCTGTTTCATCACAGGTTAGTGGGGGGTTATTGAGGGAACCCTTCCTTTACAGGAAGGAGTTTCCATGTAGCATGTAAGACAAATGTGTAGAGGATGAATACGGAAGAGAACATCTGGCCAGAGAATAGGTGGAGCTAGCAAGTAGGGAGTTTGAAGAGAACTCACTTCACAGAAGAATTCATTGCCACGGAGCCCACAGAACCAGGAA
Organism: Eulemur rufifrons; assembly: GCF_041146395.1. NCBI lineage: Eukaryota > Metazoa > Chordata > Mammalia > Primates > Lemuridae > Eulemur > Eulemur rufifrons. The sequence goes on along the minus strand of NC_090997.1, from coordinate 2,479,129 downwards.
ATCCAGGACACCTCCTCTGAGCTGCTCATCTTCACGTCAGCTGGGAAAAAAAGAGTGTAAGTGAAGCCCAAGCACTCCCTCCCTGCCTCTGATATCCTCCCTCCTCCCACACTGCCCTCCAACCATGGAAGAATTTGGGGCCACCCTTTCTTAAAGGATCCCAGGCTCTAAAGCACCCCTCTTCAGCTCCTCTTATTTACACCTCAGCCCCTTTTCTCTGAAGTTAGAAATTCTTCGGGGGTCTCACCACTTGTGCCAGGCCCAAGTCCCAACCCTGCCATCTGCAGTCCTGCCCACATCCCTGGCGCTTCTGAAGGCCAGGCCCCTCTCCCCTGTGTCAACTCCGGCAGGGTCCTCGGCTCAGGCTCCCTGCAACTGCAGGCTCTGCATGTCCCCGGAACCTTTCCCAAGGGTTTCGAAGTTTACCATTCCCAAGCAAGAGCTGGGCCCCTCCTTTTCTCACGACCTGGGGGTAGCCGTCAGGTACCTTTCACAGGAGTCTCCACATCCCGCCTCAACCCATCAGGCCACCCCTCCCTCTCCGATGCCCGACCAGGTCTCTTCCTTCCCCGCCCCCACATCAAAGCGCGAAGACCCCATGTGCCGCGCCCAGCGACAAGGGACTCGGCGCGGCGACGACCTCAGACTCACCGGCTGGACGGGGACCGGGACTGGGGTGGGGGAGGGGAGTTGCTACTTCAAGGAACAGCTGCGACCGCTAGAGTTCAGGCCGCGGACCCGACAGCGGCAGGCGAAGTGGGGTGGGGGTAGTGGAAATTGGAGAGGGCGGGGAAGGGCGCAACACGCAAGCGCCAAGGGTCGGGCGCCGCGGTGAACGCTGGGATGTGGGGTCCCCGGTAGGGAGAGAAACTGGTGAAACGACGGAAAAGCGAACTACGAATCCCAGGATGGCCCGCGCATGACCCTGGTGCCGCGAGGCCTCGGAGGACGGCGCCTGGGACGGGGCGCAACGAGGCCCCACCGGAAGCGGAAGCCAAGTTTAGCGCTCGGGGACGGGGAGCTTGGGAAAGATAGTAGAGTGCTCACTGGACCAAGGGGCCGTGAGGGGGCGGGGAAAGGAGCGCTCCGGGACGGATGTCTCCCTGCAGCTTCCCTCACGCCGTTCCCATCTGGTCCTGGCGCAGCGCTGCTGCCCAGGGTCTAACCCCATCCCCGGCCAGTCCACTGGGTCCTTATCGTCTGTCGAGCCCCTGGTCCGACTCAGGCCCGCCACCGGAGACCACGACGTAGCCCATGTTTCACCCCGGCCCCAGCCCGGGCCTCCTTAGGCGGGAGGTGCGGCTGGGCTCCGTGCTGAGACCTGGACTGGATGTGCTGGGCTGAGCTTAAGCGGTGTGAAAATCGGAACGGCCCAATGCGCTAACCTGAGGTGGCGCCAGCCATTCTGCTGCTCGTCCCCTTGCACTTCTCCATTTCCTTTTAGGCTCTAAGTGTAACCTTCGAACCGTGGTCAGGGTAACGGTGAGGGGTAGCGTGACGTTATTTCACTTAACAGCTTCTCGGCATTCCACAGGTTTCCTTCCGCCTCCTCAGGGCCTTTCTTAACCCAGAGAGTGGTTTCCCAGCTCCAGAAAATGAGTTTGGAGCGGGGGCCACGTTGAGGAAGGCGAAGGGCATTGTGGGGGCGTTATGTAAAAGTAGGATCCCAACTGACAGACCCTTCCTGGTGCTCGCGCTGCCTGGGCACGCGGTGCTTCCGCCTATGCTATAGGAAAGGTTCCAGGGCGGGAAACTGAACTCGGCGCCGTGCGCGCGCCTGCGCGCTCAAGTAATGTGGGTGGTGAGTTTTTTTTTTTGTTGTTGTTGTTGCCACGCATGCGTCTTCCTGCCGTCAAGCTGTTTCAGTGTGTCAACTGTCTTGATTGGAATAGCGTCATTTTACCGTGCGGAAGCTACAAAGTAACGCAAACGGAAGCCTGTCTCCGAAATCTTCCGGAGAAGTGTCACGTCTGTTTTTGTTTAGGAAGAGGAAACCCCGAAATGGGATCGAGGAAGATTTAAAAGGTCAGGCTGATTTTTCTTTCTTTCTTCTTTTTCTTTTTTTTGAGACGGAGTCTCACTCTCTTGCCCGGGCTAGAGTGAGTGCCGTGGCGTCAGCCTAGCTCACAGCAACCTCCAACTCCTGGGCTCAAGCGATCCTCCTGCCTCAGCCTCCCAAGTAGCTGGGACTACAGGCATGCACCACCATGCCCGGCTAATTTTTCTATATATATTTTTAGCTGTCCAGCTAATTTCTTTCTATTTTTAGTAGAGACGGGGTCTCGCTCTTGCTCAGGCTGGTCTCGAACTCCTGAGCTCAAACGATCCGCCCGCCTCGGCCTGCCAGAGTGCTAGGATTACAGGCGTGAGCCACTGCGCCCGGCCCAGGCTCATTTTTCTTAATTGTATGTCTTAGGGGGTGGGAAAGTGGTTTCAGAGAGAGGCTGGTATTATTTATTGTTGGTGGGGTTTGGGGTGGGGGCGGAACGCGGGACCTCTGAACAACTGTCTCATGGAGTTTTCTTTAATAACTTTTATTAGGGGGCAGGGGCGGTTACTGTAGGGTTCTGTGTTTTTACACATGACCTCTGGCCCTTGCGCTGTGCAGCGTCCTAGGTGGTGGGGTCACTTTGGGGGCGAGAGGGTGTTTTTGACTCTCAGACTACTTTTCCTCATCCCAACAGGTTCTTAGAGGCGGCTTTGGTCACTGCAAGGGTCAAGAGGGGCTTGGCTTGCTTGTCTCATCCTCCTCTTGCCTAGTCTCCTTTTCTCAGTTCTCCCAAAAGCCATGTCCAGACCCTCCCTCATCAGCTTCACCCCAGCCACCGACCCTAGTGACCTCTGGAAGGATGGGCAACAGCAGCCACAGCCTGAGGAGCCAGAGCCCACCCTGGATGGAGCTGCAGCCCGAGCTTTCTATGAGGCCCTGATTGGGGATGAGACCAGTGCCCCTGAGCCCCGGAGATCTCAGCCTGCACCTGAACCTGCCAGGGAAAGAAAGAGGAAGAAAAGAAGAATGATGAGGGAGGCTACAGCAGAAACAGTGGCAGCAGGAACATCAAGACGACATGGACACAGAAGATCCCTTGAGGCCGAGGATAGGATGACCCAGTGCATACTGAGGGCAGCCCAGGAGGGGGACCTGGCAGAACTTCGAAGACTGTTGGAGCCCCATGAGGCAGGGGGAGCTGGGGGGAATATCAACGCTCGGGATGCCTTCTGGTGGACCCCCCTGATGTGTGCTGCCCGAGCAGGCCAGGGAGCAGCTGTGAGCTATCTTCTGGGCCGTGGGGCTGCCTGGGTAGGGGTCTGTGAGCTTGGTGGCAGGGATGCTGCTCAGCTGGCTGAAGAAGCTGGCTTCCCCGAGGTGGCCCAAATGGTCAGGGAAAGCCATGGAGAGACAAGGAGCCCAGAGAACCGGTGAGGAGAAACCTTAGCTCATACCCATCTTTCAATATAGTCTGCCCTTCCTAGCCACTCCATGCCAGAGGTCCCAGAACAGAGCTGAAGGGTTCTCTCTTCATCCTCCAGTGTGGGCTGATAAGGTAGTATAGTTGAGTGGTTATGAACGTGAGCTCCTTGGGTTTAAATCCTGATTGTATTTGGGCAAAAATTTGTCTACGTGTCACAGTTTCCTCATCTTAGAAATGAGGGTAATAGGCCGGGCGTTGTGGCTCACGCCTGTAACCCTAACACTTTGGGAGGCCGAGGCTAGAGGATCACTTGAGCCCAGGAGTTTGAGGTTGCTGTGAGCTAGGCTAACACCACGGCACTCTACTCAGGGCAACAGAGTGAGACTCTGTCTCAAAATAAATAAATAAAAAATAAAAAGGAACGGTAATAACAACTTTTTCATAGGGCTGTTTTTAGGATTCATTAGGTTAGTGTATATAAAATGCTAGAACAGTGCTTACCATATAGTATGCACTATAAATGTTAGCTATAGTCATTATTATTACTTTTTTTTTTTTTTTTTTTTTTGAGACAGAGTCTCGCTTTGTTGCCCGGGCTAGAGTGAGTGCCGTGGCGTCAGCCTAGCTCATAGCAACCTCAAACTCCTGGGCTTAAGCGATCCTACTGCCTCAGCCTCCCGAGTAGCTGGGACTACAGGCATGCGCCACCATGCCCGGCTAATTTTTTTTGTATATATATATTTCAGTTGTCCATATAATTTCTTTCTATTTTTAGTAGAGACGAGGTCTCACTCTTGCTCAGGCTGGTCTCGAACTCCTGACCTCGAGCGATCCACCCGCCTCGGCCTCCCAGAGTGCTAGGATTACAGGCGTGAGCCACCGCGCCCGGCCTATTATTACTTTTATTCCTCCTCTGCCAGAGAGCTTGTGAAGCCTGGTTACCATCTCTTCTCTCAACTATTCCCCTCACTGTTAAGTGGGGAGGGGCAGTTTGTTCCTTAGCAGAAAAGCTAGAAGGCTCCTGTCCTACCCTGCCAGCACCCTCTGAGGCCTTAACTCTTCCCCTTTCCCTTCCCCTGCCCTTAACCCTTTTTCTTCTTTCTCTGCAGGTCTCCGTCTCCTTCCCCCCAGTACTGTGAGACCTGTGACACCCACTTTCAAGATTCCAACCACCGCACATCCACTGCTCACCTGTTGTCATTGTCTAAGGGTCCCTGGCTCTCCCACCTTCCCCTTGGGGTGCCCACCTCCAGCCCAGGCTTTAAGCTGCTGCTGAAGGGAGGCTGGGAGCCAGGAATGGGGCTAGGACCCCGGGGCGAGGGCCGTGCCAACCCCATCCCCACTGTCCTCAAGAGGGACCAAGAAGGATTAGGCTACAGATCAGCACCCCAGCCCCGAGTCACACACTTCCCAGCTTGGGATACCCGGGCTGTGGCTGGGAGAGAGAGAGCCCCTCGGGTGGCAACACTGAGCCGGAGGGAAGAGAGACAGCGAGAGGAGAAGGACAGGGCCTGGGAGCGGGATCTGAGGACTTACATGAACCTTGAGTTCTGAGCGTGGTGAAATCTGATGACCCTGGTTTGCTGCTGAAGTCTGAACTTGGGTCTCTGACTCCTACCTCCTGGGATCTGCCCAAGTGCAGACCCTCATGTTTTGGTCAGTAGGCTCTGTTTTTGGGAGAGGGCGGAGAGTTGAAAAATAAATCACCCTTCTCTCTCTCTTGTGGTTTATTCACTTTTCTGGAAGCTGTTTTGAAGAAACCAAACATAAGTCTGGGTGCCACATGCAGGTACCACCTGAGCCAGAAGAGGCAGCCTTTCCAGGTGGCATGATAGGGTCTCCTCCCTGCCAGTCTGGGTTCACTTTCAGGTCCCACCCCCTGCTGGGAGTGCCCCGCTTGTTCTTTCAACCCTCCCCCGCCCCCACACACACAACCAGGAATTGCCCAGCTCCATGGGAGTCTCACCTCCCCCAGGAAGAGTCCCCTCACCACTCCAGCAATTCAGTCACTGATTTCACAAATGTTAGTTTATATACTACGTGCTAGGAATACCAATAAAAGACATTCCCAACCCTCAGGGAGCTCACAGCTGGAGAGGGACACAGCTTTGTGATCAAATGTGAGAGGAAGTCAGGGAAGGCCCTCAGGGATGGTAAGAGTGGGTAGGGTCTTGCTGAAGGAAGTCAGTGTGGTAGGAGGGCCTGAGATTATCCAGCCTATAGGCTGTTAGTTGAGCCGGGACCAGAACTCTGGCCTCCCAAATCTAAACTTTAAGTCGAGGTTCATTTCGCCTATTTGTCTATGCTTTTCTTTCCCACGCTTCCCCACCCCCAACTCTGGTGCTAAGCACATGGAGAGCTCACTGTGGTGAAATCCAGTAAGTAAAGTCCGCAGGGAAGGGCTGCTCTAGTCGCAATACTCCCCTCATCATTTTCCTTTTCTGGAAAAGCCTTTCATGAAATCACGGGTGCAAGATGGAATGATGACGGATGTGGAGAAGAATCCAAGGGTCAGGGGCTGTGGAGGGTGGGCGAGTTTAGGGGGTCTCTGGGGGGCGAAAATGCGGAGCTGGGCTTGTGTTCAGGTCCTGGCCATTGCTGAGCTAGGCTGGGCGGCCCGCGGTGCGGCGCGCGCTGACAGCGCGGGAGAACGGGGGCGGTCGATCCGCAGGGTCCGCCCAGCGAGCTGCGGCTCCGCCCCCGCCGGTCCGTCCCGTCCCGGTGCAGCTGCTTCCGGGCCCCGCGGCTCCAGGTGGCTCCGCGAGGCCGCGGCCCCACCGCTGGGCCCGGGAAGGGTCCCCGCGCACAGCGCCTGGACGCGTGGGTCCCCTGGTAGGCCTGCGCTTTGCCTCGGGATTGGGCTTTCCGAGGACATCTCAGTTCTGACCTTGCGGAGGCCGCACTCTATGCTGCGTGCTCTTGGGCTGGTCAGGCCACTTTGTAGGAATCATAGCTCCCTAAATCAAGAGACGAACGCTGCTGGCTGGAATTTGCTGGACACCTCCATACCACCTCCCAACAAAGAGAATTCCTATTTCTTGAACTCCCTTAGGGCAGCTGTTTAAGACTCCCCATATCCAGGAGCACCCAAGACCCGGGGCCACCTTCCTGCCTTCCTTCTTGGATGGAGCGCCACCTCTCCAGTTTCTGGGGCATCTGGCATCTCGAGGTGTGGCCTTGGTGAGTGAAACGTGGGGTGTTGCCTGCTGGGAAGGAAATCCGAAACAGAGGACCCTGGGAGGGGGAGACCCAGGCCTTGTCAGATCTGAGACTCTTGGAATGTTGTGTGTGTGGTGGGGGGAATGGTGACTGAATTTGGGTGTGCCTCCTTTCTTTATCCCCAAGCTGAAAAGCAAACAAGCCACTTGCCACACTGGAGACTGCATAGCCATTTAGGGAAGCGAGGAGCCGCTTCTGAATTCAGAATAGGACGGCATCACCAAGCAGATACCTATTCTGAGCTGGAAAAGACTCTGGCTTCTGAGGAGACCCTGAGAGTTTAAGCAGTGCTGGGAAGCAGCCCCAGTATTTGGGGGCTCATTAACACCCCAGCCATGTTCCTGCGACAGCTTGGTGGCTGGCTACCTCGCCCCTGGGGCCGCCGGAAACCAATGAGGCCTGACCCGCCTGCCCCAGAACTCAGACCGGTGGACAGCTCCCCTGAGAATTCAGGGAGTGACTGGGATAGTGCCCCAGAAACCATGGGAGATGTGAGGCCTCCCAAGACTAAGGACTCAGGCGTACTGAGGAGCTCTGGGGCTGCTTCAGAACCACACAGGGAGCCCCAAGTTGAGCAACTGGGGAGCAAAAGAATGGATTCCCTCAAGTGGGACAAGGCTGTCTCTAGCACTGAAGAGTCTGGGAGACTGGAGGCCGGAGGAGCCATTCCCAAACCCGGATGGGATGATGTGGATTCAGGTGGCACCAGGAGACCTGGGGTGTCCCCTGGCGGGGGACTGAGTGCCCCTGAGCCTGAAGTCCCAGTGGAGAAACCTGGCCGGCGTCAGAAGCTGCTGGGCTGGCTGCGGGGGGAACCAGGGGCTCCTCCACGGTACTTGGGGGGCCCAGAGGAGTGTCTGCAGATCTCCACCAACCTGACCCTGCATCTGCTGGAGCTGCTGGCCTCAGCCCTACTGGCGCTGTGCTCACGGCCGCTGTGGGCAGCCTTGGATGCACTGGGCCTGCGCGGACCGCTGGGCCTCTGGCTGCACGGGCTTCTGTCCTTTCTGGCTGCCCTACATGGGCTCCATGCTGTGCTGAGCCTGCTTACTGCCCACCCCCTGCACTTTGCCTGCCTCTTTGGCCTCCTACAGGCCCTGGTGCTGGCTGTCAGCCTCCGGGAGCCCAGTGGGGATGAGGAGGCCACTGACTGGGAGAATGAGGGGTTGGAAAGGGAGCGTGAGGAGCAGAGGAGAGACCCAGGAAAGGGGCTGTGACCGTGGGGTGGGGTGGGGTGGGGGCAAAGGGTGAAGACAGCGTGGCCTTTAGGGGCAGAGTGTGGGGTATGACCCAGATTGTAAGCATAGGGACCTCAGGGATGGGGAAGAAACCCCAGAATATGAGGGCACAGGGCCTCCCTTTATATACAGGAGAACAGAGCTATTCTGGATGTCTGTGTTTATGGACATCCTTGGGGCATCGCCCTTGGATTCACCAGCTGTTATTACTTTTTGCTTTTACATTTCTCCCACCTCAAGTTGTTTTTTTTCCACCTCTACTTTTTAAAAGCCAAAAACAGTAACACCAACAACAAAATAGTGTGGTGGTAGAGAATAAAGACCAAAAGGTCCTCTCTAACTTTCAAAACTCCCTAGGGGTGGAGGAGACCAGAGGCAGATAGACAGACTTCTGTGGTAAGAGGGTGGTTGGCAGACCTGACCCAAGGGATCCCTTGGATCTTGGGACCTGAGCCATCTAGGGAAGAGTGGGGCCGCTAGGCAAGTGGATTAGCAGGTCTGGATGGGGGCCCACAGGTGACAAGGAGCCTGCAGGGAGTATGTGGTGCTCATGGGAGCCAGAGGGGGTGGGGATGGTGCAGGCAGCACTGGCAGGAGGGCCAGCTCAGAAGGGTTGGCAGCTCAGACAGGCAGTATGGGGGAAGCACTGGCGCCTATAGTCCCCACTTGGGGGCTAGGGGTTTGCTCACTCAGCAATAAATAACTGTGTCACACCAAATCCTAAATATATCATTATAAAGTGAGAGTGACTGCCACTCAGTGTCCTTCCTGACGCCATCCAGCTGGGGATTTAGGTGGTAGAGGGTACAAGTGGATCTTGAAATGGAGGGAATGGGATTGATGTCTGGAGACAAACTCCAGAATGAGATGAGGATTGAAAAATCATCTTTATTATTCTTGAAGGGGAGTCAGGAGTCTCCAGCTTCTCCTCCCCCCAACAATTCAGCTCCCACCGTACCATCTGGGGACGTAGATGAAGTTACAGATCAGTTATTGGACAGCTCACAGGCCTCTGTGATGGGAGGAGGGAGAAAAGAAGAGGACAGAAAGGAAGTCCAGGGAGAGAAACAAGGTTGGTGGTAATGGGGTGGGGGAGAATGAGTTCCTTCATTCCCCTGTGTCAAAGGAGTGTCTGAGGCCTTTCCCCCTCCATGTCTGTCCCTCTGCCCTGTTTATCCACTGTAAACTCAGAAACCTCTTTTGAGTAACCCAGAGCCCATCCTGGCTCCCTAAGGTGACATCACAGCTCTTAGCCACATCCCTCTAGTGTCATCACAGCCTGTGACACATAGCCACTCTGGTGATGTCAGCCTTTGGCCATGCCCTCTAGTGACATCACATGAGCCTCTTTCATCCAACACCCCCAGAAGGCTTGGTGAGTCCTAGTCCTTTCCTATGAGATTTTAACCCCTCACCTTGATTCCTGGGAGTCAGTAGGAAGGCTTTGGAGTCTAAGCAGGAAGTCAGGGACTGGAATTCCTCCACACACTTCTCCGGAGGGTGTGGTGAGCGATCTGGAAGGGCAGCATGGGGCCAGGCCAGTCAAAGCCCCTGGTGAGGAGCTCATGGAAGTACCTACCCCTTCCTGGGATGTCATAGGGCCCAGAGTGAGGAGCTCCCCTGCCCCCTCGTTTCCCTCCAACCCTTCCTGCCTCACATCCTCACTCACTGTAGAGGAGAAAGCGCTGGTAACCCTGGCCCATCTCTTTCAGCATGATTCCACCGGGGCATGAGCTGGCGTAGAGCTCAGTCTTCATGTCCGGGCGGCCTGTCAGGGCAGGTGTGGGGAAGTGTGAGGACAGATATGCAACAAGCTCAGGGGACTTAGGGAGGGTGAGGGCTGGGGAGAACCAACCTTCAGTTCTGAGATTTGTGCTTCCTTCGGTCAGGTGGTAGATCCATTTCCGGGGCACACAGTGCCCATTTTTCCTACAGAGGTGGTGGTGGCAAGGAGGAAAGACTGAGTGTCACACCAACCACACTGTACCACCCTCTATTTATTCCACATCATTCCTTATTTTTTTTTTTAGAGACAGAGTCTTGCTCTGTTAACCGGGCTAGAGTGCCATGGCATCAGCCTAGCTCACAGCAACCTCAAATTCCAGGGCTCAAGCGATCCTCCTGCCTCAGCCTCCCGAGTAGCTGGGACTACAGGCATGTGCCACCATGCCCGGCTAATTTTTTCTATATATATTTTTAGTTGTTCAGATAATTTCTTTCTATTTTTAGTAGAGACGGGGGTCTCGCTCTCGCTCAGGCTGGTCTCGAACTCCTGAGCTTGAGTGATCCTCCCGCCTCGGCCTCCCAGAGTGCTAGGACTACAGGTGTGAGCCACCTCGTCTGGCCCACATTATTCCTTCTTGAAGCCCAGCTCCCTTGGGTTTCAAGCTACCTAAGGACAGTTAGACCCAACTCTCTCCAGAGGGCAATTAGTAGACCAATTGAATTCAGTGGGCCAAGAACAGTGGACATGCTAGCTGAGAGCCCAGCTCTTGGTGGGTGAGTGCTCACACTTTGGACAGAGACTGCACCTACTGGTGCTTCTGCCTCCTCGCCACTCACATGCGGATGGTAGCACGAAGCTGGAGCTGCATCGGGGCAGAGCCAGCAGCCATGTTGAAGACAATGTTGTCCACAGGGTCAAAAGTCGCCAACTCCTCCTTGGTGGGAGCTGCCCCTGCGATAAAGTACCACTGGCCCAGGTGGGGCTCTGGGAACTGGAGAGACAATGAGGGGAGCAAAAGAGGGTGGGTCTCACAACAGGATCCATCCAACCTCTTCATCAGTCAGGACAGCAAGACTTAAGAGCACGGGTTTTGGCTACCTTCTTCTTTCCAACTGGGGGTTGGATCCATGACAAGGAGTCATGAAATGACTTTTCCTCTTTGCCCCTCTCCAATCAACCTGGGTAACCACCCCATCCCCTAATTCTGCCATGTTTCCACATTGATGGCCACTGTACTAATACTTTTCTTCTTGCTTTCATCATCACAACACTCACACCCTCTCCCTCGCTTCCTTTTCCACCACAGCTTTTGGTCATCCTAGGCCACCCACCCAAATCCCTCAGAGCCTCCTCCATAGGCTTCCCCCATTCTCAGTCCATACCTCCTTCCCATCCACTCCTAGAGTTGTCAGTTGGATGTGCTCAGGGCACTGGTAGACGGAATTAAGGAGAATACCATAGAGGTAGAGGAGAGCTGCCCAAATTCGGTCGAACATCTTCAGGCAGGAAGGAGCTGGTGCTCTATGTGGGGTGACTGGTGCCTAAACTGCTATCTCCCCTACCAGCTGTTCAGTCCACTCTGCTTCCAGCTCCCTTGCCTCGACCCTTGACCCTTTCACCTGCTAATGAATAACTTCAACCTTGTTTTCCGACCCAAACCTGGATTACTTAGTGTTTGGGATTTCCTCCCCCTCTTCTGGATGCAACCACTCCACAGTATACCCACCCTGGCATGTTCAGGGTCCCTCAGCAGTTACTAGGAGAGCTGAGCCCTCCAGGTAGAAGCCTGTGGTCTTTCAACCCATATCTGAGCTGGATATGTGCTGTGCTGTGCAGCATTGAAGAGAAGTAGCATGATTAGGTCTTTCATTCATTCACTTAGCAAACTGTTTTGAGTATCAGATGTTTGTCAGGAACTGGCTAATCCCCGGGGACATAAAAAATGCGTAAGACACAGCCTCTGGCCTTGAAGAAGTCAGTATAGGGAAAACTAGCTGGGTGAACAAATCATTGAAATACAGCCTGATAAGCAAGCCTTTGGAGCAGGTCTGATCCATGTGCTGAAGCATGATGGATTGCTTTCTGAAGTTTATGTTAAAATCGGGAAAGTAGTACATACACACAAAGTTCACTGACATAAGTGAGTTCATCCACTCAACATTTATTACTACAAGAGGCTACATAATCTAGTGGCTAGAAAGGATAGACCTTGGTGTCAGGCAGAGTGAGTCCAACCCCTACTACTTATTACACTTGGGAGAACTTTATTAATGTTCTTTCATCTGTAAAATGGGTAAATCATCAATCTCATAAGATTAAATAAGATAATGCACATAAAGTCCTTAGCAAAAACTGCACATGGTAAGTCCAAAGTAAATATTTGCTATAATTAATGTTTGCCAAGCACTAATTAGTTTCTGGTGAGTGAAAGTTGTCAGATTATAAGTGGTAAGAATTGTGGAGGCAGTCATCTGATAGTGCTAAGTGGCCTGAGCAGTTAATGTAGTGAAAGGTGGGGCTTCCTTGATAGATTATTTATAATCCATGGACTGCTACACACACAAAAAATCTGTCCTGGCCGGGCATGGTGGCTCACGCCTGTAATTCTAGCACTGTGGGAGGCCGAGGCGGGAGGATCACTCGAGGTCAGGAGTTTGAGACCAGCCTGAGCAAGAGCGAGACCCCCATCTCTACTAAAAATATAAAGAAATTATCTGGCCAACTAAAAAAAAAAATATATATATATATATATATATATAAAATCTGTCCTGAGGGGTGATGCTTGTAATTTAGCTAAAAAAGCAAAACAAAATTTGGATGATGGGTATGTGAGAGTTCATTATACTACTCTAGTTTGGTGTAATGTTTGAAAGTTTTTATAACAAAAAACTAAAATACAACAATTTATTGGGGGCAGTAAAATAGAAATGCTCGATCCAAAGTCTAGTAGGCCTAGATTTGTCAGTTCTGCCACTTTCGTTCATCTAAGTGTATTCATCTGTAAAATGAATGTTAATACCTATCTCAGATGTTGCTAGGCTTTTTAAAATAAGACAATACATAAAACCCTTAGTATATTGGCTGGCACAAACTAAGAGCTCACTAAACAACTGCTTATTAGAACTCTTAACCGAAACAGTACCGGGATCTGGTATAAACTATGAGTCTCAGAAAGGCTAGGCACTCTGGCAGCGATGCGTCTTTCCAGCGGAGTCGCAGCGTAGCGGGGTCGAGACCCTTGACCAAGGGCATTGGGCCGAGGGGAGGAGAGGGGTTTGGGGGAAGAAGGGGGGGGCAGTTGGGAAAGGGCAGAAAAGCGCTAATTCCCCCACCCCTGGCCTGCGGAAGCACCTTGGCCAGCCCTTTAATTCCCTAGGGTCAGGGTCTTGTCTTTCGTTCCGCTGGGACTCCCATTTTCTCCCAAGTCCCAAACTGGAAGGCGCCCCTTTTCTTGACGAAAGTCCTGAAAAGCAGTGGCATGCACATGCACCGCCAGTGACAAACATGACGCCCACAGTCTGCAAGACGCCCACCTGGCAGAAGCCGGGTTTGGCGCAACCACGCGACAAGAATCAAAACAGCTCCCGGGCCGCCCCCAACCGCCTATGGAAAGGCTGACTTCCGGATGCGCTGAGGGAAGGGCGCAGCGAGGGCGACCGTGAAAGACAGAGTTTTAGGTGGCTAGGACAGTGCCGCCTGAAATTCTCGGCCTGCCAAAACTTTAACACAGATTAACGAGGCATAATGCCAAGTCCCCAAACTTCAAAGTTCATACAAGCGTCTATAGTCTTTTTCGAGGTAGTCATAGAGTTTCACCCAGTAATTTTTTTTCAGGCATTTATAGCGGCCGCCTCAACCTTCCACCGCTCAAGCGCGCGCACAAAAGTGAACACCGCCAGAGCGGGTGGGGCGTGCTTAAGTGTGCACGCATGCGTAGTGCGACGCACGCAGCCGCAGTACGGTCCCCCAGGCGACGGCGGCAGCGGCTCCTCGGGGTGCTCGGCTGCCTCCCATCTAGGCCGGCCCCGGCCCGTCTCGCCCCCAGGAACTCACTGTTTGGGGCTGCGGATTTTCTCGTCGTGCCCCACAAACGTAAAGCTTGGGGACCTGGGGGGGCCGGAAGTACCGCCTCGAGATCCCCAGTACTATCGGGGAAACGGAAGTGGCCATCTGTGGCAGGTTGGGGGAGACCGGAAGTGACGGTACCGTGGGGAAGTCGGGGGCGGAGCCGCGGAGGAGTGGTGGTGGTGGTGTGTGTGTGTTTGTGTGTGTGCGCTTGTGTGTTGGTCGCGCCGCTTTACTGGAACACCGTAGGAAGGCGGAAGAGGGGGGCAGTCAGCTAGCCGGTCGGGCTCCCCCCCCCCGTGAGTGTTTGTCGTCTTGGGTTTGTAGTGATTTAGGCGGGTTTGATGGGCGTGGCGCGCGTGCGCGAAACCACACTTTCTATAGTCTGGCGCTACCCCAGCTCTCGTGTTGTCCCAGTATTTGCCGACCTCGGCCCCTGTCCTATCGTGACCAGTGATGACACTGGTCTCGTGCTTCCGTCCTTGCTTCCTAACCCAACTGGCCCTGCCTTATTGTGATTGGCGTCGTGGAGCCCCTCCCACCTCCCGTCCTCCAGCTCCCTATGCCGTCGATCCTGCCCTTTGTGTTTCTCTCCCTGTGCCCCGGAATCAGAAGGGGGATGGGGGCGGGTGTGAGTGTGTGTGCCCGTGCGGGAGAAACTTTTTAGGTATGGGGGCGGGGATTCATGCCAGGGAGTCTTCCGGGTATACAAAATCAGCTCTAGGCGACAGCGAGCCTCCCTGCCTTCGTTCTTCCTTAGAGAGCTGTCGGCCATGGAGCCCAATGATAGTACCAGTATCGCTGTGGAGGAGCCTGATAGCCTGGAGGTGCTGGTGAAGACTCTGGACTCTCAAACTCGGACCTTTATTGTGGGGGCTCAGGTGAGACGCCAATACTTCTGGAAGACACCTCTTGTAGGCCCCTTAGCCTGAGGGATGAGCCTGATTTTCTGGTCCTCAAGTTTTCTTTTCACTGATCCCTTTGTTCATATTCTAGAAAGACCATTTTCTGATGTTTTTTGTTGAATGAGAGGGTATGGTTTCTGTTGAGTGAGGCTGATTCTGTTCTGCCTTCCTTCACCTTGATAGACCTCAACGTCCAGAGAAATAGAGAGGAAGGAGGAATCTGTGTCATCATCATGGGTGGACCCCAGCCCAAAGGGACAGACATAGCTCCTGCCTTTGAGAAGGGAAATGACAAAGGGACTTCAAAAAAGTGTGCCTTATAAATAGAAATTGGTCAGGTCTATACTGTGTTTTTGAAATCAGAATCCATAATGCAGATAGAGCCCTAATAGACTGTTGAGTGGAATTACTAATATCTATGGCATAGTTTGAATTTCTGGAACTTAATGCCTTGATTACAGCTATGTCTTTACTCCTGTTTTACTTCGAGACAAAATTGTATGTGGATTGGTCTATGGTTTTCTGAAACATAATATTACATGTATTTAAGAAAGTTAAATAGGCTTTTGTGATTAGATGTATATAAACATTCTGGTATTTCCCAAAAGTCAATTGTCCAGTTAGGAAAAATGTTTTTCTTTTTTGCTATTTTCTTACCACCTTCTTGGTTAGTCTTCCTTCCTTCCTTTTAACCTGATTCCCTACCCCATCATCTTTGCCGTTGTTTTTATCTTGGCGATTACAGGGTTGTCTGTGATAAGTAAACTCCTAGTATCATTTTGTGTTTAAGAAGAGGTCACTGGTATCTCTAGACACATATTTCCTTGAGAGCCAGGAAGAGAAGGAGAAAAGGGACTGTCCAGTTGGCTTTTTTGTTTTTTTGTCCATGTTATTTTTTCTGGATCTGTTAACCTGTTGTTTGTTAAGTGTGTTGTCTGTATTTTGACAGGTGTTGTCCCAGTTTAGGGGTTTGCACAGTAACTGTCTCACAGTCAAGACAAATAGGTAGTGATTCTATGATGGTTTTTACCCCTCATGTCCACAAGTCAGTTGTCCCTCTTCTATTTTTTCTTTTTCTTCATTCTCTGATTGTTACGTACATGTTTTCCTCCTTGCAGATGAATGTAAAAGAGTTTAAGGAGCACATTGCTGCCTCTGTCAGTATCCCATCTGAGAAACAGCGGCTCATCTACCAGGGCCGAGTTCTGCAAGATGATAAGAAGCTCCAGGAATACAGTAAGGGGTTTGGGGAGGCAGTCCAGAGGTTGAGGCTGCTGTCCAGAGGGATGAGCTGAGGCCATGGGTTTACCTGATTATACAATGTTTTGGTGTGTGTCTTATTTTTCCTGCAGATGTTGGGGGAAAGGTTATCCACCTGGTGGAACGGGCTCCTCCTCAAACTCAGCTCCCTTCTGGGGCATCTTCTGGGACAGGGTCTGCCTCAGCCACCCATGGTGGGGGACCCTCACCTGGTTCTCGGGGGCCTGGGGCCTCTGTTCATGACCGGAATGCCAACAGCTATGTCATGGTTGGAACCTTCAATCTTCCTGTAAGCTTATGTTCCACAGGGGAGAGTTTTTTGGGGCAAGGATAGCTTTGGTTGTGGTAGCAGCAGGGAGTTCATAAGATAGGTGTCTTAGTCTTTAGATTGGGTTTGGAAGGCCCTGTGGTCTGATATTGGCCTCAGTCTTTGAGGAGAAAAGGGGATGGGACTCCAGAGAATGAATTGAAAGTGTGGAGGCCTTAGTGTTTGGCTTCTCCCAGAGCAACTTCCCTTACCCTTTCCCCAGAGTGACGGCTCTGCTGTGGATGTTCACATCAACATGGAACAGGCCCCGATTCAGGTATTGAGGGGCCTGGGAGGGTCAGGGAAGGGGATCTGGGAGAAGGAGGCTGTGAGGTGGGGGTGGACCTGGTTTAGTAGGTGGTTGAGCTCATGGATTCATCTCAAACCTGCCTTGAAAAGGAGGCTGAGGTGGGAGGATTGCTTGAGCCCAGGAGTTTGAGACCAGCCTGGGCAACACAGCGAGACCCTATCTTTAAAAAAATGAAAAAAAAAAAAAATAGCTTGGTGTGGTGGTGCACGCTTGTAGTCCCAGCTCCTAGGGAGGCTAAGGTGGGAGGATTGCTTAGCCCAGGAGTTTGAGACCAGCCTGGGCAACATAGTGAGACCCTGTCTTTAAAACAATGAAAAAAAGTTAGCTGGGTGTGGTGGTACATGCCGGTAATCCCAACTCCTTGGGAGGCTGAGGTGGGAGGAGGATTGCTTGAGCCCAGGAGTTTGAGGTTACAGTGAGCCATGATTGTGCCACTACACTCCAACCTGGGTGACAGAATGAGACCCCATCTCTTAAAAAAAAAATCTGCTCTGATCATCCCTCTCTTATTGTAGAGTGAGCCCCGGGTACGGCTGGTGATGGCTCAGCACATGATCAGAGATATACAGACCTTACTATCCCGGATGGAGGTATGTGGGCAAGGCTGGCTTGGGTCTCTTCCCACCCTTCCTCCACCTTTTCTGTCAGCTGGGGGTGGGGGCATGACTGGCCACATCCGCAAAATTCAGCCTTCCTAATCTGGTCTCTTCTGTGCAATATGCATTCTCTTGGGTAGAAAAAGTATCTCTGTGGGGCTATCTTGTTCCTGCTAATCCTCTTGGTGCCTGGTATCTGGGAAGTTTGCGTCAAACTTGTCAGATAGCTTTGCCCAGTGGCAGTATTGTAGCCAATGAGGTTTATCTGAGGTGCGATTATTGCTAATTGAAAACTTTTCCCAATACCCTGCCATGACGACTTGAAATATAGTCGGCATTGGCAATTTTTGACAGTCTCTACAGAGACTGAATTAAAAAAAAAAAAAAAAAGAAGAAGAAAGAAAAAAACTTGTCATGTACCTCTCATAGCATCTCTTTTCAATTAAAGATGGATTCTACACTTTTTAATTTAATTATCGTGCTCTGTGTTGGCATGTCCTAATTTCATTAATTGTGGTTGCAGCTGCAGCCTGGGACCTTTTGCTCTCCTCTCGTGTAGGTTAGGAAACCACAATTCCTGCCCTTTGTTAGTAGTTTATTTACAGATATTGCAGACGTCTGTTGTTCATCTCATTTGTGCTAGTCTGATGCTAGTTGCTAGAAAGTCAAAGATACGGATGCAGAGCTCTGCTTTCAGGGAGCTTAGTTACAGCACCTTCTCCACTCAGTCTCCTTTGACTGGGTGATCCTCTGCAGCAGTCTCATCCTGCCTTTGGTGTCCTGACTCTTCCCCACCTTCAGTGTCGAGGGGGTCCCCAAGTGCAGCACAGTCAGCAAGCCCCACAGATGCCGACTGCGGCCCCGGAGCCAGTAGCCTTGAGCTCTCAAACATCAGAACCAGTCGAAAGTGAAGTGCCTCTGCGGGAGCCCATGGAGGCAGAAGAAGTGGAAGAGCGTGCCCCAGCGCAGAGCCCGGAGCTCACCCCTTCTGGCCCAGCCCCAGCAGGCCCAGCACCTGCCTCAGAGACAAATGCACCCAAGTGAGAGGTGGAGGGAACCTTTTTTGGTGGCGGTTGAGGGATTCTGAGTGACATATGAGGATCAGGAAGGGAATGGTGGGAGGGGAAGGATTGCTAGGAGGTCTTACTCTTAGGGTAAGCGTTGAGGGGCAAGGAGGGGCTCATGGTGCAGGTAAATGAGGTCAGGCAGCTGAGCAGAAGCACGGCTTTTTCTGGGGCCAGGAAATCCGAACGGTGCCTCCTGAGCCTGTTGAAAATTCTCTCCCCTGGGTTCACGTAAGCCCCATCTCTTTTTTAGAGTTAGTTTCTCACCATTATAGGTACAGGATTGCACTGGGGTGGGTGGGAGCAGTTCATTTGCTTCTCCCCTCTTCTCATGGATGGGAGTAAAGAACAGAAGCTCTACTAGTCTGGGACGGGATTGAGCCAAGGCTCTGGGAGGCCAGGGAGGGACTGGGCAGATGTGGTCCCTACTGACTGCAAGGTTGGGAATCTGAGGAGAGCCGTGGCTTACGGTCCCTTGGGTTGTCCACAGCCATCCTTCCCCTGCGGAGTACGTCGAGGTGCTCCAAGAGCTGCAGCGGCTGGAGAGCCGTCTCCAGCCCTTCCTGCAGCGCTACTATGAGGTTCTGGGCGCTGCTGCCACCACGGACTACAACAACAATGTGAGCTCTTTGATGGCCCTGCTCCTCTCCTCAACCCCAGTACTCCCCAAACAGAACAGCCTGAAATACAGATAGCCCCTCCCCTCCTCCAAAAACATTGCAACAAAATGATTTCCCTCTAGACGTGTAAGTGATCTTTTCTTCCCTTACAGGGAAAGTGATAAGTTTTGCCATAACCACTGTCCTTGCACCCCTGTTCCCCTGAGTGAGTTATTTAGGAAGTTTATGAAGTGTGGGAGATTAGTAGATGACAGTTTATTGATTTGTTAAAATAAAACATAATAATGTTTTTATAGGAAGTTCTTATGTGTATGAAATAGAATTTATTTGCAAAGATTTGGTCTATGCAGAAGCTTCCAAGGATATAGCATAACTGAAGGTTTAGAGGACATTGCATTCTCAGAATGCATTATTGCTTTTGTTAGCGAGATGGGCTCCAGCTTAATATTTTCTGCCTTTCTGTTTTGGCGGGGGCGGGGCACAGCATGAGGGCCGGGAGGAGGATCAGCGGCTGATCAACTTGGTGGGGGAGAGCCTGCGGCTGCTGGGCAACACCTTTGTGGCATTGTCTGACCTGCGCTGCAACCTGGCCTGTGCGCCCCCACGACACCTGCATGTGGTCCGGCCCATGTCTCACTACACCACCCCCATGGTGCTCCAGCAGGCAGCCATTCCCATCCAGGTGGGTCAGAGGGGGCCTGGCTTGAGGGGGAATGGAGGGGTGTTGGTGGCATGACCCAGGGTAGCTAGAAAGGAGGCTGGAAAGACTTTGGGAGCACATGGTAATGAAGAATGGAGAATTTAGAGGTGTATTGTGGGGTGCTCTGGGTTAGGCTCTTGTGTTTTTCTCACTTCTGCCTGCCCATCTGTCTTTTCCAGATCAATGTGGGGACCACTGTGACTATGACAGGGAATGGGACTCGGCCCCCGCCGACTCCCAATGCGGAGGCACCTCCCCCTGGTCCTGGGCAGGCCTCGTCCCTGGCTCCATCTTCTACCACTGTCGAGTCCTCAAATGAGGGGGCTCCCCCGCCAGGGCCAGCTCCCCCACCAGCCACCAGCCACCCAAGGGTCATCCGGATTTCCCACCAGAGTGTGGAACCTGTGGTCATGATGCACATGAACATTCAAGGTGAGTTAGGATCCGCTGTGGCAGTGAAGAACAACATGACCAGGGAGGCTGGTGCTGAGGTGTGAGGGGAAAGGGTGGGGAAGGAAGAGGCCGCGCTCGCAGTGATAGCGGAGGGACCGGAGCAGGAGCTTTATTTTGCACGTGTGGGGAGGGGCAGGAGGGAACTGCTTTGTCCTTGGAGATCTGTTCGCGTGGTGAAGGGAGCATTTCCTCCCTGTCTAGGTGGAGGGAAAGGCAGGCTTTCTGGTTGGGGGATTAGGGCCTGAAGGACGGCTGATCTCAGGAGGATACAGTTAGGCCTTGGCCCTGCCTGTCTCAGGGCCACTCTCTCTGTCTCCCTGCCCAGATTCTGGCACACAGCCCGGTGGTGTTCCGAGTGCTCCCACTGGCCCCCTAGGACCCCCTGGTCATGGCCAGACCCTGGGTAAGAGTGAGGGCATCAGAGCAGGCTGAGCTCTGGGTAGAGAAGGGGAAGGGCCAAGTGGGTGGGTTGAAGGGGTCCAGGTTCAAGGTTACATCAGACCCGCCCCCCAGGCTCCACCCTCATCCAGCTGCCCTCCCTGCCCCCTGAGTTCATGCACGCCGTCGCCCACCAGATCACTCATCAGGCCATGGTGGCAGCTGTTGCCTCCGCGGCCGCAGGTAACAACCTGGAAGGGGAGGCCTGGGAGGTGGGACGTAGTCCATGGTGGTGGGTGTCGTCGGCTGGCAGGCAGGGGCCCATCCCTCAGCCCTCTTCGCTCTCTCTCCTTTGTTACCCACAGGACAGCAAGTGCCAGGCTTCCCGACAGCTCCAACCCGAGTGGTGATTGCCCGGCCCACCCCTCCACAGGCTCGGCCTTCCCATCCAGGGGGCCCTCCCGTCTCTGGGGCTCTGGTGAGCAAGGATTGGGAAGTTCCGGGGGGAAAGAGTCTGGGGAGAGAATCCTGTGATGGTGCATGGGGAGGGCAGAACTGAAATCCTCCTCTCCTCTCCAGCAGGGCGCCGGGCTGGGCACCAATGCCTCATTGGCCCAGATGGTGAGCGGCCTTGTGGGGCAGCTCCTTATGCAGCCTGTCCTTGTGGGTGAGTTTGCTTTCTTTCCCACCTCAAACTTTAAAGTCTGACACTCTCTCCTAGTTTGCTCACTGGCACTTACTAGTGCTTTCCATATTTTCCTGGTTCTTGCTTTTCTGCCAGAAAGACCAGAACAGGGCTTCTGTAATGTCTTTTTTTTTTTTTCTTGAGACAGAGTCTCACTCTGGTGCCCGGGCTAGAGTGCCGTGGCGTCAGCCTAGCTCACAGCAACCTCAAACTCCTGGGCTCAAGCGATCCTCCTGCCTCAGCCTCCCAAGTAGCTGGGACTACAGGCATGCGCCACCATGCCCGGCTAATTTTTTCTATATATTTTTAGATGTCCAGCTAATTTTTTTCTATTTTTTTTAGTAGAGATGGGTTCTCACTGTTGCTCAGGCTGGTCTCGAACTCCTGAGCTCAGACGATCCTTCCGCCTCGGCCTCCCAGTGTGCTAGGATCACAGGCGTGAGCCACCATGCCCGGCCTATAATGTCTTTTATTTGTCTTCAGATTTCAGTTTTCTTCTTTTGGTTACTTACAGCGCAGGGGACCCCAGGAATGGCTCCACCTCCAGCCCCTGCCACTGCTTCAGCCAGTGCTGGCACCACCAACACAGCTACCACAGCTGGCCCTGCCCCAGGGGGGCCTGCCCAGCCTCCACCCCCTCAACCTTCCACAGCTGATCTTCAGTTCTCTCAGCTCCTGGGGAACCTGCTGGGGCCTGCAGGGCCGGGGACTGGAGGGCCTGGCGTGGCTTCTCCCACCATCACTGTGGCGATGCCTGGTGTCCCTGCCTTTCTCCAGGGCATGACTGACTTCTTGCAGGTTTGTGGCTGGCTTGCCCTTAACCTGTCCTTTCCTGCTGCCCAGCCCAAACTTCTGAGTCCCTCAGCTGCGTAATCCCCACGTGACTGGGGCCCATTTTCCTTTAGGATGTGCTTCCTCTTGTGGATTAGGTGGCTCTAAATCCCAGATGGCTTGACCCATTCTTCCCCTCTTGTTTTGAAGAGCAAGTTCAGCACATTCAAACATTGTTTTTGGCCAGAGCCCAACAGAAGTAGGACGGCGTATCTGCTGTCAGACCCCATGTGGACTATTCTCCTCTCTTTGCTAGCATGGAGACTCAGTGGTTGACTCATGGAGGGGGTGAGCTGGGTGGTGGCACTGGTGCGTTGTTGCCATTCTGTAGGCACTTGGGTAGAGCGTTTAGTGACATGTCAGGGGAAGAGACCCTGGGAATTCGTTGACTCCGAATCCCCCGTTTTGGAGATGAGGAAAACAAAGCTTAGGGAAAAGCACAGTAATTGTGTCATTGCTTTCTGACCTAACCCATTCAGAGGGAGAGAGGTAGGTGGGTAGGTCGGCCTGACTCTACCATTAACATTTAGCTGTGAGTATTCTGCTTTGAGGAGTCAAGACCAGAATATAACTCTCCATCTTACTAGACCCCTGTTTTTTGTGTCTGCTTGATGCCATTTATGTCCTTGTCCCTGTTCTCACCTAACCTGTTCTTTATTCCTTCTCTGTTCGCCAGGCAACACAGACAGCCCCTCCACCCCCTCCTCCCCCTCCACCCCCACCCCCGGAGCAGCAGACCATGCCCCCTCCAGGGTCACCTTCCAGTGGTGCAGGGAGTCCTGGAGGCCTAGGTCTCGAGAGCCTGCCACCGGAGTTTTATACCTCAGTGGTGCAGGGTGTGCTGAGCTCCCTGCTGGGGTCCCTGGGGGCTCGGGCTGGCAGCAGTGAAAGTATCGCTGCCTTCATACAGCGCCTCAGTGGATCCAGCAACATCTTTGAGCCTGGAGCTGATGGGGCTCTCGGTGAGCAAAGGGGGGGTGCCGTGGCCTGGTCCAGGAAGGGGCAGCCAGGGGAAGGTAGTTGGCCTTTGTCTGCAGTGTTGCCAAGGTGGGATGAGGTTGGCTGGGTGTGCAGGCCAGGTGGTAAAGGCCATTGCTGACTTCTGCCCCATCCCCAGGATTCTTTGGGGCCCTGCTCTCTCTTCTGTGCCAGAACTTCTCCATGGTGGATGTAGTGATGCTTCTCCATGGGCATTTCCAGCCTCTGCAGCGGCTCCAGCCCCAGCTACGATCCTTCTTCCACCAGCACTACCTGGGTGGTCAGGAGCCCACACCCGGTAACATCCGGGTAAATGAAGGCCGGGGGCCCCAGAGTGCTCCTTTGCACGTTCAGTTCCTTATTCTTGATTCTGCTTACCTGTTAGCTAAAGCTCTGACTGCCCTGCACAAGCCCTGTGCTTGTGGCGGGGCGGGGGGAAGTCTTTTGAAGACTAAGGCTTGGAACTAAACCTGTTGTGTTCTCCCATAGATGGCAACCCACACACTGATCACTGGTCTAGAAGAGTATGTGCGCGAGAGTTTTGTGAGTAACCCTTCTCTATTTCCCTTCTCTCCTGGGTCTGGTCAAGGCAGCTGATGTTCCCTACTGTTTCCTCCTCCTCCTCCTCCTCCTCCTCCTGCACTCCCAGTCGCTCAAGGTTCCTGATTTTGGAATCTTAGTGTGTCTTGTCTCTCAGTCTTTGGTGCAGGTTCAGCCAGGTGTGGACATCATCCGGACAAACCTGGAATTTCTCCAAGAGCAATTTAATAGCATCGCCGCTCATGTGTTGCACTGCACAGGTCAGGGACTGGCTGGGACAGGGTGAGTGGGGCCTGTTGGATATGCAGGGCTCCAGCATTTCCTCCTTGTGTCTTGCCCACAGACAGTGGATTTGGGGCCCGGTTGCTGGAGTTGTGTAACCAGGGACTGTTTGAATGTCTGGCCCTGAACCTGCACTGCTTGGGGGGACAGCAAATGGAGCTTGCTGCTGTCATCAATGGCCGGATTGTAAGCGCTGCCCAGCCCCAGGTCCCTAGCCTTTGTTTCCTGAGTTTTCCATTCTCTTCAGTGTTCTGCAGTTTTCTTTTTTTTTTCTCTAAACTGCTATCCTGTATCCTGGATCTGATATATTTCAAAAGCTGGTTGAGCGTTTTGTGTTCCGTATCTGCTTCCGCCCCTCAGCGCCGTATGTCCCGTGGGGTGAACCCCTCCTTGGTGAGCTGGCTGACCACCATGATGGGACTGAGGCTTCAGGTGGTACTGGAGCACATGCCGGTAGGCCCGGATGCCATCCTCAGATACGTTCGCAGGGTTGGTGATCCCCCCCAGGTAAGAGGCCTGTCAGGCTACGGGGTCAGGGGACTTGAGGGAACTGGGGAGATCCAGGAGGGCCTTTTGTGGTGTTCTCCTTCTCTGTCCAATTTCATAGCCACTTCCTGAGGAACCAATGGAAGTTCAGGGAGCAGAAAGAACTTCCCCTGAGCCTCAGGTACCAGGGAGAGGTTGAGGGGCCAGATAACACGGAGTGGAGGGCTGGTGGAGAAAGGCTGGAGGCTGAGAATTCTGAAGCCTGCATCTTCCTACCATCCGACTGCAGCGGGAGAACGCTTCCCCAGCCCCTGGAACAACAGCAGAAGAGGCCATGTCCCGAGGTCCGCCTCCTGCTCCTGAGGGAGGCTCCCGAGATGAACAGGATGGAGCTTCATCTGAGACAGAACCTTGGGCAGCTGCAGTCCCCCCAGTAAGTGTCAGGAGGCGATTTAGTGCGTTAAGGCAGCTGAAAGTTGTGGGAATTAGTACCTTCTAATCTTTTCCTCCCCAGGAATGGGTCCCTATTATCCAGCAGGACATTCAGAGCCAGCGGAAGGTGAAACCGCAGCCCCCCTTGAGCGATGCCTACCTCAGTGGTATGCCTGCCAAGAGACGCAAGGTTGGTTTGCCTCTTCCCTGAGGCTCTCTCCCTACCCCAGCTCCCCTGCCGTGCTCATAATCAAATCATTCAGAGCTGGAGGGAGCTCTTCCTAGTTCAGTCCCCTCATTTAATGAGGGAACTTCTCTGGGATTCAGACTTGCTCATGGCTGTTGCATAACCACACAGCTTCACCGTAGTCTGCTAGGAGTCCCGTCCTAGGCCCTCAGCTGCGTGATCTCCACGTGACTAGGGCCCATTTTCCTTTAGGGTGTGCTTCCTCTTGTGGATTAGGTGGCTCTGAATCCCAGATGGCTTGACCCATTCTTCCCCTCTTGTTTTGAAGAGCAAGTTCAGCACATTCAAACATTGTTTTTGGCCAGAGCCCAACAGAAGTAGGACGGCGTATCTGCTGTCAGACCCTATGTGGACTATTCCCCCCTCTTTGCTAGCATGGAGACTCAGTGGTTGACTCTTGGAGAGGGTGAGCTGGGTGGTGGCACTGGATCTGACGTTGATCCTCTTTTCCCTCCCCATTCTGTCCATCAGACGATGCAGGGTGAGGGCCCCCAGCTGCTCCTCTCGGAGGCCGTGAGCCGGGCAGCTAAGGCAGCCGGAGCTCGGCCCCTGACAAGCCCGGAGAGCCTGAGCCGGGACCTGGAGGCACCAGAGGTTCAGGAGAGCTACAGGCAGCAGGTGCCTCCACCTTGAAGCAGAATAGGGATGGTCTAGTGGGAGGGCTCGGGCAGGGTCCCTCTTGCCTGGATCCCTTCAGAGCTGAACTGGTTAGCTTCGGGCTACCACCTGATGTTCTTAAAGTATCTTTCCCTGGTGGCGTCTGGGAAGGCTCATCAGTACTACACTGGGCTTTTGACATTGTGTCACGGGGGAAGTGTTAGCTCCTGAGGGATGGCCTTGGGTGCTCACCGGGCTCATAGGTTTGGCCAGTGCTCCTCCAACCTGCTTGTTCTCTCTGTCTAGCTCCGGTCTGATATACAAAAACGACTGCAGGAAGACCCCAACTACAGCCCCCAGCGCTTCCCTAATGCCCACCGGGCCTTTGCTGATGATCCCTAGCTCTTTGCTGTAACAGGGGACCATTTCCCCCTCCTCTTCCTTCACAGTATTTAAGAAATAAAAGTCGGATTTTTCTGGCTGTTTTGTCTTGAAATTGCCATAATTAAGTAGTCTTGAGGTAATCTTGTGTGAATTTGTTTTTAACATTAATACTGTTTGATCACTTGAAGCCAGGAGTTCAAGACCAGCCTGGGCAACATAGTTAGACCCCATCTCTTAAAAAAAAAAAACATACACACAACCAGGTGTAGTGGCACACACCTGTAGTCCCAGCTACTTGGGAGGCTGAGGCGGGAGGATTGCTCAAGCCCAGGAGTTTGAGGCTGCAGTGAGCTATGATTGCACCACTGCACTCCAGCTTGGGTGACAGCAGGAAGACCCTGTCCCTAAAAAAGTAATAAATTAATGATAAAAATGCTTGTTAGGAGTGTAAGACAGCCTTGTGAGCAATGTTATACTACCATGTTCTGTTCATGGAACACACCAAAATGTGCAAGCCTATTTTGACAGTTGCATTTTTTAGCAAAAGCATTTTATATGCAATAAGACTTGTATTTCAAGATGGAAGAAATGTATTTTAGGTGTACACTAGGGTAGAGCTCTCGAACTAGCAAAAAAAAATTGCAGCTGCAGACCCAGCATGCAGTTACCATATGAAATCCCACCGAGTTTTATAATGCTGGAACTTGGTCTATCCAGTTCAAAGAGCTCACTTTTTTTGTCTCTCTATATTGCCCAGGCTGGTCTGGAATCCCTGGCCTCAAGTGATCCTGCCTCTGCCTTCCGAAGTGCTTGGACCACAGGCTTTGGCTACTGTACCTGGACAGAGCAGTGTTAATGTGCTCAGATGTTGAGGTCATGAAAGCCATAAAGCTGCAGTCCCCAACCCCCTGGCCCAGGCCCAGTACCGGGTCTGTGGCCTATTAGGAAAGCAGGGCCATGCGTCACCACCTGAGTTCTGCCCACCCCCACCACCTCCTGTGGAAAAATTATCTTGTATGAAACTGGCCCCTGGTGCCAAAAGTTGGGGACTGCTGCTATAAAGGGAACAAAGTCCCATGGCTGCAAATTCTTTGCTGTTCCCTTTGACAGGCAGTTGATGTGCATTCCCCTTTCGGCTATTTGAGGTGCCAGACCAGTAGAAAGTGACAAAACATTCTATGGCCAGGTCATTAAGCTCTGGAGCTTTCACCTTGACCTCTTGGAACACTTGGTTCAGGGTCATTTAACAGGTATGATGACTTAACACCCTGCGGGAGAGCCCAGGTTAGTTAAGACAATGACAATCCAATAGAGTTCCAGGTGTCCCACAAAGGCTCCAGATGTGTGAAGGAAGCCATGTGGGGACCAGCCCAGGTGCTGGCTGCAGACTGGTAACCAACTGGCTCACGAAGCAGTTTACTCAGCTAAGCCCGGTCCAAATTCCCAACCCACAAAAATTTTAAAATCCGTAAAATGGTCGTGGCTATGTTCTGAGGCAGTCTGTTGTAACAGATCACTGGAATTAAGTAACAGACAGTTCCCCGACTGAAACTACTCCACAGATCCCTTAGCACCAGGCTATAAAACAATGCAACCAACCAACCCATCCCCCCAAATGATTTTGGAAAAATTTTTAAATCCTTTTATTACTCTTTTTTAACAAACGGCCCCAGGGATAGGGGACCAGGGGAAGGGGGAGGAGGGGAAGTGAGGCCCCAGCCCCACAACCCCTCCCCACCTACCCCTTTCCCCCTTATATATTTATAATCTATATACAAGCCCCGGGGGATAGGGGGCCAGGGGAACTCCCTCAGCGGGGTGGGGGCAACCCAGGCTCCCTGTCCCCTGGGGACCCAGGCTCCTCTGCCCGTCGGGAAGGCCCTTCTCGAGAAGGTGGCCCTGTCCGCTCCCAAGGCTTCGGCATCCAGCGCAGGGCATCTGGTTGGGAGGCCTAGGGGACAGGCACGTGTGAAAGAGTAAGTCATAGTGGGAGGTCAGGGACAGGAACTCAGGTGGCAACTCTTGAATTTAGACTTGGGGGCCACCAAGTTTTCTCCTTCACCTGCTGGTAAAGGTCGATGCGCTGGGTGCGGAAGACTCTGCTGTAAGTGGAAGGTGGGGCCTTGAGGCGGGAATTGAAGCCAGAGAAGGACCTAAGAGAAAAAGTGTTTAAGACAAGCCTAGGACCCACCCCCTGGTTCCAAAGCCAGCCAGCCCTTTGGGGAGTAGTCTGCATCCCCACTCCCCGTTACCTTCCAGTTGGGGGAGTACGTGATGACCCATGTCCCCCAAGGTTGCTGCTCAGTTTTCGATAATCCTGGAACGGCTTTAGTTCCACTGGGTGCAACTGAAGGAAAAAGATGCCATGAGCCTCCTGTCTGGAGACGCGGCCTCCCTATGCCTAACTCCAGCTCCCCGGCCCTCAGCTGCTGCACCTTACCTCTGCTCGCCCCAAGCTAGCGGGGAAGGGCCTGGCAGGTGAAGGCAGCACCCGAGTAGCAGGAGCAGGTGGGGGCCGCACAGCTAGGCTGGGGGGCTGCAGAGCAGGGCCCACGGGTAACAGAGAAAGGGGGGGTGGGGCAGGAGGCGGTGCTGGCTGCAGGGAGCCAAAGTTCACCACCGGCAGCTGTGAGTCTACCATGGGTAGAAGCATCTGTAACAAGAAATTTGGGTATGAATGTTGTGAGCAGGGAGGAATGTCAGAAAACCAGGAAAAATCAAAACAAAAGCCAGAGATTGGACAAAGAAATAATGAAAGGGAAGTGGGAAGATAGAGGGTACCTGTTGGGCAGGGGCCCCTGAAGGGAGAAAGCCGCTTTGGCCACCAGGCTGCAGAGGAGTAGAATAAAAATCCGAAGGGGATGGCAGATCCTGGCGTACCTGTTGGAAATGGGGAAGAAGTATGTCAACTCCCTGCTTTCTCTGCACCCTAACTCCCAAGCCCTAATGCCTGTCCATCTCTTACCTGAAGCAAAGGTGGGTCAGGCAAAGGACTGGGGCAGAAAGCTGGAGAGTAGAGGAAGGAAGGTGGAGGGTAAAGAACTCCTCCGGCCGGTAACTTCCCCAGCTCTGTTGCTTGCAGTGCAGAGAAATCCAGAAACTGGCCCTTGAAGGCTACCCCCGAGAGCAGTGCCGAGGGAGGGGCTGGGCCTGGGGGAAGGTATAGGGGCTGTGATCTGGAAAGAAATCAGGGAGGGGGAGAAGAGGCATTAGGAAGCCAGAGCCATTTACTCCTTTAGTCTGAGCAACGCCGTAGTTCACTAGTCTTTGGTACCCTAGAACTGTGTCTTCTCCTTCCTTTGCCCTGAAATGTTATCTCCATCTTCTTCTAAGGTCCACAGGAATCTAGTCTTACCTGTAAGGGTGCAGTGAGGGTGTTCCAGGACGGAAGCCGCCACTGTTTGGATGTAACTGAGAATCCACGGCTCCTCCAGAGACCTGCAGAAGAGCAGGGTTGAAATAGCTCTAGTTTCTCAGCTCGAGAAAAGATCCTCATCCCACCCACAACAGTAAAAATAAGGTGGAAAATGTAATGACAATAAAAGAAATGGTGTTCTACAACTATACAACTTAGGCTTGATTATAAGACATAGCAGGCAAAAAAGAACGCTTACTTACCGAAGGGGTCATGCGATGGGAAGCAGGGCCCACCTGAGAACTGGGAGGCCCAGGGCTGCCATAGAAGACTTCAGGGTACAGGCGCTGGCCTGAGGAGGAGCTGGGCTCCGGGCCACAGTGCCCAGCACCCAGGTTCTTGGACTGCGACTCAGCCGAGGCTGAAGCACTGGGGAGCAGCTCCCAGTCTCGGGATATAGGAATGGCCTGGGAAGGAGAGGCCAATGTCTGACATCCTTGGTGCCCAAGTCACTCCCAGCAGTCTTCTTCAGAAGTCTCAGGCCTTTCCACCAAACTTACTCCCACTTACCTCTGTGACTGATGCCGTCAGCTCTTGCTCTGCTTTTAAACTGTCTCCTACCACTAGGCGTAAGTCTGAATCCTGTGATCACAAGGCAGAGGAGATTGTCCCAGAATTTAGACATAGGTCCTCTGTGTCTCACCTCTGGCCCTTCCCTTCTCTCCACCCGACCCAGGATGCCCAGATGGAGCCCACACAGACCTTGTCACTAGTGCCAAACTGGACCAAGGGGCCAGGTCGATGGGATGGCCGGAGGGGGCCAGGCTCTGGGCCTCGGTCTGTACGCTGTGATCGTTCTGTGCCAATGGGGCCAGGGGGCAGAGGCTGCTCCCGGGGCAGCTCCTGGGTTGGTGGAGGGAAAGCGAAGCCCAAATCAAGGGATCCCCAGAAATCACAGGTGGGGGTGTCTAGACAAAGGCAGGGCCAAAATCAGACTTCTGGATACATTCTTCTAATCCTTTCTTGATTTTTTACCTTTCTGTCCCCATTGTGGGGGGCAGGTGGCCGTCTCCTAGGAGGTTCAGAGGGTTCAGAGCCAGGTGGACCCTCACAAGGAACAGCATTCATGGGTGAGGGGCCTCCAGGCCGCTTGGGGGGTCCCTCTGCTGTCCCCTTGAGTCCTCCATCAGGGGAACTTCGCTGGCTGCAGGGACCTGATGACACCTGAGAATCCCCACTCAGGTCCACCCCACTGTCAGACTGACTCATCTGAGAGGAGTGGAGAAGGAGCTAGTTAAGTCAGGGTCGAAAGCATCCCAACACCTGACTCGTGCACACAAATAGAAAAACTGCAGAAAGGAGACAACCGAGTGGGAGAACAGCCCGACTCGAACCCAGCAGAGGGGGAAGTATGGCCAATGCTCAAAAATTCCCAGCTCAGACACTCCCTCCCATCCTCACCTCTGTGCCAGCCACATCCTCAAAAGGACTCAGGGGCTCCATCCAGGGCTCCATGGAGCGGGGCCGGTAACTCTTCTGGCTAGCGGCTGGGGAAGGGCGCACCGACCAGGAAGAGAAATTGAGAGGAGGATAGTTCTGAAGCCCATCTCACTCCAGCCCTCCACCACACCCTTTCCTTTCACTCAGCTTTACTCACCATGTAACCGATTCCAGATGTGAGGGGTCAGGGCCTCTGTTCCTGCATCTCTGGATTCTCCCTGAGGGCCTGGGCCCTCGGGCTTAGAGCCCAAGAATCCCGCACTATGCGAAGGTGGCAAAGACTCCTAAAGACGAATGAGGTGGAGACTGAGAAACGTAGGAAGCTGGGAAAGAGGGCGGTGTGGGGGTGACAACGGAGACATACCAGAGACAAGTGTGATAGTGAGAATTTGGGATAAAAACTCAATGATAGGCCGGGCGCGGTGGCTCACGCCTGTAATCCTAGCACTCTGGGAGGCCGAGGTGGGCGGATCGTTTGAGCTCAGGAGTTCGAGACCAGCCTGAGCAAGAGCGAGACCCCACCTCTACTAAAAATAGAAAGAAATTATATGGACAGCTAAAAATATATATAGAAAAAATTAGCCGGGCATGGTGGCGCATGCCTGTAGTCCCAGCTACTCGGGAGGCTGAGACAGGAGGATCGCTTGAGCTCAGGAGTTTGAGGTTGCTGTGAGCTAGGCTGACGCCACGGCACTCACTCTAGCCTGGGCAACAGGGTGAGACTCTGTCTCAAAAAAAAAAAAAAAAAAAAAAAAAAAAAAAAAAAACTCAATGATAGAAACGGGAAAGAGAATGGAGAAAACAAAACCAAGAACTTTCAGGACCAAGAGCGCAGTGAAGCAATCTCAAACCCCGTCCTCACCTCCTGCAGCAGCTCTGGCTTTCTAGAAGGCCGCTCCCGACGTTTGGGGGGGAAGGGATTAACCCCGGCAGGATCCTGGGGACTCCCGCCCACCCCTCTCACCGTTGGCCCCGGCTCCTCAAAGTTGGGGTCTGGGGAAAAGAGAAGAACCATCAGCACCTGCCCTGCCGTATCACTGACCCTGGCTTTTCCTCCCTACTCTGCCTCGGGACCCTTCCACCCCTGCTGCCTACAGACCCAGCAGCAGCCCCCAGGCCAGACTCTGCCCCCATCACCCGACCCTCTCCAGGAACGGAGACCCACCCATAACCACCGCAGCTTACCAGAACTGAGGCCTCCGCTGCTGGTCCTCTGGGGCTCGTTACGGGTCGGGGGCCTAGGGGCAGGGCCCTGAGGGGCTTGGGGAGGCCCAGGCTTGTGCCTTGGGTGTCCCCCTGGTGCAGTTACACTTCCTTGGCGGCTACTAAGCTGGGCCAGAGCTTGTTGGATGCCAGCAGGGTTGCTGTGGATAACTCGGTCCAGGCGGAAGACAGCGGAGCTGCTGGGGGGCGGGGGAGGAAGGGGGAGCCCCGGGGCCCGCTCCTCTGGAGGCCGGCTGAAGAAAACGGAACAAGTCAAGTATCTGCTTTCCAACTGCTCCCCCTTACAGGCTATCCTCTCCCCTACTCAGGTGTTTCTGGGCCCTTCTAAATTTCCAACGCATAGGTCTGTAGAGTGGAAAGCAAATAAGGAACACACGCATGCGTGCTTCTGACTCTATCGCCCTGTCGACTGCTCTCCAGCTGCCTTACCTACACGTGGAAATCCTAGTGCCCTTCTAAGTCTACGTCCCCTCAGGTCACAACTCCACAGCACCCAAACTCACCTTTCCCCTCCCCCAGTTTTTAAACCTTAGGCATGAGCTTCAATAGCCTGTCCCTACCCACCTTCGGTTCTTGGGTGAGGGCCAGCTCCTCTTGTCCCCTCGTCCTGGCCCGGTCCTTCCCCCAGATCCCCCGCTGCCACCTCCACTGCTGCCACCACCACTGCCAGCCTTGCCCCCTGGGCCTGGGCGCCGGTTCTGCCGTTCCATGCCTGGCCGCTGACTTGAGAAGCTCCGCTTACTCAAATCCTTGGCTCTCTGGCTCAGATCTCCACGGGACATGGTTGAAATGCCTGGTCCAGGGCCACCTCCACTGCCCCCAGGAGTTCCGACAGCTTTGGGGGTCAGTAACGCTGGTGGGGGAGCCTCTTTGTCCCCCCGGCGCTCACTGGCAAAGTCGCTACTCTCTGACGCAGTCTCCCATTCCTCATTGGCTTGGTCTGAGTTCTGGTTTGACAGATCAGGAGACTTGGCAGCTGCCTGTCGAGGTGGCGGGGGCACTGTGACTGCTGCGAGGGCCTCCTCGGGGCCAGGAGTGGAGGCTGGAAGGGCTAGGGAGGAAGGCTTGCCCTCGGCCCCTCTGGCTGCATTCTCGCGCTCCTGTTTCAGCCTCCGGAAGCGAGGCGGTTTGTCCTGCTGTTGAGCCCTCCCGTGCCGTCTCCTTCGGGGTCGTTCCCCGTCTTCCCCGACCATGCCCACAGTGCTACCTCCACCGCTGCCCCCCCGGGCCATTGGGGACAGAGGCCCTGGGATCAACTTCTCTTTCAAAGGCTCCTTACTTTGTGGCAAAGGGCCTGTGGGAGGTTTTTTGGGAGCCAGAGACTTGGTCGGAGGGCTCCAGCCTGGGCAAACCGGAGGGGGCCGCCCTCCCCCTCGGCCCCGGCGCGAGGGCACCCCTCTGGGTGTGAAGACTCGCCCGCCCCGGGCAGTAGAGAATCGGGCAGGGGCTGGTGAGGGTGGGGCTCCTGGTGGTAAGGGAGCAAGAGGGACCTGAGTGAGTACTCCCTCTTTGGGTGGGGGAGCCTCCTTGTCTGAGGGGGCCAGGTCACTCTCGTGGGTCTCACTGCCTGTTTCTGAGCCGCGCTGCCGGCGCCGCTTGGGGATTTCTTCATACTCTGAACCCTCGCTTCGGGTCTCGCTGGCAGTGCGGCCACGGGGAGCAGGAGGGTGGTTTGGTACCCCTGCCCCACCTCCACGCCCATCATCTCCTCGGAACTCTCGGTAATTGCGGAACTCTCGGCTTCGGGCTCCCCGCCCCCGTCCTCCATAGGTCCCCCGAAAACCCCGCCCTCTGGCAAAATACTCGCCTCGGCCCCGACCCCGGCAGGAGGCAGGACCCATTCGTTCATAGGAATAGTCTCTCCGAAGCCTTGGAGCAGGGGAAAGATTCCCACTGGGGGGGGTCTCCTTGGGGCCCCCTAGCTTCCCCTTGGGTGTCTTTAGAGGGTCTGGCTTTGGGACCTTGGGGGTTTCATCCGCCTGTTCGAGAGGCTTGGGAGGCAGCTCTTCAACTTTTGCAGGTGGCGGGGGTTTCTTTATAGGCCCAGCCCGGCGGGGAGGGGCGCCTGGCTCCTCTGGAGGGATTCCCCGACGACTGCTGCCTGGGCGAGGGCCCCAGCGGGTCTCTGTGCGACTCTCTCTGCGCGGTGGTGGGGGGCCTTGGCCCCCGCTTCCAACTCCACGGGCCGGCTTCCGGCCTGCTTCTGGCCCTGTCAACTGTGCAGTCTCCTCCTTGGGGGGCTCCTTCTTGGGTGGTGGAGCTTGTATCTTGGCTGCCTCATCACTGCCGGGGGGCCAGGGGAGTGGACGGGGCCCTGGGGGAGCTGGCTCCTCCAGAGGGAAGCGAGAGATTGACGGCCCTGGGGCTCCATTCTCAGGAAAGCCTGGGTAACTGGCCAGATACGGAGGCGGGGGAGGTACTGGAGGAGTCTCACTCCTGAAGAAAGAAAAGAAAAGTATCTCAGGACGCGGAATACCAGAACTAGGGGAGAAAAGAACTTAATATTATGATCTTTCCTGTTCATCACTATCGTCTTACCACAGATCCTAAGTGCTTTTCTCTCAGGCCCAGATCCTTTCACTAGAACTCACCCATTTCTCACGACCAAGACTCACCTCATCCCCTTGTCGTCCTCATCCGCAGCCTGACGCAGTGGTGAAGTAAGTGGCCGGGGGTCGGTGGGTGTGGTGGTGAAGACATCTCCTACCCAGGCCAACTTTGGATCTACCGGTGGGGTGCCCCGTTCCCGTAAGAGTGGGGGTGCGTGACGGTCAAATGGCTCTGAGCTTGAGCCCCCACTGTCTGAGCGCTCTCGGGGAACTAGGCCTGAACAAATAAACGAACAAGGAAAACAAACCTTTTCACGTCACAGGACCGCCAGCCCAAAAAGCAGCTCCCCAGCCTAGTCCTCCCTGTCTAGTCAGCTCTTCCATCTTTTGTCCCCAGGAGGTCTGGGCCTTGCCCACTCTTGTGAAACAGGGTTATCCACTCAGCTTCCCTACGAAAGGATCAACCCACCCCAAATAAACCCTGGCCAATCCAAGCCCCTTGCTTATGTCTTCCCCAAGCCCATTCTCACAACAGAGCTAACTGGGCAGTGCCAAGCACATGCCCTCCCCTCTTTATTGGTAAAACCTGTCACACCAGGGTCACAGTAACACCCTGATAGCCAACAACTCCCAGGACTAAAGGGCTCCCCACCTCTCCCACGGCCCCCTACCAGAGGGATGCACTCCAGGAGGGTAGAAGTCCAGAGGGGGCCGGCCCTGGAGGAGCCGGGGGTCCACATAAGGAGGAATCATCATCCAACGGGGATCAAAGTTCATTGGGGGCATGGGCGGCGGCCGGCCCAGAGCACCCGGGTACAGGGCCTTGGGTGGGGGTGGAGGAGCCTGTGGAGCTGGCACAGCCCCCAGGGTCACAGACTGTGGTGGTGACGGGGGCACTGCGGCAGGAGGGGCAGAGCCCTGTTGATGCTGCTGCCATTGCTGCTGCTGTTGCTGTTTCAGGAGCTGCTCCTAGGGAAGAAGGAAAGAGGATGAGACAGGCATCAAAGCACACAAAGGAAATCAGCAAAGAAAAACCACTAATGCAGAAATGTGACAAGAACCCAGACTCCATGGAAAATGGGGTGACATAATGGAGACAAAACTGGACAAAGAGGCAAAGGGATCCAGAAAACAACTTATAGATGGGATAAATTTTGAAGCCAGGAAGAGAAGCAGCCCTTAGAGGGGAACTCGATTTCACCTGCTGCTGCCGCTGGAAACGAGGAGGCAACGACTTCTGATATTTGGGGTAGCCCAAGCCCTGGCTAGGGGGCTGTCGGGTGGGACCAACCCCATCACCCTTGGATTCCACCTTTGGGGCTGGGGGTGTGGTAGGAGGAGGAACCTCTTCTGGTGGTTCAGGACCCTCTTTTGAGGGCAGTTGTGGTCCCACTGCATTGAAGAAAAGAACAATCACAGTGACCTAGACCATCAACAGACATTCCACGAACATCCCAGGAATGAATATCAGCCCTCACATCTCCCTGAGATATCCTATTCAACACCTGTTCTATTAAAGCCCTTCTGGTTTAAAACCCATAAAAACACTTTAAGGCCTCTCAAGAGCCTACAGTGGAGGCATTAACCTACGAAATCACCAAAATAACACTTTTTTCAGTCTTGGCCTGCAGAAAATGGTTTTAGATCACAACTTACGCAGAAATTCAGATAATAAAACCTTCTCTCTTTCAGATAACCTCACAAATGATGGGACTCTCTTCCCCTACCACCATGGACAGTCCAATAAACCGAAACAGCTGCCTTCTGCTTCATTTACTCCCATCCTTACAACCCTGCACCTCCAAGCCAAGCAGAGAGCTGACACCTGGTAGTACCTATCCCCATCTCCATACCTGGGCTGGCTTCGAAGCTGCCACTGCTGGTGCTACTGGTACTGCCACCACCACTCACCAGAGTGGGAGCTGGAGCCACACCTGGAGCGGGGGTGGACTGGGCAGGAGGGGCCTGTGCTGGCTCTTCAGGTTCTTTCTCTGGTGCTGGGGCTGGTGCCGGTGATGGAGCTGGAGGTGCGGGGAGTTCTTTGGGGACTGCAGGTGGTGGAGCTGGGGCAGGAGGGGCAGGAGGGGCAGGAGGCTCTGCTTTGAGCCGCTTGTCAGGTGCCCCAAACTTTTCATCCAGCCGCTTAAGCTTCTCAGCACAGGCTGCCCGGCGCTCTTCCTGCATGCGCCGCTCTTCTTCCTCTCGCCGTCTCCGGGCACGCTCCACCGCCAGGGAGATTTCAGATGAAGATTGTTTTCGCCGCTGCCGCCAGGCCTCGTCCTCATCTTCAGGTGCTGGGGGCTTGCAGGGAGGGCCCCCACGATCCTGTCAACGGGCACACCCAGCAGGGCCAGGGATGTCAGTCGTTATGCTTTCTACCATCTCTTTTACAGACCAATCAACTGTCTAGCTGTAGCATGCAAGGACCAGGCCCTGGGGGATGATGGCCTCTCTGGGTGGTGATAAACTCATCACCCTGGTCTTTTTTTCTTTTTTGAGACAAGGTCTCACTATGTTTTCTGGTCTAGAACTTCTGGGCTCAAGTGACCCTCCCACTTCAGCTTCCCAAGTAGCTGGAACTACAGATGTGCACTAACACCCGCCCACCCCCGACCCCCGAGTCTTTTCTCTGTTCCCTCTCTCTGTCAGAGATCCCAACAGCCAGGCCCCTCCCTGTTCTTCCTCACTAGCATCCCAATTCCTCTCACTTCTTACGCGGACTCCCCTAAGACCAACCATGTTTTCAAGCTTTCCAGAGCTGTTCTGCAGCCCTGCACCTTTCACGGAGCCCCTTTTCAGCCCTCCCTCCAGCTTGCTCTACTGAGGCTGCTTCAACTACCCAGCTGACACTCATCTCCCACAACTGACCCTCTCAATCCCTCACTGTAGACACTCACTGGGTAGTCCCCAGGGGGGCCCCAGTTCCCGGCAGGGCCCCGGTGAGGTGGGGGTGGGGGAGGCTTTGGGGCAGGAGGCCCCGGCTCTGTCTCTGGAGGCCTCGAGGTGTCTGTCCAGGCCGTCTTGGGAGGGGGCAGTTCGCTGCCAGGGGAGCTGCCCTTTCTGCCGTCTGCTTCAGGGGGCCGCTCCTCACCAGCAGCTGATTGGGAATCCTTCCTGGGAGCAGATCAACAGCGGAATTAAAATCAGCTGCAATCCAGCTCCTCAAAGAGTATATTATTGTGAGAAAAACCAAGTCCCCTTCTCTGCCCTGGTGGCCCTAACTTACTGGCCCTCAGCTCCCTCCTCATCAGAGTCTCGCCCGTCTTCCTCATCGCTGAACTTGAGCTTTTCAGTATAGTCGACCTCTTCATGAGCCCCTGCAGGGAAAAATGAATAGGAGTAACCCAAGCACTCTGCTCTCCAAACTCAGATTTCTTTCCGGGACACAGGAAGTGATCTGGAACTACATGGTGGGATGTACTACCAATCCCAACCCCCTCCCTCTGAAGTCAAGACCCACCAGTTATGAGTCTTGCCATTCTCACTTCTCTCAGTCCTGTGCCAGGACTTGCTTTCCCTCCATGTATCTCCCCTACCCTTCCATGTCTGCTTTTCTTCCACATGACCCCCATTTTTCATCAGATTTTGCCTTTTCAGACCCTTAGTATCCACTTACCAGCCCAACCATCATCATTCTCCTGGTCCAACTGATCAAACTCTTTGAGATTATCCTCTTTAAGAATAGAAGGCCGACCCACAGGCTCTACAAGGCGCATTGGTGGCCCTGAGCCACGGGGCCCTGCCACACGAGGGAAACGGCTGTGTATGGAAAAGAAAATAAGAGAGAAAATAAAAGATGGCATATTGTACAACCACATACAAGATTGAGCCTCCTGGCTAGAAAACCATCTCCTTTCCCAATAGGCTTTCCCTACCCCCAACCATAAACCCAGACCTGGATTGCTCACCTGGGCCCATCAGGAGTGGGGTATCGGTAAGGCCCCTGGGGTCCATAGGGCGGAGGGAACGGGAGATATGGGGGATACATCTGCAAAAGGGCCCAACAGTAGCTGCTCAGCGGGACAGTCAAATAGCCTGCCAGCTCCTTCAACTATCCTCCTCCCCCTCCCTCTGTCTCACAGGCCCCTAGCTTTCTGGCTGTCCCCTCCAAAGACTAAGTCCTGATTCCTAATTCTCCAGCTTCCAGCAAAATCACTCCAAACTAAAATATCCAAACTCACGAAGGGCGGCATCATTCCGCGGTAGGGAGGGAACTGGGGTGGGCCTGAAGGCTGCAGCCCGCCCCGGGGATCATGACCATGATGAAGTTTGGAGTCCAGGCCCTCCAGTTCATCAGGGCCACGCCCACCTCCGTCCCTCCAAGTTGTAGAATCTGTATTTTGGAAAAGACAGAGAAAGATATCAGTGACTCAGGGGCAAGTGAACATAGCTGAAATCGATGGGGAGGAAGGTGAATAAGATAGTGCTTAGCTGTGAGCTGGAAGAGGTAATGTCCTGGCCAAAAGGCAGCTACTCACTCTGGGGGCGGAGGCTTGGTCCGGGCCCAGACGACTGTTCGGCAGACTCCCTTTCCTTGGCAGCCTTGTCCTGGTCGCCAGCCGCCTGCAGGGTCGGAAATTCCTCTCGAGAGAATCGCGACAGTAGGCTTGATGCCCTTCCACCTGTTGGGGTGGGGTGCAGAACAGGAGACATGCACATTTACCCAGGACACACTGTGAAAGTGGAAGGCTCTGACAGATATCAAATCGTTGGGTTCCTGACTTCAAAGTTACCTCCTATGGAGGTAACACGCGCTCATTCCTCAGGAAGCAAGGTCAGTTCTGGGGCCTCTCTACTCCCTCACATGAGATTGAGATTTAAACTTGCTCATGTGCTCCGTAAAACTGAGTATTAGTAGACCAAGATGTAGCCAAAGTGGACGATGGGACACTTTGCTGAAGGTACAGTACAGGGCTCCTGCCTCTCACAGTGCCCAAACACAGCGCCCTAAGCAGCCCTGCACTCACCATCTCCATGTGCTCCATGGGTGATGCTGGCTTGTGCCCAGGACTTTACCCCGCTTGGAACTGAAGGAGTGTTCTGTAGAAGCAGAAAGATGATAAATGGTGACGGGTATGGGACAGCTATGAGCAATTTCCCCCCCCCCCACCCCTCCAGTTCTCCAGGTACCTCGGGGGCTGCTGGGGGTCGTTTCGGCTGGTTGGAGGCAGGCGTCTGTGAAGCCGGCAGTGGCTGCGATTCCGGCAGCTGAGCGGTTGAGGCATCGGAACTGAGGGGATGGCAGAATGGGAAGGTTACCCAAGCCCGAGATGCCTTCCTCACTTCTCCAGCTGGTGGAGAGCTGGGACTGAAATCAGGCCCATTGCTATCATTTATAAATATCAGGATAAAATATTTTAATTTTGTCATCCAGCATAGGCTGTTTCCTGATGCTTTCTCTCCATCTGACAGAAAGCTAAAGGTACTGTTCCTTAGTTATTGAACAGGAAATCTGGAATAGATAGGAAAGGTACCTCCCTCTGTCTGTCTCTTATGTGGTTGGGCTAGACCAAGCCCTTTCTCCCCTGAACTTCAAAGTTAAAACACTCATCACTCTAGGCCCCCCAAGCCTCTGCCTACCTCTTGGGGTCGGACTGCTCCTGTTTGCTTGCCCATCCTGTTCCGTCTTTCGGCACTAATGAGACATTGGGGTCATTGCCTTTGTTCTCGGCTTTCAGGCTTGGAAGGTTGGCTGGGGGTGGCATACGCCGGGCAATGGCAACTTTCCCAAGACTCTGCAGGCCATGGCGAGGGGCAACTGGAAAAGAGGTGAAGACAGAGTCAAAAATGCCTCACATAGGAGAATCTGACAGCCTCCCACCCTAGGCCCCATTTATACATCCTCAATGTTTTACTACCTATTTTCTCCAAACTTCTTAGAAGCCATCCCTTTCCCTGCCTTTTATAATCTCTGAAATCCCTATCAGGAAGGCTGAGATGTATTACATCCAAGGCTGCCATGTGGGATGGTTGATCTTGAGCCTGCGGGGAGCAAGCTGGCCCAGACTTCTCCAAGTCCACGTTTCTTTGCCTCCAACTCTTACGTGTCCAAAGATGAGGAACCATAGACACGCCTTTGTAGGAGGGCAATTGGTGTTCACCTACTCCCTAAGGGACCCAAGGTAAAGTTGGGAAGTCTCCAGTGTACCTTTGGTCTTTTTTTTTTTTTCCCCCTCTTCCAGGAGACCAGGTCCCACTCTGTCACCCACCCAGACTGGAGTACAGTGGCATCACTGTAGCTCACTGCAACCTCAAACTCAAGCGATCCTCCTGCCTCAGTCTCCTAAGTGGCTGGGACTACAGGTGTGTGACATCATGCCTGGCTAGTTTTTTCTTATTTATTATTTTTTTTAAGAGACAGGGTCTCACTATGTTGCCCAGGCTGGTCTCAAACTCCTGGCTTCAGGCGACCCTCCCACCTTAGCCTCTTGAGTTGCTGGGATTACAGGCTTCAGCCACCACACTCGGCTCTCCTCTGGTCTTTTATGTCTCTACTACAGCCACTTCC
This sequence comes from Eulemur rufifrons, assembly GCF_041146395.1. Taxonomy (NCBI): domain Eukaryota; kingdom Metazoa; phylum Chordata; class Mammalia; order Primates; family Lemuridae; genus Eulemur; species Eulemur rufifrons. The sequence continues at coordinate 2,438,277 of NC_090997.1, read as the reverse complement.
CTTCAAAGAGCTCTAAAACATATACCCCATTCATGCCTAGCTTCCAACCATTAGAAGCATTTTTGCAGGACCCTCACCAGCGGGTTTCTGGATCTCTAAGGACTTGCCCTTATACGTATCAAACAGGTTGAGCGAGGAATACTTCTTTCCATCCTTTCCCTTGGCAGTCGGCCCCGAGCGATCGGACATTGCGCTGGAAGCTCATTGAGTATGTTGGGTCCTGCAGGCACCTCCCCCAAAACGTGCCAGAGCCTGTGGACCAGACAGCAAGTATCTCAGTCTCTGCCCCTTTTACAGACTATAACAGAAGCCTGAAGTTTCCTTTCATTCTCATTAGGGACTCGGATTATATGGCCCTCTGTCTCTGTCTCTTATGTGGTTGGGCTAGACCAAGCCCAATTCTCCCCCAAAGTTCAAAGTTAGAACACTCATCACTCTAGGCCCCCCAAGCCTCTTGGGGTCAGACTGCTCCTGTTTGCTTGCCCATCCTGTTCCGTCTTTCGGCACTAGTGAGACATTGGGGTCACTGCCTTTGTTTTCCACTTTCAGGCTTGGAAGGTCAGCTGGGGGTGGCATACGCCGGGCAATGGCAACTTTCCCAAGACTCAGCAGGCCATGGCCTATGTAAAACTTCCTAGTCTCTTTAAGCAACCACAATCTACTCAGCTCCCATGTAGCCCAAATGCACGTTCCCTCATTTCCTCCAGACACCTCTGCCTAGGAAATCCAAATAAAAATCCACTATCATCCTAGTATAAATACTCTGTCCTTTGTGCCATTTTACCAAGGGTAGCAGCCTCTTCATTATCCCCACAATAATCTCCTCTCCACCAAAATCATTTCAGAGACTTAAAATGGGGCAAGCAAGTCCAGGACTCAGAAGAAAACATAAAAAGGCATACAACTCCATCGTGCAAGGGACAGAGCTTTAGATTCCCCACTTATTGGACACCAGCCCCCTCATCATGCCCCGAGGCCCTGCACCCCAGGTTCCATTCCCAGCAGCCTCAAGTCCCATCTGGCAAGGTTTGCAGGAAGGTATGCTGGGAGTTTAAGGATTTTATGAGCTTGCTCAGCCAGACTGGGGCCTGGTGCCAGACAAATCCTCATGGAACAACTGGGACTCTACATACGCCCAGACTATACAACCAAGTATTTGGAATACTCCATCTTTTCCTAAACTTGCTCCCATCTTGGCTCCTGGAAAAAATCGCCTCCAGATGAAATACTGGTGGGCTCTTGTTTACCACATGTACAACTGAGGAAAACAAAGCATTATAGAACCACTTGTATATAGAGAACCCTGTAACCATGAGCCAGACACCAGAGGGCCAAGGCCAGAGCCAACTTCATTTTCCTACCCTATGAGAAAATGTCCACCAGCAGTCATTTCTTTCCCTAATAGCCCCCTGCTCCCCAAGCAGGCCACGCAATCTAACAGTTCATTCTAGAGTGACCAGGTACTTGTCTATGGATGGGAATAGCATAAAGAGATGAGAAATGGTGGGAAGAAAGCAGGGAAATCCAGACAGGCCCAGGATGAAAGCCAAATTGGGGACAGAGAACTTTATGACAGGATAGAGATGAGGGGATGGGGGTAGTTCTGTAGGTGCTCAAGGAGACCAATCTGTGAAAATAAATATATGAAAGTGTATAGAAGATTCATGGAGTGAACAGACTAAAACTAATAAAAGAGAATACGAAAGCAGGTGGGAAATACATGAAAGCAGGAATGGCAAAGAAGGATGTGGAGCAGAAGTAGTATCAAAAGACCCAAAAAGAAAAACGGGTTTGGGGGAGAAAGGAGGGAACAAGGAATAGGAAAAATGAAAAAGCAGAAGGGGGGAGACTGAGGAATCCAGAAAGCAAAGATGCTAGATGAAAGCAGGGTTTCAGAGTGGGAGTGACTCGACGCGAAAAGGGGCGTCAAGAAGGGAAGACTATAGCGCTGGGTGACGGGAGGGGGTCCAATATGGAGGAAAAGAGACCTTCCAGGAGAACCATCGGGCGCGGCCCACCCCACGGCGGCGGCGGCGGGGGAGGGGGCCGACAGATGGGGGCGAGCAGCCAGGAGTACAGCGGAGGGTGGGAAGTTACAGGCCCAGGAGCAGGGGTCGTCCCATGGAGCCAGGACGGTGGGTGGGTTAGGGCAGGCGGTGGACTCAGAGAGGGGGTGGAGATGCGGGTGCCCGGGCAGAGGTACCGGAGGGGGAGGGGCAGGCAGGCCCGGCGGCAGGAGGACAAAATGGCGGCGGCTAATGGCAGCTTCTCCTCCCCCCCTGCCCGCCGCCACGGCCGCCGCCGCCGCCGCCGCCGCCACCGCCACCGCCACCACTCCCGCGCCGGAAAAGGGCGTCAGCGCTCGGCTCACCCACACTCACCTGGCCGGGTGCGCGGGGGTCCGGGACTGGGGCTTGGGTGCTCCCCGGGGCGGGATGGCGGTGGGGCGGGGGCGGATGGCGGCGGATGGCGCCGGGTTCGGCTCCTCCCGTCTCCCTCGCTCACTCCGCGGCTGGGCTCCGACTAACGGCCCATCCGGGCAACCGCCGCCCCCGGGAGTGCCCCCCCACCTCCCGCCTCCCTCCGCGGCTAGACACGCCCCTTTATTTGCATAATGGGCGGGGCACCTTCTACCCGACTCCTCTTTACTTCGAGCTGTCCTTATTTAAAAAAAAAAAAAAAAAAAAAAAAAAAACGCAGGGGTTGTGGAGCTTGCGGAGGTTATTTGCATAAAGAGGAGGGACTTACGGGCGCTAGAACGCCGGTTGGCTGAGGAGGCAGGCTCCCAGCGTCGGCCGTTGAGACGTGTGGAGGGGGCGGGAATGCGGCGCCGGTCGGCTGGGCGGTTGGGGCGCAGAATTTACACGAGATGGTGGGAGAAAGAGGCGGAGCGTGCGTCGTGCGTTCGTGGAAAGATCGGAGCGAGGGGACGTAGGGACGCTGAAAGTGGAAGGAAACGATGCAAGGCCCGTGCACCTTCCGCGGAGGAGACGCAGAAAGAGGACCGCCACTGGGCTAGCGGGATTAGCGGCCAGAGGGCGGGGCTTACTAGACCGGCCGAGAGTCCCAGCTCACGCGTTCTTTCGCGAGAAAGGGAAGCGCCAGAAGGGCGGGGCTTTCCATTTATTAAAGCACGTCATGCAAATGAGGTGGAGAGAGAGACCAATCCAAGGGTCCGGGAAAGCGGATCGTCCGCACGGTGCAGCGTAAGCGTTCTGCTAGTTCTATTTATTTGCATAGTGCATGCAAATCATTTGAACAAAGATAGGCTAGGAATGACCTATTTATCAAAATATGGACAACCAATGACTAAGATGGACATTTAATTTTATAACCTATAATTTTCATGCATAGATTTTTATATTTGATATTATTGGCAATTTGTATTTTCTTAACAATGGGTTTTATTTTACAAAATTTCAATAGTATTACCCCACTGTAGAACCCTCTGTTCTCGTCCGACTTATTGCCCATTCAACGAATCATTCAACAACTATGCTTTTGAAGGTGCAGGAAATATGCATAGAATATTATAGAAGTAGAGGAATAAAATCTGACAATGCCTGGGGAGGTTTAGAAATGCTTCCAGAAAAATTCTTAATAAGAGTTTTGAGGAACTAGTTAGAACTTATCCAAGTTTGAGGAGAGGGTCCACATCGCAGGCACTGTGAACAGGTAAGTGGAGGCATGGGTTTGGGGAGCTGCGCCTAGACTGATGTGGCTGAATAAAGGGACTGCCTGTTCATTATGGAAAATGCAGGCAGAATAGTTAGCAGAAATCAGATAAGAATTTTAGCCTGAAGCTCACCAATATTTAACATGACTGCAGTTTCAAACTTTCTTTTTTCTTTTTCGAGATAGGGTCTCATTCTGTTGCCCAGGCTGGAGTGCAGTGGTGTGATCATAGCTCACTGCTGCCTCAGCCTCCCCAGTTGCTAGGACTATAGGTTCATGCCACCACACCCAGCTAATTTTTTTATTTTTTTGTAGCATCGGGGTCTTGCTATGTTGCCCAGGCTGGTCTCAAACTCTTGGCCTCAAGTGATCCTCCTTCTTTGGCCTGCCAAGTGCTGGGATTACAGTCATCAACCACTGTGCCCAGCCAGTTTTCAAACTTTCCAATGGTTCTCTTGTCCCCTCTTCTTGGCCAGCTACCACATATACCATTTTGGTTTTGCAGTAAAATTTCTTGAAAGAATTTTGCTGCAATTTTTTTTTCATACTCATCGTCTCTAGTTTCTCTCCTTTCAGTCTCTGTTAAACCCACTCCAGTGAAGCCGTCACCCCTACCCTCTACCAAAACTGGGTTTTTCAAGGACATCCAGATTCCTGGTTTAAAATAGCATTTATGCACTGATGATTCTCAAAAGTATATCTTCATCACGGACCTCTCTCCCAAACTCCAGACTTGTATACACAACAATATATTTGACATTCCTCTTGGGTATCAAATAGATCATTTCAAATTCAGTATGTCCAAAACTGAACATTTGATATCTAGGACCTCAAGACCTGCTCTATCCACAGCCTTCACCATTTCAGCTCATGGCAATTTTTAAAAACCCAGTTAAGCCAAAAATCTTGGAATCCTCATGGATTCCTTTCTTTATCTCACTCCCCACTTTCTATCAGACAGGAAATTCTATGTTGAGAAAATATCCAGGATCCAACCTGTTCACCTGCACTGCTTCCACCTTAATCTGAGCCACCCTCATCTCTCACCTGGGTTACAGCAACAACCTCCTAATTGGTCTCCCTGAGTCTACCCCTGCTCCTAAAGTCTATTCTCTATACGTCAGCCAGAATGGGCCTTTGCTCAAAGAAGGCCTCCTGCTCAAAGTCCTACAGTAGCTCCCTGTTACTCTCAGAATAGAAGCCAGAGTCCTTACAGTGGCCTGTAAGACCCTAGATGACCTGGCCCCCTATTATGTCTCTGATTTTACTGCTCTCCCTACTTGCTACCAGGCCTCGGGGCTTTTCCCTCTGTCCGCCTGGCTCTCTCCTTTCTCTCTTGACGTTTTTTGCTCAATGTTAATCACCTCTTCAGTGAGGCCTATCCATTCAAAATTTTAATCTTCCCTGTGCCCATTCACCCACATCCTGGTACCCCGATAACCCTTTAACCTGTTCTACCTCTTTTTGTTTTTCTTTTTTTTTTATACACTACTTGTCATCTTCTAATAGATCATGTGAGTTTTAAATTATGTTTATTGTTTATTGTCAGTCCTCTTCTCCTACCAGTTCCCAAAATACATAGAATGAAAATTTCCCAAAGGCGGGGATCTTTGTTTTGTGCACTTACATCCCAAGCATCTAGAATAGGAAGTGGCAGATAGTTGATGCCCAATAAATGATTTTTTAAATCTTGTTTGTCAAAGTGTATGTGTGTGTATATATATATAATATATATATATAGAAAGATGTACATTTGGATGAATTTTCACAAACTGAGCAGAACATGTAAACAAAAACAGAAACTTAACTACCACCCCAGAAGCTGCACTAGGGCCTCTTCTGTTCACTGCCCACCCCCAAGGCTAACTAATATCCTGACTTCTATTAATAGCAACATCGGTGAGTTTTACCTATTCTTGTACTTTATACAAACAGAATTGTATAGTAAGGGTTCTTTTGTGTCTGTCCTCTTCTGCCCAACATCGTTTTTTTGAGACAGGGTCTCACTGTGTTACCTGGGTTGGTCTCAAACTCTTGAGCTCCAGCAATCCTCCCACCCCAGCCTCCCCAATGGCTGGGACCACAGATGCACACTACTGCGCCTGGCTTGCCCAACATTATATCAGTGGGGTTCACGTATGTTGTTGTGTGCAGTTGTAGTTTGTTAATTCTCCCAATTTATTTATCCTGAGTGAATGAATGATTTAAGCCCCAGATTCTTTCTGTCTTTCTTAGTGTCACCAGGGTTGTTGCAAGAACTAAATGAATTAATACATGGAAAACATTTTTCATTATTTTTTTTAAGGCTAGTCAAAAGAAGCAGTGGGAGAGGAGAAGGAGCCAAGAAATCCATACCTGATTGTGATCAATTAGTTGTAAACAACACTGCACTTGGACCAGCCTGGAAAGCATTGAGAATGGTATTTGGTACATAGTAGGTGCTCAGTAAAGGCCAGCTACTAATTTCATTATATTTAGATATTCAGTTTATTCAATGTTTGTATTTATTATGATCTTTTCTTCATCTGAAGTCCTATACAGTTACTGTAGGTCTACAGGAATCAGCAAGTAGGATGCCTCCCTGGCTTTACCATTGAAAAGGGCCACCATGGGACGCCCCAGTGGCTAGGTCTGTCCTTATTACGTGAAACAAGCTGGGCTAATCAGATTCTTTCTTTCCAGGGAGTCAGGAAATCTGAAACAGTGGCCAGAGATGGGTTTGCTAGAGTTGACTCATCTGGACCCCTTGGGGGAGGAAAGGTCTGGCTTCATCAGAAGCCCTGGGGCTCTTAGGCTCCTGCCTTCCCTGGGGTTGCCCAGTCATCCCTTTCTGTCATTCAGAGATCCTGTGTCCCCATTATCTGCACACAGTAGCCTCTCAGTACAACTTGCTTTTCCCTTCATTAGGTAGACTGTTTCGGTAGCTTGTCCCCAAAAGGACTGCAATGACATATTTAACTCTTAAAATTATCAGGCCTTAGAGTATTGTGAATCCTTTATTTCATTCAGTAACACCAGTTCTTTCATTCATCCATCCGTTCATTCAAGTTTTAAACATTATTGAGGGCTTGTGATGGGTAGGCATGAGAGCGTAAGGTCATTTTATCCCCATTTTCAGCTAAAAGCCTCAGAGAGGCTGAGTAATTTGTCAAGGTTACAAAACTTGTGGTGGTGGAGAATGTTAGTTCACGGTATTCTTCATTCTTCACGAAAGCTACCATGGGCCTGGATAATATTCTTTTTGTCTGTACATGTCTTTTTGTCCTGCCTTAATTCCTTGAGGTCAAGGCTGTTTTCTACAGCTGGAGTCTCTCTGGGCGCACAAAGACATCTGCTATCGTAGATGCACTACAGAATTATTGATGGGTGGTTCACATGGGCAAACCCTTGCTGGCATTCCCTCAAAGAAATTTCTGTCCTTCCCAAACTCAGGTGAAAAAATCCCCCAAATAAAAACCAAGCTGATTTGATCTGACAGGGGAGGATAATTTATTTAATTTGGTTTGACTCTGGCTCACAATTTTGTCTTCTTTTTCCATGTCCCAGTCATTAGAAGCCACTTCAATCCCACCACACCCCCTTTCCCCTCAAATCAGGGCAACTCAGAGATAGCTTTCTTGGCTGGGGGACCAATGGGCTTTTCCTGTTCTCTTGCTTTCTTCTCATACATCAGGATCCTGGTTGAGACAGGAAGAGACACAGGGATCAGGGAACACTCCTCCCAAGGGAATAAATCCTAGGCTGAGGGTGGGAAGAGAAGAGGGCAGGGGTGGAAGTGTGGGAGCTGTGGGGACCAGGGGAAGGGGATGGGGATGGGGATGGGACCTTGGAAGGGTCTCTCTTAGGATGGATGCTGAGGAATGTGTAGAAAAGTTGAGCCTGGGGGGAGGGGTGGGCGGAGGAGAAAACGGGTCAGTATACAGGAGGTTGGAACTGGGCCCTCACATTTTTAGGATGGCGGATCTCTTGCCCAACATCATCCTGAGAAAGTCAGGGTAGCTGAACGTCTCCCCAGAGCCACCCGACACCTCTCCAATTAGTTTCTTGAGCTCTAGGTGAGTCTTGGGAACCCCAAGTTTCTCCAGCATTCGCTTCAGAGACATGATATCTGGAGGCAGGATGGGGGTGGAGAAGAGGAGGAATCCCTCTCTCTCCTCCCACCTCCACATTCCCATTCCCGTTCCTCCTTCTCTGGTAGGTGGGCCCTCCCAGACCGTGGGGATGGAGCACTGGGAGAAACTCCAGTCTACCTAGGCCTGCCCACTCCCCCAAATCACCCTTTTCTCACCGATATCTCCATTTCCATTCAGATCAAACTCCATGTATTTCTCTGGGTGAGGGGAGAGAGCAGGGAGGGTTAAGTGCTGGTTGGAAAGTCTCTGGCAGGGGTTGAGGAGGGGTTGCTGAGCTAGGGCTGGGGGGAGGGGAGGAGGAGGTGTGGGGGGAGGGGAGGAGGGGAGGAGTAGGTGGAGGAAGCAGGGTGGGGGAGTTGAGGGGCCCTGTTAGGGTATAAGAAACTAGAGGGGGTGCTGAGAGGGGCAGGCCAGGGAATGACACCACAACATTAGGGGTGGCAATAAAGGCAGGCTCCCCTCTTCCTACCAGGAAAGTAAATTTTGTGTCCCTGCTGTCTCTGCCCAGTTCTTGTGGAAATCTTACCCCCTACCCCAATCCCCTCTCCACCCCTACAGGTGTCCCCTCACTTTTGAAGGCTTCCAGTTTGGAGGGCAGATCCTCATCACTGCTATATTTGGGATCCTCCAGGAATTGCTGTTGGGGGATAGTAAGAGCCAGGGTAGGCCCTCCCTGCCCAGATGCCACCCCCAGGCTCTGCCCCCTTCCTTTTACCTTGTTGATCTCATCCAGTCTCTCTTCCTGCTGGGCCTTCAGCAGTCCGAAAGCTTTTCCTCCTGTGGGGGCACAAAGCTTCATCAATCCTCACTCCTCCCTTCCTCTCCTCGCCCCATGCCAGCCCAGGGACATCGGGAGTCTGCACTGAGGCCAGGTCCGCCCCTCCTTGCTCGCTTTTCCTGCTCCTGCCTCTTCCACCCTCCCTACCCTGCAAATCTCTGGCCGTGCTGCTCATAGCTCAGCAGATGCTGGTGGAGGTGGGAGACAGACCAAGCTGGCTCGGGCTGTTGCGGCACTAGCACTCTCCTCTCCCAAACTTCCCCTTTCCCCTCGTTCCCTCCTCCTCTACCTCCCAGGCCTCACTTCCCCATCGGCTTCTGCTGACACTAGCACCCCAAGAAGAAGGGGGAGCTGGGTATAAAATGGAGATGAGAAAATAACATTCTCCCAATTCCTCTTAAATGAGAGTCCAGTGTGTACATGAAATAATACTTTGCTAAGCCACTGGAGGTGTAGGGGAAGATGCCCTGAGACCCCAGGGACATTTATTCTCAGAAACAAAGGGTCTTTGAACAGAAATCTTTCTGAGCACCTACTAGGCTTTCCACCCTAACACCAAGGTTCAGGGAACTATAAGACCTTGCATTTTGTCAGGTTTCCTGAGTCTGGGCTGGCGGGTGTGGATAGGGAGCCCAGGAAGGGCTGACTGAATCTTTGAACACTGTGGATGGGAGAAGAATCAAGTCTGCTGGCAGCTCCCAGAAGTGGTGCCCAGAAGATGGGCACAGGGCCTGGAAAGGGAGAGAAACTTCACTCCCAGCCCAGCAGCTCCAGGGAGACCCTTAGAAATACGGAATCCTCTAACAGAAGACTCTCATCTTACCTCCTTTGAAATCTTCAGTGAAATCTATGGAGATCAGGAATTAGAGAATTTCTGTTTGTTTGTTTTGAGACAGGGTCTTGCTCTGTTGCCCGGGCCAGAGTGCCGTGGTGTCATGATAGCTCACTACATCCTCCAACTCCTGCGCTCAAGTGATCCTCCTGCCTCAGCCTCCAGAGTACCTGGGAGCCACAGGCTCGAGCCTCCATGTCCGACTAAGTTTTTCTATTTTTCTTGTAGACAGGGTCTCGCTCTTACTCAGGCTGGTCTCCAACTCCTGGCCTCAAGCGATCCTCCTGTCTTGGCCTCCCAGAGTGCTAGGATTATAGGAACGAGCCACCTCTCTGCCTGGCAGGAATTAGAGAATTTAAGTAGATTCTTTGGAGGAACTGAAAGTGGTACTGAAATAGACATTTGTGGACACAAGAGCCAAGGAGTGAGGCCGACATCAGCTTTGCGTGCTGCCATGCATTCATGGACGTACGCGTGTTCGTGTGGTGTGAGGGCTAGTGACTGTTTCGCAGAGTGGGTGATGGCCTCTGACACATGCCCTCCCCAAGCATGTCATTTTTCCCTCAGCCACGGCTGGCTAGTCACTTCCCACGGAGATGAGAAGAGTACATCCCCCTCACTGAGACCCTTGTCCAAACTCCCTGCCCAGGGCTCCATCCGCCCTGCCCCAGCACTAATGAAGACACCTCTCCGTCTCTCCTCCCCACAACCTATTTCCTCTTGTGCAGCTGGGAGTTCTCACTTCTCACTGCCCTCTCCCTGACCTGGGCAGGTGGCGGAGATGCTGGAGTGGACTCTGACTTCTTGACTTCCCTTTATTGCAGCCGTCCTGTCCCCCTGCAGAGAGAGCTCAGTGCCTGCTGGGGAGATTCATTTCTTTATTCGTACATTCATTCACAAGTGTTTGCTGAATGCTTACTGTATGCCAGGCATGCTTCTAGGCCCAGAGAACCCAACAAATGAAAACGCTTGTTCTCATGGTCAGTCTAATTGGGGAAGGCAGGCAGTACAAATAAATAAGTATGTTAAAGGTGATAGGTGCCTGTGGAGGAAACCAAAGTGGGGAAGAAGGATCGAGTGCTGCCAGTGGACTGCAGTGTTAAATAGGGTGGTCAGGCAAGGCGTCTCCGAGAAAGTGGTATTTGAGCAAAGATTCCAAGGAGGCGGGGGAACAAGCCATGTGAATATATGGGTAAAACGGAAAACCAATTCTGGCTCCTGAAGTGGGGTAGGTATCGCTATGGCTGTTCCTGTTGAATCCAGAACTGTAGGCCAGACGTGGGACTGGAGGACAAGCAAGAGATGCTGACCGGGTCCAGCGATCCGGAGGAGCAGGACGAGGAAGAGGGAGAGTAGGAATCGGTGGATCCCCAGCAGCAGTGATGCAGCCATGCACGCTGCTGGAGAAAGGAGTACAGCCCGGGAGCAGCCGGAGCTCTGTGGGGCCCTTTGAGTTCTTGCACAGGGGACCACTGCATGGGCCACAGACTCATTAACAGCTTGAAATCAATGTACAGACTCATTCACCCCAGCTTCCATCACCTGGGTATCAGGATATTTCCTTGTGGTTTCAAACATGCCACTTGTTTCTAATCCGTGTAACTATGAGTTCATGTGAACCTCATGGATTCTGGCGTGGGCAAGTAGCTTCTGTAATTAGCAGTGATTCCATCTTAATAAAATCCTGTGATCTGCAAAAAGGAAAAATACACTGTTTTTCTTTACACTCACAACATTTATATATACACAATAGAATATTATTCAGCCATCAAAAAGAAGGAAATCATGTCTTTTGCAGCAATATGGATGGAACTGAAGGCCATTGTCATACGTGAAACAACTCAGACACAGAAAGAGAAACACCGCGTGCTCTCACTTGTAAGTGGGAGCTCAATACTGTGCACCCACCGAAACGGAATGTGGGACTGTGGACACTGGAGACGCAAGGGATGGCGGAGTGGGAGCGGGCGGATGGTGGGAGGGTGCTTGGTGGGTACAATGTGCTTTGCTCCAATGATGGATGCACTGAAGGTCATGACTTCACCACAATGCAACATATCAATGTAACAAAATTGCATTTGTACCCTATAATGTATACAACTAAGAAAATACAAATAAAAACCAAAATAAATTTAGAAATTAAAAAAAAGCAATAACACTTCACTTCTCACACCAAATGTGTGTGGGCTTCTCCCATACCAACCAATTTTCCAATTCTTGGTGGATACCAATTTGACTAAATTCTGACGCTGTCTACCCAGAGTTATTGTCTAATCCCACAAGTTAAAGGTCTCAGTCCCACAAGATTACAAGATTGCCCCTACAGCTTTTTTTTTTTTTTTTTTTTTTAGAGACAGGGTCTCCCTCTGTCACCCAGGCTTGAATGCAGTGGTGCGATCATAGCTCACTGCAGCCTCGAACTCCTAGCCACCATGCCTTGCCTGTCCCCACTTCAGATGTCAATCACAAACAAGTTCAAGCCTCCAGGACAGACCAGCTAGCTATAAATCAGGGGTTCCTATGACTCCCTACTTTGGTTCAATAATTTGCTAGTACCTTTCCGATAGTCCCTGGAAAACATTTTTTTTTTTTTGCTAGAATGGTGTGTAGAATGGTGTGCAGAACTTAGGGAAATATGTAACGTTTACTAGGTTATTATAAAGCACACATCTCAGGAACAGATGGAAGAGTTGCACAGGGCAAGGTACTGGGGGTGTGTGTGGGGGGGGCTTTCACACCCTCTCTGGGCAGGGCACCCTCCCGACACCTCCATGCATTCACCAACCTGGTGGCTCTCCAAACCCCATCCTCTTGGGATTTTTAGGGAGGCTTCATTATACAGGCATATTGATTAAATCACTAACCATTGCTTAAAAGTCAGGGGGTGGAGCTGAAAGTTCCAACCCTGTAATCACACAGTTGGTTCCCCTGGCATCAGCCCCTCTCCTTAGGGGCTTTCTGAAAGTCACCTTATTAACATAAACTCAGGTGTAGTTGAAAGGGGCTTATTATGAATAACAAAAGAAACTCTTTTCACCTTTGTCACTTAGGAAATTATGAGGGGTTTAAGAGCTCTGGCCTGGAGCCTGGCTAGAGACCAAAATACATATTTCTTTCTTTCTTTTCTTTTCTTTTTTTTTTTTTTTTTTTTGAGACAGGGTCTCTCTCTGTTGCCCAGGCTAGAGTGCTGTGGCGTCATCATAGCTCGCTGCAACCTCCAACTCCTGGGCTCAGACAAGCTGCCTGCCTCAGCCTTGGCGGTAGCTGGGACTGCAGGTGTGCACCACAACACCCAGCTAATTTTTCTATCTTGTAGAGATGGGGGTCTCACTATGTCACCCAGGTTGGTCTTGAACTCCTGGTCTCAAGTGATCCTCCTGCTTTGGCCTCCCAAAGTGCTGGGATTACAGGCGTGAACCACCATGCCCAGTCAACAGAAATGTATGTTTCTTATTATCACAGTATCACAACAGGAGAAGAGTATTCCAGGCAGAGGGAGCAGTCAGTACCAAGGTGCTCAGGTGAGAACCGTGGGGAGACCGGAGTGCTCATGGGGCAGCAGGGAGGCCTGTGCAGCTGGAGCCAGGGGAGGGTGAGGTCAGCTCGGGCAGGGCCTTGCAGGTCCTTGCAAAGACGCTGGCTTTTACTCTGAGGGAGGCTGCCTCCCAGATTGGTCTTTGCAAGGATGACTTGGCAGACTGGCAGGTGGGATAGTGCTTAGATGCTCAGAAAAACTTCCTGGGATAGAGAAAGGGACAGCCACTCTGCCTGCGGGTCAGAAGTGAAGACTAAAGAGCCCACAGAACAAGCAGGTGGAGGAGGACTCTCAGGGCCTAAACACAGATGTGGAGAAAGCCTGTGAAGAACAGACTTGCAAGAAGACGTTTGGGCTTAGAAAGCAACGCCCCAAAGACTGGTGCTTTGAAATGCTAAGAGGCCTTAGAAGCTGCCTCAGAATCAAGGCCCCTCTAACCTTGTTCCTCTTCCAAGCACAAGGAGGGACTCTTTCTGGAATTTCCTTATCTGACTAAGAAAGCTTCTTTCCTAAAGAAACACAATTGTCTTCAGACCCCCTCCCTAGGGAACTCATCAAGTAACCGGGAAAGATCAACTGCCAGAGAGGAGAAAGCTCAGGGAGTGATCACCATGCGGGGATAGACTTCACCCAGACTTCTGAGGGCCGCTCTGCTCCGGGAGATTACCTGAGGAACTTTCTTTGTCCGCATAACAGGATGACCTGCGTTCCTGTCCAGCTCCACCTCTCACACCTCAGTGATGTCTGTCTCCCGCCTCCCACGTCCATTCATTCTCCTTAATGATTTACTGTCCCTGTAAAGAAACGCCTACATTCCCTATCTTCCCCTTCCCTGATGAAAAAGGATATATAAACTGGGGGTAATCACTCTTTGATTGTCACCGTGTGCATGTTAATAAATTTGTATGCCTTTTCTCCTAGTAATCTTTCTTTTGTCAGCTGATTTTCACAAACCCTCAGAGGGTGAAGGGAAAGTTTTCCCTTTGCCCCTAGAAAGACACCTTCACCCAAACTTGGGGGCCCAGCTCCCTCAACTCCAGAGAGGGCCAGCTCCCAGGGGTTAAGGCTGGAGGGGTGGTGGGGCCTCTGGGCAGACAGCTGCAAGGCCAGGGGCCCACTGAGAACTTGGAAACCAGGCAAATAGTTAGGCTGCGAGGTGTAGATCTGAGCAGACATGCAGAACTTTTTAACCAGTGGTTCTCAAAAAGTGGTCCTTCCACCAGCCTCACATGGAAACGTGTTAGAAATGCATGTTTTGGGCCCCAGACCAGACCTGCTGAATCAGAAATTCTAGGAGTGGGGCCAAGAAAAGCTTTTTAACAAGTGCCTCAGTTGCTTCTAATACACATTCAAGTTTGAGAGCCACGGCCCTGAAGAAATAGAATAGCTCCCAAGCTTGCAAGGCTTATCTTGCCCTGGCCAAAGGTATTAACATAGCTTAAGAATGGGTCAGTGGGCTGTGGAGCTGAGAGAAGGAGTGAGTCACCCAGGCCAAGGTTCTTAGTGTCCAGCCAAGCAGCCAGGGAGAAAACCCTGAGCTGGCTCAATAAATGGACCTACCAGAACCCCTGAGATTAGAGCCCCTTATGGAACAACTGGCACCTGTGGCTAAGGGTCCTTGTTATGACTCCGTGCTGTCCAGGGGAATTGCTGATTAGAGTTGGGCCCCACAGAATGTGCCTCTGGGAAGAGAGTGCACTGGCCAGAAAGCTGGAGTGATTGTGCGTGTGCACGTGTGCGTGCCCTGGGCGTCTTCTCTTTGCACCTCTGCTTTCCCTGTCCCACTCTGCTCTTTGCTCCGGGAGGCCAGCCTGTGCAGACTGTGTCAAAGGGTGCATCTGGCTTCCAGCTGATTTTATTTTATTATTTATGTATTTTTCCTTTTTCTCACTTTAAATCAAAAGCTAACCAGCTGATTTTAGCTGCTGGAGAGGCAGGCCTGGCAGGGACAGCAGGAGGGAGGACACTGAGGTGGTGCCCTTCCCACCAGGTCACCCCAGGTTAGCCGAAACCTCCACCTGAGGGCAACACTCCTCTCTGGGACTATCTTCTCCCGGGCTTCCGTAGCCCAGGAGATAGATTGCAGGTTATCTGTGGACTTAGCTGGGGGAAAATGTGCGTCCTTTTTTCACGTCCAGTGTCACCGGTGTTGCCTTGACCACTTCACAGTCTAAAGTTTTCATTTAAGCCAAGCAACAACATCCTTTGTACTGATATGTCTTTATTTCTGAAAACTGAACTTCAACTTGCCTGTATTTTAACTGTGTTGTCTCTTATTTAATATGGTAATAAAGAAGTACATGATTGATTCTATTGAAAGTTTTTATTAATATTTTGGTAACTGGAATTCAATACAATGGGTTTATTTTATTATATTTTGTTTTTATTTTATGCTTTCCTAGAATGCCAGAGGGATCCGTGGCACAAAATAAGTAAGAGCCCTGCTGCAGCCTCTCTCTCTGCATCCCTTTGGGCTTGGGTGTGACAATATGTTAATGTCCCCTGCAGCTCCCGTTTGCCCTACCCATACCTTTGTCAATAACCTGCTCTCCTCAAATCCTCCGAACTTGTGGGTGTTGTTTCCTTCAGGCCTGACGGACACAGCGTGCGTTCCCGTGCCTGCGTGTGTGTGTGTGTGTGTGTGTGTGTGTGTGTGTGTGGAATGTGGGGCGGGGGCGCTGGCAGGAAGCGATCTCTGTGGCGCTATTGCTCATTACAGATGAACAAAAGGACATCCTGGTGTATGCACTGGAGTCTGAAGCTTGGTTAACGAGAGGCTGTCCCTGAGGTGAGAAAACACGTCAGGGTTCTGAGCCCGCAAGGTGCAGCCTGTACTAGGATGGCCAGCTCACCAAGGTTGCTGTTGTCAGAAGACTTTTCAATTTTTTTTTTATTTTTTTGAGACAGTCTTGCTCTGTCACCTAGGCTAGAGTGCTGTGGCGTCAGCCTAGCTCACAGCAACTTCAGACTCCTGGGCTCAGGTGATCCTCCTGCCTCAGCCTCCCGAGCAGCTGGGACTATGGGCATGTGCCACCATGCCCGGCTAATTTTTTTTTTTCCTATTTTTAGTAGAGATGGGGTCTCTCTCTTGCTCGGGCTGGTTTCAAACTCATGACCTCGAGCAATCCTCCCGCCTCAGCCTCCCAGAGTGCTAGGATTACAGGCGTGAGCCACCGCGCCCGGCCACAAGCCTTTTCTGAAAAGTCTCCCTGTGGGGCTTTGAGAGGAATGTGACCGCGGCTTATTTTGACATCTCCCCTCTTGCCT
Source organism: Eulemur rufifrons (assembly GCF_041146395.1). Taxonomy (NCBI): domain Eukaryota; kingdom Metazoa; phylum Chordata; class Mammalia; order Primates; family Lemuridae; genus Eulemur; species Eulemur rufifrons. The sequence continues at coordinate 2,422,057 of NC_090997.1, read as the reverse complement.
CCTGGAAAGCATATAAAGAGAATGGCGACACACACTGCATTTTCAGTAAAGCTACGAGGCACAGAAAACCTACAAACTCCAAATTATGTGTATGTGTGACCAAATTCCACGCTGAGCAGACATCCTCAGCAGTGGCTGGGGAAGGGCCGGGAAGGAGCGAGTGCCCAGGTGACTGGCGCACCCATGGAAGACATCCCTCCCGGGGAGGAGAGGCCCACGCGCTGACGCAGGCTGACTGGACAGAGGCAAGTGCTGCCGGGAAAGCTGGAGAGAAAATGTTTTATAAAGTGCCCCGAGGGACCCCGAGGTGGTAGATCTCAGAAAGCGCCAGCAAAATTCTCCTTCCTGGGAGAATGCACGCATCCTCACTTGGGTGACAGCAGCTGTGGGGCCTCCTGTGAACAGACTCTGCTAAGGCTGGTGGCAGAGGCTTTCTTAACTTGGAGAAGTTCTCAGAGGCAGAAGAGGTAGTGGCTACACAGAGGTATCGAATTTTAAGGAAATATCCCATTGTTATAGCAAAAGAGGAGCAGCCCTTGAACTTGTAAGCCTGGAAAGCTATCCCGGGCCCTCTCCCCACTCTTCCACAAAGTCCTGCTACTAATAGTTCAGAAAAATCTAGCTCGTTTAAATGTGAGCAACAAAAAAAAAATGACCAATGCTGCACAGTTAAGTATGAGAAAAAAAGCTCAAAGAGAGCAGCGCAATTTACCGACAGATGATGACAGGCCAGAAATAGACGACAAAACTTAGGGCTTCAGCAACGGAAGAAGGCCACACACCAGAAGCACAAGTGGTCGGAGGAGAGAACGCAGTAACAAGAGAGTCTGGGTGGGAACTGGAGGAAAGATGTAACAGGAAAATACCAAGCCGTTCCAAAAATGAATACGAAATTTCATGGGAGAAGAGAGATAGATGATGTATATTCCTAATTTTAAAAATCACAAATGACAGTTATGACATGTTTTCACTACTTTAAAAATCTGAATGGTTGTTTATCATGAACAGCATTTGTGAAATGCTTTCAGCGTATTGACTGAGATGGTCACATGGATTTCTCTCCTTCGTTTCTTAGTGCCGGCTTTTGTACCAGGGCTAAGGCTACAGTAATCTCAGGAAATAAGTTGAGAAACTTTTCCTGTTTTCTGATCTCCCGAATAATTTTTATGTGACTGAAACTACCTCTGTTTTGAAGGTTTCTTAACTATCTGGATCTGGTGACTTTTTGGTGGTTAAAATTTTAACAACTCACTCATTTTCTTTAATTATTACAGGTTTTTCAGGCTTTTAATTTTTTCTTGAGTCAGTGTTGGTCACACATTATTCTAGAAAATAATTCATCTTAGCCAGGTGCAGTGGCACACACCTGTAGTCCCAGCAACTCGGGAGGCTGAGGTGGGAGGATCACCTGAGAATAGAAGTTTGAGCCCAGCCTAGGCAACATAGAGACAGACACCTTGTCTCTAAAAAAGAAAAAAATTATTCATCTTATCAAACTTTGTAATCTAAATATGTACTGTATCTGAGATTATATTTCCTCTAAATTATTTATTTTGTATGTGTGCCTTTTCTCTCCTTTTTCTGCTTAATCTATTTAGTCAGAAGTTTATTAATATCAGTAGTCTCTGTAAATATATATTTCTTTTCTGCTCTATTGTTTCTTTGTTTTCTATTTCATTAATTTCTGAAATTATATTTATTATATTCTTCCCTAATTTAGGGGGATACTCTTTTTCTAATTCCTTTTTTTTTTGAGACAGAGTCTCGCTCTGTTGCCCGGGCTAGAGTGCTGTGGTGTCAGCCTCGCTCATAGCAACCTCAAACTCCTGGGCTCAAGCAATCCTACTGCCTCAACCTCCCAAGTAGCTGGGACTACAGGCATGTGCCACATGCCCAGCTAATTTTTTGTATATATTTTAGTTGTTTGGCTAATTTCTTTCTATTTTTAGTAGAGATGGGGGTCTCGCTCTTGCTCAGGCTGGTCTCGAACTCCTGAGCTCAAGAGATCCTCCTGCCTCGACCTCCCAGAGTGCTAGGATTACAGGCGTGAGCCACCTCGCTGGCCCATTCTTTTTTTTTTTTTTTGACACTGAGTCTCTGCGGGGTGCGGTGGCTCATGCCTATAATCCTAGCACTCTGGGAGGCCGAGGCAGGAGGATCTCTTGAGCTCAGGAGTTCGAGACCAGCCTGAGCAAGAGTGAGAGTGAGACCACATCTCTACCAAAAAGAAAGGAAAAAAAAAAAAAAAAAAAACAAAACCCAGCCAGGCGTGGTGGCGCGTGCCTGTAGTCCCAGTTACTCAGGAGTCTGAGGCAGGAGGATCGCTTGAGCCCAGGAGTTGGAGGTCGCAGTGAGCTCCGGATGACACCACTGCACTCTACCCAGGGTGACAGAGGACTGTGTCTCAACAAAAACAAACAAGGCACCTGAGCACCCCTCCTCACAACCCCTCACCCCTTCTTACTGGAAAAAAAAAAAGAGAGACAGTATCTCTCTGTTGCCCTGGCTAGAGTGTAGTGGCATCATCATAGCTCAGTGCGGCCTCCCACTCCTCGGTTCAAGTGATCCTTCTGTCCTGCCTCAGCCTCCCAAGTAGTTGGGACTACAGGCAGGTGCCACAACACCCGGCTAATTCTTCTATTTTTAGTAGAGATGGGTCCTGCTCTTGCTTAGGCTGGTCTCGAATTTCTGAGCTCAAACAATCCTGCAGCCTTGGCCTCCCAGAGTGCTAGGATTATAGGCGTGAGCCACTGAGGCCCACCTCTTTTTCTAATTTTTTAAGATTTCTGTTCAACTCATTTATTTGTTATTTATTTATTTATTTATTTATTTTAGAGACAGAGTATTGCTCTGTCACCCGGGCTGGAATGCAGTGGCAAAATCATAGCTCACTGCAACCCTGAATTCCTGGGCTCAAGCGATCCTCCTATCTCAGCCTCCCCAGTAGCTGGAACTACAGGTATGTACCACTACGCCTGGCTAATTTTTCATTTTGTTTTATTTTTTGTAGAGACGGAGGGTCTCAAACTCCTGGTCTCAAGTAATACTTCCTCCTTAGCCTCCTAGAATGCTGGGTTACAGGCTTGAGCCGTCAGCCCTGGCCAAACTCATTGATTTTTTTTTTTTTTTTTTTTTTGAGACAGAGTCTCACTCTGTTGCCTGGGCTGGAGTGCCGTGGCCTCAGCCTAACTCACAGCAACCTCACACTCCTGGGCTCAAACAATCCTCCTGCGTCAGCCTCCTGAGTGGCTGGGACTACAGGCATGTGCCACCATGCCTGGCTAATTTTTCTCTATATATTTTTAGCTGTCCATATAATATCTTTCTATTTTTAGTAGAGATGGGGTCTTGCTCTTGCTAGGCTGGTCTTGAACTCCTGAGCTCAAACATCTGCCCGCCTCGGCCTCCCAGAGTGCTAGGATTACAGGAGTGAGCCACCACGCCCGGGCCTGATTTTTAAACTTTCCTAGTATGCACATTTTTTTCTTCTGTGAATTGTTCTAGCTACATCTGATGTTTTTTTTAATTTTAATTTGATTTTTTTCACCTTACAGCATTGTCCAACATCTCACAGTTTTGAAAGGCACAATTTTCATTGCCAGTTAAAAATATTTTAAATTTCATTATAATATTTTCTTTTGGCATTTGACTTATTTATAGGTAGGTTTTTAAATTTTCAAAATACATTAGAAACATGTTTTTAAATTTTCCTAACATACAATATTCTCTGTTATTGGTCTTAAATTGTCATGGGCTGGACATGGTGGCTCACACCTATAATCCCAGCATTTTAGCAGGCCAAGGCAGGAGAATTGCTTGAGACCAGGAATTCGAGATCAGCCTGGGCAACATAGCAAGAACCCATCTTGACAAAAAAATAAAAAATAAAAAATTATCACGGCGTGGTTGCGTGCGCCTATAGTCTCAGGTACTCGGGAGGCTAAGGCAGGAGGATCACTTGGGCCTGGGAGTTTGAGGTTACAAACTCAGTGAACTATTATATGATCACACCACTGCATTCCAGCCTGGGCAACAGAGACCCTGTCTCAAAACAAACAAAAAAAGAAAAGAAAAGAAATTCTTAGGGATTTTGGTCAGCAATTGTATTCTGTATAATTTTGATTCATTTCTCTAAATGTCTATGTGCAACTGAAAGGAATGTCATTTTCTAATTTTTCTCATGCTAAGATTTTATATATTTCCGTTAGACCAAGCTTAATTGTTTTCACTCTTCTATGTCTTTAATAATTTTTTGCCTCCTTGATATATCGGTTTCTGAGAGATGTAAGTCTTCTTCTAATATTGTAGATTAATTTTTTTAAAAAAAGCATCCGTGTACAGCAAGTCCAAGGGCTAGCGGGAGTGGCGCCAGCCAGCCTGGCAGAGTGGAGGAAGGCCTCTCTGTGGCAGGGTAATTGGCCCCAGAGGCAAGAGATGATGAGCACATCACCAGCCTTTCTTCATCCTCACACCTGAGAGAAACGAGGGAGGAAGAGGAGCCATGGGGTGGTGGGGGGATGAGGCATATGGAGGGGGAGGGATGGGAAGAGAAAATGTGGAGAAAGATGGGGAGGCAGAAAGCGATGTGGAGAGAGACAGAAAGACGGGGAGACAGGATGTTTGCCCATGGAAGGTGCTCACTAAGTATCTGTTGAACAGATGAATAAGCAGGAGTGTGTGTGAGAGAGAGAGGCACAGAGAGATGTGGGACGTAGGTGGAGATGTGGGGAGGAAACAGATAGTATGAATAAAGATGGCGAGACAGAGTTGTGGACAGAGGTGTGGGAGATACAAGAAATAAGGAGAGCAAGGAGGGAGAGATTGAGAGAAATGAAGGGCCGGGTGGCTCAACGCCTGTAAACCTAGCACTCTGGGAGGCCAACACGGGAGAATTGCTTGAGCTCAGGAGTTCAAGACCAGCCTGAGCAAGAGCAAGAGTGAGACCTCGTCTCTACTAAAAATAGAAAAATTAGCCGGGCGCGGTGGCATGCACCTGTAGTCCCAGCTACTCGGGAGGCTGAGGCAGGAGGATCGCAGACAGAGCGAGACTCTCTCTCCAGGAACTGAATAGGTGAATCAGCAAGGGTGGGGTGAAATGGATTTTCAGCAGAAACAACACTATCCATAAGAGAAGCAATTAGACTAGCTTCCTCTTGTGATGAGGAGGGCCTTAACTAGCAGTGGGAATGAAGAGGTGGGGAAAGACACCCGTGGTATTTCAGAGGCAGGATGCAGAGATTGTTTAGAAACAGCAATTGAGGGAGAAGGCAGAGTAGGAAGAATCCCACATTTTTGCTTTAAGTGATTGGATGCATTGTGTTGTCATTCACTGGGACAGGGACTGTAGGAAAGTGACCTGGTTTGGGCAAACACTGATGATTTTGATCTCAAATTCCTGGACTCAAGCAGTCCTCTCGCCTTAGCCTCCACAGTGCTAGGATTACAGGAGCCCAGCTGATACTGATGATTTTGAAATGCCTGTGGAATATTCAGTGGGAGACCTCTAGGGGGAGTTGGATATTCTTAAACCTGGACTCAGAACTCAAGAAAAAGTCCTGAGGTAAAGGTATAGATTGGGGACTCGACAGAGAATTAAGCAGTAGTGACGACTGTGACTATGACAGGACTGTCTGGGTAAGCCGTGGCAGATGCTCAAAAGTTGTTGAATGAAAGCTAGAAGTTGGCAACGGTGCACGCCTATGATCCCAGCTAAATTTGGGAGTCTAAGGGGTAGGATTGCTTGAGCCCAGAAGTTCAAGGCCAGTCTGGGCAACATAGTAAGACTGCATTTCAAAAATTATTAATAATAACTTTAAAAATGTATTTTTAAAAAAGTGGGAGAGGCTGGGTGCAGTGGCTCACACCTGTAATCCTAGCACTTTGGGAGGCTGAGGAAGGAGGATCACTTGAGCCCAGGAGTTTAAGGTTGCAGTGAGCTACGATGACGCTATCGCACTCCAGCCTGGGTGACAGAGAGAGACCCTGTGTTAAAAAAAAAAAAAAAGTGGAAGAAACATCCCAAAAGTCTTCCAACAGGAGAATGATGTGAAAGCACCTGTTTCGGGTACGGAAGTTGGGCGGGGGGTGGGGAGGGCTTCAGGGCTGATGGCTATGTCCCTGTGAAAGAGGAAGTGGGATTCCAAAGTGGAAAGGCTTCCATGGTGACGGGATCCAAAGCGTAGGTCATGGAGAGTCAAGGTGACGGTTGGAGTGGATAAGGTGAAGCAACTGTGAAGTCACACACTTAGGGTATTGAGAAAGCATTTGGGAGACAGATACAAGAATGTTCATAGCAGATTGATTCGTAATAACAGAAACTAGAAACAACCAAATTGTACAGCATCAGGTGAATGAATCAACAAGCTGTGCGGCATCGTATAAAGATTGCTACTCAGAGATAAAAAGGAACAAACTATTGATATATGCGACAGCGTGGGTTAACCTCACAGACATTGAGCAGAATGAAAGAAGTCAGATGCAACGGTGTGTGCTATAGGACTCCACTGATATGAAGTTCAAGAACAGATTAACCTATGGGAGTATAAATCAATGTTTGCATCTGGGGGGGAGAGGGATTTACCAAAAAGGGGTACGGGGTAATTTTCTGGGATGGTGGGAATTATCTACATCTCAATTGCAGTGTGGTTACCTGGGTGCACATATTGGCATCAAACTGTACACTCAAGATCTGTGCATTTTACTGTGTAAAATTGTATCTCAAAGTTTAAAAATGTCATTTATGTGGACATGAAGCCCACCAGGAAGACGGCAGAGGTTGAAATAGAGAGGAGGCTGTAGAGTCAGGGGTGGGCTCTTGATGAATATGGGAGGCTGGACAATGACAGCAAGAAGGAAAGACGGAGGAAGGTCATGGCGTCGGATGCTGTGAACCTCAGAGGACAAGCTGCTGTCAGAGGCTGAAGGTATCATAACCTGGGAGACACTCACTATTTAAAAATACTGATGAGGACTTGGCCAGAGAAGTCACCCACATGTCACCCCTGGCGACACCTGGAGGAGGAGCCCCCGGGGAGGCGGGGTCACCTGTGCTGGGATTGCTGCCCCTTCTGTGTTTTCACCCCTTTTCCTGCTCTGAGCTCTTACTGGCCTCAACTACCCTCCAGCGAGCCCACAGCTGTCTGTCGGGCCAGGGTGCATCCACTTGTGAAGCTTTCCATTTGTCGTCTTCCTCCTGAGTGCCTGGGAAGAGTTTCTTTGGCAAAGTCCCATCCTGGTGCCCATCGAGCTGATTAGCGTAGCAGTTCCCATCTTGCAGATTAACATTCCGTAGAGGGTTTCAGAGTTATTGAAAGGGGTCCTTGAACCCACACACATACCAGAATTTACTCTAGATGGACTATAAAAAAAATCCTTGGACTGTCTTTGGAATCCAAAACATTGTTAGTGATGCAAATGGTTTAGAAGTCTCAGGTAGAGAAAAGAGGTGGGGAGAGAAGGAAGCCCTTGAATTCAGGCAGAGCAATGACACTGTCACCCTAGCCCAGGACCGGGGAGGAGCTGGAGAAGAACTGCACGTGGAGCACCTAGGACGGTGGGGTCTGGAAGTTTACGGTGGTACTCCCACTTTACAGATGTGTAGGTGGTGGAACCAGGACTCCACCTTAGGCTGATTTGTCTTCTAAGCCACACTGTCCTGAGACAGGGAGTACTATCATGTGATTGAATGTGCACTGTGAGATTGAAAGTATAGAGTTTTATCCTCAAGCCAGTTGTCCCTTCCATGTCCCCACTGGTGGTGACCTCACCTCCCTCCCCAAACCATGGGCTTCTCGTAGTTGAAGTAGCAGAGACAGTTTTCCCCACATTGACTCTCTGGGGTGGGATGTGGTGTTGCTAGGAGGAGACAAAGTAAGAGACAGGGCAGAAACTGGAATTAAGGCCCGGGTGAGAAAAGTCACCATTGGTACCTCAGGCCCCCATGCTCTGTGACCACCAGGGGGCAGCCCTCACCTCGCCATGGCGCTGCGGTCCCACGCCCTCCAGTTAAATGGCCCTGCACTGCTGGAGAATGGCTGAGTCGGTCCTTCCCAGACTGTGTGGCATGTGTGGTTGTCCAGGTGGCTTAAATAATTTGTTCACGATTATGTAACTAGTTTGGGGGGGAGCTGGCATTTGAACTCAGCCTGAATCCACACCAGCATTCTTAACCGTGAGATTATGGCTTCTCCAAAGGAAAGCTCCGAATTGCTGCAGTGATGGGTGGGAACTGGACAATCTGCAAAGCATTGTGAAACAGAGCTAGAAACACAGACACAGAGGAAAAAATATGAATATGAAAAACATGAAATGAGCCAGAGATGGAGTGGGGAGGGGCCGGGCCGTGTTTCACCTGGCATATTACACAGAACCGTTCCGTGTGCTGTGTTATCTCCCGGAGCTGTGTGAGAGCCAGAGTGATGGGCACGCTCTCGTACCAGTGCTTGTATAGCACACCTCGTTTCACGGTGCTCCACAGATACTGCGCTTTTTACAAATTGAAGGTTGGTGGCAACCCTGTGTCAAGCAAGTCTATTGGCGCCATTTTCCCAGCAGCACGTGCTCACTTCGTGTCTCTGTGTCACGTTTTGGTAATTCTCACAATATTTCAAATTTTTAATTATTATTTCAGCTGTTATGATAATCTGTGATCAATGATCTTTGAGGTTCCTATTGTGATTGTTTTGGGGCACCCTGAACCAGCCCGCATTAGATAGCGAATTTAGTTGATAAATGCTGTGAGTGTTCTGACTGCTCCATCCACCAACCGTTCCTCTGTCTCTGTCCTTCTACCTAGGCCTCCCTATTCCCTGAGACACAATATTAAAATCGGGCCAATTAATAACCCTGCAATGACCTCTGAGTGTTCAAGAGAAAGGAAGTGTTGTATGTCTCTCACTTTAAATCAAAACCTAGAAATAGGCCGGGCGCCGTGGCTCACACCTGTAATCCCTGCACTTTGGAAGGCTGAGGTGGGAGGATCGCTTGAGGCCAGGAGCTTGAGACCAGTGTGCAGTGGCTATTCACAGGATTGATCATAGTGTACTGCAGCCTTGAACTCTTGGCTTCAAGCCATCCTCCCACCTCAGCCTCCAGAGTAGCTGGGACTACAGGCACACACCACTGCACCCAGCATGAATTATGCTAAATTTACTCTGCCTCTGCTCTATAAATGGAACAACAAAGCCTGGATGACAGCACATCTGTTTACAGCATGGCTTACTGAATATTTCAAGCCCACTGTTGAGGCCCACTGCTCAGAAAAGATTCCTTTCAAATTGCTGCTGCTCATTGACAATCACCTGGTCACCCAAGAGCTCTGATGGAGGTGTACGAGGAGATGAATGTTGTTTTCATGCCTGTTGACACAACATCCATTCTGTAGCCCATGGATCAAGGAGTAATTTTGACTTTCAAGTCTTATTGTTTAAGAAAGACATTTTGTAAGGCTATAGCTGCCATAGCTAGTGATCGCTCTGATGGGTCTGGGGAAAATAAAGTGAAAATCTTCTGGAAAGGATTCACCATTCCAGATGCCACTAAGAACACCCGTGATTCATGGAAGGAGGCCAAAATATCAACATTAACAGGAGTTTTGGAAGAAGTTGATTCTAATTCTCATGGATGACTTTGAGGGTCTTCAGTAGAGGAAGTAACTACAGAAATAGCAGGGGAATGCGAATTAAAAGTGGAGCCTGGGCCGGGCGCGGTGGCTCACGCCTGTAATCCTAGCACTCTGGGAGGCCGAGGCGGGTGGATCGCTCGAGGTCAGGAGTTCAAGACCAGCCTGAGCAAGAGCAAGACCTCGTCTCTACTAAAAATAGAAAGAAATTATCTGGCAAACTAAAATATATATAGAAAAAATTAGCCAGGCATGGGAGCACATGCCTGTAGTCCCAGCTCCTCGGGGGGCTGAGACAGTAGGATCGCTTAAGCCCAGGAGTTTGAGGTTGCTGTGAGCTAGGCTGAAGCCACGGCACTCACTCTAGCGCGGGCAACAGAGCGAGGCTCTGTCTCAAAAAAAAAAAAAAAAAAAAAAAAGTGGAGCCTGAAGATGTGACTCAATTGCTGCAATCTCATGATAAAACTTGAACAGATGACAAGTGGCTCCTTCTGGATGAGCAAAGAAAGTGGTTTCTTCTTTTTTTTGTCTTTGAGGCAAAGTCTTGCTCTGTCGCCTGGGCTAGAGTGCAGTGCATCAAACAGCATCACAGCTACGGAGAAATCTTTTGCGAAAGGAAGAGTCAATCGATGTGGCAAACTTCGTTGTTGTTTTATTTTAAGAAATTGCCACTCGGTGTGGTGGCATGTCTATAATCTCAGCCACTCTGGAGGCTGAGGTGGGAGGATCACTTGAGTCCAAGAGTTTGAGACCAGCCTGGGCAACATAGCAAGATGCTGTCTCAAAAAAAAAAAAAAAAAAAAAAAGAAAGAAAAGAAAAGAAAAGAGGCCGGGCGCGGTGGCTCACGCCTGTAATCCTAGCACTCTGGGAGGCCGAGGCGAGTGGATTGCTCAAGGTCAGGAGTTCGAGACCAGCCTGAGCGAGACCCCGTCTCTACTAAAAATAGAAAGACATTATATGGACAACTAAAAATCTATATAGAAAAAATTAGCCGGGCATAGTGGCGCATGCCTGTAGTCCCAGCTACTCGGGAGGCTGAGGCAGTAGGATCGCTTAAGCCGAGGAGTCTGAGGTTGCTGTGAGCTAAGCTGACGCCACGGCACTCACTCTAGCCTGGGCAACAAAGTGAGACTGTGTCTCAACAAAAAAAAAAAAAAGAAAAAAAAAAAAAAAAAGAAAAGAAAAGAAATTGCCACGGCCACCCCAACCTTCAGCGACCGCCACCCCATCAGTCAGCGGCCATCAACATCAAGGCAAGACCCTCCACCAGCAAAAAAATTAGGACTCATGAAGACTCAGATGATCCTTAGCATTGTTTAGCAATAAAATATTTTAAAATTAAGGTATGTACACTTTTTAGACATAAGGCTATTGCACAATTAATAGACTACAGTATAGTGAAACATAACTTTTTTGTTTTTGAAACAGGGTCTCAGTCTGTTGCCAGGGCTACAGTGCAGTGGCATCATCATAGCTCATTGCAACCTCAAACTCCTGGGCTTCAGCGATCCTCCTGCCCTAGCCTCCTGATAGCTGAAATTATAGGTGCATGCCACCACACCTGGATAATTTTCCTATTTTTTATAGAGACAGGGTCTTGCTCTTGCTCAGGCTGGTCTTAAATTCCTGACCTCAAGTGATCCTCCTGCCTGGGCCTCCCAAAGTGCTAGAATTAAAACATAACTTTTATATGCACTAGGAAACCAAAAATATCTGTGACTCACTTTATCGTGATATTCACTTTATTGCAGCGGTCTGGAACTGAACACAAAATATCTCTGTATACCTTGGAGTTATGTATAATGCATTTTGTGTCTTTCATTTGTTTGTGTAAAAACACATGCTCTGTAGATTCTCAATAAATGTGAGTTAAATGGTGAATAAAATATAAATGAGTGGATTTCCAATGGGTGATAAGTCCCTGTGGAAGGCACTAGATAAAGCTGACCTCTGCTAGGGTGTATTCCTTTAATGGAAATCTGAATATGAATGGGTCCAAACTTCCCTGTCAGCTGCACTCACTCCTCTGAAACCACCCAAGCCAACACCGTCAAAGTACAGCCTGGCCAGCCAGCAGTCCCAGCTACTCAGCACGCTGAGGCAGGAGAATTGCTTGAGCCCAGGAGTTGGAGGTTACAGTGAGCTATGAGCAAGCCACTGCACTCCAGCCTGAGTGACAAAGTGAAACCCCGTTTCTAAAAAAATAAAAAAATAAAAAAGTTAAAAAAAAAACCCCAACAACACTATCAAAGTAAAACAGGGTGATTGCTATGCAAATACAGCTTCCAGACACAGTCTGTAGTAACCCCCACCCCAGCTCCCATCAATCAGCTTCCTCCTCCTAATCCTCTCATTACAGAAGTTGTGGAGCAGTCCTGGAGGGTCTGCTGGGGGAGGGCCAGACTCCAGGAAGGAAGGGGTGGCATGGGCCTGGGCACTGGTGAGCAATCGGGAGGGGAAGTAGGTTAGCTTCTGGGCCCAGAAGGGCTCCTGGAGGCTTACTCTGTGTAAAGGGCTGGTATTCTCGAACCTCGGAAGGAACCACATCCTGGTCTCACCTACTCTTCCACCCACCCACCCCCCCTTGGGTTAGCGGCCATCTCAGCCTCCTTCCCTCCCGGCCTCACACACTTGGGCAACTTGCCCACAAGCTGGCCCCTTTTGCACCCTAGACACCCAGACATCTGCATCAGCAGACCCTCTCTCCTCAGGGAGGCAGGCATTTGATGCTCGAGCTCCCTGGCAGTCGAGGTCCTTGGCAAGTGATGTGTGAGTCCCATGTGTCACCGGAAGCTCCCCACCCCCACCTGGTGACTAAAGGCCTGGCCACAAGTAGTGGGTCATTCCTTCTTCACCCAGACCTTACAGCTCAAGTCCCCCTTGTCAACGGGGACATCCTCCAACATGGCCTGGACGCTGTCGCTCATCTTGATCACGGCCCATCCAGGTGACAGGGCAGGCACTCAGGACTACAGGGGTGTGGGGCCAGGAGGAGGGAGATCGGGGAGGCTGGACTAGATGCCCCAGGGCACAGGGTTGGTGGGGGCTGAACACTGAGGCTTATTATCTAGGGTCTAGATATAAGGGCTGCCCAGAAAGTATCCAGCCGTGTAACGGTTCTCGTTACATTAGCAATGGCTGGATGTTTTCTGGACAGCCCTAGTATAATGAGGTGTTTGAGAGACCCAATTACATCTAAGGTAAATTTCTTAGTGAAACTGTTTTTAATGGACTGAGTGACCTTAACTGTGAGGCATTTTCATTAACTAAACACAGAGGTTCTCAAAATGTGGATTCCTGGGAACCTGGGGCAATTCTCAGGCCTCACTCCAGACCCACCGAATCAAACCTGTGGGGTGGGCCCAGGAATCTGTCTTAACAAGAACTGCAGGTAATTTCCATACACCCTCAGGTTTGAGAATGACTGAGATAGAATGACTAGCGAATTTACCCAGGTGGAGAATTTAATTAGGAATTTTAATATTTGGTTTAATTCATCAAAATGGATGAGTTAAATAGGAATCTCAACCAATTAAAGCCATGTCTTCACTGGATATTTAATAAGATCATGCTCTTTAACAAAAAACAAGAGCAAGAATGGCCTACCACAGAATGCCGTTGGCACTAAAACAATACCTACAATAAAACAGTTAGTGATGTTAGCTAACTGGGCTGCCACATTCATGACAGAGCTTCAGCTTCACTGTGACTGGTTAAATTTCAGCTAGGCAAGTTAGTAGTGAACACAGCTAGAGGATGATGGCAGAGGGTGAGGGTGAGAGTTGGTACGGGGAAGAATTTGAAAAATGATCCAATAAGCAATGTTAAGAAATTAGATTGGCAAAGAGGAAAGGGTTTGACGAGGCCCCACAGTGTCGGTCCCTGTACACCCGTGCACGGAGACAGCCGGGATATTCTGCTCCAAGCTCTCTTGTCTTCTTCCTTTGGAGTAACCGGGGAGGTGGGTCTCCTCTCCTCTCTGCCCCCAGGATCCTGTGCTCTCTGGGTGTCCCAGCCCCCTGAAATTCGTACTCAGGAAGGATCCCCTGCCTTCCTGCCCTGCTCCTTCAATGCTGGCCCAGGGAGACTGGCCATTGGCTCTGTCACGTGGTTCCGAGACAAGGTGGCGCCAGGGAAGGAGGTGAGGAACGAGACCCCAGAGTTCAGGGGCCGCCTGGCCCCCCTTGCCTCTTCCCGCTTCCTCTGTGACCTCCAGGCTGAGCTGTACATCTGGGACACCCGAGGTCATGACGCCGGTGTCTACGTGTGCAGTGTGGAGGTGCTGGGCCTGGGTGTCGGGACAGGGAATGGGACTCGGCTGGTGGTGGAGAAAGGTGAGGCGCTGGGAGGCGATGTCCCCTCAGCAATGTCCCTGGGAGTCAGGGATCCTCCCCTGAGGCCCCTGCCCACTGCCCCTCCTGAGCCTGTGCAAGCCCCTTCCTCTCCAACACCCCCATGCAGGACCTCCTCAGCTAGGCGCCGGCACAGTCCTCCTCCTTCGGGCTGGACTCTATGCCTTCAGCCTTCTGTCTGTGGCCATGGGCAGCACCCTCTACTACCAGGGCAAATGTGAGTGCAGCAGCCGGGGCAAGGGTGGATGGGTTGGGAGGGGCAGTAGGAGAGCTGGAGAAGCGGGGATGGAGACCAAGAAAAGGAGAGCTTTGGGGTGGTGGCACAGAGCAGACCCTGTTCTCTCTTTGACCAGGCCACTGTCACATGGGAACACACTGCCACTCCTTGGACGGCCTCTGAGGAGTCATTCCAGATGCCAGTGATCCCCAGCCCTCTTCAGAAGACCCCAATAAATCCCTCTCTGCCACCACTAACTCTTCCTTACGAGTCTGCTGGACTTCCTTCTCTGTTCTCCGGATGTCCAGTGTGCCTGTCTCTGGGTCCCCTGCTCTTAACTCCTCCCACCGAGTCTGACCTGCAGTGTTCCAAGGAGGGAGCTTCCCAGGCCCAGGAGGCTGAGCCCGATTCTCCTGAGAAATGGGGATTATCAGATCTGATTATTCCTACTTGTGGACTGCCGTTTCCTGCCAGGCCCACAAATACTCTTTTCTGGCCCTTGGAGAAGCTCCAGCCTTATTCACCCCATAAATCTCTACTTGACCCCAGAGTGGGTGGGAGGGGAGCCACGTGAGTTTTGATGATGGTCATTTTGAATGGGGGCTCGAGCTGGACTGAGAGGACTGACACACAGAGGTGGGGGACCACAGTCTTTACTGGGTGAACAACAAGATGACCCTGACCACCTGCCTGGGTCGAGGGAGGTGTCCGGGGTGCTCAGGTGGGTTTCTTATTGGCAATGCAGGCATAGTCAGCGCTGGGGTCCGCCTTGGTGCCTTCCTCGTCTCTGCCCCGGAGGTCAGGTCCCTCGCTGCTGGGCACTGGCAGCCTCTGCAGAGATGCGTAGTGGAGCTCCTGCTCCGAGAGCTGGGCCTGGGCCGGGCCAGAGGGGCCATGAGAGGAGCCAGCCCCATCCCTCCCTGCAGTTCTGCCCCCACCTCCCGTCTTTGGTACCTCCCTGCCTCTCCCCCCTGCTGCCCCCCACCGGCCTGGGCGCCGGTTCCTTTCTCTCATTGCTCTTGCTCTCTGTCTCTCACTCTTATCTCCTCTCTCCTACCTTTTCTCTCGGCTTCTCTCTCTCATTTTCTCCGCGTCTCTCTTTCTGGCCCTTAATTCTCTGCCTTTCTCATGCTCTGGCCTTTTCTCTCCTTGTCCCCTGGCCCCAGCCTCTCCCCCGGGCTCTCAGTGGGCCTGTCCCCGCCACCCTCTGGCCCTCTCTGGCCCTCCCCTTCCCTGCTCCCAGACTCACCCAGCTCCTCTCCAGCCTCTTCACTGGAAGAAAAGCAGCAGTTTAGCACAGCCTGGCTCTGTGCGGCTCCCAGCCCTCCTCCCCGGCTCCCACCCTGGGCCGCCCCTGCCACTTCCCCGCTTCCCACGGCCAGAGCCCTGGCCTCTCTCCTCTCCCACCCGACTCCCCCTTCTTCCTCGCCCAGGGCCTGTCAGGACCCACGGGGAGGCAGCAGGAAAGGGGTGGTGCCCAGGGGCCCTGCTGTGGGTGCATGAGGGGCGAGGGGCTCACCTCTGCGATGGAGCCGACACAGGCAGGCACACAGGAGGACCGAAGCCAGCAGCAGGAGCGCCCCCAGCCCCAAGCCCCCGTAGAGGTAATGGCAATACTCTGTAGGGAAGAGGGCCGAGGTCTCTCTCCCGCCCAGCCCAGCCAGCCGCCGGTTGGTGCCGGTTTCTCAGATCCCCTGTCCAACACGTTTAGAGGCAGGAAAATATACTCTCAGAGCTTCTTCACCCCAGACCCGCCAGAGGTGTGCTCCCTCATCAGAGACCGCTCACCCCTCAGAGGCCACAAGCCCTGCTGTTTCTGGGCCTCCCGAGAAGTCCCTTCCCCTCCTGCACCGGCTGCCCAGAGGCCCTGACTCCTGGTCATGAAGCGCACAGGCCGCTGCTCACCCATTACTCCCTGAGCACCCAGGCCGCCTGTGCAGAGCGAGGGGCCTTTACTCACTCTCATCTTTACCAGGTGACATCAGGTCGGGAGGAAGGACTGGCCTGGAGGTCAGGAACCCTAGGCCCTGCTCTTTTTGGCTAAATGGCCGGGGGCTAGTCACGTGCCTCCAGTTCCTTATCTGTAAAGCAAGGGGCCCTCTGTTACCATCTCCTGGGCTGAGGAGCCTCATCTATGTGGCAACCCTGAGCTGGGCACTTTCCATTGGTCACCGCTAGTCCCCACGACAACGTAGGATGTTTTGGTGCCCACTGCCCAGGTGAGGACCCAAGACTCAAGCCTGGACTTTACTAGGCCATCCATCCCAGGAGGCTGGAGCTGGGTTCAAGGCTGGTTCTGTCCAGCTCCAGATCCCACCCCCTTCCCTCTGCCCTGGGCTGACCAGGTGGCTTGGGGGGCCCCTCCAGCACTGGGTAGGTGCTGGTGAGGTGCTGATGGAGGGGGAGGAAGGAGCTGGGTCTGGGTGGGTGTGGACACGGGGGAAAAATAAGGAAGGTGGTATCGGGCGTCCAGCGGCTGGGCCACTCCCTCAGCCCCAGAGTGTGGAGCCCACTGGGCTGGCGTGAGGAGCTGCTTCCCACAGGCAGATGCTGCTGGGGCTGAAGTGGGGCATGGAGGACGGTCTGGGGCCCCATAACTTCCCCTCAGGGACTTCCTGTCCTCCAACCACTGGTTCCTGTTTGAGGGCAAGGAGGGGGCTGCTGACTTCGCCCCAGAGCCAGATACATTGAGTACGGTCTGGAAACTGAGGTCCTCAGGGTTTCAGAGGAATGCCAGGGGTGGGGGGCAGGATCCCAGAGGGAGGAGAGAGCTGAAGTGGCCATAAGGGCTGTGGCATCAGAAGTGGATTGTTTTCAATTTCTTTGGGGAGCACCTACCCAAAGGCTTGACAGAGGATTCCTCTAGGGCGCAGAGAACCTCAAACCCATACTCTGTCTCCCTTCATCTTAACCTCACCTCACTCTGGGGTGTGACTGCCCTTCCCTGCATGGTGTCCCCCCCACACCAGCGTCCCTGCCCACTCCCAGCTTACCCAGAGCCTGTGGCCTGCAGGGTGGACAGACTCCAGACTGGCCAGGGTTGCCTGGCTGGAGAGAAGTGTCGCCACCTCAGACATTCCTGCCCCTCCCCTGGGTTTAACTTCTCCCCTAGCCTGGGCGCCTCCCCAGCATTGGTGGGAGAGGAAGTTCGGCATGAGGGTTAGGGTTACAAAATGTTTCCTTTCAGGCTCCTGGGACTATAACAGGGGCCGTCATCCCCCTCAGCTCCAGCCGGCCTCTTTTTTTTTTTGAGACAGAGTCTTGCTCTGTCGCCCAGGCTAGAGTGCCATGGCATCAGCCTAGCTCACAGCAACCTCAAACTCCTGGGCTCAAGTGATCCTCCTGCCTCAGCCTCCCGAGTAGCTGGGACTACAGGTGTGCGCCACCACATCTGGCTAATTTTTCTGTTTTTAGTAGACATGGTGTCTCGCTCTTGCTCAGGCTGGTCTTGAACTCCTGATCTCAAGAAATCCTCCTGCCTCGGCCTCCCAGAGTCCTGGGATTACAGGCATGAGCCAAAGCACCTGGCCTTCCAGCCATCCTCTTGATCCTGCCAGTAGTCAGCAAATGTTCACCTCCTCCAGGTGTCTTCCCTGATAAACTTTTTTCTGTTACCCCTCACACTGCATCTGCTGAGAGCTCCTGATCTCGGTGTATGTGTGAGACACACATTCCCTGGCTCCCGCATCAGCCTGGGAGCTCTGGTGCATTTGGGGTGACTTGCCTGGAGTTCTGCAGCTGTGTGCAGCAGGATGCTTGGCTGGCTGATTAACAAACAAGAGACTCAGTGGCAGGCAGACTAGATTTGCATGGGCACTGTCCATAGATCTAGGGCAGAAAGTTGGTGACAAGTTGGTGTTGGCAAAGGAGGAGTTGGCAATCCAGGTAAACTTCCTATAGGAGGCAGCACAGAAGCAAGTAAAGGCAGTGGTCTGAGGCCCTCTGGACTGAGACCTGGGTGAAGGCCTCTTAGTGGCACTGGATGGAGAGGGAGATGGGTGCTGGAGGATTGCACACCCAGTCCTTGAGGAGGGTGAAGACCAGGGGGCTCATGTAGGGGTTTGGGGTGAGGAGATCCGGTGCCTGAGCTCATATTCATTTGCATTTCCCTCTCCAAATTCAGGAACTTTCTGCTACTTCCTTCCCCACTCCTCATCCTCAATGTTTCCCATGCAGAACAATAAAACAACATTTAGGGTTTTTTTTTGTTTTGTTTTTACATTTTATTATTAAAAAGTTCAAACATAGGGAGAAATTGAAAGAAAGACTTGTACAGTGAACATACCCCTGCCACCCAGATTCTACAATTAACATTTTTATTTGCTTTATCACATATCTATCAATCCATCTCATTTTGTAATATCTTTCAAAGTGCAAACGTCAGTACGTTTCGAATCTAAACCCTTCAGAAGCTTATTGACTGAAGTTCAGGATTTGTTTCCCCATTTCTCTGTTGGCCAGAGGAAGGCAAAATTTACATACAGTAAAATGCACCGAGTCAGTACTCGGTTTTAAAATTGCTTTGTCATCAAGGCTCTGGAGCCAGAGTGCCTGGGTTCAAATCCTGGCTCTGCCACTTGCTTGTGATCGCCACAAGTTTCTTAACCTCTCTGTGCCTCAGTTTCCTCTTAGGATTTTTGTCAGGATTAGAAGAATTATTAACGTGTGTAGATCAGTGGCATGTGCATGCTAAGTATTATAATTATAATCACGAGACACACAGAGATGTCATCAAGAAGGGGAGATCACCAGGGTCACCTCCAACTTCCTTAGACCTGATCTTTCTTCCCTCAGCTCCTCCTGTGCTGCCCTTCCTACCGTTCATTTGGTCCCTGCAGCTTTGGTTGCTCTTGCACTAATTTGTCCTTTCTTCCACTTATTCCTAAATAGTTCGTAAGCACCCACTAAGGGATGGGGCCCATTCCAGGCTGCAAAGCTCCTCTCAAGGGTAGGGTGTGCCTCATCCTCCCGTCTTCACTCTTAGTGGCAAGGGAGGGAGGCTCCATTTCCATCCCGCTTCAGTCAGCCGCAGTCAGTGGTGAGGCTGAGGCTGAATTCTGCCTTTCTCACCTCGCACAGGGGGCTAGAGGCCAGCAAGGAATGGAAGAGGTGGGGACCAGTTCTCCTCAGGGACCCAGCCATCCATTCCTCAAGATCCCAGTCCTTGTCCTCTCACTCCAGCCCTTGACCTCAGAGATGTGGACCAGCTCTCCCTCCAAGACCTACCTCGGGGGTGTAGAAAAATGCAGACCACATTGGAAACCTGGAGATCTGTGCTCTAACTACAGCCTTGCTGCCTGGTTTTCTGCAAGCTACCTTCCCTCCCCGGGCCTCAGTTTCCCTCCCTGCTGAGCCAGAAGATCTCTAAGGCTCCCTGAAGTTCTACCCTGACAGCCTGTTTCTCTACCCCAACTCCTTCCCCAATTCAGAGAACCCAGGCATCCAGCTGCCCCACCCCAGCTCTGGGTAAACAGGAAGCTGGGTGAGGGGAGCAGGGGTGTGTGGAAAGTCCCAGCCAGGTGTGTGGGTCTATAGGGACTGGGTGGCCCCACCCCTGAGGTATGAAAGCCCCCTGCCCTGGCCCTGGTTCAGAGTCTCAATGGGGGCACTGAGGCTGGAGGGCAGGGGTGGAAGGCCCCAAGGGAGGGGCTCCCTCCTGCTGGCTGTGGCAGGAGCCACTTTCCTGGTGACCCTGTTGCTGGCAGTGCCTATCACTGTCCTGGCCGTGCTGGCCTTAGTGCCCCAGGATCAGGGAGGTCCGGTGAGTGGCTGCAGCAGGCCCTGGCGGAGGGCCCATCTTGCCAACGCTCACCTCCATCTGGCTTTGCCTGTGGTCTTTTGCCTCATCTGCCTCAGCTGGCTCGGCTGTCCCTGGCGGAGACGTTTTGTCTCTTTGCTGACTCTTTTTCCGTGTTCCTGTGATGTTGTGTCCTGCTGTCTCCAAGCCCCTTCTGTCTCCTCTCCTCTTCCTAAGACACATGTGTCTCTCTGCCAAAGCTCCTGTGCCTTGCTTGCTTTCCCTTCTATGGAGATCTGTTTTGGGGCTGGTGCTGCTGGGCGAAACCCCAGGCCTGGAGCTTGGGTCCATTTTGGGAGGGGTGGTGCTAACATTAGCGGAATGTGAACTCTGGGCACGGTAACCCCACCCAACCAGGTAACAGAGACTGCTGACCCTGGGGCACAGGCCCAGCAAGGACCCCAGCAAGGACCCCAGCAAGGGCCCGGTAAGAGCAGACCATGTCCCCTTCCCGGCTCCAGCCCCTCAGGGACTCCCAGCTCCCGTCGGTGTCCCAGACACCCTCTTCCTTTAGGAGTGCAGGCTCCCCACCCCTGGGCATTGACACCGTGCCCTCTCAGGGCATGCACGGGTGCAGCCTGCCCCCAGTCACGAACTCTTCGCCCCTTCCAGGATTTCGGGAGCTGCCGGAGGAGGAGCCAGAAACAGATCTCAGTCCCAGGCTCCCGGCGGCCCACCTCATAGGTAAGGATCGCACAGACCTGAATAAGCGCTCAAGTAATCCAAGGGTGCCGGGTCGGGTCGCCCACAGGGTCCCTTGGCTCGGTTACTCCAGTGCTAAGTTTCCCAGCCGCTTCACCACCTCTCACCCCTAAAGTGCCCACCCTTCCGCTCGTCCCCGCATTGTAGCTTCTTCTTCCCTCCGGAGCAGGCAAACCCAGCCTGGAGGTCCCCAGCACAGCGCCCTGCACCCCACATCCGGGTGCCCTCAGCCCCCAACTCGTACTCACTCCAGAGATAGCGCCGTCACCCCTCCCCCCGCCCGGCTCGGTTCCTGCAGGCGGCTAAAAGCCGCCACCCTCTCGGAGGTCCCGAGCCCGGATGGCTCCCCTCGGGACCGCATTCCCCAAGAGCCCCCCGGCCCCTTTCTCAGCAGGCGCTTGGATGAAGGGGCAGGGGCTAGGCTGGGAGGCGACGAAAGAAGAGGCGTTTCTGAGGAGCGGGACGCGGTTCTCGGACGCCGAGGGGCTGGCCCTCCCGCAGGACGGCCTCTATTACCTCTACTGTCACGTCGGCTACCGGGGCCGGGCGCCCCCTGCCGGCGGGGGCCCCCAGGGCCGCTCGGTCACGCTGCGCAGCTCGCTGTACCGGGCGGGGGGCGCCTACGCGCCGGGCGCGGCCGAGCTGCTGCTGGAGGGCGCCGAGACGGTGACCCCGGTGCTGGACCCCGCCGGGAGGCAAGGGTACGGGCCCCTGTGGTACACGAGCGTGGGGTTCGGCGGCCTGGTGCAGCTCCGCAGGGGCGAGCGGGTGTACGTCAACATCAGCCGCCCCGACATGGTGGACTACGGGAGGGGGAAGACCTTCTTTGGGGCCGTGATGGTGGGGTGAGGGCCGCCCGCGTCCCTGCGAAAACGCCTGCACCGTGCGAGTGCGAGAACGCTGGGGCCCAGACAGCCGGGGCCCCACGGCAGCGGGGCAAATGTAGGAGCCTGGAAACTGACTTTGAGGCGGTTGAAATAAAGATTGCAAAGCTTCAGCGCCGCTGGTACAGATGCTGAGATGCTAGCGTGTCTTAATTCAGCGTGACTGCAAAGGTGTGCATTCAATAGTCTCTGTGGTTTTCTGGTTGCTTGAAAAAAGTCATAACACTGCGTATGGCCGTTGTTCCCAAGAATGGTAGTCTGCCTGTCCCTCCACCCGCGCCGCTGAACCGCCAGGCCCCAGCATTAATTAGTCCAACCAGAGGGTAGAAGGAAGGGGATCTTCTCAAACCCCCAAACATCACCAGGGCCACGTGGTCTCCACCAGACTGTGCAATGCTCTCTTTTCTCTTGGGGCCTTCCCAACAGTGAGAGGGGTCATTACAGCGGAAGGCAAGCTCTTCTCAGGAAGGCCCAGCCGCGGGGCAAACCCCCAATACTGCCGAGGAATGATGGAGAAATGAAGCACAACGGGGCCCAGTGTGCCCGAGGGCCCCTTCGCCCCCACCGTCAGCTCCCCTGGGAGGAGCAGTAACCAAGGCTCCGGGGGGCCTGAAGGGAGGAGGCTGAACCGGAAAGTAGGGGAGAGAGCTGAGGACAGGGGAGGAGAGTGTGGTGACCGAAGACACCAGGGAGGTCTGGGGAGGAGGAAAAACCAATGCCACAGGGTCCCCTCCAGGGTGGGATGGAAAGTCCTCATTTGTTCACACTTTAGGCCCCCCTTCCCAAAAGTGAGCAAGTGTGGGGCCCCTGGGGTGAGTAGTCCCCACCCATGACCCACTTTAAGCCCCAGGCTGGAGAAGGCACAGAGGGACCTAAGGTCCTATCTAGGTCACCCTAGTGGGTCACCCCACCCCAGCAGCATACCACATGGTTTTCCCCTGCCTGGCACCCCAGGGCTGGAAGGAAAGCCCAACTTTTTTTTTTTTTTTTGCACACTCTCAAAGATGGTAGAGAGTGGACTGTTCCAATAAGGAACAGTCAAAAGCCCAACTTCTTAGCCTAGTGCGGACTGCCACTCTCTGGGGCTCCATTTCTGACTCCTTATTTGCCTTTGTGTCCAGAGGGGACTTCCTGGGGGGAGTGGGTGCTTTTCTCTTTCTAGTTCAGCTACCGTACACCCCTCCCCTCATTCTCCATAGAGGCCAGTGGGACCAAGCTGGCAGGTGCGTCCTTCACCCACATCTTTTTTTTCCCTTTTTCTTGGGGGAAGTCCTGAGAACACATCTTATTCCTTGTTCTTTGCCTTCAGACTCTTCAATTTCAGCCAGTGAGAGCATGGAACGGCCAGAGCAGCTGAGGTGGATAAGGGAGTGAGCCAGAACTCACCGAGTGCCTGCCTGCCAAGTGGGGGCCAGGTGCACTCACAGAGCTTGGGTCTCCTGCTCTCACGTGGCCCGTGTGCAGTGGATGCTCCTATCTCCAACTGACAGATGAGGGCAAGTGCCTGGTTCAGGCTGCACAGTTAGGACAGGGTGATTTGGAGCCCAGACGCCAGTCCCTTGGCTGATTCAGGTGCCTGAGAATGTGGCTCCTCCCCAGCTCACTCAGGCTGCAGCGGCAGCCAGCCGGAAATCTCACCTGAGCGGCAGGACTTTCCCAGCAGGGATTGGAATTCCCAGGGTTGGAAATTCCCATGCCCTGAGGGAGAGGTAATTAGGTTCAGGCTCCTGTTTCCTGGGGAAGGGGGTCTATTCCACTGGGCTTTGTTTATGTAGGGTCTCCTGGCCCCTAGGGGTCTAAGGAAAGGGCCTGAGTCTGAGGGATCTTAAGCCCTTGAAGAGAGAGCTTCAGGGAGCTTCTTCCCACCCCCAAGGAGAGGCAGATGTAGAATTAACTCCAAGAAAGACCATGTTTCTTTCTTAAGCAAACTTTTATTTCTCGCCACTGACTAGTAGGGCGATTACAGACACGACTCCCCTGGGGAGCAGAGGTTTAGCGATGTAGTGACAGACAGTCGGTCACCAAATCAGCATTATTTAGACAACTGGATCAGATAAATATGTTTTTAAAACACAAGCAAAAAGAGGCACAGAGGCCAGGAGGCCAGGTGGGAACAGCCTATAGTTCAGCTCTGTTTTCACAGAAAACACGTCTGAGACAAGGCAGCTCCTACATCGGGTCCCCCAGAATACTCTGACCTCCCAAATAAATAATTCATCAGTAAATAAATAAATAATAAATAAATAATAAATAATCGCGAGTGCAAATATAAATAGAGGGGGCTGGCCCCACGAGGAGGGCTTGGCTCCATATCTCAGAGAAGAGTCTAGAAACATCTGAAGAGACAAAGGCTTGAGGTCCACCCATGTCAAGTTCAAGATGAGGTCTTCTCAAGGGATGTTCTAAAGTGTTCTGGCCAGAATCAAAGGCTGCCTCGTCCCCAAATTCCAGATGTCCCAGGTTGAATTCAGGGATCAAAATCTTAGGTCCCTAGTGAGTTCTGGAAGCTCCAGTTTGAATTCTTGGTGGTGGCCCGTACTCCATTGTCTGGACCACCCATGCCTGCATTCTAGATTTCTAAGTGGTGGTGGTGGTGTTCAAAGTTCTAAGCTTGAGGTCCAACCCTGAGCCCTTAATTCCCTTTCTAAGCCAGAAGAGGATGAGGGAGTCTTGAGGGAGTGGATAATAAAGAAATCGGAGAGGGTGAGGCGTCAGGGAAGGATGATGTCCGTCTCACTCACAGGGCAATGATCCCAAAGTAGACCTGCCCGGACTCGGCGAAGTCGAGATAGTCGGGTAAATTGATCTCAGCACTGAGCCTGTCACCCTTCTCCAGCTGGAAGACCCCTCCCAGGTAGATGGGCTCATACCAGGGCTTGGCCTCAGCCTCCTCTGCGGTCTCCCTCTGGCAGGGGCTCTTGATGGCAGAGAGGAGGTTGACCTTGGTCTGGTAGGAGAGGGCGAAGCGGCTGATGGTGTGGGTGAGGAGCACGTGGGTGGAAGGGCAGCCTTGGCCCTTGAAGAGGACCTGGGAGTAGATGAGGTATAGCCCGTCGGATGGCACCACCAGCTGGTTGTCTATCAGCTGCACGCCGTTGGCCAGGAGGGCATTGGCACGCCCGCTTATCCACTGCAGCTGTGCCTCAGCTTGGGGGTTTGCTGGAGGGAGGGGGAGACGGAGGGAGACGTGAGTCAGTGGCCCTGTCTGTTCACTCTCCACATCCTGGTCCTCAAGTTCTGCCCACCCTCACATCCGGTTCCTGTCCCTCTGTCTGTCCGCCCACATCCCACCAGGCCCTGAGGTTCTGAATATTCCCCGTAAGGCCTGTGCTGTTCCTCCACCCTCCCCTTGAGCTGAGTGAGTCCTTCTCACACTGTCTCCAAGGCTTATCTACCCTCACCCTGCATGCGCCCCCAAATCCTAGCCTTCCAAGACCTAAGACATGTCCTCAGAGCTCTTACCTACAACATGGGCTACAGGCTTGTCACTTGGGGTTCGGGAGGACGATCCTGAGGAGGAAAGAGGAAAGAAAAAGCTGAGACCTTTCAACTTCCTAGAAAATATTCCTGTACTTTCACCTTCATTCCTCCTCCCCAAAATCAAAACACTAAATTTCCCCCATTGCTCCCATCCCAGTACTAACTTCTCCCCCAACCCAAACCCAGAATCAGGAGACACTTACTGAGTGTCTGGGCCAGAGGGTTGACGTTGATTAGTTGGAGGCCACCGGGGAACTGCTGGGGAGAAGGAGAAGGATTAGCGTCAGAGGGAGTCACCCCCGAAGGAGAAACAGCCGCGGCTTATCAGGCGTGTGCTGTCTGCCCTGATACGTCTGGTTTTCTCTCTCCATTCGTCTGTCTGTTCATCCATCTGTGCATTCAGCAGCTCTTTCACTAAGCGCCTTGCCCTACCAGACACCCTGTCTCCGTCTTTCCTTATCTCTCTCCGCCTCATCTCTCCAGATCTCTTGCATCTCCCGCATCTCTGTCTGTCTCACCATCTTCATTCACAGCACTGGTGTCTTTCCCATCTCGCTGCTCACACCCACATCACTCTCCGCATCTCTCTTTATAGGCATGTATCTGCTTGCTCACTCACTCGTTCATTCATTCACCCCACAAATACTTAGCGGGCACCTTCCACCTGCAAGACATCCTGTCTCCCCATCTTTCTCTCTCCTCCCTGTCTTTCTTCACGTTGCTTTCTGCCTCCCCATCTTTCTCCACGTTTTTCCTCCCCATCCCTCCCCAGCAGCACACCCCTTTCTCCCACCCCTTCTCTCTAGTTCTCTTTCTCCCCCACTTCTCTCTGTGTGGGAGAGTGGGTGCAGGCTGTCGGGGCACTCACCTCTTCCCTCTGGGGGCCGATCACCCCAAAGTGCAGCAGGCAGAAGAGCGTGGTGGCTCCTGCCACGAGCAGGAAGGAGAAGAGGCTGAGGCATACGCAGCGCCTGGAGCCCTGGGGCCCCCCTGCCTTCTTGGGAAGCGCCTCTTCGGCCAGCTCCACGTCCCGGATCATGCTCTCTGTGCTCATGGTGTCCTTTCCGGAGGGAGATGGTGGAGCCCTGGGGCAGTGCGTGTGAGAGGGAGACAGCCTGCCTGGCTGCTTGTCTGGGGATATGGCTCTGAGGGCTACTTCCAGGGGGTCTGGAGTTGCTTCTCTCCCTCCTGGCTGGGCCCCTGATGTCCTCGCTGAGGGAGCTTCTGCTGGCTGGGTGTGCAGCCAGCTGCCTTTATATGCCCGCAGAGCAAGAGGAGGGCGGGGTGGGGTGGTGGGGAAGGCACTTATTCAACCAGCGGAAAACTTCCTTGGTGGAGAAACCCATGAGCTCATCTGGAGGAAGCGGTAGTGGGCCCTACACCTTCTGTTTCAGTTTCTTCTCCGTCGCGGGGGCGGAGATTTGGAAAGTTGGGGACACCCAGGCATCGAGGATACTCCCCACCCTCCCCACTTGGATTCTGAGGCGGGCTTCCTGGGCCCGTCACTTGTGTGTGTGTGTGTGCGCGTGTGTGTATGTGAGACCCTGGAGGTTGCACCCCATCCCCCCGCCCCACGTCCCCAGTGCCTATTGTCTCCATTTCTTTTGGGGACCAAATCTGTGGTCTGTGTTCCTCTGATTTCCAGACAGGAGTCCTATGGGGGTAGAACTAGAAATGGGAGGGGCTTTAGAAAGCTGAGTCCCGGAGGCAGAGCAAACGAGGTGGGGGTGGTGTGGGCGGTGGGGGGAAGCTGTGCTGGGTCCTTAGCCTGTGTCTGGGTCCCTGGAGGGAAGGGAGCTGGGGGCAGGGCAGCTTGACACTGGGGGCATGCCTGGGCCTCTGGAAGGGCTGGGCGAGGGTAGCAGGGACAAGCCTGGGACAGCCCCAGGGGAGTGAAATCAGCCCTGGGAATGCACAGACCCCACTGGGACAGACCTTCTCCTTTCACTCTGGCCTGGGACTCACGCTGCTGGTTTCAGTCTTGCCTTCCAAGGAACTCTCAGGTCCTTGGTTTCTCCTCGAAGCCCTCACCTCTCAGAGCCCCAGTGTGTGGCCATGTCTGCCCAAATGCACCCACATCTAGTTCTGGAGGCCCTTTCACCCCTCAGAGCCCTCTGCTTGGCCATGTCTTCCGTGGGGGTCCCTCTCCTCCATCCCTGTAGTCCTGGCATTCCTCTCACTTTTGCTGTGGTCACGTCTCCCCAGAGGTCTCCTGTAACTCCCATTCCATGAAGCCTCCACATGTGGCCAGATCTCCCAGGGCCCCTGGACCCCACCCCTCCAGACCCTAGATGCCGCTTTTCCCTTGTCTTCTCAGCTCATCCTTCAGCTCCCTGCAGCTGTCTGGCTGTCCTGCCCCCTGGAGCTCCCTGCGCCCCTCCATGTTCTGCCCACAGCTCCTGTCTTCTCCAAGGCCTCCGTCCCTCCCTCCCTTACAGAGACCGGGAAATTCTCTCCTCCCGGACAGACAGACATAAGCCGACAGCATTTCAGAGAAAAAAGCTTTATTGGGCTTCATCGAGGTGCAGAAGCCTCCGCGTGGGGAGTCTGGCCGTGCAGCGCGCTCAGGGCCTCTCGCAGCCCCCGAGGGCCCCGCGGTCCCTCACGCCTGCTTCCCTCAGTCAGCCTCGTGCCGCTGCCCCTCGCTCTTCATCTCCCGGGCCTGTTTCCTTCTCTCTCTTTTGATGTCCTTCTACTAGTGCCCTCTCTCCATCCCCTATAAATAAATAACTTAATTTCCCCCTTCATAAATAGCCCCCCAAGCTCCCCCACGTGCCTGCTCCTCCTCCGTGTCCGGGCCCAGGCCGCGCCTCACTGGCGGGACACAGCTCTGGGCTGGGAATTTCTAGGCAGGCTTGAAATCCTGGCTGAACATGGGGGGATGGTGGCTCAGAGAGGTGCGGCTCCCTGGGGTGCCTAGAATTCCTTCTTTGAGAGCTCCAGGTGACTTGAGTGGGGGAGACTTGAGACTGTTGGATTGGTCGAAAGAGAGGTGGTGGTGACAGTCTGTAAACAGTCAGAATGGAGGCAAAACGGGGGGGAAGGCCTTGAAACCAATTATTTTTTCTTTCTGGATTTTTCCAAGTTCTACAGAGCAAAGGCTCCAAAGAAGACACTACTGGGGCTGAGGAGTAGGTGGGAGACGCCGTCTGTGTGAGTGGACAGCTGGTCTCCCTGGGTGAGCAGGAACGCGGCCCCGTGGTACATCGAGTGCAACCAAGGTCCCTGCGGCCCTGGGCACACGGTCTTCTGGGCGCTGAGGAGAGGCACGTGGAAGGGGTACTGGGAGGAGAAGAGCTGGACCTCGTGGGCCAGGTAGAGCGGGGTGGGGGTGGCCTCGGGGGGGCAGGCTTGCCCAGAGAAGACCACCTGGGAGTAGACGAAGTAGATGCCACTGGCAGGGACCAGGAGGGAATTGTTGCTCAGAGAGAAGCCATGCTGGAGGAAGGCACGGTCTGTGTTTGCTCTCCAGTGTAGTGAGTCTTGCTTGCTGGGGTCTCCTGGGAAGAGCCACAGGGGGTGGGGGTGGGTCAGAGATCTGGGTCAGAGGTCTCAATCCCTGAGGGAGCAGGGGCTGGACAACTGAATTCCTGGGGGATGGTTAGGGGAGGGGTGAGAGTGGGCTGCCTCTGTTTGGGGGGTGGGGCAGGTTGGGGGAAGCGGGTGGATTCTTGTGTCCCTAAAGGGGGGGTAGGAGGAGAGCTGGGGGCTACATGTCTGGGAGGTTCAGGTGGATGTTTACCGATGAGGTGAGCGGCAGGTTTGAGGGTGCCGTGGGTGAAATGCTTCTGGGGGTGCTGATGGGCAGTCTGGGCAGCTGAAGGTGCGAGGCCAACACCAGGCAGCCCCTAGGAGAGAACAGAGTTGAGGGGGGCTCTAGAGCTCAAGATTCAGCTGGGCCAGCCCAGCAGCCCCCATCCTCCTGCTGCCTCACCTGGGTCCCAGGCGGCAGGGCCAGCAGCAGACCCAGAAGGAGGAGGCGGAGGGGGGTGCCACGCACCCTCGGGAGGTAGCGACGTCCAGGTGGTGTCATGGGGA
Organism: Eulemur rufifrons; assembly: GCF_041146395.1. Lineage (NCBI taxonomy): Eukaryota > Metazoa > Chordata > Mammalia > Primates > Lemuridae > Eulemur > Eulemur rufifrons. The sequence continues at coordinate 2,392,967 of NC_090997.1, read as the reverse complement.
GAGAACCTGCAGGGAGAGAGACAGTGAGCGGGGCGGGGCATGCTGCGGAAGACAGACCTCCCGCCCCAGGAGACGGCCACCCAGAGAGAGAGGGGCGACAGACAGAGAAGGGGACAAAATGCACACAGGGAAACCCCGAGGTGAGCAGAGGGAGACAGAAAGAGAGACAGGAAGGGAACAGAGAGGGACTGTGGCAGAAACAGAGAATGTGTGACAGAGACAGACTGACAGATGGAGAGTCAGAGACAGGGAACAAACCAAAACCAAACCCACCAAGGCCCCGGCCCAGGCAGGCCAGGGGTCCAGGCAGAGGGGCAGGACACCTCAGGGCAGGAGTCCGAGCCACGGGCAGGCCAAGGAGATGGGGCAGGAGAGTCTTACCTGCTGTGCGGGGCCTCTGGGCCCGGACGCTTGGGTCCCTTTATAGAGGAAGCGGCAGTGGCAGCGTGGCAGGCAGCGGGCGGGTTCTAGGTCGGGGCTGGGGCCTGGGGAAGCCCCCAGGGCTTAGAAGATGGTGCTGTTTCAGTCGAAGGCAGGAAAGGCTGAGGCCTAGGAGAGAACCACAGGCTGGGGGCTCGGGCGACTGAGTTCTGGGAAAGGGAGTGGGGTCAGAGGAACCGTGGGCTGGGAGGGCCAGGGAGTGGGGTCAGGCTTACGTGTTCCAGAGAAGGGACAGCCAATTCGGGGAGGAGAGGCTGAGTGAGCGGCTGGGGTGTGGGCTGGAGGCCCAGGTCCCTGAAGAGCGATCATATATAACACTTCTGCACCCTCGCCGACTACAGGCTTCTCTCTTTGCCCGTTTTCTTCTCTTGTACCCCTGTCCCCTGTCCCAGACAACTCAAGTCACACTTGTACTCGTCCCAGTATGTGTACTTTCCAGCTCATCTGGCAGATTTCGTATCAAGAAGTTCCTTTATATACCTCCTTGCCTAGACATCCTGGTGTATGTATGTTGTCCTGGTGAAAAAAACTATGTGTGTGTGTGTGTGTGTGTGTGTGTGTATGTGTATATTTATTTATTTTTTTTGAGACAGAGTCTCACTCTGTTGCCCTGGCTAGAATGCCGTGGCGTCAGCCTAGCTCACAGCAACCTCAAACTCCTGGGCTCAAGTGATCCTTCTGCCTCAGCCTCCCGAGTAGCCGGGACTACAGGCACGTGCCACCATGCCTGACTAATTTTTTTCTATTTTTAATAGAGACGGTTCTCACTCCTGCTCAGGCTGGCCTTGAACTCCTGACCTCAAGCAATCCTTCCACCTCAGCCTCCCAGGGTGCTAGGATTATAGGCGTGCGCCACCGCACCCGGCCAGAACACTATATATGTGTGTGTGTGTGTGTGTGTGTGTGTGTCTATATATATATATATATATATATATTTTTTTTTTTTTCCCCCCCAAGATGGAGAGGTCTCACTATATCACCTGGGATGGTCTCCAACTCCTGGACTAAAGCAATCTTCCTGCCTCAGCCTTCCAAGTAGCTGGGACTCTAAATGAGTGCCACCATGCCTGGCTTGCTGAAAATATTAATGGAGCCCCATTCTGCTCTCGAAAGTGTCCTGATTTGGAAGATAAAGTTTTTGGTCCCCTTGCCCAGAGATGATGCCATGCACTCACGTATGGTGAGGCCCCATCCCACTCCCGAAGGGTGCCCTCCACCTCATCCTGACCTCAGGCAGCTCCCACAGATCAGATTTATGTAACCCCAAATAAGCACAGACTCCAGGGTCAGTGTAGCAGACAACTTCAAAGTTCTCTATAGTGGAAACTTTAGAATTCCACACAGCAGGGGTTTAAGGGTGGTGACCTAGGGTGGGGTGGGGACAGCTAAGGGACTTGTCTTGAAGCTGCATTTGCAGTGCCAATACACCGTTTTAAAATTGTTCAGGGCTGGGCACAGTAGCCCACATGTGTAATCCCAGCACTTTAAGAGGCCAAGGTGGCAGGATCCCTTGAGGGCAGGAGCTCGAGACCAGCCCGGGCAACATAGTGAAACCCTATCTGAACAAAAAATAGAAAAATTAGCCAGGCATGGTGGTGTGTGCCTGTAATGCTAGCCACTTGGGAGGCAGAGCGGGGAGGATTGCTTGAGCCCAGGGGTTCGAGGCTGCAGTGGCAAGCTGTGATCGCTCTACTGCACATCAGCCTGTGCGACAGAGCAAGACCCTGTTTCTAAATAAATAAAATAAAATAGTTCCTTTTTATTGATGTATAGCTTAGGTACAGTGAGATACACATCTCTTTTTTTTTTTTTTTTTTTTTTTTTTGAGAGAGTCTCAATCTGTTCCCCAGGCTAGAGTGCCGTGGTGTCAGCCTAGCTCACAGCAACCTCAAACTCCTGGGCTCAAGCGATCCTTCTGCCTCAGCCTCCTGAGTAGCTGGGACTACAGGCATGTGCCACCATGCCTGGCTAATTTTTTCTATATATTTTTAGTTGTCCAGCTAATTTCTTTCTATTTTTAGTAGAGACGGGGTCTCGCTCTTGCTCAGAGCTGGTCTCGAACTCCTGAGCTCAAACGATCCACCCGCCTCGGCCTCCCAGAGTGCTAGGGTTACAGGCTTGAGCCACTGTGCCCAGCCCTGCACACCTCTTTTTTTTTTTTTTTTTTTTTGAGACAGAGTGTCGCTTTGTTGCCCAGGCTAGAGTGAGTGCCGTGGCGTCAGCCTAGCTCACAGCAACCTCAAACGCCTGGGCTTAAGCAATCCTACTGCCTCAGCCTCCCGAGTAGCTGGGACTACAGGCATGTGCCACCATGCCCAGCTAATTTTTTTTTTTCTATATATATTTTAGTTGTCCAGATAATTTCTTTCTATTTTTAGTAGAGACGAGGTCTCGCTCATTGCTCAGGCTGGTCTCGAACTCCTGACCTTGAGCGATCCACCCGCCTCGGCCTCCCAGAGTGCTAGGATTACAGGCGTGAGCCACCGCGCCCGGCCTCTGCACACCTCTTAAGTGTGCAGCTGATGAATTTTCCACGTAGCCACCACCCAGCTCCCCATATGTTCAGGTCCCCAGAGGTTCCCCCTCCTCGCTGATACCCTCCAAAGATAACCAACCACTTTCTGACCTCTATCACCAAAGATTAGGTCTTCCTGCTTTTGAGTATCATATACATGAAATCACACAGAATGTGCTTGTTTGTGTTTGGCTGCTTTCAGTCAACATTATGTTTGTGAGATTCACCCATGTGGTTGCATGTATCAGTAGTGTTTTGTAAAACTGTGATGTAATATTCTATTGTATGAACATACTCTAGACAACAACATTCTTCTGTTGATGGGCATTTGGTTTATTTCTAGTTTTTGGCTAATATGAAAAGTGTTGATAAGAACATTCTTATATAGGACACAATTTTCACTTAGCTTGCAAGTCATAGGTTTTAAAAAAAGTTTTTAAATATTTTATTCACTTTTCATGAGTTCGAGATGATACCAACTGGCCACCTCAAATATTGTTATTACTGCTATGATATTGTGATTTCACTTGGAGGGTTTTAGAGGGGCTGGTGCCAGGGGCTGGTGGTGACCAGAGCGAAGCCCACTGTTGCACGGGGCACGCCAAGGCTTTCCTTAGGCACAGGCTCCTGAGTGGGCTTGGTGTTCTAAGGCACGTGAGCAACATTCCAGGTGCACACCAGTCTTAGCTATTATTTCTTTTCATTCTGTAGAGGCAGAAAGCGGAGATACCTTTCCTCACCCATCATAAGGGTCATGGCCCACGCTCCTAACAAAAGACAGGTTAACAAGAGAAAAGCATAACAAATTTATTTAATCAAAGTCTAAAGTGACACTGGAGCCTTCAGAAATGAAGACCCAAAGACCCAGGGAAAACTGTTTTTATGCTTCGATCTGATGAAGAGGCCGGGCACAGTGGCTCACACCTGTTATCCTAGCACTCTGGGAGGCCGAGGCGGGAGGATCGCTTGAGCTCAGGAGTTGGAGAATAGCCTGAGCAAGAGTGAGACCCCATCTTTACCAAAAATAGAAAAAATTAGTCGGACGTGGTGGTGTGCACCTGTAATCCCAGCTACTTAGGAGGCTAAGGCAGTAGGATTGCTTGAGCCCAGGAGTTTGAGGTTGCTGTGAGCTAGGCTGACGCCACGGCACTCTAGCCCGGGCAACAGAGTGAGAGACTCTGTGTCAAACAAAAGAGAAAAGATCTGATGAAGAATGAACAGCCCTGCAGAAATGTGACTGAACAAAAAAGGTATAATCTAATGAGGGGGGAACCCAGCAAGGCCTGTCTGTTCAGATTTTTCTTGGTCTCTCTGTGTAGCATTCCTTCCTCTGGGGTATAGGGCAAGACCTCTCCTGGAATGAGGGTCTCATGACCCACCATTAGACAAGGTAGATCAGAGAATTTCTTTATAGTTAGGTCTTACATGGAAAAGCAGGGAAAAGTTAAACTAACATTTCTAGGTCTTATGGATGGCTTTGTGAAGGAGTTGTTCTAGCTTTTATGACCTGCCTTGGGGAAAAGGAGTTCTAGTTTCTATGGCTTGCCTTGGGAGGGGACAGGGGAGTAAGAGACAGGAGGGCAGGAGAAAGTCAGAAAGACCCTGGTCTGAGGCCTTCCAGTCTTGGTTCGTGCACAGTACTCAGCAGGCCAAGGCGCTACACTTTGGGGTATCATGTTCTGAGCCCCAACAGTTCTCATTCCACCTCTTTAGCTTTCTCTCTACTCCACAAACACTTACTGAGCACCTGTACAAAGCACTGAGGATACAGATATGAAAGGCGATCTCCTGACCTTAGGGAAGTCAAGGACATTAAAGTGAGATTCAGTTCCATGATAGCAGGCTTACGGCAGCCTGCTCAGAAAAGCCACTGAACCTGGCCCAGGGCAGAGGTGATGGGGACATTCGTTGTAGAGGCAGAGAGGACAGGAGGAGCACTCTGGATGAAAGGAAGAGTCTGTGCCAAGACTGGAGGTGAGAGAGAGCGTGTGTGCTGAGACGTGCAGCTGGGCGCAAGTGCAAGGAGCAGAGGTGAGGCAGGGGGTGAGCTGAGAGCATATCCCGAAAGGTTTAAAAATCCAGAAAAGAAGTTCGGATTGTAGAAATATGATGGGGAGCCACCAAAAATTTTAAGCAAGAGAGAGACCCACCTAGTATGGTATGTTAGAAAAATGAATCTGGAAGATACATGAAGAGTGGATTGGGGTTTGGTGCTTAGGGGACTGGAGGGGAAACGAGAAGCAAGGAGACCAGTCAGGAGGGTCTTGCAATAACCCAGCACGGAGATGACAGGCCCTGCATTAATATCAAGGCAGCAGCAGGAGAATGGAAAGGAGAGAGAGTTTCTAGGCAAAACCTACGTGTCCTGGTGGCTGACCAGATATGATAAAGAGAAGTCATGGATGCCTTTTTAAAATTTCTTGGTCTGTATCTTGTTTTTTTTTTTTTTTTTTTTTTTTTCTGAGACAGAGTTTTGCTATGTTGCCCAGGCTAGATTCAGACCCTTGGGCTCAACTCCTGCCTCAGCCTCTTGAGAAGCGGATTCTCCAGGCGCACACCACCGTGCCCCGCTCTTCTTGTTCTCCTGATCTCTCACGCCAGCGTTGCTTTCCCTGTGGGCCGTGGCTCCTTTCTTTTTCTCTGTGTCCCTCTTTATCTGGGGGGCCTTTTTCCTTCCTTCCTTCCTTCCTTCTTTTTTTTTTTTTTTTTTTTAACAGAGTCTCTGCTTTGTCGCCCAGGCTAGAGTGCTGTGGCATCAGTCTAGCTCACAGCAACCTCAAACTCCTGGGCTCAAGCGATCCTCCTGCCTCAGCCTCCCAGAGTGCTAGGATTACAGGTGTGAACCACCGTGCCAGGCCTTTTTTCCTTCCTGTTGTCTCTTTCTGTTTCTCTAATGCTATGAGCTGATGGACCGAGAGACCCCAGCTAAGCTACATTAAAATATAAAATGTTCTTGCAATTAACAGTGAGAAACAGAGAGAAACTTAGGTCCAAGAGGAAGACCAGGACACTGAGGCACAGAATGGGAAGGCAAGAAGGAGTGAGAGGGAGACATGAGAGACAGAGGAAGGAAGGGCGAGACCCGGCTGAGGCTTGGTGTCACGTGCGTTCACAATGTGCTGAAGGATGCTCCTTGCGATGGGCCAATCTTGGTTTCAATCTCAGTTTCAGAGGTTGTATGAAATTTGGTTTCTTTCTTGGGGAGGCCAGCAGTTGGTTTGGGGCTTTCCCTGGGTGGGAGAACTGATGACTGGAGTCTTGTGCCCCAAACTCAGGGAAATACATTCTCTGTAGTGCTCTCTGTGGAGAAACTAGTGAAATCTCTGAGGTCTCCAGATGAGGCTGAAATGACATTAGCCTCAAACCTGAACTCAGCCTCAAAACCTACATTGGGATTTATTACCAACTTTGACCCTAATCCAAATTTAACCTCAACTCAAATCACAACTCAAACTCAACCCCAACTGTAACCCTAACCTCAAATCTAAGCACATCCCAATTAGTAACCCCCCAGATAAAACTTACCGTCTACACCAACCCAATGCAACCCTGTTTCTAGAGCTAATCTTGAAACCAACTTATCACCACTCCTGACATGAAACTTAAATCTGACTCTAAATGTACGTCCAATCTGAGCCACAAACCTAAAGTTGAACTTTATCCTGCTCGACCCCTTATTCATCCATCCCTGCATTTAGCAAGTATTTCAGTCTGGGTGTGGTGGCTCAATGCTTGTAATCCCAGCACTTTGGGAAGCTGAGGTGGGAGGATTGCTTGAGGCCAGGAGTTCAAGACCAACCTGGGTGACATAGCCAGACCCCATCTCTACAAAAAAAACGTATTTGTTGAGTGCCTACTATGCGCGGAGCACTGTTCTAGGCAGTAGGGACATAGAGGCAAAGGAGTAAGACAAGGTACTGGCACTTGTGGAGCTTATATTCCAGTGAGACAAGACAGAAAAGAAATAAACTGAAGAAATGAACACATGGTGCGATGAGAAACTAAGGCAGGATGATGTGATAAGAGTGGCGGGGAGTTACTTTTAAATGCAGTAGTCGGCAAAGTCCTCTCTGAGTGAGTGAGTTGCATTGAAGCTGAGACCCCAGTGACAAGAAAGAATGACCAGGTGAGTTTGGGAGTAAGGCAAAGGAGCAGCTACTGCCAAGGCTGGAAGGTGGAACCGACTGGAGGTGGTGAAGATAGAAAGCAGGTCAGTGTGGCTGGAGCAGAGAGTGAGGATGGGGGAGGGGTGGGAGATGAGGCCAGGGAGGGGGCCGGGGCCAGATCACGCAGGGCCATGCGAGGAGGGGTGAAGCATCCAGATTGTATTCAACCATGGGAAGCCTTTGGAGGGAGGGTGTGTGTGTGGGGAGCGGGGGAGTGGGGAGGACAATGAGGGCAGGGGGCAGAGAGACAGAGATGCGTGGAGGTGATTGGATTTATGTTTTTAAAAGATCACTGTGGCTCCTGTGTTGCGACTGGCTGGTAGGGGCAAAAGCAGGGACACCAGTTAGGAGGCAGTCGCAGTAATGCTGAAGAGAAGATGGTGGCAGCCATGGAGGTGGAGAATAGTGGGCAAGTTTGGGCTATATTATATATTTCAGGGCTAGAGTCGACAGGACTAGATGATGGGTTGATGGATGGGGGAGATGTGGAGACTGGGGGAGAAGCAAGATTCTGATGGGTGGGAGAACCACAAGTTCTATTTTTTTCTTTGTTTGTTCTTAGAGCATCCACTAGGAAAGAACAAAAGTTCTATTTTGGGTGCGTTAAGTCTGTTAGACAGACATATAAGTGGAGACGTCATTTGGCAGTTAGATACACAAGTCTGCAAGGGCAGAGCCAAAGAAAGAAGATTGGGAGTTGTCAGCATGAACAGAATGTTTACGGCCATGGAACTGGAAGCGATACCTTATCTTGTGTATGAGATAAGATCTCGTTGAGGTATCTATGTTTTCCCTCACAATGAACGCAGTGCATCTTCCATTCTGAATTCCAGAAGCAACAATCTCTTGCTCCCAGATGCAAAACCTTCTAGACTTTGTTGCCTTCTCCTGAATTCTCACTGGGATGCAACCTCCCTGGATTCAGTCCCCTACCCCACAAGGGCCCTTGTCTCAATCCATTTCACAATATTCTGTGAAATTCCACATATATTCAAATCTTTTATTCCATTTTTGAAAGCATCTTCCTCTGGGCATTTTGAAACCTGGCTTTCCCCTAATGCTACTTCTCTCTTTGGTGAAGGCTGATCTTTCCTTGACATCCATCACTAGGGGAATGAGGGCAGAGAAGAGAGGTCATTATTTTCTTCTCTCCCCCTGCACCATTTGCTACACTCTTCCTGTCCTCACAGCACAATCTTCTCCATCAACATCTGTACTATGTTCTTAAAAACTTGTGTATGCAGCTCGGTTTTTCTCCATATTTTCTCTCCTACCACTATCATCAGTGACTTCACAACCACACAGATCAGGTGAATCTTACTCTGGCCTCTTGGTTCTTCAACTATCTCACTTCAACGTCTTTACAGCCTCTTTCTCTGCTTCACTTTAGTCATCCATGAGTAAGGTTGTATCTCGAACCTCAGCATCATTTGGAAGGGCTACGCTTTCACGATCTTGGTGTTTTGTTTTGTTTTTGAGACAGGGTCTTGCTCTGTCGTCCAGGCGGGAGTGCAGTGCACAATGATAGCTCACTGTAACTTCAAACTCCTGGGCTACCTTCCAGGTCTTGAACTCTGAATTTTCCCTCTCTTCACAACCACTCACTTTTCACATCTCACTTTCTCCCTCCCATTGAATCAGTTCTTTATTCTCACCAAGACTTCCAGCTTCTTCTATTTCCTGGTTTTCCTTGTAGATTTGGTTTAACACGTACTGCCTGGTCAACAATCACAACTACATTTTTACTAGCATTTTAGTATCTCTTACCTGCACGATGTTCTACCAAGAAGACCTTGAAAAACTTTACTTGGATAAACTCAGTGGTCTCATTCTTGAGCCTTTTCTTAGGCTGCCAAGCATCGCAGGAGGGTCGTGTCACTGTGAGAGGCTAACCCTGGCCATCTCATGTCAGAGAGTCATCAGTGTTCCTTGACAAAACTCTTACAAAAGCCATTCCTTGTGGACTCCCCACTGCACTCCTGCACGTGGTGTTCTAAATCTCCACGCCTTCTGCGCCCTTCACCCTACCTCTTCACTTTCAGCCGCTGATGCTGTCATCTATTTTATTGAGCTTAAAGCCATCCGAGGTGGATCTCCTCACTTCCTTCTTTTCCCTCCACTTTGCTATTTACAGTTCATCTTTCTTTTCTTCATCTTTTTTTTTTTTTTCAGTCCCTGTAGAGACTGTCAAAAAAGTGTCAATGCCGGCTATATTGCAAGTCGTCATGGTGGGGTTTTGGTAAAAGTTTTCAATTAGCAATAATCGAGCCTCGAATAAACCCATTGGCTACAACACTGCCACTGCACAAAGCTTTTTCTTTTCTTCTTGATTCACAGAAGTACACTTTCTTCTTTCCAAGGCTGATCCCTTCATCTGTACTCTATCCCACGTCCTGTCTTTAGTATATTCTTTCACCCCTCTTTAGTTTTTGAAGGAGGAGAGTGAGGGGGGGTTCACTCACTCCTCTTTTTTTTGAGAGTCTCACTCTGTCGCCCTGGGTAGAGTGCAGTGGCATCATGGTAGCTCACTGCAAGCTGCAACTCCTGGGCTCAAGCGATCCTCCCGCCTCAGCCTCCAGAGTAGCTGGGACTATAGGCACATACCATGACGCCAGGCTAATTTTTCTATTTTGAGTAGAGACGGGTCTCACTCTCACTCAGGCTGGTCTTGAACTCCTGAGCTCAAGCGATCCTCCCACCTTGGCCTCCCAGAGTGCTAGGATTACAGGCGTGAGCCACCGCGCCCGGCCCCTGTTTCTTATATTTTCAGTATTTTTGTCCCTTCTCGCATCTTCCCTTTATTTTATATTCTATTTCTTGAAAATAAACCAAAAACTCCTTCCCTGGACTTGTTCTCCCTCAAAATATTCATTCCATCTCTCACCTTTCCTTTCATGTGATGTCTCAAAAGACTAGCCCCTTTACTACTTTTTCAGGAAAATTTTCAATAAAATTTTCCTCATCTGTGAAATCTGTGGGTAGAACTAAGAGATGACTCTTATTTACTTCTGTATTCACCATTCTCTGACTTTGCACCCACTGCCTCCTTCTCCTCACCTCCCACTCATCCCGCAGCCTATGGAAAGTGATTTCTGTCCCTCTATTACACGGAAAGTGTTTTCTCAAAATTTGTAAGCGTCTAGTTCCTGAGCCCAAACAATCTTTCAACCCTTACCTACTAGACCTCTTTGAGGCCTCAGACGTGGCTGCCCAGTCTCTGCTTGGTGTACAGCCCCCATCCCCGCCACCCTCTTTCTCTGTCCCCTCCCCATCTCCTTTATTGGTTTTCTTCCTTTGACCATCCTCAGGGCTCTTCTGGTCACTCCACCCTCTCTCTTGAGGATTCTGTCCACTCAGATGCTGAGCCTCTACTGGGAAGGGAACGATGCCCAAATCTATCCCTCCAAACTTCTCTCGAGCTCCAGACCTGCTTGCTGGAAAACTCCATGTGAGTGTCATGCTAGCACCTCAAACTCAGCAAGCCTTCCTTCAACACTTTATTACTCTAAGCAAGTGCACCGCAGTTATTATATATAGTTACCTGTATATTGTCTCACTAGACTGCAAATTCTATGAGGACAGTGACCTTATCGCTTACACCTATCGTCTAGCAGTGCCCTGCTCCTAACAGGTGCTTACAAAAAGTTTATTAATTGAATGTCCGAAGTCAAACTCTTTATCTTTCCCTTCAGCCATACTTCTCCTTCTTGGTTTAGGGCATCACTGCCCTTCCAATTCCCTTGGCTCAGAACTTGGAGTCATCTAAGACTCCACTCTCTCCACTCCCACCATCCAACCAGTTGTCATGTTCTAATGTCCCCTCAAGGTTTATATTATAAAATCTTTTCCTTCCTTTAATGCCATTTGGGGTTATTGGGACTTAAGTAGAAGTATTAATACATGAGTTTGGAGTTGGATGAATTGAATGCTAATTTCACTACTTTTTAGCTGTGTAGCTTGAAGTAAGTTACAGTATGTTTATGTGCTTTTATTTCCTCATCTGTGCACTGGGGACCCACCACCCACCTTTTGGACAGATGTTAACAGGACTCCTGATATTGGGAAAAGGGCTAACACATAGTAAGTATTCGAAAGACGATGGCCTTCTCTCTTTACGTCTTTTCTGTACTCCCGCAGCACCGTCCTGGTCTCCCTCTTCTTCACGGCTGTCGCAGTCCAAAGCCCTGACCTTGGCATTCTGTGGTCCTTTCTTCGCCACGTGCTCCCTCATACCCGTGCTGCTTCCACCTCGGGCACTCGTTTTCTCTTGGCCATACGTTCTGGCCGTCAGCGTCTCTGCCCCAGCCATTCTATTGACCTAGGGAGCCTTCCCGTGCCCTCCACCCACTGAAGTCCCCCGCATTCCCCAGAGCAGGTTCAAGTGCTCCTCTCGCGCCTCAGAGCCTCTCGGATGCTTTCAGATGGGATTCGCTCCCCCTTTTCTGCTGACCGTACCCTACTGTGAAGGTTACTCCGCATGCCTCGAATCAGCTAGCTAAGCATGGGTCTGCCTCCCTGTTGGACTGCAAACTTGAAGCAGCGTTTGAATTTATCTTCGGGCTACAGGATGCTCGGTTGACCTACACTGAATTGAGTCTTTTCCAGATCCTTTTCCTAACTTAACCCAAACCTGCCCCACCCCAGTCCCCAAAATGACCCTCTTCAATCTCACTGTTCTCTTTCCCAGCTGTTTCTCCAACTGAACCCCAACGGCACCCTCCACTGAGACTCAGCTCCTGGTCCCAGCTCTGGAGAGCAGAGATATACCTCCACCGCCCCAGGTTTCTTGGCAGGCACTGAGTCACCCCTTGGGGATCCCTGGCCCCACTCCCTGCCCCCACCACGGTGGGCAGGATGCCTGCTGCCTGCCCCAAGGGGTCGGAGGAAGCCAGGGCCTCTACGGCTCAGTATTTTTATCAGCCTAGGAAACAAGAGACACAGAAGCGGAAACCATGTGGTCAGAGAAAGTGAACAGCCCTTATCTCAGGGGAACCCCCACCAGGACTGGGGGCCAGACACAGGGCGGGGGGGACGTTGAGAAGAGAGTGGTCTGAGGGCCCAGGTATCAGGGCTTATTCTGCTTTGGTTTTATGTCGCTCTTGCAGAAGAGGAAATGATATGTTTAAAAACCAGAGAGAAATCTGCTGGGTGGAGGAGCCAATCTGGACACCAGAGCTTTCTGCTGCTTCCCTCTCAACCCCCAGCGAGGGATCCTAACCCAAACTCCCCCGACTGCAGACCCGGGCCCTTTGCATGCCACTTCCGAAATCTCTGGCCCGTGAGAGGAACCGGATGCCAGGGTTGCTCACAGCTTGAAGCCTCTTCTCTGAATCACAGCAGCTTCTTCTCACAGGACCTTTCTCACCAGCTCTTCCCCTCCTGCCCTGAACATCCGCCTGGTCCCTCAGAGGCCCTGGGCCTCTTCCTCACGCCAGGCTCTCGTCTTCTCCTTGGGCTCTTGCCCACTCCCTGTTCTCATGCTCCCAGAGGCCTGCCCTCCCTCACCTCTACTGCCTTCCACTCCCACTCCTGGGGTTCTCCTGTATTGATCTGGGCTTGAAATCTGAAAAATAAGTGTCTGTGCATGTCTATGTTCTCTGTGCACACAACCCCACACACCTGTACTCTCTCCTGTCAGTCCTGCCCTTTCTTTTTCTTTCTTTCTTTTTTGTGAGACAGAGACTCACTCTGTCACCCTGGGTAGAGTGCTGTGGCATCAGCCTAGTTCACAACCTCAAACTCCTGGACTCAACTGATCCTCCTGCCTCAGCCTCCCGAGTAGCTGAAACTACAGGCACGTGGCACCACGTCTGGCTAATTTTTCTATTTTTAGTAGAGATGGGGTCTCACTCTTGATCAGGCTGGTCTTGAACTCCTGACCTCAAGCGATCCTCTTGCTTCGGCCTCCCAGAGTGCTAGGATTACAGGCGTGAGCCACTGTGCCCGGCCAGTCCTGCCCTTTCTTTTCACTATTTTCTAGTTGTGTCCCGGGGATGGCAGTGGCCTTTGGTCCGCCATTTCTGACTCTAGTTTCCTCCTCCATGGGAATCCCAGATCCTTTCCCTTCACCCCTCAGGATCTCAACCACTGCTTCTTGGAAAAGGAGATGTTTATGGGGAAGGCCAAGCCTGGGCTGCCCAGAAAGGAACTTGGGTTTGCGATGGGGGCAGAATCTGGATGGCAGAGACGAGGACTGGGGCCCTGGAGAAGGAGGGATGCACTGAGAAGATAGAGGGCAGACAGTGGAGCCAGGAGCCTGGATCTCGGGCGTGGATCTCTAGTTACCCAAGAACAGATACCCCGGGTTACATAATCTGGCTCTTTCCGCCTCCTTCCCCTGCTCCTAATTTTAGCAGCTGAAATTCCACTCCCCCGCAGGGCTCTTCCTCCATCCATTCCACTAGTCCGCCCCATCCTCCCCAGCCTCCTCATGCCCCCCAGCCCCAGCTGCCCCCAACTCGCTCATTCAGTGACTCAGCAAAGGGAAAGCCCTGTGTTGGGGGAAGGGGGTGTTAAGTGGGGAGGAGGATGTGGTTCTGCTTGGGGAGCTGGGGAGGGAGGGAAACTAGTTTTGTTCCCCTTTTTGCCTCTGTTCACATCTATTTCTCCAGCCGCAGACTGCAGAGTGGACAGGACCCCAGCATAGGGAGCAGAATGAGGCCGGAGGGCAAACTGGGCCTTCTCAGGGCGGGGCTGGGGGTGGGCCAGCAGGGCTTTCTCGTCCAGCTGAGGGCAGGCGTTAGCGCGAGCGTGCGCATTGCAGGTGCGTAGGAGCTGTGGGTTTCGGCAGGCGGGGAGGGAAAGGAGATGTCATGGGTGATGAAAACCACAGCAAGGGAAAAAGGCAGAGGAGACACCAGGAGTGAGATGTGGAACCAGGTCTTATTAGGAAATGGCAGAGTCAAGGAGCAGCAGTGGTGGCCCATGCCCCCCACCCTCGCTCGTTACAAGTTTCGCTCCCACCCATGTCCTCCGCTGGGCAGCATCTGGCTCTTCCTTGTAGTCCCCATCCTTGACCTTACCCTTCCTTCTGCCTCAGCCCTGAGGCTCCACGCCCGAAGTTTCTTGCTATTTCCCTAGGGTCACTTGAGGGCCTCTGCATGGCGATTCAGGGCCTGAGAAAGAGCTGTCACTGTCCCCATCACGCGGCCCAGCTCCCAGGTCTCAATCTGGCTTCGGAATCGCTGTAGGAAGCGGTCAGGGTGCCAGCGAACCTGCTGGACCCTCAAGTACCTTCTCAGAGCCCCCTGCTCCTCCAGTGGGGGGCCCCTGGCCACCAGGGCTGCAGCCATGGCTTCTGGGTCCCCTCCCCCAGGGCAGGGCCAGGGCACATCGCCAAAGCGCCAGAGGTTGCCCCTCCCCACCCCTCTGGGATGCTCTGCCCTGGGCCTGGCCCTGGCTGGCTCTGGCCCTTGGTCCCCGCGAGCCTCCTGCGCCCTCCTGGCTTGGCTCTCACGCAGTTCTTCCTCCTTGGCCCGGGCTCGCTCGCGGAAGAGCCGCTGCTCCTCTTCCTGCTGCCGCCAGCTATGACTGGAGCCCTCAGCCCGTGGGGGTCGACAGGATCCCTCTGCTTCCCGCTGCTGCTGCTGCTGGCGCTTCTGGGCATGTTCCCGGGCCAGGCGATCTGACCAGGCTGAGAAGGACTCGGGTTCCTGGGTCTCACGGGAAGCGTCATCTGTTTGGAAGGGCAGGATGGGGGTAGTTGGAAGGAGGCTGTGAGGAGGTGGTGGGCCCCGAGTGGCAGGGAGACAGAGGAAGGGCGCAGGAGCCTAGGGTGGCGCCCTCATGCACAGGCACAGGCCAGCGGCCAGTGGGGAAGGAGGGCAGCTGTGGATGGCAGTGGACTCCTCACCTTCGAACCTCCCCATGACCTCCTGCCACTCGTCCTCCAGCTCGCCCTGCAGCTTCTGTCTCCACTCCTGCTCCTTGGAAGCCTCGTCTTCTTCCTCCTCTTCAGCAGAATCCCAGGGAGGTCCCCAGCCCAGAATTTGCCCAGGGGTCTCCCCATCCTTATTCTTTATTCCCATGGCAGAGGGACAGCGGCTAAGCAGCGGCAGGAAGAAGTCTGTGTAGGCTGTTGGTGGGAGAGCAGGGAGCAGAAGTTAGCTGGGACTCCCACGCCTCGGCTGGGCCGCCATCTTGAATCCTGCCGGTCACTCACTCCCTTGGTCTAGGGCAATGGAAGGGTGGCCCACATGGATGCTTCCTGGGTATCAGGAAATAACCATCACTGACAAATACATGCTGATAGTTCACCGCATGCACAATAAGTGTGGGAGTTTAAAATATTCTGACCCATGTCCCCACAAACTATTTTAGTGTCCTGGGAATTCTACTCTGTCAAATGACGATTTCTGGCCTGCCTCTAGTCACCAAGGCAGTGGCAAAATCCTTTGATTATGTGTTCCATTTTTAGCTTGAAATATTGTCACCATATAGTCCTTATTTCCTCACCTGAAACTACACATCAACTGGTAAAATATCTGAACACTCTACCGTGTACCATTATAAAGATACACATATATAATATTTACCTTTTTATATCACTTTTCAATAAACTGAGTAAAATAAATGTTCCAGGGGAATCTGTGTCAGCCAGCACTACTCGGGGATGGCGGGAGGGCGTGTGGAGGCAGACCAGACGCGAGTCTGAGCCACAGAAACGCTCCCGGCACCAGAGCAGGTGAAAGGGGGCTGAGTGAGATACTCGGTCTCACCCAGGGACTGGGAGAAAACACGAGAGGGACTGCCATTCCTGAGTCCCCCTCTTCCTGAGTCCTGACCTCACTGCATCGGGCCCAGGGTGAGCTGAGTGCCACGCTGCTTGCTTCACTGCCAACCCAGGCACCCTGGCCAGGCCCACCTGCTATGGCCACCAACCACTTCTTTCATTCTGGGGACAGAGGAAGGTAAGGGAGGCAGCCTTCCTTCCTGTGGACCTACTTTCTTTCACCAGGGCAGGAGGAAATAGGCTGGCAGTCCTTAACTCTGTATTCGGTGGTGCCGGCAAGTACTGTTTATCTGGCAGAAGGATGAGACGGGGAAGGGTTGACCCGTCACCTCCAGGAAGGCAGGAAGACAGAACGGGCCCAGCCTTGGCTGGCCAAGGCCCACCACCCCCACCTCAACCACATCAGGGTAAGATCAGTATTGTTGCGACCTGTCACAGGCCCTCCCAGCTTGTCCCACCCAGCAAGTACCCAGTCCTGTCTTTCCACTGCTTGTTCCACACCATGGCTTGCTGCAGGTATGAGGGTGGTGGGTGTTCAGGCTTGCATGGGAGGTTTTAAATTTATAGGTTTTAAGGAGTAGGGCCTCCAGCTATAAAAACATGATAAGTAAAATACGCCATAAAATTGTAAACAGCCACTACAAATAATGTTTGTGTGTAGAAAAAAACTGGCTACAAAACTGTAAAGAAGATTTGATCATCACTGCCTAAAAAGAGACCAAATACTATAGTTGAAAAAAATAGACTGGAAAAAAATATGTAAAAATTCTAGTCCCTGAGTAGTAGGACTATAGGTAGCTTCCCCTCAATTTTATTTAATTGATATTTTAATGTGAAAGGGATGTAATTAAGTTGAAATTTTTTCTTTTTAAGGAAAGGAGAATAAATTTGTTAACTATTAACAGTTTGCTGTGATCCCTTTCAGTCTCGTCTTGGTGTACATAAACACATGCATATGACAAATTTATCCAGAGTTATGTGACCATATCACATAAATTGTTCAGCAACTCACTGCTTTCATTTAACATCTCGTTTATATTTTTCCACAGGAATATATACAGTCTACCTCATTCTTTTTGATGACTGTGCAGTTAGTGTTCCATTGTGTGTACGAAACAAATCTCCCTACCCCCAATCGATAGACTGTTTCCAAAAATGTTCAGCCTCATAAGTGTATCTTTGTGGACTCGTTACAGTGTGTGGGGTAGATTTTCAGAAGTGGAATTTCTGAGTCAAGGAACATGTGCAATTTTGCCAAATTACTCTCAATAAGTTTGTGTCGAGAATATACACGTCTGCCTGAGTCTTCCTTTATTAAAATTGAATATCATCAATCCTCTTATATATGTTAATATGAGAGTTCTATATATACTATATTGTATGTATTATATATATTGTCAATTATTTTCTCCCACCTGTCTTTTAAAATTTTGATGTAGTTAAATCTCTAGCAATATTTTCTTTTTTATGAATTTATTTATTTTTTTATAAAAAATATGGAACGCTTCACGAATTTGCGTGTCATCCTTGCGCAGGGGTCATGTTAATCTTCTCTGTATCGTTCCAGTTTTAGTATATGTGCTGCCAAAGCAAGCACTGTATCAATATTTTCTTTTCTGACTTTTTGTTTAATTTCATTCTTAGGAAGGCTTTCCCTACCCTATGATTATAAAATATTCCCTTGTATTTTTTTCTACTATTTTTACATATGTTTACTTTTACCTTTAAAAATTTAAAAAATTCAGGCTGGGTGCGGTGGCTCACGCCTGTAATCCTAGCACTTTGGGAGGCTGAGGCGGGAGGATCGCTCGAGGTCAGGAGTTCGAGGCCAGCCTGAGCAAGAGCGAGACCACATCTCTAGTAAAAAATAGAAAGAAATTATCTGGACAGCTAAAAATATATACAGAAAAAATTAGCTGGGCATGGTGGCACATGCCTGTAGTCCCAGCTACTCGGGAGGCTGAGGCAGAAGGATCACTTGAGCCCAGGAGTTTGAGGTTGCTGTGAGCTATGCTGATGCCACGGCACTCTAGCCCAGGCAACAGAGTAAGACTGTGTCTCAAAAAAAAAAAAAAATTTAAAAAATTCAAAAAAGTACAAAGTATAATACAATAAACACCCCTATTCCTATCACAGGGTATGTTGATATATTGTCATTTTTACAACAATGTTTTATATTAGAGAAATAAAATCATCATAGATAAAGCTAAAGTTTTGACACTCCTAAGTTATTTTATTTTATATTTTTACTTAAAAACTATGTTAATACGCCTTCCAAGTTTTATTTCTCCCTAGGTGCAACCCCTCCATCCGGTGTGGACCTTCCTGCCACATTTAAGCGCTTACTCTGCTGGAATTTACTTGAGTTAGGTGTGAGGTAGGACCCTATTTTTCCCTAGATGAGCCAAATGTTCCAACATCATTTATTAAATAGTTCACCCTTCTCCAGTATTTGAAATACCACCTCTTAGCAGTATAGATCAACTTTCCCCAGTGTTCTTTAATTAACATGTTGTACTTTCATACTGGGAAAAATAAATACGAAGAACACTTTGTGGAGGAAAATTTACTTTGTCTTAGTGATGAAAGAACTGCTCTTCCCTTACCCATGTAAGACATGACTTCCATCTCAAAGGCACAAACATACTAACTGGTAAAAGAAAACACTTCTAAAAAATGCCAACATCAAGAAGCTTATATTGAGTGCAGTCGACTGAGACTCAGAGGAGGAACAGGTACCAGCAGCTGGGGTGGGCAGAGAGGGCTTCAAGGAGGAGGTGGGGCTTACGCTGGCTGGGAAAGGAGGATCGCTCTTCCTAAAGTGGAAATCAGGTGGAAGGGAAGGTGACAGGCGAGAGCCAAGCAGGCTTGTGGAAGACGTGCTCAGTGCCACTGACGACAGAGCCACACAGCTAGAGCTGTGGTTTTGAGGGTGTGCAGTGGGAAGCAAGGCTGGAAAGGCAAATGGAACACAAACCCGATGTTTCAGCCACGGTAAAATTGGGCTGCCGCCTACTCCTCCTGGGCAAATTAAAGTGGTAGTGGACATTATCTGGCTGGTACCGTGCTGGCACAGAGCAGAAGGGCAGTGAATGCTACCTTAAAAACAAAAACAAAACCAAAAACAGGCTGGCTTTGGGTTTTATACTTTTTCCGAAGACTGAGAAAATGAACCTGTTTCTCTATGTTCACACTAATTCTGTTACATGTAAAGAAATGGTTATTGTCTGATTAAGGTGTATTTATATAGTGGTCTCTGACAGCGAAGACCCCTTCCCTGGGTAGTAGGTTCTAAAAAGAAGTTATCAAAAGCCTACAAGGTAGCAGCCATTCAAGGGATCTCAGGGGGTGTGATAATCCAGTCCGGCTACTGCAGCATGGACTGGCACATCCCTCAGACCCAACATGGGAACTGAGCGTAAAACCCCCAGCGGGGATCCTGGGTCATTTAATCTGTTCAAAGATGATATAGTCATTTCTCTAAAGAATCTGAAAATGAGATGAGCCTTTCGATTAGGGAGTTGGAAGGCCACCTGGTGGCAGGGCTGGCAGGGGACCAGGAGAAAATAAGGCCTGAAAGGACACCAGGGTTTGGGAGTGAAGGCACTGAGTGAGGGTCCCCCTTTGGCAAACAATGATCTGACAGCTGTGAGATCTCACACAAGTTCCTGAACCTTCTGGGCCCTGCTTTCCTCCTCTGTAAATGAGATAATATCAATCTCACACGCATCTTAGAAATTAAGACAATGAAAAAAGTGCCTACTACACTATCAGGGGCATTTTTACTACTCAGAAAGCCTTAAGTGGGTAATAGAAAAATAAAAATACTATCACTTAGCAGGTGTCAAAAATGCACCAAGTGCTTGCTTTGTTTACTTGTCACACCTCCCATTTTTCAGAGGTCAGTTAGGCTCACAGAGGTAAGGGGCACGTCCCAGTCCATCAAAGGTAGAGCTGGGATTTGGATGCGCTCTGCTTTGTTGCCTTCCACCGTCCTGCCTCTTTCAACATCAGTGTCCAGCTAGATGACTGCACTATCTCGACACTCTAGCAAGGACTCTTTGTTTTTAAGTCTAACAAAAAATCTGAATATGCCAGTCCATCTCACGTATGTCAAGGGAGATTAAAGAAAAGGGGATTTTTAACCACATGGAGGAGGTTTTGGGGGGAGGGGCTTCCCGTATATACTTGTGGAGCTGGAGGATGGTAATGGCAGCAAATCAGATTGAGGTAGGGTTGTTCATCCCACGCTAGAGGCTTTCCTTCAGTGTTCTTACTCTAGAAGGAAATCTCCAGACGGGGAAAGGGAATTTCACCTTTTATTTTAGTTAAGAAGGGTCATACCTCTACAAAACTGTTTCCACTGCCACTACAATATTAACACATTCCACAACTGAATCCTGAAAAATCAAAGGTATTTCAGGACTGTTTCTGGGATTTGACAGAGCTGATCTAAAAGTACGTACATCAGGCTGTTCTGAAGGTAGTGACTTACCTCAATTGATTGTTCGTAGTCAGTTACAGACTGCACTCCTTGTTCTACTCTTCCTTCCCTTCTCACTGCTCCAAGACTTGACCAGTCTTTTTTTTTTTTTTTTTTTTTTAAAGTACATACACTGTATTTTAGGCAGCCCAGGAGGGCCTGGGCAGTCCTAATAACCAATTACATGAGTGTTTCTGCAGTGAAATGTATGACTGTTGACATCAGTAGTATAAAAACAAATCATAGGCCAGGCACGGTGGCTCACGCCTGTAATCCTTGCACTCTGGGAGGCCGAGACGGGCGGATGGTTTGAGCTCAGGAGTTTGAGACCAGCCTGAGCAAGAGTGAGACCCAGTCTCTACTAAAAATAGAAAGAAATTATATGGACATCTAAAAATATATACAGAAAAAATTAGCTGGGCATGGTGGCACATGCCTGTAGTTCCAGCTACTCGGGAGGCTGAGGCATGAGGATCGCTTGAGCCCAGGAGTTTGAGGTTGCTGTGAGCTAGGCTGACACCACGGCACTCTAGCTCGGGCAACAGAGTAAGACTCTGTCTCAGAAAAAAACAAACAAAAAAACAAACAAACAAACAAAAAAATCATAGATTGTCAGGTTAGGTCTTTGCTACCAAATGAATTTTGGTGGCAGACTGATGAAAAATGTCTGGCTCCGAGTGTTTCTGAGTTGCAGAACTATGGATAAGAGAGTACGGACCTGTTGATAACAACAGGAGCAACAATCACCAGCATCTACCAAGTGCTTACTGTGTGCCAGGTGCTCTAATTATGTACTATGTCAATTGACTTCCAAAGCATATATGTCACAGACTGGGTACTTTGAACATAGTGCAATCACTGTATAATTCTATGATGGATAACATAACACAGTGCAGTTGTTAAGAGCGTTAACTCTGGCTAGGCCACCTGGGTTATAGTCTCTGCTCTACCAGTGAATAGCTAGCTGTGTAACTTTGGCTAGTGCCCTGTTTCCTCACCTGGAAAATGGAGGATAATATCAGTACTTACTTTATAAATTGTTTAATGAGTTACTTTTCAAGAAGTGCCTGGCATATAGCAAGGGCTGTTATTATTTGTTTAATTTTGCACATGGGCAAACTGAGCCTCAGAGAAGTTTAGTAACTTGCCCAAGAATACACAGCTATTAAGTGTGCAGTTGGGATTCGAACCCAGGCAATCTTGCTCCAAGCCTACCTTCTATGCTACTTTTTGCCCTATAGGCAAACAATCAGACAAGAAACAAAGTAGCTACTTATCTAGAAAGATGCGAAATTTGAAGACCAGTTGCTGTTTTGGTAATGTTGGCTTCTTCAGACAGTAGTAGCTCAGTAATGCAAAGACAGACATGATAGCCAAATGCCAACCCGGTTAACTCCTTCCCTAGGTCCCACTGACCAAATAACTAGCTTCTTTCTCGACTACTGGTTGGCTTTCGTTTCAGATCTGATCAGCCGCTCGTGACCTTGTTCCACACCGGGCAGACTCACCATCTGGGCCCTGGCGGGCAGCAGCGTGCAGCGCTGTGTCCCCATGGCGGTCCTGGTGGGCAGGGTCAGCCCCGAGCCGAAGCAGCAGGCACAGGGCAGGGGCATCGTGGCGGGCACAGGCCCTGTGCAGTGGTGGGGGCTGCCCAGCATCTACATCAAGGCCTGGGTGTCGCTGGAGGAGGGCCTGGGCCCGGACCAGCCGTCCAGAGGACAAGTACCGACGGAAGCGACGCTCTCGGCGTTGGCGGCGGGAGGTGGATGCCATGAAACTCTTGGGCTGAGGAAGGAGAAAAAGGCAGAAGCAGTCAGGACCCTGGCCTTGGCTGGTGCTTCCCGTCCATCTCTGACATTCCCACTTGTTCCTCCCTTTGAGCCCCCATTTCTTCTTACATCTTCAGCAAGAGATGAGGCCTATCCTAATCCTGATCCCTTATCAGATGATAGGTTTGAAAAAATTTAAGGGGGAGGCTGGGGTCACAGATTTAATTTTTTAATGTAAAATTTGAGAAAAGGAAAAATAATTGCTTTAAAGCTCATGAACCCAGGTAAATTTTTGATTTTTAATAAAGAACTTAAAAAAAAAACCAGGGACTGATGGGGACATTTTTTAACAGCAGAAATTTGAGTTTAAAAAAGTCACAGATAATTTCAAATAATGAGCTAGAAATTGAATATAATGTACCCGGCAAACAGACGTAGAGGCTTCTCCCTCTGGGACCTGGGGGGAGGGGTCATTCATCAGATCTGCCCCCGCTCCCCAAGTACCCCCAGAACTGTAGGCCCAATGCCTGTGTTTTAAGACGCTCGGAGAAGGGAGGCGGGAAGGGCGGAGACACTCTAGGCTACCGGAAATGGCGCAAGCAGAAACACATGTGAAGGGCGGAAATGGAACTGCGGCGGAGAGTTACCGGATGTCGTTCCGCCCCGACAGGGTGAGATCTCCATCAGGCCTCCGGAGGGGGAAAACGAGGGAGCTTAAGATAAAGGGTCCGCCTGTAACCGGAAGACTGGATGAGAGGCAAGGAAAAGGGTGCGAGGGGAGGGAGAAAGGAGGGCTTTCTGGAAGTTTATCCTCGCCTCCACAACTAGGCAGAGAGAGGACTTGGTTCAGTAGATAAAAAGATGAGAAGAGAAAGAGGGAAAATAGGGGAGATAAAGACAGGATAAAAATCAGTGAAATTGGAAAACAAAACCAAAAACCACAGGTGAGACCAAGAACAGGGACAGATTAAAAATGGGATGGGGGGAAGACATGAAAAGACAAGGAGATTCTCATAGGACAGGGCTAATAAGATGGATGCAAACATTTGGACTTGGGACACATAGAAAAAGATGGAGATGGAAACGAGAGAAGACGGGGGGGGGGAGCGGGGAGAGAGAGAGAGAGAGAGAGAGAGATAGATATGGGAGAATTAAGGAGAAACCCAGAATGCTCTTTTCCCAACACACGTAGTATGATGATATCCGTACCTTTTCACCCCATTCTCAACCCCTATGCGTCCTTCTCTGAGACACCAATCAAGCTCTTCTCCTCTCACCCCAATACTTCTCCCCTCTCCGCCCCTGCCCCAGTCCTAGACCTTCCGGACTGGAAAGGCCTTGCA
The DNA here is from genome assembly GCF_041146395.1 of Eulemur rufifrons. NCBI lineage: Eukaryota > Metazoa > Chordata > Mammalia > Primates > Lemuridae > Eulemur > Eulemur rufifrons. The sequence goes on along the minus strand of NC_090997.1, from coordinate 2,369,519 downwards.
CCTGTTGTTAGCAGGCAGCTTTGGGCCTGGTCTCTGCTGCTCCCACGCGGCCTTTGTGGGTACTGCCTGAGAGGTGGGAGAGGAGGACCAGGCATCGCTGGGAGGATCAAATTGGGGGAGACACCGGTACAGAAGGCTGGGTGGAAGAGGGGAGCACTAAGACCCAGGGGTAGTGGAGGATTACAGCAACGAGCTGGAGGAGAAGTGGGCAGTGGGGGCGGGGGGAGGGTGAGAGCCATTTGGTACCTTGGTAGCATTTGAAACAGCATCGGCCATAACGACAGAAATGGCCAGTCAGTCCCAGGGTATCCAGCAGCTTCTGCAGGCTGAGAAGCGGGCGGCCGAGAAGGTGGCAGATGCCAGGAAGAGTGAGTCTACTCTTTCCTCCTTTAGGAGTCTGGAAAGAAAATTGGGAGTGGGGGCAGCAAACATTTGAGTCCTTCATAAAACCCAAGGCTGGTGGGGAGAGAGCTGGGGGCAGGAGGCTGGTTAGGATGGAAGAAATAGGTGGGTATTAGAATCTAGCACCTGGTTGGCTGTGAGAAGGCAGAATAACTTTCTGGAAGGGACTGATCCCTACTATTCCATTTTGGAGGGGCACCCCCACCCACTGTCCTCTCTTCTGCCTCCAGGGAAGGCCCGGCGACTGAAGCAGGCAAAGGAGGAGGCACAGATGGAGGTAGAGCAATACCGCAGAGAACGAGAGCAGGAATTCCAGAGCAAGCAGCAGGCGGTGAGTGTGGGGGAGTTGGGATGGGACCCCAGGTGCAAGTTGGTGGGCGCATCTAGTGAGGGGTGTATCTGTGACTGAACAAGAAAATAAGGTGGAATAGGGCTGAGGAACCCTGGCAGGGACCACAACATTGGTAAAACTTTGTGATGATATGTAAGAGACGATGGGAGTTTTGAAGGACATGTAGAGCTTGTGGGGAGAATTGCCACAGTCTATGTAAAATATGATGACATCTTTGTGAAGTATAACATTTGGGGTGGAGGGCAGAGTTTTACAGTCATGGGTGGTGAAATGGGGGGGGGGATTTTACAGTCTGTTTTAGAATGAAGTTGCATGTCAGGTCTAAGAGGAAAGGGTGTTGTATTGATCTCTTTGGTGCCTGGATATTTCTGTGGGATGGGAGTGGTTTTTGAGAGGGCCTTTCTTCTTGGCCTTGCTCCAGGATCTTTCCCTCCACATGCCTGGACCCTTGTCTCTCTGTTTCTGCTTTTTCCTTTCTCTCTTCCATCCTTCCCCCCCCGCCCCCCCCCCCCCCAGGCCATGGGCTCCCAGGGGAACCTGTCGGCTGAGGTGGAGCAAGCTACGAGGCGCCAGGTGCAGGGCATGCAGAGCTCCCAGCAGAGAAACCGAGAGCGCGTCCTGGCCCAGCTTCTTGGCATGGTCTGCGACGTCAGGCCCCAGGTCCACCCCAACTACCGGATTGCTGCCTAGGACCCACCACAGGGCCTGACTCCTTCTGCCAGTTCCCTCCCTCAAAGAAACCCCCTAATCAAAATCACCTCCCAACATAGTTCTTTTCTCCTTTCCATTCCTTGGGAATCCTAGGAGGCAGGATCCAATAATTCTCCTATGAAACTTGTAAATGTCCTGCTCAAACCTGAATCTCCTTGTTCTTTAACCCTCAGCGGGAACTTGTAAACTCCCAAGTCATTCTCACCCAACCCATTTGTATAAATTGTAATACTGGGAAGTAGCGGTATGGAAAACACCCTGACTTCAGAGCCTGGCAGACTGTGTCCCTTTGCTTACCTGACTTGCTGGCTGTGCAACCAGGACAAGCTACTGATCCTTATAGCCTCAATGTCCTCTTCTGTGAAACTGGGATAATAATAATGCCAGGGTTTCTGCAAAGATTAGGAATCATTATGTGGAGAGCCTAGCATGGTTCCTGGCATGCAGTAGCTGTGATTCAATAAATGGCAACCCTGTGATATTATTACCACCCCCCCACCCCCCTCCCCCTGCCGTTTACCAGCCAAAACCTATACAGCTGTTTCCTCAATTTCATCAGTGGCTCTCTAATTCCACTCAGTTATTCTGTGACCCTAGTAATTCTCTGAAGAATTGGTTCTTCTTCTATCTCTTTTCCCAGACACCTTATACTCTCCAAAAAGATGAAATCATGACTTCACTTAGCCCTGTATTATGGTTCCAGGTAGATACTGCATCTTGTGGCCTTTTTGTTTCTCTTATGCTAGTCTTGCTCTTTGTTGGATTTTCCCCCTTTCCTGTTTCCCCAAAGACTCATCAGACGCTCACTGCTTCCTAAGATCTAAGGTGATGCTGTGTCCCCTCATATGCATGGCCTTCCCTTGTACATCCCTGACACCGTACTTTCCCTTTGTAACAATAAAAAAGTGTCAATAAAATAATTATGAGCAAACAAATTGGTGAGTTGAAACAGCCTCCTTTTGCCTCATCATTTCTCATTTTCAATCACTCTTGTTCCTTGCTTATATATTCCCCAAAGACCCCAAATGGCTGTCCTTTGAAACTTGTTAGAGAAACAAGAGCAAGTAGTATTTTATTTTTCTGAAGTGAGAAACATGTGGTTCCTCATTTGCGAACCTGAGGACTATAGATGGCAACTGTAAAGTTGTGGAGTGTAGGAACAAGTACTCTGCCCCCTCACCTTGCTTTGTTTTTCTTCATAGCACTTATTGCTACTTGACATTATATTTGCATTTATGTGTTGTCTCCCTGTTATGTAAACTCTGTAAGGATTGGGCGGTTCACTGCTCTTTCCCCAGATCCTTGGATAGCACTTGGCACAGGGTAGGCAGTTGACAAATACTGCTAAATAAATTAGTAGGATTGGGAAAACAGCCCTTCTATGACTCCATCCTTGGATCAGTTATTTTTCTTTCCCACTGAAGATAAGCTTGCTTCATCCAGGACATGAACCAATGAGGTAAACCATAGTGTATTTAACTACATTCTTTATTTTTTTATTTTAGAGAGAGGGTCTCCAACTCCTGGGCTCAAGTGACTTTCCAACCCTAGCCTACAGAGTAGCTGGGGCCATAGGCATGCACCACCACACCTCGCTAATTTTTTTTTAAATTTTTTGTAGAGAAAGTGTCTCACTATGTTGTTTACCTAGGCTTCTCTGGAACTCCTGGCCTCAAGAAATCCAACACCCTCTGCCTCCCAAAGTGCTGGGATTACAGGATTACAGGCCTGAGCCACCACATATCGCCATTAATCAGATTCTTTAAGAGGGAGGCAGGCTACAATGGAGAATTAGAGGTGTTTACATTTTGGCTGTGAATACCTCACCAGCTGTATTACTTTGGATATGTTGATTTGTTTCTCTGTTTGTCTACAAAATGGGAATAATGGTAGCTTCTTCTTAGTGTTAAGTGGTTAAGTGTGCTAACAGGGAAAGGGCCAAATGTTTGTCGTTTTTATTAAGCAGGAGGACATCACGTCTGACTTGTGTAAGCATCTCAAAGAGTGGAAAAAATCCAGGCTGAACAATGGAATGGGGCTGTTGGGTCCGGGCTAAGAACGTTCTGCTCGAATTAACAGTATTTATGGAATGTTGTATAACCTTCAAGCCCTACTATTTATTTTTAACACTTGGGGCAGAATCCAGACCCCGTCTTCCACTCGGGGGATTCAGAACACCTTCCTGACTCGCAGCTGCTAACTGGCCCAAGGGCATCAGCTACACCGGCCAGCATCATTTTGGGTAAATGCCGTCCACGGTCCCCACGGCTGGGAAAGAGTCGGGGCAGAACCTCGTAGCACGGCTCTCTCCAGTTCCCCGAGCCTGGCCTCCTCCTTCCTCTCTGCTGGGGCGCGCCACTTCCTAGCGCCAGCCCAGCCGCCGGCAGGTCACCTTGACTACGGGCCTAGGACCCCGTGGGAACTCGCGATCCTCCCCACCCGTGTTGCTCGTGCGTCCTTGGAGGGGTGCCCAGAGAGAACACCTGCGTGGCAAAAACCTAAACGAAGAGGTGATGGGAGTGGAGAAGAGGAGGACGAGAGAATACAGATAACAGTGGGAGAAGATGTTGGTTTCCTTTATGCTTGTTGTTACTGGCTTTAGCAAACATGTTAGAAGTGGTTTTAAAAAAATTTCAGACAGGCACTTCCCAAAGGCAAGCGCGAAGCCTGCGGATCTATAAAACCGCACGCAGAAGGTCCTTTTTCCGGTGCCTTGCGCCTGCGCTCTGGCAGCCGAGAAGGCGGGAGGCCAGGGTAGAGGGAAGCTGGGAACCGGAAGTGAAGGCAGATTCCCTCCTTCGTCGCTGTTGCTGCCGCCATACGCTCTCGTCCTGCTTAGGTAAGCTTCGGCCTCCGCTACCATCCATCTCCATCTGCGCTTCTTCGTATCCATCCTGTTACATGGGCTCCTAATATCTCTTTCACAGGCGATGGTCTGGTCGCTGGGGCTTAGTTTGGTTGTTATTTCCATAGTTTGCACCCCTTTCGAGAGCAGAGAGCTCCTGGGGGGAAGAAGGAAAGCGGGGCGGGGGGGGCAAATCCAAGATGGTGTCGCCGGCGCCATTGTGTTCTCTTTGCTCCCGGCTCCTCCGGTGGGTCCCTGTCGTATTGGAGTCCCCAGCGTCAACGAGAGGCGGCGCTAGGTGCCCCCTGGTCCTGGACATTTGTGGAGGGCGGGGCTGCTCTCACCTTCCCTCTCCTCTTGGCCCGCAGTGGGACTAGCAGGAGGAGGAGCCGGCTTTTGGGCCCAGTTTTAATTTTCTCACCCCGACCTGCCAACCTTATTTGGAGCGCTTTCCAAATGTTCAGGCGTGGTGCCTTTACGCGTTTCTCGGGAAGGAGTCTCACCTGAGTAGCGCAACCAATGTGAAACCACTTGGTAAAGGTTCTGTTAAAGCCGGGGCAGGAAATGTCTCTCAACTCTTTCTTACTCGTGGTAGGGTGGAGAGATGATTTTTTTTTTTTTGCGACCAAGCCATTTCTCTTACATTACTCTCCCTATCCTCATTAATTACACAGGGATTTTTTAACGCAAGGAAGGTACTGAAGAGTGGGAGGCTGAGAGCTGTGGGAAGTGGATAGCAGCCATATGATGTTTTTCTTTTGAGAAGTGAGCGCTTTGCGCAGTGATGACCTTGATCTATCACCCTGGACTGATGGCTGCTGAGTGTAGGGATCCACGTTGTGGGATCATAGGGAAAGCTAAAGTCTTCCTTTGAGGATTTTGCAGGGCTCTCTTCATCTTTTCGTCTGTATTTTCCACTCCCGCAGGTCATTAGTCATGTTCTACTTTTCATTATCTATTTTTTTTATTCACTGTCGTTACTTAGATCAGAAATTTATAAGTTGGTCTTTCTTTTCCAATTTCCTGGATTCTGTACTCTGATGCTAGTCTGTTTGAGAACCTGTGTCCTAAACACTTTCTGTGGGACTACTTTTTCTATCATATTTGCTTTTCACATTGATACTTTGTATCTCTTTGTTACTTTTTTCCCCAGGTTTATTAAAGGTTTAATAGTTTAGGGAAAGTGGGAACGGTGTGGGAATGGAAAAAAGGTGGTGAAGGCTCTGCTCATGACTGATAAGTCTTCCATTTGTTTTTTTTTATCTCTAGCTCTTCTTTCAGAAACTAGTATCTTTCTTTTCCTTTGCTGTTCCTCAAGCCACCCCCCCCACCACTCTTTCCTCCTTGTTTTTACCTATACTGTGAGAACCCATCCAGAGGCCCCTCCACTTCTGCCCCTGCTGGCCCAGTTATGGCAGAAAACGATGTAGACAATGAGCTCTTGGACTATGAAGACGATGAGGTGGAGACAGCAGCTGGGGGCGATGGGGCTGAGGCCCCTGCCAAGAAGGATGTCAAGGGCTCCTACGTTTCCATCCACAGTTCTGGCTTTCGGGACTTTCTGCTCAAGCCAGAGTTGCTCCGGGCAATTGTTGACTGTGGCTTTGAGCATCCATCAGAAGGTAAATTTTCTGTTGGGCATAGAATACTTGTTAGGCTCTTTAGGGATACAAGAAAAAGATGTGTTTGTTTTTTCTCAGGCGGTGAAGATGTATGTTCAGGGTAGATCAAGAATTAAAGGTATCAAAAACCAATTTTAGTGATAAAAGAGGCTTATATAGATTTAGTGTTTTAGTCATGATTGCATCAAAGTGATAATGATCCAAAATCAACTAATAGGTCTGCTGTTAGTACTTGTGGCTGGCTTCTTTTCTGCTTGCTTTTAATTTTGTGATTTGACTTCTAATTTTAAATTTCCAGAGAGGGCCTGGTTTGATCTTTAGTCCCCCCTCTGTTGGGCCAGGCCTGTGCTGGTCTCTGGAAGCCTTTATGACTAGTTTAAAAATGACTGGCTTCTGGTTCAGGTGCCACATCCTACATTTTGTCCTACAAGGTTGCAGGGTTATGTGATCCAAAGCAAGGCAACCAAAGTAGGAGAAATGACCTGTGACAGGCACTGAGATGTCGCGAGTTACAGGTTAAGGAAAAGGACATAGCCAGGAGTGCCGAAGGTGAGCTTTAGTAGATGTAAGGGAATTGTTATCAGGACTGAGGAGGCCTGGACCTTGAGGAGGATGAAGCTAGAAGGAACTAAGTCTGATTTTGGGGGTGAACGTAACTGAGGGAGCAGAGACAGGTACAAGGTGTCTGCAAGTTGCCAAGAACCAGGTAAATATTGTACTTTGAGAAATGGGTTTTGTACAGTGAAAAAAGTGGTAGAGTTATCTGGAGACTGAAGTCTTAATTTATCTTTTTTCCTCTACTTCTAGTCCAGCATGAGTGCATCCCTCAGGCCATTCTGGGAATGGATGTCCTGTGCCAGGCCAAGTCAGGCATGGGAAAGACAGCAGTGTTTGTGCTGGCCACGCTGCAGCAGCTGGAGCCGGTTACTGGGCAGGTATACTTGGGGAGAATGCTGGGGAAAGTTAGGAATATGTGGGAAATGTGTTTCTGTCCCAGCTACCTGCTTTCAGAGCTGTGAGCACTTCTCACTGAGATGACCTCTGTCACCCTTGACAGCCTGACAGCTGGGGGGAATGTTCCCTAGTAAGCATGGGGCTAATGATTTAGATCACAGTATTGGAGTCAGTTGTTAAATGCTAAGTGTGCTTTTGTGACAGCCTTTCCCTGGCAGGGATAATGAAGGGGTATACCTTATGTCTGTCTCCATCTACTTTCTGCCCAAGGTGTCTGTGCTGGTGATGTGTCACACTCGGGAGTTGGCTTTTCAGATAAGCAAAGAATATGAGCGCTTCTCTAAATATATGCCCAATGTCAAGGTAAGCCAAGGTAAAGTGACCTGGGAGAGGGAGGGTGTGGCAAGTTGGAGGCATCAGAAACTTGGTCAGCAGACTCTGTGGCTGGCAGATGTTAAATACCTATACCTCAGTGTATGTGTAACTGACAGAAAGTTCTTGCAAGCTTTGGGTGTTCAAGAGATTTTACTAAAATGGAGGACTTATTTGGAAATGCATTAAAATTTCAGAAGGACTTGTTAAGTTTTAATTTTGGAGAAGTTTTAGTTTGCCGTGGTTTAACACATAGTGTAAAAACGCCAGTATAGCATGAGAATTCATGATTGGGCTATGGACGATGCTTACTGCAAGACCACCGTGTGTGTGTGTGTGTGTGTGTGTGTGTGTCTGTATGTGTATGTATATATGGGGTATCGCTCTTGCTCAGGCTGGTCTTGGAACTCCTGAGTTCAAGCAGTCCTCCCGCCCTGGCCTCTCAGAGTGTTAGGGTTATAGGCATGAGCCACCGTGCCTGGCCCCCCTTTTCTTATTACTTCACAGAGTCATTTCACTATGCTTTGGTTAACAGTTTGGGAATTTTAGGGTGAGTTGCAAGAGAAAGCTGGAAGCTCTAAAATAGCTCTAGTGTGGCATGTGAATTTTGAGGAGTCTTTGAAATGGTAGAAAATTGAATGATGTTTGGGGATCACAACAGAGTTAGCTTGAGTTGTTTTTCTATTACGTCACCTTGATATTCTTGAGGGGCTTCCCAGACCAGTAGCTTCAGCATCATTTGGGAACTTGGTGGAAATGCAGATTATATGGGTTCTACTCTGGACCTACTAGTTTGAATGTCCATTTTGACAAGATTCCTATGTAACTGGAATTTGAGAAGCACTGGACTGACTGGTGTTTATAACATCCTATCCTGGCTAGGGTGGGGTGAAGAACAGTACTTTTATTCAGATTGTTGTAATTTTTGTTATTGTTTATTTATATTTTGAAGGAACTAGGAATGTTTGAGTCATAGTCCTAAATGAAAACAATTTCTTAAAATCTAAACTGGTAATAGTACTTATGCATGGTAAAATGCTTAAATCTAGAAGGCCTCATAATGAAAAAATTTGTGTTCTCCCATCTCTAATCCTACTTCATAGAAGACGATCACTGTTTTTAAGTTCCGAAGGCTTTACGTTATCAAGTGTTAAGCACTATTTTCTCAATTTATCAACTTATAGGCCTTTTTTACTTTTCATGAAATAGCTTGTTTACACTAGTCTTCCTCTCCTTTGAAAACTATTTTAACTCTTTAAATATGATCTGAAGGCCATGTGGATGTATGTGTTGACACTGTTATACGTATCTCTATTTTTGCATGGCCAGTCAATAGATTGACTTGGTCCTAAGACTTTGCAATCTTAATCCGTGGGTTGATTTTAGAAGTTGTAAGCCAGGAAACAGTTTCCATTGTTAAAACTATGGAAACATTTATTATTGTGCTTCAGTAGTGGGCTAAGTTGCATTTCCTGCTCTGTGGGTCTAACTCATCTCCCTTATGCCACTCAAAAGAGCTCTTGGTGTCAAGATCAAATATGAATTGTCATTACTTATTCTTACTTTCCTTACTCTTGCTCAAAATTATGTTACAATGACTTGTTGGAAGAGACTGGGCCAGTTCTACAGAATATCCTACCCTGAATTTATCTGGTTATTTCCTTATTGTGTCATTTAGCTTGTTCTTTCCCCCTAGTATTTCCTTTAAATTGAAATTTGTATCTGAAAGCTTAACTGATTCAAGTCAAACATTTTTGGCAAGAATCCTTCATAGGTGATGCTGTACCTCTTGTTATGCCACAAATCTGGCTGACCCACCATTAGTGATTTTAGATTTACCATAGAATTAGGGTCATGACAGTGATTCCTTGATTGTTCTTTTTTCCTTGAAACTAGAAAGTAGCGTCTCATGTTATTCGATACTGTACCCAGGCCCAGATGCTTAACCATTCGCCTAGTAGTTTTAACATGGAGGTTAGATAATATTTAGCTTGAATCAGTGATTTCATAGGGTTTGTGTGAAGGAGTTTAAGATTCTGGGGTTCAGTTAGGACAACATGATGTTCCATGTAGTTTTTGTGGTAGTTGGCACTCCTTTGATTGATTTCTTGCTGTTCTTATGCTTAAAATCAAGCCTGGCCTTATAAATGAAGTGCAGGAAGATGGTTAGATTAAGTCAGAAGAACTGAATGCTAGTCCTGGCTGCCTCAGTTAGCCATGTAACTTTGGGCAAGCCACTATTGTTTCTTAACCTCAGTGTTTGGGGGAGGACATAAGAATTTTAGATTAGGTGATCTCAAAAGTTCCTTTAGTTCTGAAGTGTCCTGAGCATTGGTTTAGCCTCAAACTGAAAATAGGAATACTGGGGAGATTGGACTCTTTTCCTTCCTGTGAAACTCTCTTTTCCTGGCTTGGCAGGTCGCAGTGTTTTTTGGTGGTCTGTCTATCAAGAAGGATGAAGAGGTGCTGAAGAAGAACTGCCCGCATATCGTCGTGGGGACTCCTGGCCGCATCCTAGCCCTGGCTCGAAATAAGAGCCTCAACCTCAAACATATTAAACACTTTATTTTGGATGAATGTGATAAGATGCTTGAACAGCTCGGTGAGTGGCAGTGCGGGGGCAGGGCTGGTGGTCTGGGGAGTTGCCCTTTGGAGCCAAATGATGGTTATCTGCTACAGGAGCACGTCAGTGCAAGGACGACTTGTATCTGTCACCCATGACTGATGGTTCCTCGGTTGGGCTTTGTTACGCTTTTAAGCAGCCTTGGTGAATGGGTGGAGGGTGTCATCTTTCTGTGATAGATGTTTCTTTACCTTTGAGAGTAGGAAACTTTGATAATCCTAGATATACGTCACCACCCCCACTCCCCCATCTTTTCCTTTATGGATTCTTTGTATACTGAGTCATAGGGGAGGTACTAAACCGGAAGAGAAGACAGTCTACCTTTCTGGCATCCCCAGCACAGCATATATGATGACAATTTATAGCTGGATAGGTTTTTATACTTAGTTCTGGGATTAATGCGGGAAGTGTTGGTGTAAGTTTGGGTGGCGTGGTGTGCTAGTTTGCCAGGTGAGGTTAGGAAGGGAGGACTTTTCTGTGAGAATTGAATCTTGGTGAATGGGAGAGTGGGTTCGATGGACATAGCCTCAGAAAGAGGTCGTCATAAATGGCTTTTGGCGATTGAAAAGGGCAAGCTGTGAGGCAGGCTCCAGGTAGAGACGCTGTATTAGCCTGACTGGACAGGAAAGCGTGATCCAGATGAGGTATAGAGTGGACTCTAACATGTAGAATGTGGTAACTGCTTGATGTTGTGGACTGCTGGAGGCTGGGGCCTGCGGAGAGAGGAGTTGAGAGAAGGGCCTGTAAAGCATTTTTAGAAGGCGTGAGCCTCCGCAGTGGGCTTCACTCCCATTTTATTATTGTGGGCTTTGGGGTTTCCTATATTTCTTGGCCTGGTTAAAACACACAGCTGGAAGCTGATCCCAAATCTTGACTTCAAATTGATTGTGCTTTCCATTATGTTATTACCATGGATTTGATTTTGCAGTGGTTGGAGAAGTCCCTGAAGTGACGCTTTGCTAACCCATTTCCAGCAATCTTCACCTCACTGAGAAGTCTACGTCTGATCTTTGTTTATCGCACGTGCTTATTTTCTCCTCTATATATTTTTTGTTTTTCTTCAGACATGCGTCGGGATGTCCAGGAAATTTTTCGCATGACCCCCCACGAGAAGCAGGTCATGATGTTCAGTGCTACCTTGAGCAAAGAGATCCGTCCAGTCTGCCGCAAGTTCATGCAAGATGTAAATACCCTTCTACCTTCTCTCCCTCCACTCCCCGCCCGCTGCCTCCTACCCTTCCTCGCCCCCTTCCTCCAGACTCCCTTGTCCTTCAAGCACCAAGAAGGGCGCTTGTGCCGATCTGAGAGTGACGACTCCCTGAAGAGACACGCAGCAGTAGAGACAGCTAGCGTTAGGGTCTGCGCGGGTGCCAGGGAAACTCCGGAAGACTTGGTCGGGTTAACGTGAGAGCGGGTAGTATTCGACTTTTTTAAAAATCACAGCATTTTTGAACCTCTTCTCCATTTTGGGGGAGGGCAGGATTTTCTGCCCTACCACCCACCCATCATCGTCTCTTACATGCCCCCTACAGCCACGCACCCTCAAGGTGGCATCGAGCATACAACTGGAGCCTTCTGCTCACCAAAACTCATACTTCACGGTGGCAGGAGAGCAAGAGAGGGACAGACAGATGGCAGGGCATGTCCAAAAGAAGAGCAAACAGCACAATGAATCCTCCTCCTCCCCACCTCCAGGGGTGGGGGCCTTTGGCACCTCAATCCCCGATCCCCCACTCCTTCCCGCCCGTACCTCCTTGCACCTATCTGGAACCTCGGTTGACGTGAGCCGGCAACAGAGAAGCACCGTGGCGCGGCGAGGGAATGTGGACGGCACCCGGCGGTGGATGGCGGCAGCGGAGGCCGCGGGAAACCTGCCCAGGAAGCTGAGGACCATACCAGCCTCTTTTTCTGTTCCCGGTTTTTTTCCTGAACCCAACGCGTGCTGTGCCCCTTGTTCCCCTCATATGTGTTGGGGAGGGGTGTCCTGAATGGGGTGGTGGATTTTTTTTTTTTCCTTTAAATTTTTTTTTTAATACTCAGGAGAGGGCGATGGGAAAGGTAAAGTGGATATAACCAGGTTGGTGTTAGGGTTCGGGGCTAGCTGGGGCCCTTTGTATAAGCAGTGGAGTGTGTTCCTCCCCTCCCTGCAGTGCTCCTTCCCATGGGTATCTGTAAGCTGCACTTGGGGCTAGGATTGGATTTGAAGGAGGCCTCGGAACTTCTCTTTAGAAAGCCTGCCTTGCTCGCCTGCGTTCTGGGATTGGGCTTCTGTATTTTCCCGTGACACACACACACTTTCTTTTCCATCTTGGCCCCTGGATCTTCATGTTAACTATGTCCCCCAAGACTGTATGAGGAGTGTCAGCAATGTTGGGCTTTGGGATTTTGTCAATTTCTGTCTTTTTTATGGTACTTTTCCTCCCCTTCAAGGGTTGTTTTTTGTTTTTTAATTTTAAAGATGAATGCTGACAGGTGCCTGTAGTCCCAGCTACTTGGGAGGCTGAGGTGGGAGGATCGCTTGAGGCCAGGAGTTTGAGCCTGCAGTGTGCTGTGATCTCTCCTGGGAGTAGCCACTGCACTCCAGCCTGGGCAACATTTCAAGGCCCTATTTCTTAAAAAAAGATGAATGCGCAGGCATATCTGTTGCTCTGAATTTGTTTTTTAACATCATTTACCAATATTTTCCTTATAAACCTGTAGATGGTTTGACTGTTAGTCCAGAGACCAGTCTCATCTAAAACTATTCCCTGTGGTCTGAGGGCAGGAAGTTATTCTGACCTTGAGTCACCGTTTCCCATCATTTCCCAGATGTTTGGAAATGGTCTCCTTTGAGAATCATCTCCCATTGTTTTGTCTCCTCCACCACTTGCATTTGAGGTAACGGCATCTTGCCATCAGGTGGTTTCACTGCTCCTTTACTTCCTTTGCAAAGTTTCTTTCCCATTACGGTTTTCGGTTGGGCATTGTTAAATCTCAACTGATAGGAAGGAGATTAGATCTAATGCGAAAGACCACAGTAAAATGTGGGTGTTTTTGGGTGTGAGGTGGGGTTTTCAATCTTCTCTCCTCCCCATCCCCCCCATGGGGTGTATTGGAGAACAACTTCCTCCACCCCCCCAGGTTTAACCCCCCCACTCTGCCCTCCTCCCGTTCCCTCCCCCTTCCTCCCCCTCAGCCAATGGAGATCTTCGTGGATGATGAGACGAAGTTGACGCTGCATGGGTTGCAGCAGTACTACGTGAAACTGAAGGACAACGAGAAGAACCGGAAGCTTTTTGACCTTCTGGATGTCCTTGAGTTCAACCAGGTCAGTTGTTCAAGGTCCAGTAGGGGGATGAGCATTGGATACATCTCCAGCTGTAGCAGACACCTGTGTGTGACGCACCCTTTTAGTGAGGAAACCACGGGACGTGGCAGAGAATGTGAGCCCATGAGTGTTCTCGGCTGAGCACGGGCGGGGCAGAGCTGCTCTTCTGTTCTGTGGCTGGCACAGATAGGTCCTCAGTAAGGGAAAACCTCAAGGAAAGTAAACTTCAAAAGATAAAATCCTTGAAGGGTTTTAGTGAATTTGTAAAAATCTTGAACTATTTTGGACATGTTAGGGTTCTTAAATCTGTTTATTCTAGTACTAAGCATTTCATCAGTATAGCTGTTATGCGGTCTCTTTGAATTAAAAACTACTTTCTAGAGTTAGGGTAGATCCCTTAGGATTAATGTTTTGGTGAGCAGGGATATCAGTCATGTTTTTTCAGATCTTAGTCCTAATTTTTGTCATGTATTCATGAGGTGGCTTCATCCTTGTCTCCTGACAAGTCTGGCATTTTGGTTGCTGATCTCTGCCCCTTCGGAGAGGCCAGTCTGCTCAGGTAAATCAGAGCTGAGGGGAAGACCAGGTTACATTTAGAGCAGAAGAGGAAATATGTAGGAGGGAATAAGAGGCTTGAAGAGGAGTTCCCTTCAGAGGATCGTGATTGCTAGAATCTCTTCTCACCCGTGATCTCTGTCTCTCGCACACCGTGGACCCACATTCTCCCTTCACCCCCCGCCCCCACACACAGGTGGTGATCTTTGTGAAGTCTGTGCAGCGATGCATTGCCCTGGCCCAGCTCCTGGTGGAGCAGAACTTCCCGGCCATTGCCATCCACCGTGGGATGCCCCAGGAGGAGAGGTGAGTCGGAGACAAGGGAGATGTTTTGTGTCTTTGGGAGAAAAAAGACCATTGAGAGACGGAATCTCAACGTTTTTAAAATTTCTTTTCTCACAAAGGCTTTCTCGATATCAGCAGTTTAAAGATTTTCAACGACGAATTCTTGTGGCTACCAACCTGTTTGGCCGAGGCATGGACATCGAGCGGGTGAACATTGCCTTTAACTACGACATGCCTGAGGATTCCGACACCTACCTGCACCGGGTACGCCCCCGCACCCACGGAACGTGCCCTTCTCCCAGCCCTTTATTTTCTCTGTCTTCGCATACCTTACAGCTTCATCCCTGCCTCTGGGTGTCTTCCTTCTGGGTTTTCCAGTCCTACTGTCTGTTTCCTTCCAGGTGGCCAGAGCAGGCCGTTTTGGCACCAAGGGCTTGGCCATCACGTTTGTGTCAGATGAGAACGACGCCAAGATCCTCAATGATGTGCAGGATCGCTTTGAGGTCAACATTAGTGAGCTGCCTGACGAGATAGACATCTCCTCCTACAGTGAGTGTCGATTGCGGGAAACCCCTTAGTTCTCCCTGTGCCTTAGTGTGTCGGTCACAAACCCATCTTGTGGACAGCGGGCGCCTGCTGCATGGTGGGCACTTGGCCAGTTCCTCATTCCCCTCCCCTTGATGCTGTGTTGGGATTTTTTTGACCTCTTTGTGGGGTCTCACTCTTCCGTTATAGTATTTCTCTTTCGCCACCCCCCAAGTCCGTCCTCTGAGTCCGCACCACACAGCAACATGAACATGCGTGCGCGAGTTCCTGCCTCGCTTTGCCTTTCAGCGCCTTAGTCTGACTGCGCCATGTTTTCTCCTCAGTTGAACAGACACGGTAGAGGACCTGCCCGTTGAGGAATGTGACAGTCTGTCCTTCAGGGGAGGACACCAGGCGTGGGGGTGAAGGAGACACTACTGCCACCTGCCCCTGACAGCCCCACCCCCACCACGTGGCTTCCCTCTTCTGCATCACCACCACTCCTAAACCCCCGCTTCCTGATTTGTCGGAATTTTTTTAACAAAACTAAAAATGAAACGCATGTGTGTCTGTGGAATCTGTGAGTGCTCCTTCCCGTTATTGTATTTGTGGTGAGGTCATTTTAGGGCTGCTCCAGAGTAAATTTCTGTGAGGACGGTGTTCTCTGCTGTGGACTCAGGTCAGTGGGCGGGGTCGGAGGGGGGCTGGGACTAGGACTGCAGAGGCCCCGGCTCCCCACTGCCTGCCAATTTCTGCCCCTTCCTGGAGATCTCTTCCATTTTCTCAGTGGCCCGGGAGAGGCTGGGATGTTTCTGACTGCAGGGCTCCTGGCGGGTGGTGTGCAGTATTTCCAGTGTGGAAGGGTGACGTGGGAACTGGTGGGAAGCTTAGGGGTCTCCTTATCTGTTCCTTAAGCTTTTGGATCTTGAGCACCAGGGCCTGGACCTCCCAGGCTCCCTCCCGCCCTTCCAGCAGGGCCTGGTACACTCCGGCTGCTGCTCCAGCAACTCAGCTTGGGCCGGCTCAGTTGTGTGCTGGAGCCTGGACGCTGGGTGAGAGGGAACTGGGGAGGGAGCATTGGCCAGGGCAGGGGGCTGAGGTCCCGGGGAAGCTGTGTTTCAGGGTCTGGTTGGAAATCAGAGATTCCACCTTCCCTTTCCCTTTTTCCACCCTGTTAGTGTAGGGCCACCTGCACTGAGAAGCCCAGGTATCTCCCTGCATAGGGCTCTGGGGGACAGATAGAGATCACTGGCCCAGGGGCTATAATTGGACACCTTGAACAAGGACAGGGATATGGGGTCACTGGAAAGAGGACTGGTTGTCCCTACCCCCTAGGAAATTGTCAGGGGATTCCTGCTCAAGGACTCTGGACTGTGTTGCTGTGGAGGAGGAGCCCTGAGGTCGGTCTGTTTTTTTTTTTTTTTTGGAGACAGAGTCTCGCTCTCTTGCCCTGGCTAGAATGCTGTGGTGTCAGCCTAGCTCACAGCAACCTCAAACTCCTGGGCTGAAGCGATCCTTCTGCCTCAGCCTCCCAAGTAGCTGGGACTACAGGCATGTGCTACCATGCCCGGCTAATTTTTTCCATGTTTTTAGTTGTCCAGATAATTTCTTTTAATTTTTTTTTTTTTTTTAGTAGAGACGGGGTCTCACTCTTGCTCAGGCTGGTCTCGAACTCCTGGCCTCGAGCAATCCTCCCACCTCAGCCTCCCAGAGTGCTAGGATTATAGGCGTGAGCCACTGTGCCTAGTCAAATTTTTTTGTTTTTGAGAGTCTTCCTCTGTTGCTTGTGGCTCATGGGGTAGAGTGTCGTGGTGTCAACCTAGCTCACAGCAACCTCAAACTCCTAGGCTCAAGCCATCTTCCTGCCTCAGCCTCCCGAGTAGCTGAGACTACAGGCACGTGCCACCACACCCGGCTAATTTTTCTATTTTTAGTAGAGATGGGGTCTTGCTCTTGATCAGGCTGGTCTTGAACTCCTGACCTCAAGTGATCATCCTGCCTTGGCCTCCCAGAGTGCTAGAATTACAGGCATGAGCCACCACGCCCTGCCTTGCTCTGAGGTCTGTGCTGGGGTGGGGGTGGGCAGGCACTGGGAGCTAAGAGTTGGGACTAGCCCTGGAGCTGCAGAGGTGGGGGTGATACAGGGTGGGATTGAGGGGATTACCCCCCAGTATGAATTCTTCACATGCCCTTCACCCCTGCCCTCAGTGCCATTTACCCTGGGAGGGGAACCTCATCTTCCCCTACCCCTGGAGCTGGTCATCTCTTCTGTGCTTGCCTTGGGGTTTTGGAAGCAGTACCCCCAGGAGCCCTGGCGTACCAGGGACCAGGAGGGCTGGAGGAGGTGAAGGCAACAGCCCCAAGAGAGCCAGGGCAGGCGAGGCAGGGAGCTGTCTGAGCTGCCAACAGCCGCCAAGAACTGGCTCCCTCCAGGCCTTGGCCTCCCTCAGTGCCCGGCCCTGCCCAGGCCCCACCCTGCCTGCTCTGCTGCCCCCTCCTCCCTCCCAGCCTGGCCCTGGCCAGACAAGAGTGCAGAACAACTATTCTGATGTGAAAAGTGTTCCTGCCAATTTAGGCAGAACTTGCTTTAGAATGTTGGTGCCAGTACCGCAGGTCTTGTGTCTTTCTTAACATTGTCTTCTCTGACTGACTCCTCTCAACTCTGCAAGGGAGAAATTACACCACTGGTTTGCAGACGAGGAAACTGGCTCAGACAGTTTCAGTCAGCGCTTGCTCATTGGGCAGGTGTCTGTTGGGCCAGCTCTGGGCCAGATGTGCTCAAGGCTCCACAGCTGGTTGGCGGCTCCAGCTGGCTCCACAGCTCATACTGATCTTGCTTAAGTAAACTGATTACCCCTTTACATACTTTTTATTGTGCTTCACTTTATTGCTCTTTGAAGATACCGTGGGGTTTTTTTTTTAAACAAATTGAAGGTTTGTGGCAACCCTGTGTCCAGCAGGTCTATTGTTGCCATTTTTCAAACAGCATGTGCTCGACTTCATGTCTCTGTGTCACATTTTGGTAATTCTTGCAATATTTCAAACTTTTTCACTGTTACGCTTGGCATGGTGATCTGTCATCAGTGATGAAGTTACTACTGTTTAGGGACACCAGGAACTCTGCCCGTACAGGCTTAATGGATAACTGTGTGTGGTGACTGCTCCACCACCCAGCTGTCCCTCCAGCTCTGCCCTCCCCGGCCTCCCTATTCTCCGGGACACAGCAGCGTTGCAGTTGGGCCGGTTAGTAGCCCTGCAGCGTCCAGTGAAAGGCACAATCTGTGCAGCAAACCTCATTCTTTTAAGAAACCGCCACAGCCACCCCAGCCTTCAGCAACCAACCTCGGCAAGTCAACAGGCTTCAACACAGGCAGGACCCTCCACCAGCAAAACAACTCGCTGAAGCCTCAGGTGATTGTTAGCATTTTTAAAAAATAAAGTATTTTTTAATGTATGTACATAGTTTTTTAGACAATGCTTTTGTACACTTACTAGACTACGGTGTGGTATAAACATAACTTTTATATATGCTGAAAAACTAAAAAATTTGTGTGGCTTTCTTTGTTGTGGTGATCTGGAACCAAACACACTGTCTCTAAGGTATGCCTGCAATTTCCCTTTCCCTCTTGTCGGCCCAGAATGACCTTGCTGCTTGTCCCTGTTCTGCACGGCATCTCGGAGGAGTTTGCCTGCTCTGCAGGCCCGGCATCTTTGCATCGCTGTAACCTGGGCTCCTGCTGTATGACAGTTTCACAGGTGCTTGAGCCCCCTCCACACCTACCAAAGCCCTGTGCACACCCAGGGCGTGTGCGAGCCTGTGTGTAGATGTCGGCTTCCTGCAGGGCGTTCTAGGGGTGTCCTGTTGAGAGTGGAGGGCACAGCCCCAGGCCTGGGCAGAGGTGGCTCAGGAGGGAGTGGACAGTCCCAGCTTTGATCATCTGAGAGAAAGAAGGTGCTCAGACAGGAAAACCTGCCCCAAGGCAGGATTGCTGGAGAGTGGACAGCTGCTAACCAGCTCGCCATCTGGGTCGTCACTCTGGAGTAGGAGGGAAGATGGCCTCTGCTAGAGACCTTCTTAGAGGTCAGTGGTTCTCACAGTTGGAGGCCTTTAGATGGGGTCCGAGACCTCATGTTCCCCATTAGCTGATTTGTTCTCACTTCAGTGGAAAAAGAACCAAGAACCTCTGTAAAAGTTTTAGGGGAGAGGGGCTTTCCCTCTTGTCTCTCAGTGATTGGGTTATGCATGACTCATACTTGAGTTGCAATGTGTACACAGCTTCAAGTCTTAATTATTAGAATGTAAGAGGCCCAAACTACTGTTACAGATATGTGAAATGGTATTGTACGGTATGAGGTTAAACAACCCACAACCAACTTACATTGAAGCGAAACTGACCACATTTGTGAATTGAAAACAAGAATAGCAGCTATTTAGAAAAAGCAAAACAACAAATGGGACTTCTGCAAGATAATCTAAATGATACACTAATAACAATCCTTCTTAAAAATGATGTTCCAGCCATCCGAGTTTCTGCTTTAGGTATGAACTTCAAAATGGATTGACCCCCAAGAGTAACAGTAGGTAGGTTGTCCTAAGCCATAAATAAACTAGAATCTGTGAATTTTGGCTTTGTTCATCTGTTAGAATTAAGGCAAGTGCTGGGCTTTGGGTCAGTTCAGATTTATTGGATGAGCTGAAGATCATGAAGGATTGAAGATAAATATACATAAACCAGATTACCTAGTGCTGTGATTTGAACATTCCCTCTAAAACTCATGTTGAAATTTAGTTGCTATTCTGATGGTATGAAGAGGTGGGACCGGCTGGGTGCAGAGGCTCCCTTCTGTCCTAGTACTTTGGGAAGCTGAGGTGGGAGGATTGCTTGAGGCCAAGAGTTTGAGACCAGCTTGAGCAAGAGCCAGACCCTGTCTCTATAAAGAATACAAAAGTTAGCGCGTGATGGCGCGCACCTGTAGACCTGGCTGCTAGGCAGGCTGAGGCAGGAGGATGGCTCGAGTCCAAGAGTTTGAGGCTGCAGTGAGCTGTGATGAAATCATTGTATTCCAGCCTGGGTGACAGAGCAAGACCTCGTCTCAAGGGGAAAAAAAAAAAAACAAAAAACCTTTAAGAGTTGTTTAGGTTGAATGGATTGATGCCATTGTTGGAGTGGGCTTCTGATGGAAAGGGTCAGTTTGGCTCACATTTGCCCTTCCACCTTTCACCACGGGGTGATGCTGCAGGATGGCCCTTGCAGAGGATGATGCCATGCTCTTGGACTTCCCAGCCTCCAGAACTTTGAGACATATTTTTTCTTTGTAAATTACCTAGTCTGTGATATTCTATCATAGCAGCAGAAGGTGGACTAACCATCTAGTTTTGTTGTTTGTGTGGTGGTTTTTTTTTTTTTTTTGAGACAGTCTTGCTCTGTCACCCTGGCTTGAGTGCAGTGGTGTCATCATGGGTGACTGCAACCTCAAACTTCTTGGGCTCAAGGGATCCTCCTGCCTCAGCCTCCCAACTAGATGGGACTACAGATAACGCACCTGGCTAATTTTTCTATTTTTTGTAGAGACGGGATCTTGCTGTTACTCAGGCTGGTCTTGAACTCCTGGCCTCAAACGATCCTCCCAACTCGGTCACCTGAGTTCTAGGATTACAGGCATGAGCCATCGCACCAGCCTAAACACCTAATGTTATGTGCCTGTGCATATTTATTTCCTTTTTGTTATTCCTGAGTCGCAATAGAGTCTTAATGAGATGAAAATTCTGGCCTGGCCTCTGCAGGAGGGGCCTGTCTTTAGCTAGGGACAAGCAGGGGATTATGGCCAGCAGCATCCACAAGGTCAAGGGGCAGCAGAGCCCGTGCGGCCAGTGTGCTGAAGGTCCCTTCAATACTGCATCCTACCCAGGGGTTGGCAGGACGGGGTGACTGATGAGAATCACTGTAGCCTTCATGGGATACTCTCATGGAGATGAGGACTCAGATTTTTGAAGTGCACCCTTTATTAATGTGAGAGCTCACTAAATGCCAGAGACCCCGCTGGGTGCTTATTGTTCCTGCCATAGGTGACCTACCTTTCAAGAGAGCTCTTTTCATTTCACTTTTCTTGCATGTGGATGTCCAGTTCTTAAGGCACCATTTGTTGAAAAGACTTTCCTTTCTCTATTATATTGTCTTTGTTCCTTTGTGTTTATGTGGGTCTGTTTCTGGGCTGTTTATTATGTTTCATTGATTTGTATATTCTTTCGCTAATACAGCTCTGTCTTTATAAGATTAACTTATTTTGGTTGACAAAAATTTTGTGTATTGATAGTACACAACATCATGTTTTGACGTATTTATACATTGTGGAATGGCTAAACCAAGATATTTAATGTATATGTTATCTCACATATCTCTTTTTTGTGTGGTGAGAACACTTAAAATCTATTCTCTTACAATTTTGAAATATACTTCTTCTCACTCGCTATGTATGCTTTTTTATTAGCGATGAGGGTCTCACTATGTTGCCAAGGCTGATCTCAAACTCCTGGGCTCAAGTGATCTTCTCGTGTAGCTGGGACTACAGGCACATGCCTCTATGCCTGGCTGAAATATACAATATATTGTTATCAAGTTTAGTCACTGTAAGGTATTAATATAATAGTTCTCTTGGACTTATTCTTCCTGTCTTAACTAGTCTTTTCACTAGTATCTTCCAATCCCCACACCTTCCGGCATCTGATAACCACCAGTTCCTCATATACGTGAGATCATGTTTGTCTTTCTGTGCCTGGCTTATTTCACTTAACATAATGTCTTCCGGGTTCATTCATGTTGTTGCAAATGACAGGATATCCTTTTTTTAAAGCTGACTAGTATTGTATCTATGCCACATTTTCTTTTCTTTCTTTCTTTATTATTTTTTCTGACACAAAGTCTGACTTTGTTACCCTGGGTAGAGTGCCGTGGCGTCAGCCTAGCTCACAGCAACCTCAAACTCCTGAGCTCAAGCAATCCCTCTGCCTCAGCCTTCTGAGTAGCTGGGACTACAGGTGCACACCAAGCCACCCGGCTAATTTTTCTATTTTTAGTAGAGACGGGGGTCTTGCTCTTGCTCAGGCTAGTCTTGAACTCCTGAGCTCAAGTGATCCTCCCGCCTCAGCCTCCCAGAGTGCTAGGATTACAGGCTTGAGGCATCACACCTGGCCTCTATACCACTTTTTCTTTATCCATTTATTCATTGATACACACATAGGTTGATTCCATATCTTGGCTATTGAGAATAATGCTGTAGTGAACATGGTAGTGCAGACATCTCTTCCATATAGTGATTTCATATCCTTTGGATCTATACCCAGTAGTGGTATCGCTGGATCATATGGTAGTTCTATTCTTAAATTTTTTTTTAAGAAACAGAGTCTCATTCTGTCACTCAGGCTGGAATGCAATGGTGCAATCATAGCTCACTGCAACCTCGAACTCCTGGCCTCAAGTGAGTAGCTGGGACTACAGTTGTGCGTCACCATGCCTGACTAATTTTTAAAAACATTTTTTTTGTAGAGAGTGGGTCTTGCTATGTTGCCCAGGCTAGTCTAGAACTCTTGGCCTCAAGTAATCCTCCCAAAGCACTGGCATTACAGGCATGAGCTACCCTGCCCAGCCTATTTTTTAATTTTTTTGAAGAACCTGCATTCTGTTTCCCACAACGGCTATACTAATTACCACTCTCTCTTGATTACAGTAGCTTTATGGAAAGTGTTGAAGTCAGGTAGTGGCAGTCCTTTGTTTTCCTTCTATATTGTGCTGGCTAGGTCTTTTGCCTCTCCAAATAAACTCTAGAATTAGTTTATCAATATCTACAAAATAACTTCCTGGGGTTTTGATTGGGATTGCTTTGAATCTATACATCAAGTTGGAAAGAACTGACATATTGACAGTATTGAAGTCTTCCTGCTCATGAACATGGAATATCTATCTATCTATTTATTTATGTTTTGAGACAG
Organism: Eulemur rufifrons; assembly: GCF_041146395.1. Classification (NCBI taxonomy): domain Eukaryota; kingdom Metazoa; phylum Chordata; class Mammalia; order Primates; family Lemuridae; genus Eulemur; species Eulemur rufifrons. Next base: position 2,346,979 of record NC_090997.1, on the reverse strand, counting down.
AATCTCGCTCTGTTGCCTGGGTAGAGTGTTGTGGCGTCAGCCTAGATCACAGCAACCTCAAATCTTGGGCTCAGGCCATCCTCCTGCCTCAGCCTCCCAAGTAGTTGAGACTACAGGTGCACACCAAGCCACCTGGCTGATTTTTCTATTTTTAGTAGAGATAGGGGTTTCGTTATTGCTCAGGCTGGTCTTGAACTCCTGAGCTCAAGTGATCCTCTCACCTCAGCCTCCTAGAGTGCTAGGATTACAGGTGTGAGCGACCATGCCCAGCCTCTCCATTTATTTAGTTCTTTGATTTTTTTCATCAGACTTTTATAGTTTTGTTCATATAGATGTTGTATATATTTTGTTAGATTTGTACCTAGGTATTTCATTTTTAGGGGGTGCTAATGTAATTGGTATTGTGTTTTAAATTTCAATTTCTCCATGTTCTTTGCTGGTACATAGGAAAATAATTGGCTTTTGCATATCAGCTTTCTGTCCTGCAACCTTGCTATAATTGCTTGCTGGTTCCAGGATCTTTTTTGTGTGGATTCTTTCAGATTTTCTGCATAGACAATCATGTCATCTGTGAACAAAGGCAATTCTATTTCTTTTTTCCAATGTGTATATCTTTTATTTCCTTTTCTTGTCTTATTACATTAGCTAGGATGTCCAGTACAGTGTTGAAAAGGAATGGTGAGAGGGTCACTCTTGCCTTGTCTCTGATCTTAGCAGGCAAGCTTCTAATTTCTCACCATTAGATATGATGTTAGCTGTGGGTTTTTTGGTAGATATTCTTTATTAAGTTGAGTAATTCCCCTCTAGTCCTAGTTTGCTAAGAGGTTTTTTTTTTTTTTTTTTTTTTGTTAAATCATCATGAATGTATGTTGAATGTTGTCAAATCCTTTTTCTGCATCTATTGATCCCATCATGTGATTTGTCTTCTTTAGCCTGTTGATGTCATAGATTACATTAATTGATTTTCAAATGTTGAACCAACTTTGCTTACCTGGGAAAAATCCCAATTGATCATGGTATATTGTTCTTTTATTACATTGTGGATTTGATTTGTTAATATTTTGTTGAGGTTTTTGCATCTGTGTTCATGAGAGATATTGGTCTGTGGTTTTCTTTTCTTGTAAAATCTTTGGTTTTGGTATTAGGGTAATGCTGGCCTCATAGAATGAGTTAGAAAGTGTTCCCTCTGTCTATTTTCTGGAAGAGATTGTAGAGAATTGGTATAATCTTTTCCTTAAATCTTTGTTAGAATTCACCAGTGAACCCACCTGGGCCTGAGGCTTTCTGTTTTGGAATGTTATTAATTATTGATTCAATTTCTTTAATACGTATCTAGTTCATTTCATTTTTTTAATTAAAACATTTTTTTGGAATAACATTAGATTTAGAGAAGAGTTATAAAGCTAGACTATAGAGTTTCCATATACCCCAGCTTTCCTTAATGTTAACATCTAACAAAACCATGTTAAGACTAAAAAACTAAGAAATTAACATTGGCACAATAATATTAGCTAAACTGTAGACTTTATTTGGATTTTACCAGTTTTTCCACTAGAGTTTTTTCTGTTCCACGACCCAATCCAGGGCACATTAATGCATTTAGTTTTTGGGTCTCCCTAATCTCTGATCTGTGAGTTTCTCCATCTACTTACAAATTATCCAGTATCCTTTTTTTTTTTTTTTTTTTGAGACAGAGTCTCACTCTGTTGCCCGGGCTAGAGTGAGTGCCGTGGCGTCAGTCTAGCTCACAGCAACCTCAAACTCCTGGGCTCAAGCGATCCTACTGCCTCAGCCTCCCGAGTAGCTGGGACTACAGGCATGCACCACCATGCCCGGCTAATTTTTTTTTCTATATATATATTTTTAGCTGTCCATATAATTCTTTCTATTTTTAGTAGAGATGGGGTCTCGCTCTTGCTCAGGCTGGTCTCGAACTCCTGAGCTCAAACGATCCGCCCACCTCGGCCTCCCAGAGAGCTAGGATTACAGGCGTGAGCCACCGCGCCCGGCCTACAAATTATCCAGTATCCTTCAAAACTCTCAAAGTCATGAAAACAGGTAGATGGAGAGTTTTGAAGGGTACTGGATAATTTGCAGAATGTCACTCAGTTTGGGTTTGTCTGATGCTTTCTCATGATCAGATTGGGGTAGTGGGATTTGGGGAAACAGCACAGAGGTGAAGCGCCCTTCCCATCACATCACTTCAGGGCCACGTGATACCAACACGGCTTTGATCGCTTGGTTAAGGTGGTGTCTGCCAAGTTTCTCCTCTGTAGGATTATTATTTTTCCCTTTTCATACTCTATTCTTTGGAAGCAAGTCAGCAAGTCCAGCCCACATTTGGGGCTAGAGAAATTAAGCTCCACCTCCTGAAAGGGGGATTCTCCATATATTTTTTGGAATTTTTCTGTATGGAAGATTTATCCCAATTTTACTTGCAAAATTGTCCAGAATAGACAAGAGGAAAAAGACACCAGAGGGAGGAATCACTTATATTTTTCCTTCCCATGGAATGTTTTTCTGTTCCTGCTGCGCTGTCACGTCCCTGGGCTGGGGGAAGGATGGTATGTGAGAGAAAAATGGTGACGTGGAAATGTCTGGCTCCATCATCTCCCCCAACCCTTCAATCCTGCTCTGGCTGTGCCCGTTCTCCCTCCAACCCCTGGCCCAGGAGCCTGTCCCTTCTCCCAACCCCAGGGACAGCCCAGACTCTCAGCCAGAGCCGGCTCCCCAGTGGGAAGTGAGCCGCTACTCCTGGGGTAGAAGAGGAGAGAGAGGGCAGAGCCTGGGCTGGGGCAGAAGGTGCAGCAGGAACGCAGGAGGTTAGAGCGAGAAGGACTTCCAAATGAGGGCGACATGGGAGTGATCAGAAGGAGACTGAGGACATCCCCGGCATCTCCACTTAGGAGGGAGGGGCCTTGGGTATGGGCCAGAGAGTGGGGCAGGGGCTGCAGGAGATGTCCCCACCCTCATCCCTGGTCCTCTGACAACACCCCACCCCAGTCACACTGAGGGAACCCTCCAGGCCCAGGGGCTCCACCGGGCAGGTGGGCCTCAGCTCCTGTCTGGGGAGGACCCCACAGCTGCCCAGCCTGGAATGTCTCGTCTTCCCCAGGTGGGGCCTTCTGAGTCCCGAGTCCAGGGTCAGCTCCTTCCCTTCCTGCACCAGGTCAGAGCTGTTGGCAGCTGAGGAGCCAAGTGCTCTGCGTGGCAGGTGTGATCGCCCTCAGGGTCCTCCCTGTCAGTCACCACAACCTGGGGCACTGGATGCAGGAGAGAGGGCAGAGGTGGAGTGAGGGTGGGACACACCTCTGCTTCCCCTCCTCCCCCCTGCACCCCAGTGCCTTCCCCTCCCCCAGCCACAGGACTGCTGACAGCCTGGCAGGAAGGGGAGACCCGGGTCCCCACCACTCCCTGCGGGACTTTCCATGAGTGTGTCACCTCCATTCCTCCTGCAGCTTCAGGGCCGACCCCTGTGCAGAGCCCTGGGTGTGTGCAGAGGCGATCCTGGAACCTTCTTCCTTCAGATACCTGTGTGTCTCAGTGCCTGTCCTCCTCAAGTCTGCTCTAATGGCACCTCCATGCAGCCCACCCTGACCACCCTATTTATTATAAAAGTGCCACCTGTGTTACTTTGCATTGACTGTCTACTTTGCATTATTTTTTCTTTGTATCTCCTATCACTTTCTAACATAACTGTAAATTTCTTTATCCCAAGATGACCTCAGCAATGGCTTCCATTCCACATGCTCCTTAGCAATGTGACCTTGTCATCCCCCATCAAGACCTGGGCCTAACCGCCTCCCCTGTGTCTGCAAGTGCCTTTGGTGACTGGGACTTGGGAAAGTGACACTGTCTGACTTCTGAGGTTCTGACATAAGGTGCCTGTGGTTCTCACTTGGCTGCTTGAAACACCCCCTCCTGGACCCCAGGTGTGCAGCCAGGAGCAGCCAGGCCACAGGAGCAGCAGGTTGGGGAGAACCCAGGCCACCTAGTTCACAGCCCCAGTGAGCCCCCAGTGCACAGCCAGCACTGACTGCAGTCCTGGGAGGGAGCCCTCATGAATGTCCTGGGCCAGTCGGGCTCCAGATGACGGCAGCCCTAGCCCATGTCACGTGGAGCAGAAGAGCTGCCCGGCTGAGCCCAGTCAACCCACAGAATGAGAGGTAACAGAAACACTGTAGTTTTAAGACTATTTGTTACCTAGCAATAGATTAGCAGAACACACCATCTAGTCTGCTCCTGTCACTATGTGTTTATTCATTGTCTGTCATCCTGTCAGAGTGTGAGCATCAGGGAGCAGGTGTTTGTCTCTCTGGTTAAATGATCCCCAGGCCTAGGACACTACCTGGCACAGAGACACTCACTGAATACCTGTTACATGGGTGAATAACCGCTGTGACCAGAATTCCTTAAAGCGGGTCTGAGACTGGAAAGGGGGAGTGACTGGTGTTTCTTGTGGGGGTTGGACTGTCAGCTCAGGCCTCCGTAACAAAGACCACAGACTGGGTGGCTCAGGCAACAGAAATGCGTTTCTGCTCCAGTCTCTTCCTCTTCTGAAAAGAAGGACACCCATCCCACCACGGGGGCCCCAACCTCTGCACCTCACCTGAATCTAATCCCCTCCCAGAGACCCCACCTCCTAATACCATCACACTGGGTGTTACAGCTTTGACATGAATCTTGGGGGGACACAAACATTCAGTCCACAACAAAGTCTTAAGATCGAGGTGCTGGAAAATTTGGTTTCTGGTGAGGGCTCCCTTCTTGGCTTGTAGCTGGCCGCCTTCTCACTATGACGTCATCTGGCCTTTGCTCTGTGTGGCTGCAGGGAGAGAGGAGACATCTCTGGTGTCTCTTCCTCTTATAGACACCAGGCCTATCGGGTCAGGGCCCCACCCTTACGACTTCATTTAACCTTAATTATCTCCCTAAAGGCGCTATTTCCAAGTGCAATCACATTGGGGGTTAGGGCTTTTCAAGGGACACAATTCTGTCCATAACCTGACTGTGATGTGTGTGTGTTTGATGTCTACCGGGTGGTCCCAGTGTCCCGAGCCCCTCAACAAGCACGATGCTCAGCGCTGCCACAGACTCGTGGTCTAGCCACACAAACACACAGACCAGCAGCCCCTGACCACCAACTGCCTCTGCTGCCTCTCGGGTCTGGGAAGGAGGCTGCCTAGGTTGTGGGGTCGTGGGGGGCTGCTGCAGTGTGGGGGTTCCTGGGGGAACTCTCCGCTGGCTTGGAGACCCCCAACATGCTGCTCAGCCATCAGGCACAAATGAGATTTGGGGCTGGGGTTGCAGAGCTCGTAAGGTCAGGGGCTGGCGTAGCAGAGAGCAGGTCCTGAGGGGTCCAGTCTGAATAATCCGATGTTGGGTCACCAGAGGACAGAGACAGGACCCACAGTCTGAGGCAGAGAGCTGTGAAGGGGCAGGGCCTGTCCTTGGCGATCTCGGAAATGGGTAGCTGGTTTCCTGGGTCCTACCACCCACTGAGGCCCGTGTAGCCCACGGTGTGTCCATCCTCTTGTTGCCCAGTACAGGGTTGATGGGGCTTCTGGGCCTGGCTCTAGCTGTCATAGGGGAGGAAGGAAGCCACTGTGACAGTGGGCTGCTCAGAGTTGCACTTGGACATGCCTGTAAGGTCCTAGGGGCAGGGAGTGGCACCCTGGAAACCCGGGGAATTCCGGACCAGGGCTGGTCCCTACAGGTGCGATATAGACACCTGCCCTTCGCTCTCTATGATCCAGGACCCAGAAACTCTCTCCAAACACAACCCGCAGGGGTCCCTGGGCAGCCCTTCCCGTGCCGTTCTCCTTCCTGGCTTCTTCCTGCACCTCTACTGCCGCTGCTGTCGCTATTTCAACCATATTCTCACTTTCCCGGAGCCTCCCCACTTCCTGGACCTCCCCGCCCAAGGCTCCTCCTCCGAGTCCCAGGGTCCAAGTCTCCCTGTGCTGGGTCCCCCAGAGGCAGCAGAAGTGACAGGGACTCGGGATTTCAAGGTCCCATTCCAGGAGACGTAGGCCACTTAACATGTTGGTGGGGTCGACCCCAGCCCTAGGAGCCACTTGTGGCCTGGAGACCTCTCCCTGCCCGGTGGCCTGAGTCCGCCGTCACTCAGTGGGGAGGAAACATCTGTGTCAGCTCGGATCTTTGGAAACACTTCAGGTCCGAACCTGACATGGGAGCGGGCGCCCCTTCTGTGCAGAGCCGGGTCCTGCTGCTGGGAGCCCAGGGAGACCTGGGCAGGTCCAGGCTGAGCCGCAGTTGGGGGCTCCTGTCTCTGTCCTCTGCCTGCGGCCACACGGGGGCGCCGCCGCGCTGCTGCCGGGTTCCACGGAGCCGCCCGGAGGGTCCGGGCCGAGTCAGGCGGAGATGGGGGCCCTGGGCCGGGCACCAGCCGGGGCGAAGGCGCCTCTGAGCAGTCCCGGACCGCACAGGGGTCGGAGGACAGGACAGCGCAGGAGCCTCGTGCCGTCCCTGGGTAGAGTGCAGTGGTGTCACCATAGCTCACTACGACTTCAAACTCCCGGGCGCAAGCGATCCTCCTGCCTCAGCCTCCCGAGTAGCTGGGACCACTGGAACGTGCTACTGAGCCCTGCTAATTTTTCCATTTTTTTAACAGACAGGTCTCACTCTTGCTCAGGCTGGTCTTGAACTCCCAGCCTCAAGTCCTCCTACCTCAGCCTCCCAGAGTGCTAGGATTACAAGGGTGAGCCACCGTGCCTGGCCTATTTTTATTTATTTATTTTTTTACAGTTCTTTACCATTTTTTAAAAATTTCAATAGATTTGGGGTACAAGTGGTTTTTTTGTTACATGGACAAATTACATAGAGGTGAAGCCAGGGCCTTTAGTGTACTTGTCACCTGAATAGTGTACACTGAACACCACAGGTAGTTACTGACGCCTCACCCTCCTCTCACTCGCCCCTTGGAGTCTCCAAAGTCCCTTACACCACTCCGTGTGACCATGTGTACCTATTGTTCACTCTCACTTTTAAGTGTGTACACATTGTATTTGCTTTTCCATTCCTGAGATACTTCACTTAGGATTATGGCTTCCAGGTCTTTCCAAAAAAGACATTGTTTCATTCTTTTTTATGGCTGAGTAGTACTCCGTGGTATAGATACCACATTTTCTTTATCCACTCATCAGCTGATGGGCACTTAGGTTTATTCCATATCTTTGCAATGTGAATTGTGCTGCGATAAACATACAACTGCAGGTGTCTTTTTGACATAATACTTCTTTCCCTTTGGGTAGATCCCCAGTAGTGGGATTGCTGGATTGAATGGTAGGTCTCCTTTTAGTTCTTTGAGGAATCTCCATACTGCTTTCCACAGAGGTTGCACTAGTTTACATTCCCACCAGCAGTGAATAAGTGTTCTCTTTTCACCACATCCAAGCCAACCACAAATATATATTTTTAATATACAATGCCATTTATGTAAGTTAGAAATACTTACATAAAAATTAACAATACACATATTGCAAAAATATATTCAAATACAAAAATTCTGAGTAAACATATTAAAACTATTATCTGTAGAGGAAGGGAAATCAGTGTGAGATGTGGGGAGAAAAAGGAACAAAATAATTAATAAGTAAATGTATGAAACAAAACAGAGGTCAATGATAATACATGAAATAAGGAATACGATTAACTCAAACTTCTGTACCTTAGGTCAAAAAATGGTGAAGACCCAGAAAGGAAAGATATCAAAACCTTTCCATCTTACTATTTATTAATGAAAAATGGATTTCTGGGATCTATGCAAACCTTGTACTCCTTTGAGAGATCCTTGAGATATAATATTGCTCTCTCGTAGAGTTTGTTGGTTTCTTAGTGTTCTTTCTTTCTTTATTTCAGGATATTATGGGGGTACAAACATGTCAGCACCTTAGTGTTGATCAGTCAGTGCCAGGTTGGTGGCGAGTACATGTGGAGCCTATTGTTCAGTTCTTGTGATACCTCACTTCAGAGGATGGGCTCAAGCTCTATCCAGGAAAATATAAGAAAACCACAATTTTTTTAAAGTAACAACCGGGAACTATTCAAGGCAACAGAAATACAGTTGTGAAGAATGGCAATCCCTGCCCTTATCCTCATAAAGTTTGTATTCTAGAGGACAGAGAGACTACCAGCCGTTACAAGGAATATAGTCTTAAATATTAGTAAAAGGGTTGTGAACAAAAGCAAAGCAGGTGGGGGGGAGGGGGGGCCGGAGAGGCCACGTGAGGTGGGCAGTCCATCCAGGCAGGGCCTCTGGGGGGACCTCTGAGGGGAAGGTAGGCAGGGAGGGGTCCCTGAAGACGAGTTTCTGGGCAGGGGCGGCCGTGCGGAGGCTCTGGGCTGTGAACACCTGTGAACACCTGGGCGAGCAGGAGGAACCACCCCACGGGCAGCCTGAGCCTGGGCCCCACGGCACGGCCACGTCTGGGAAACCGGACGGTCACTGGAGACGGTCTTGCCAACCAGAGGGATTTTTCACGTAAGGTATCCTTCCTGAAAACAAGTTATGCAAATGTTATTGTTACATGAAGAAGGAGAACTGAAAGAAATAGAGAATTGAAGAAAATGTTACTATTTTTTAATTTTCCAGGGTTTGTCATGAGGGCTCTGGAGAGAGGGGGTGTGGGGAGGGGGCAGAAACTCAGGGGACGGGGCTGGGCCCGGTGGCTCACGTCTGTAATCCTAGCATGCTGGGAGGCCCAGGCAGGAGGATCACTTGAGGCCAGGAGTTTGAGACCAGCCCGCACAAGAGTGACACCTGTCTGTACTAAAGACAGAAAAAATTGGCCGGGCATGGTGGCGTGCACCTGTCGTCCCAGCTACTCAGGAGGCTGAGGAAGGAGGATCGCTTGAGTGCAGGAGTTTGAGGTTGCTGTGAGCTAAAATGAAGCCACTGCACTCTAGCCGGGTGGACAGAGGGTGACTGTGTCTCAAATAAATAAAAATAAATAAATAAATAAATGTCTGTGGAGTGAATGAATGCACACACAGACTGACACACAAAAACTAGCACCGACACACAGACCTGTCATGCTGGCACGTTCTCACACACACACTCTTGAAGCTTAATTTCCATTCAACATGATGTGGTTCACATTTCTCACGTCATTATGTACTATTAGCTTTTACATTTTCTCCAGCTTACGTGGAAACTGCAGATTCCTCAAGTTTGAAGGAATAGTACAATGGTCAGCTAGATGTAATCATCTGAATATTTTGTCATATTTACTTTATGTCTGTAATAAATTATATTTCTATAACTTTATTGAAACACTTGCAAATTACTTGCCAACATTGTAACCTCCTTCTTAAATACTTCAGTACTTGTCTCTTAAAAAATAACACTTTTCTTCAAACAATATTATTATGCTGTAGAAAATTACTGCAATTACTAAGATCCCCTAATGTTACAAAATGTCAGAGTAATATAAAATTTTATCAGTTACCCCGCAAAGGTCTTCCCTTTGGGGGCGCGCAGAGCCGGGAGCCCTGGGCCCCCCCTGAGGTTTCCTCCTTCCCTGCGACCCCTCCCTGCGGCCCCTGGAGAGCGACGCCCGGGGACACTGAAAGGGGGAAACATTTTCTGCTACTCCGCATTCTCGCTTGTTCCCACGGAGACGTCTCATTTGTTCGTGTGTGTCACGCCCCGAGAAAGAGTCCCAGGGTTTCCCTCCTGCGTTTTCCTCTCGCTCCGTCGCGGTCCCTGAGGCCAGCTGAGGGGTCAGGACAGGGCGGCCAGACTGGCGGGTGAGCAGGTCACTCTGCCGTCCTTCCAGATCTCTGAGCTGCTCCTCACATCTGCTCACTCCACACCCGAGGAACCCGTGAGGGTCACAGCAATTTTCCCAACGGCCTGATGAGGACCTGGCGCCTGCTGTCTTCCCGGCACTGTTGACGCTCTTGAGAGGACGAGCCAGGACGTCCGCGCAGCACTGGCGACACGGAGACGGGGCGGGTCCCAGTGCACGGAGTTCCGGGGCATTTCTCAGTTCTTGGCAAACTCCCTGTTTACCCCGTTTCACCATGTGGGAACAACGTCCACGTGTCCACGTGATATTCTGTGTGGACACGCACATGGCACTATCAGGACTGAGAGCGCAGCTCCCTAGGCCTGCGTCCCCTCCGCAGGGCAGAAGAGGCCCCTGCCCAGGGTCACACGTGGGCCCAGAAGTGGCACCCCCAGCAGCAGGTGTCAGGGCAGACCCGAGAGGTGGGGGGAGCGCACCCTGCTCTCTCAGGGTCAAGACTGAATGAATCCGCTAAGACCCCTCCTCCCTCAGGAACCGGGTCCTGTCACGGGGGTCAAGACAGGGTCCACACTCGCACTGAGACCCAACCACCCACCGTCCTCACCTCCAGACACAGCCCAGGTGGCAGCTCAGTCCTGCTCCGCCCGCCCCCTCCCCCCCCCCCCAGCCTCACCGCCGCCATCCCCTTCAGTTCCACCAGGACTGATCTTGTCACAGCCTTTCTCTGTTTGTCTCAGTCACACCCGGTCCCCAAATGCCCTGCACTCGCGTCCCCACAAGGCCCTGCACACCCCCACTCTGTCCCCCGCACGCCCCACCCAACTCCAGAAATCTTTCCACTGCGCCCCTGGAACGCTCAGCCCGTGATCGGCACCTCCACTGTCCTCTCCCAGGGTGTCTGCACCTCGCAGCTCCGCAGACGCCTGGGTCTCCCTGAGGACACGGCCCCTCCCACGTCCTCTACATGGGGTGTCCCCCAGGGACCTGTACCCTGGGCCGGGAGGTGGGGAGGGGTCCTTGCTCCTCACTGTGCTTCTCAGACCTCTCTGCCTCCCTCCTCCCTAACTCCCCTAACCTGTCCTCAGATTAGGGCCCCGCTCCCCTCACTGTCGCCCCCCCCTTCCCTCCATCGGGACCTTGTAGCTCCTGGCTCGCCCTGTCCCTCCCCAGCAGTGCCGCCTGCTTCACCTCCTCTCCCCCAGCAGACAGCTGTGCCCTGTTAGAGGCAACTTTTGGTGCGTCCCTGGCCCTGATAAGATAGAATGTTTGACCACAGGACACCAAATCACCTTGTGACTCCAAGTGCCCATGTGACTTGGGTTCTGTGTAATCCACGAAGTCACACACTGGACAGTCCCAGCAGGGTCCATGACAAGGAGGAAATGGTCCATGTGGGTTGGGCCTGAATCACATGCTGACACCCACCAGAAAACACCCTCCCCTGCAGTGGCCCCGAACACCCAGGCAGACAGACTGAAGTCAGGCAGCCTTTGCTCTCGGTCACCCAGGGCTGGCAGGATGGCTGTGGATGGAGGACACGATGGCAGGGAAGGCTGGGTGTGGCCCAGCAGCATTGGCTCCACCTACCAAGGCCCATCCAGCTGCTGCCATGTCTGACTTCTGACTTGTCAGCATTAGAGGCAAATCATGGGCCCTGATAGAGCCCTATTTCTTTAGGTGACCGACCAGCCACTAATCGAGGGGGTGACTACACTGAGCCCCTTCAAATCCTGGAAGGGCCGGAGGCTCATCCTTGCAGGGACAGACGCCTATTCCATGGGTGGGTTTTCCTTTCCTGCCCTCGGACCCTCAGGCAGCTCCACTCCCCGGGGCTGTGGGCATTTCTGACCCGCAGGCTCGGAATTGCTCTCAGCACCACACCCCCCTGGGGGACCCCTGCACAGGGCAGGAGGGGCAGCCTGGCCGTGGCCACGGGACCCACTGCTCATGCCCCAGTCTGCCCCGCCCAGGGCTGCCAGCCACAAAGAGCCTTGCACAGGCCTTGCAAAGGCACAGCCCAGTGCCAGCCTTGAGGACACACTCTGAGGGTTGGGTGCCATCTGTCAGGACCCAGTGCACTTATGGAACCAGAGACCTCTCTAGGGTGCTGTGATCTCAGCAGGAAGGACACGTGGGCTCAGACACCAAGGGGTGGAGGCGGGGGTGGCTCCGTGCACCATCACTGAGACTCAGCCACTGGGGATTTGCACTTCCCATCTCCGCAGCTCTGGCTCTGCAGCGTAGCAGGTCCTGGTCTCCCAGAGGGGCCACTCTGACAAGGGGACAAATGAGAGCCATTGAGCTACACATTACAGTGGCCACCACAGCAGTTTGGGCAGGGCGTGCCCAGAGACCAGCAGGTGAGAAGAGGAGCCCCCTCCTCTCCAGGCAGGGGGGAGGGACCCTGATCCCCAGGAGGAGGCAGGGCTGCTTCACACAGAGGGGCAGGAGTGTGTGCGGAACCCAGGATCCACTTGGGGCTTTGGGGTTCCCCTTGTCCCATCATAAGTGTGTGCAGAACCATCCAGCAACCCAGCCTGAGGGGGTTTGATTTCCAAGGGCCCAGGCCCCTCAGGAAGAAGGTTTGAGTCACACCCCCAGGGAATGTACCAAGGGCCCCGCTCCTGTGCTCTGAAATCCCAGCAGTGTTGGTGCAGAGGCCCTGCTGCCCACGGACTGTCCCCAGCCAGTGACGGGTCACAGCAGGGACACTGAGGCAGGCCCATTCCTGGGACACAGGGGCTCCTCCATGGCCTTGCTCAACTCCCCTTATGTTGCCTGTGGTCTAGGGTGCGTCCAACAAACTTCTCTCCTTCTGTGCATCACGTGGGCTCAGACCTGCACCTGTGTCTGCGGCTTCCCCAGGGTGTCCGGCTCCTCCCCACGTTCTCTGACAGGTGCGTCCCCTCATAGATGCTGCTGAGTTTAATCCCACCTTGTCATCTGCTTCTTGGAGGACTCGGACTAACAAAATCATTTCCATCTGCGCACATGTGACCTCTTACCGCAGCTTGTAAAATCCTTCTCTTCATCCAACTTCCCCCACCTCCCTTGCCTCCATTGTGCTGGTCTTTGTATTATCCCCTTGAGTTAATAGATGTTTGTTATTTTAAGCCACTGAATTTTGGGCTAGTTTGTTACACAGCAGTGGATAACTAGTGAATCTCTCCTAGATTTTAACATTCCGTAGGTGCTCTTCACATCTCTTTTAGTTCCTTGCATTTGGACAGTGTTAGCCACACCTGTTGATTCCAATTCCTCCTCTCCCATTCTTTTTAAATTTTAGTTTGTCTTTTCTTGCGTCTTCCTTCTCTCCTTCCTCTCTCTCTCCCTGCTTTTCATCCCTTTGATTATAGACGATTTCTAACATGCAAAACAACCCTATGTGGCTGAGCTGGAAGGGAGCATTACTGGATCTGTACGATGAGGGAATAATTCCGGAGGATCGGGCGAGGGAAGGAGAGGAAAGGAAGTTACTAACAGAGCCTGAGAAAAGCTGCCTGGGGTGATTCTACAGCCAAGACAGCGGATGTTAAATCTTAATTCTGTTTTCAGAACATATCAGCAACATGAAGTCTTAAACATTCATTATAAAAATGTGAGTTGATACAAGCACTTTGTGTAAGGTTTTTTTGAAGTAGCCGGTGCCAGAGAAAGAAAGAGGATCTTCCTTTTGGTGTGAAGGGCAAAAGAGTTAAAAGGCATAAAAAAAAAAAAAAAAAAAAAAAGAAAGAGGAGCAGAGTTGAAAGGGATAAGTAAAGAGGCTTTACTGGGGCGCTCCTGGGTGGGGGTAACGAGTCCCTGAGAAAGGGACCCGGGCGAGCCTCACGGGACCCATGGTACCCAGAGAAGCTGCGCCGCCCAAAAGTCTGAGTGGGTTTATATAGGTTTTTAGGGCTGGAGGATGGGAGTTTCTTTGGCCAGGAGATGTCGGTGCGAGGAGTGAGGAATTTCTTTGTTTAAGTTTTGGAGCGGGTACTGAGGGACAGGAGGAGCCGCCTCTTTTTTCATTAGGGAAGGGAGGGGTGCCTGCCATCAGCCTTACATTCCGGCCTTTTAGTGACAATAGGGCGCCGCAGTCTTTCTGGCTACTTCCTGCTTTTGAGGGGCGTAGTGGGGGCTATGGGCCGGAGTCGGCTGGTGGAGGGGTGACTGGAAGAGGAGAGTAGGGGTGAAGAAGTATTTGGTTTACTGCTACTCTGGATAATTTCTGCAGGCGGCGTTGGAGAAACTGAGCCAGAGAAGTCAGTTGTCTCTGCAGGGAAGTTAGTGGCGCAGACGTGGTTTCCAGGGATAGCTGTAGGTGATCTGTAAAGTCTTGGGCAGAAATGACGCTGTGGCCCAGGGCTCCTCCTGGAAGCCCTGAGGCTGCGATGGAGGAGACCAAGCTGAGACCCACCATGACCGGCAAGAAGATGGCTCATTTTGAGCGGGGTCCCGGGAGAAGCCACCCGAATTTAGACTCACCGTATAGAGTTAACTGAGGGACGACTATGACAGGGAAATTAGGACCCGGGGTGGATGTATTGACGCAGCGGGCAAGTGTTCTGTTGTATCAGAAGAACTGTCCCCGAGCAGAAGAGATAGTCGTGGTCACAGTATGGTTAGTGAGGCAGCGTCCATGAAGTTGTAGGTTGGCGTCAGTGAGAGTGGTGAGAAAGTATATGTGATCCGAATAAGGTGGCCTGTGGGTTCAGATTCCCATACGGGAACTCGAGTGAGTGGAGTGGAGCATGAGGGACCCGATGAGGGAGTCTTTTAAGGGTAAGAAAAGTTTAGAGGAACAGCGGCCAGTAGGGAGTCACTGAAGGGAGGCACAGAGGAAACAGTGGGAGATATTAGAGATTATTTAGAGGAGTTTTAAGAAGGCGAGGGTATGTTGAATAATATTTAGCCAGGAGGTAAGAGGGGGATGTTTAGGGCGGGAGGAAAGTTGTCCTGCTAGAGTTTGTTCTGCTTCCAGAATATTGATAGATATTTGAACCTGTGTCTGGTGGGCCAGGACATATTCACGGCTGACGTGAATAGTCGCTGAAGGGTAATAGTCATGTATTTTCCAGTATACCTTTCCTGTGACTCCAATTTCCCAACGCTGGTCCCAAGGGTCGAGGATATCTAGTTGAAGTTTATTTTTGTCTGAGAAATAGAATGTGTTAGGTCCCCAACCGTATTTCCTATAATAATAACCCGCCATCCCTTTGGATATCTAGTATTATGGAAGTGGCATGACAATTTAGGGCACCCCCATACACGTCAGCCTGCTCTCGACAATAGTCAAAAGTTTGGTCATATAGGTAGCATAGAACCGGGAGTGGGGCACCGTCAATGGATGTCAGGGACAGGGAAATGGTGAGGGCCGTTTGACAGCCTTTTGGAGAGCAGTCAGCAAAGCCACCACATGGGTGTCTCCCGAGGGGCGGGTTTCGCGTACCTTAAATTTCCAGACATATATTGAATCAGGAGCAGTTGTTGGAAGGGCCAGGAGACATAGGAGTCCGAGTAAAACAGAGTTTAGTGGGACCCACCTGGTGGCAGGAGTAGGACGGGGAAGTATCTTGAGATGAGAACATTTTGGTGCGTGAGATGTGATGCCAACAATCGGTAGGGTCGTTTAGGAGTTTTACAGCCGTAGCCGTAGGTGTTGTCAAAATGACTGTGTGGGGCCCCGTTCACTGGGGCTCAAGGGGCTTAGGTGAAGACTTTTAAGAAGTACTGAGTCGCCAGGCTGTACACCCGTGTGAGAGATATCTGAGTCGGTCTCCGGAGGCTGAGGTAGATATCTGTCTGCGTGGGCCCGGAGAAGTTATCTGTCAGTCTTGTCTGGGGAGGTGACCATGCATCTGGTGGGTGGATACAGGGGATTTGAAGCCCCCTTGAGAGTAAACAGAGGCACAGATGTCACAGTTCGAGCAAACAGTTTTGATGAGAGAATATAGGGCAGGGTGTGAAAATAGAGGCTGTAAGAGGCCCTTAGTGTCAATATGAAGTGAAGAGTGGACCTGGCCAATGAGTTTTAGGGCCTGTGCCTTAGGGAGAGCCAGCTTGCCATCCTTAAGAAGGACCCACCCTTCGGTGGTGGTTGATCCCCCTTGGGTAAGAAGGCTGTCACGCTCCTCTGGAGTGTAGTGAGGCTGGAGGGAAGGAATGGAAAGGAAAAGAAGAGGAGCCGGACTAGGATGTTTTTGGGATGTTAGACTATGGGCAACAGTATTAGCATAGTTGTTTCCCTTAGCGACGGGGGACCCATCCGTCTGGTGTTCCTTGTAGTGTATGATAGTTAAGTGGGTGGGTAACTGAAGGGCCTTGAGGAGACGGGAGATAAGGGTGGCGTTAATAACAGGGGAGCCCTTGGTGGAGAGAAAGCCCCGTTCTCTCCATATGGCAGCATGGCAGTGAGCTATCATAAACACATATTTGGAGTCCGTGTAAATATTTACACTCCTGCCTTGGGCTAGGTGTAAGGCTCGGGTGAGAGCAATGAGTTCTGCCTTTTGGGAGGTGGTGCCCTCCGGAAGTCGGGAGGCTTCTATTACCTGAGAGGCAGAGACAATGGCATAGGCCGCCTGGCGTTTGCCGTCTTTACCTGTGACAGAGCTGCCATTAACAAAGAAAGTTAAGTCCGCTGTAGGAAGTGGCTTGTCTGACAGATCGGGTCTAGGGGTAGTGGAGACTTCAACCATTTCTGAGCAGGAGTGTGAGGACAGGGTTAGGCAGGGAATGGGGAGCAGAGTGGCAGGGTTTACAGTCGGGGACTGTGATAAAGTAATGGTGGGATTTTTAATAAACAAGAGATGTAATTCCTGTAGTCTAGACGGGGTGAGGAGGGCTAAAGAGTGGTGAGTCAGAAGGTCCTGTAAACGGTGGGTGGAGAAGACATGTAAGTTCTGTCCCAGGGAGAGTTTCAGGGCCTCCCTGGTGAGAGTAGTGGCCTTGGCTAAGGCATGGAGATAGGGGGTCCAGTCCCGGACAGTGGTGTTTAGCTGTTTGGATAAGTAGGCCACTGGGGTGGAAATGGGAGTAGGTCCCAGAGGTTGGGTGAGGACGCCGAGGGCCAGGCCCTGGCACTCATCCGTGTAGAGGTTAAAGGGTTTTTCAGGATGAGGGAGTCTTAGAGGGGGTGCTTGTAGGAGAGAGTCGGGAAGTTTTAGGAAGGCGTGGCAGACAGCCTGAGGGTTCAAGAGAGGGCCAGCAGAGGCATCACGTGCTGCCTCATAGAGGGGTTTGGCAGGGAGAGAAAAGTTGGGGACCCAATGTCAGAAGAAACTAATGAACCTGAGGAAGGATAGAATTTGTTCAGCAGTGGTGGGAGACTAGAGGTTGTAAAGAGCCTGCTGGCGATCAACAGTGAGATGTCAGGAAGTGGGGGTGAGACTAAGTCCAAGGTATGTGACAGTAGGCTTAGACAGCTGAACTTTGGAGGGGGCCTGTCATTGACATAGTAGTAGCATTCCTCCTGAAGAAAGATGTAGGTCCCTCCTTTTTGGTTATCAGTAGATTTAGAATCGAAATACTTTTGTAGTTTTATTAAGAGTAAACCAGTATTTTAAGAATACCTTGTGATTTTAACCAAACCTTTCTTTCTTTAATTATAGCTGACTTAACCATATATAAAATTTTTTGTAAATTTGTTCTATGAACTCTATCACAACTTATACAGACCATCTACAACATACTTGGGCTTTCTTTTTTGTCCTAAATTTTTCTTTCTCAATAACCAGCCATTCTGTTCTACGACAAAAAGTCACTACACAAGATCCTTCTCTACACAAATTATTCTCTCGCAAATTTTTTTTTTTTTTTTAACAAAAATACATTTCCATGTTCATAGTCTTTCTACGTCTCTTTTTTACCTTACTAGTTATCTTCTATCTTGGTTTTATTTTTCCCTCCAAATCCAGGCTTTGGATCAATTTTTAAACAACCTCTGAATTAAACAAAATTACACATATAATTTCTTTAATGTAAACTCGGGGTCTACCAATTTAGACAGGAGAGGGTATGTAGGGCTTGGTAAGGCGGGAGAAGCTGTGGGCAGAGCTGAGGAATCTGGAGAAAGAGAGAGAGAGGAAGAAGGGCGGAGGCTCTGGTGGAAAAGTGGAGGATGGTGTCCAGCTTGGTTAATAAGTCCCCTCCCAAAAGTGGAGTGGGACAGGAGGGCATGATAAGGAAGGAATGGGTGATGGGACGGTCATCTATTAGACAAGTTAGGGGACCGGTGGTGGGGAGTCGAGAGGGATTGCCGTCAATAACCACAACCGACACCTGGGAAGGATAAGTAGGGCCTGAAAAGGAAGGCAGGACAGAGTAGGTAGCCCCCGTGTCAACCAGAAAGGACACTGCCTTACCCGCTACCTTGATTGTTACCCTGGGCTCGGCGAGGGTTATCGGGGTCGCCGAGTCGAGGCCTCTTCAGTCTTCAGCAGCCAGACCCAAAGCTGCCATTGGCAGGTCTAGGGATGGAAGGACTGGCCCTCCAGACTTCTGTCCCAAGGGGCAGTCACTTTTCCAGTGTCCCTCTTGACCACAGCCGGGCAAGGCATCGTGGGTGGAAGTGGCTGTCGGCACCACTTGGCCCAGTGGCCTTCCTTACCGCACTTGAAGCAGGTGCCTGGCGGAGCGCAGCTGGTCACCTTAGACGAGGTCGATGGTTTCTCGGGTCTCCCCGGCCTCAGGGCTGCAAACAAGGCTTGGGCCTGCAGGTGTGTCTTTTGGTGGACACGGGCCTCCCTTTGGGCCTCTGCCTGTTCATCTCGGGAATTGAAGACTTTAAATGCCATATTCACCAGGTCTCGGATAGGGGTCTCAGGGCCCTCCTCTGCCTTTTTTGAGTTTCTTTCTGATGTCAGGGGAGGACTGAGTAATAAAGCGAGTTGCAAGGACAGTAGTCCCCGCAGGGGAGGTAGGATCTAGGCGGGTATATTGGATAAGGGCATCTGTAAGGCGGCTGAGAAAGGCCAGAGGGTTTTTGTCTGCCTGTTGAGTGATATCCCTGAGTTTGTCGTAATTTACAGCATGGTGGGCGGCAGCCTGAAGGCCGGCAAGGACACACTGCAACAGGTGGTCCCTCTGCTGCCCAGATTTTTTTTTTTTTTTTTTTTTTTATCAGTAGTAAGCGTAGAGGATAGTATAACAAAAATATCATGCCAGGTAAGGTCATATGCCTGTGTCAAGTAACGGAACTCTTTGGTGTAGGCTGTAGGGTCATTAGAAAATGAACCTAGGTGCTTTCCAATCTGAGAAAGGTCAGAAAGGAGAAGGGAGCATGTACGCGTACAAGCCCTTCGGCACCTGCCACCTCCCGTAACAAACAGAGGAGGGGCTGGTCTGAGGGTTTGCGTGGGAGCGAGTGTGCTGGCTGATGGGAGATGTCGGCGGCAAGCGGCTGGGAGATATGGGAGGATGGGCAGGCGCCTGTGGGTATGGTGGAGGTCGAGTGGAGGGCGAGGGCCGAGGGAGTCGGGTGGATCAGAGAAAGCAGAAGGGGCGGCTGAAGAGACGTCCGGTGGAGAGTTAGAGGGAGAAGAGGAGGAGGAGGGTGGGGGATCCAGCACAAGGAGGACTTGTGCGGGGTGGCAGGTCAGACAGAGAGAAGGACGGGAGCGCAAACAGAAAAAGGCTTGGACATATGGGATCTCCGACTATTTGTCATTCCTGTGACAAAAGTTATTAAGGTCTTGCAGAATATTGAAACTGAAAGTCCCATTTTCAGGCCATTGGGAGTCATTGTCCAATTTACACATTGGCCAGGCAGTGTTGCAGTAAAGAATGAGGCACTTGGGCCGGATGTCTAAATCCAGGGCCTTCAGATTGGCCAGCAGACACCCCAGGGGCGTCTTGGGGGGAATTTTGGTCACCCATGTCACCTCAACCGGGATGGGGAAACAGCCAGGAACAGTATCCTGGCTACGTAGGCAGCAAAAGCCTGGGGGGACGTCTCCGCCCGAGACTAGTGTGCCGGCACGGAAAGGGGTGAGAGGAATTCAGGCGTCCCCGAATAGCCTCAGCCCCGGAACGGGGGAGCCTCCGACGTGGGCCCACGGTTTAGAGGGAACAGTATCCCGGAAGGAACGGAGGCTCCTGGGGGGTCCGGGTAGGGATAACACGGGGTGACTCACCCAGGCCGAGGTCGTCAATCAGGGACTGGAAGGCAGTCAGCGGAGGTCCCGGTCTGGAAAGTGAGAGGTCTCGGAGGGGGTGGTGCAGCCAAGGCCCCAGAGCGGCCGGCGCAGCCAAACGCCCCTCCCGGGTCTCGGCACCAAATGTAAGGTTTCTTTGAAGTAGCCGGTGCCAGAGAAAGAAAGGCGAGCAGAGTTGAAAGGGATAAGTAAAGAGGCTTTACTGGGGCGCTCCCGGGTGGGGGTAACGAGCCCCTGAGAAAGGGACCCGGGCGAGCCTCACAGGACCCATGGTACCCAGAGAAGCTGCGCCGCCCAGAAGTCTGAGTGGGTTTATATAGGTTTTTAGGGCTGGGGGATGGGAGTTTCTTCCGCCAGGAGATGTCGGTGCGAGGAGTGAGGAATTTCTTTGTTTAAGTTTTGGAGCGGGTACTGAGGGACAGGAGGAGCTGCCTCTTTTTTCATTAGGGAAGGGAGGGGTGCCTGCCACCAGCCTTACACTTTGGAAATCACGTTAGCCTTATCCAGTGTGGTTAAAGTTCATGCACCATATGATCCCACCATCGTTCTCCTGATCGTATACTCTGGGGACGTTCTTGCCTGTGTGCCTCAGTTGGCCATCAGAGCAGTCCCCTGTCTCCCGGGAATGGGCCTGCCTCAGTGTCCCTGCTGTGACCTGTCATTGTCTGGGAGTGGCCCATGGGAAGCAGGGGTCAGCACCAACGCTGCTGGGGACTTCAGAGCACACGAGACATGTACGCTAATGTTTCTGGAAAAAACTGAAATCAACCACATATACATCAATAAGGAAGTGGCAAAACTGTGGTATAATCATCGAATGTAGAACTTCAGCAGAAAAATGAATGGATGACATCCGCCCACATCCGGGATAACTGTCCTACATGTAGTTGGCACCACAGAGGAATACAGGAAGTATGACTGCAGTGCAGAGGAAGCTTAAAAACAGGTGAGACTAATATTTGGTTTGGGGATCTAGACAGTTAGTGTAAAAATCTTCAGAGAAATGAAGACTCGGAGGCTCCTTCTGGGGTTGGGATTGGGCAGCAGCCCATGGCATCTTCACAGGTTCTGTTTCTTTGCCAGTGGCGGGTGCCAGGCAATTACTTCATCATGATTCCTCACCCTGGCAATTTTCAAACTGCAGCTTGGGAACCATTCCTGATTAATTTCTTTTTAATGAAAGAGAAAACAAAGTTCCAAAGTTCATTGCAAGGATCCTTGGAAAGAACCACTCAGGTTGGAACAAAGCAAAAGCCACGTGACAAATCCATGTGACAGAGAGGACCAGGATGCCGTGAAAATAGCCCTGGCTAGAAATAGGTCATTTGATCTTTCGCTCGTGGGCACCTCTGTGGATTCTCTGGGATCCGATGTTCAATCTGCCGTGCAAGGCAATTCCATCTGCAAAGGACTCACCGTGCTTCTCAGACTTTACCACACACACTCTGCATTACACTTTTCACAGAACTAGAAAAGCACATTGTTGACCAAAGTAATTTAAGCTGGAAAACATGACAAATGAATAATGAGGGATGGAATAGCAAATATGAGTGGAAAACACAATAGAGCTGCCCTGGAAACGCTTTAGTAACAGTAACAGTAAAAGCACATGGTAACAGAGCCTCTTAGAATCACCGTGGTGTCCAAATCACTTCCACCACGTCTCACTAACACACACAGTGAAAGATGTTGAATTTTCTCTAGGATGCCCAGGGAATAGCTAGTTTTTGGAAAACCTTCTTCCTAGGTTGGTGTTAGCCACTTTTGCTTGCCACACCAAACCAAAACTGTTGTCACAATCCTAAGCTAGGCATGTAGGCTGAGGTATGAGATTCACATTTTCTAACCGAAAAGCAGTCTGATTAAGTGAACTTTTCTGAAGATGATGCCTGAGTAAGAAAATTGGCATTTTGGGCATTCTTAAAAAACAATTTGAAATGTCTTAGGACAAACAGAGTTGTTATTTTAAAGGCATTATTATGTGGCACTGAAGTCTTGGAACTATTTGATCTAGCTGCCATATGTCCTCAATTTTGTTGCAACGTATTGAAGAGAACATTGTTATTAAAGACATTTGCAAGAAAAACAGAGACATTGTTGTATCTCCTTTCTCTGCCTGGAACATTTCTTCCAGCATCCAAGGCTCTGTGATGTCTCAACTTTTAATCATTACTTTAAAAAGAGAAGTATAAAGAATTAAGGGAAATAACCATATAAAAGAAGGATTTGATTTACAAAATCCTGAAACAATCACTTTAATGTTGCTTTTGACATGCATGCAAAGTCACTGATACCCCTCCCTCCCAGAGGTGCAGCTCAATTCCCTCCCTGTGAGTGTGGCCTGGACTTAATGGTTCACTTCTCACTGACAGAGCAACGCTGATGTAATACTTTGTGACTCTGGTGTAGGACAAAACTCACTGTGGCTTCCACCTTGGCCCTCCCTCTCTAGGATCACGAGCTCTGGGGAGGCCAGCTGCTGTGTCGTACGTAGCTCTGTGCAAAGGTCCATGTGCAGGAACTGAGGCCTCTGGGACCAGCCAACAAGCAGCTGAGGCCCCTTCCAGCAGCCACGTGAGTGAGCCGTGTTTCATGGAACCCCCAGCCCCAGTCCAGCCCTCAGTGACACTGCCCTGGCTGACAGCGGGACTACGGCCCTGTGAGAGGCCCCGAGCCAGGAGCGC
Organism: Eulemur rufifrons; assembly: GCF_041146395.1. Taxonomy (NCBI): domain Eukaryota; kingdom Metazoa; phylum Chordata; class Mammalia; order Primates; family Lemuridae; genus Eulemur; species Eulemur rufifrons. The sequence goes on along the minus strand of NC_090997.1, from coordinate 2,324,385 downwards.
TCAGGGAAACCTCTCCTGGATTCCTGACCATCAGAAACTGTGGGAAATGACAAATACTTGTTGTTTTGAGCTGCTAAGTTTTAGGTAAGTTGATACACAGCAGTAGGTAACTAATGTAGCTTTCAAAGAGAGAATGAATTATCATCGTACTTTCTTATTAAACATGTCATTTGGTTTTGAGATTTAGGAAAAATTTCCATGGCTAAATAAAATATATTTTGTTATGATTCACAACAATCCATTTACTTGAACTTCAGTTTCCCACTATGACCCGACTGAACACAAAAGGAAGATCTGGGCCACGTTAGGCTGATTCTGTGATGTCCCCCAATAACCACCCCCTGCTTATTCACCTTCCCCCAGGTATTCAATCACCACTAGTGTAGGTGCTGCTGTGAAGGGATTTGCAGATATAACTAAGGTCCCAAATCAGTTGACTTTAGAACAGAGGATTATCCTGGATCAGACCATCCTAAACCAGGTGAGCCCTTAAAAGGACTGGGTTCTTCCTGAGCATGAGAGTCACAGTGTGAGAGGGACTCAGTGTGGGGGATTTCTTCCCATGTGGGCTTTCAAAGTGGAGAGGCCGGGTGGCAGAGACTGCTGGGGACACCAGGAATTGGGAGCAGCCCTCCCCACCCTCCACCCTGACAGCTGGCAGGGAATCAGGGACCTCAGTCCCACAACTGCCAGAAACTGAACTCTGCCCACCGGCTCCCTATAAGCTTCGGGGAGGACCCCAACCTCACGATGAGGACACAGCTTTGTGAAACCCTGAACAGAAAATCTGTCCACACCATGCCCAGATTTCTGACTAAGGAACAGTAAACAAATAAATGGCTGCTGTCTAAAGCCACTAAGTTTGTGGTAGTATGTTATGCAGTAACAGGAGTTTTATACACAGTCTCCACAGATAAGTGCGTAACATTTCTTCCACTGAAATCACTTTATGAACTGAAATGTAACTAGTTGCATTAAATAAAATCTGTCCTCACTTTCTTAGTACTTTTCATTTTATGATTTTTATATGATGCAATTAAAATTTAACACAATCATATTCCGTTCATTCCTTCAACAATAATTAATTTAGTGCCTACTATGTACCCGGTACACCTTCACATAGTGGGGTTACAACTTTGACCCAAACAGCCCAAAGCCCCTGTGCCCATGTGCCTTACATTCCAGAGGCTTCGCAAGAGTGAGACAGAGCCATCGGAGCGTCTGCAGTGAAGAAGTAACAGGCCCTGCCTCACGTTAGCAGGACTGTGACCACTGTGGGGAGGACATTGTGGGAAGCAGGGGAGGGGACAGTGCTCGGGCCACAGGTCAGGAGTGAGAGGCGGTGGGACTAAGGGGAGAAGTCACCTGTGGGATGAGAGGGACAGAGGGAAGGGCTGGAGAAGCAGGAGCTGAGGAACAGGAGCAGAGGGAGAGAGTTCTAAAGCAGCGGAATTCTCAGATTTAAACACAGCGTGTTATAGATTTTAACATGCATATCTACAGAGCCTAGCTGGGCGTTCTGTGTATTTCGGACTGCCTGAACACTAGTTTCCTCCTCATGATAATCAGGTTAAAAAATACCAGCGTCCCAAGAAAATATGCACAAGGCTCAGATGTGAATAATTCATACAAACAGGCCAGGTGTGAGCACTGGTGAGGGACACTGGGGCTGCATGGAAGGAACACGTGCACCTTTGAGGTGACTAAAGTCTGCACAGGCTCCCGGTTGCGATATACAGGAACAAGCTGTGCTTCTTTGTGTTGAGATGTCCTGGACTCACACAGAAACTCAGGGCTATGGAATGAGGATGATTTTACAAGTACAACAAACCACAGTCAAGTATATAGTCTGTGAAAATAAAACGTAGGAACTTTGTTCTTCTAATTGTAACTTGTTCAGACACATTTCTAAATCAAGGGCCCCAAATCACTTCTATTCAGATTACATACCTGATCCTCAGGGGTTACCAAGCTTGTGCTACCTGCTATATTTAATAAGCAGAAAGGAAACCGGTGTCTATGAGAGTCTCTCTGCGGTGCATTTAGACATAACTTCTCCAGGTTTAAAGAGAAAACCCCCGTCTCTACACCTCCAGTCCCAGGGCGAGCTCACTCTGGCATCAAGTTCCCTGGCATGAGTTTTCTTCTAGAAGAGTCCAGGTGCAGAGGAAAGGAGTGGGAGGCAGGGAGTCCAGTTCAGGGAGAGGGATTCAGGGCGGGAAGTGAAGGGGCAGGGGCTGGGCCAGCCTGGGGGTCTCTCGCTGGTTTCCTCTGACAGCTCCTGGGACGAGACTTAGGGAGACAGTGTGACAAACGTCGCTCGGTGCAGGAGGAGAGGGGTCCGGGCACTGTTGCTGGGCCCCGGGCGTGGCTCTCAGGGTCTCGGTCCCGAGGGCGGTGTCCGGGGCGGGGAGCTCAGCGCTGGGGAGTCCCCATCTGCCCGGCGTTTCACTTCTCCGTGTCCCAACCTGAGTCACGTCCTTCTTCCTGGATACTGCTGACGCGACCCCAGTTCTCACTCCCATTGGGTGCCGGTTTCCAGGGAAGCCAATCAGCGTCCTACCCGGACCTACCCGGACTCAGAGTCTCCCCAGAACCCGGAGGATGGCGGTCACCGCGCCCCGAGCCCTCTTGCTGCTGCTCTCGGGGGCCCTGGCCCTGACCGAGACCTGGGCGGGTGAGTGCGGGGTCGCGGGGGAAGCGGCGTCTGCGGGAGGAGCGAGGGGACCGCCCGGCGGGGGCGCAGGACCCGGGCGCCGCGCGGGGAGGAGGGTCGGCCGGGTCTCAGCCCCTCCCCGCCCCCAGGTCCCCACTCCATGAGGTATTTCCACACCGCCGTGTCCCGGCCCGGCCGCGGGGAGCCCCGCTTCATCATCGTCGGCTACGTGGACGACACGCAGTTCGTGCGGTTCGACAGCGACGCCGCGAGTCCGAGGATGGAGCCGCGGGCGCCGTGGGTGGCGCAGGAGGGGCCGGAGTATTGGGACCGGAACACACGGATCGCCAAGGACACCGCGCAGACTTTCCGAGTGAACCTGCGGACCTTGCTCGGCTACTACAACCAGAGCGAGGCCGGTGAGTGACCCCGGGCTCGGGTCGCAGGTCACGACCCTCCCACCCCCACAGAGAAGCCTGCGTCGCCCCGAGTCTCCGGGTCTGAGAGTCACCCCGAGCTGCGGGACCCGCCGCGACCTCTGACCCCGGACGAGCCCGCGGGGACTTTCACCCGGTTTCATTTTCGGTTTAGGCCCAAATCCCCGCGGGTTGGTGGCGAGGGGCGGGGCTGAGTGGGCGTGGCTGACCGCGGGGGCGGGGGCAGGGTCTCACACCATCCAGAGGATGTCTGGCTGCGACGTGGGGCCAGACGGTCGCCTCCTCCGCGGGTACATGCAGGACGCCTACGACGGCGCCGACTACATCGCCCTGAACGAGGACCTGCGCTCCTGGACCGCGGCGGACACGGCGGCTCAGATCACCAAGCGCCAGTGGGAGGAGGCCCGTGAGGCGGAGCAGGCGAGGGCCTACCTGGTGGAGAAGTGCGTGGACTGGCTCCTCAGACACCTGGAGCACGGGAAGGACACGCTGCTGCGCGCAGGTACAGGAAGCTGCAGGGCACCTGGTATATCTCCAGGAATATATCTCCTCCCTCTGGTCCAGCGCAGGAAGACCCCTCCTGGGTGTCCAGATCCTGTACCAGGGAGGGACTCTGAGGACCCGCCCTTCCCTCTGGGACAGTTAAGGGATGAGTCCCCAGGGAATGGAGGGGAAGACAGTCCCTGGAATACGATCAGCGGTTCCCTCTGACACTGCAGCAGCCGGGGGCACCGTGACTTTTCCTCTCAGGCCTCGTTCTCTGCCTCACACTGTGTTTGGGGTCTGATTCCCGCCCTTCTGAGTCGCCGGCCTCCACTCAGGCCAGGACGGGAGGTCCCTGTTCTCCCCCTCAGAGACTAGAACTTTCCAAGGAATAGGAGATTATCTCAGTCCCCTGGGTCCAGGCTGGTGTCTGGATTTTGCACTCCCTCCCCCACCCCGTTTGTCCTGTCCATTGTCAGGATGTCACATGAGCCCTGCTGGAGTGTCCCATGAGGGATGCAAAGTGCCTGATTTTCTGACTCTTCCCCTCAGACCCCCCAAAGACACACGTGACCCACCACCCCATCTCTGACCGTGAGGCCACCCTGAGGTGCTGGGCCCTGGGCTTCTACCCTGCGGAGATCACACTGACCTGGCAGCGGGATGGGGAGGACCAGACCCAGGACACGGAGCTTGTGGAGACCAGGCCTGCAGGGGACGGAACCTTCCAGAAGTGGGCGGCTGTGGTGGTGCCGTCTGGAGAGGAGCAGAGATACACGTGCCTTGTGCAGCACGAGGGGCTGCCGGAGCCCCTCACCCTGAGATGGGGTAAGGAGGGGTGGGGGTCACGTCTCTCCTCAGGGAAAGCAGGGGCCCTTCTGGAGCCCTTCAGCAGGGCCAGGGCTGAGCCTGGGGTCAGGCCCTCACCTTCCCGTCCTTTCCCAGAGCCGCCTTCCCAGCCCAGCGTCCCCATGGTGGGCATCGTTGCCGGCCTGGTTCTCCTTGGAGCTGTGCTCGCTGGAGCTGTGGCCGCCGCTGTGATGTGGAGGAAGAAGAGCTCAGGTGGGGAAGGGGTGGGGGGCGGGGTCGGGGTTTTCTTGTCCCACTGGGGGTTTCAAGCCCCAGGTAGAAGTCTGCCGTGTGTCACTCTGAGGAAGTTACATCCACACATACCTGCTCACCCAGCCTGGGCCCCGTGTGCCAACACTGACTCTTATAAAGTACATGTGGAAGTAAAGGACAAGAGTTTTTACACAGATGACTGTGGTGATGGGGACCTGATCCCTAGCAGTCACAGGTCAGAGGGGAGGACCTTGCTCAGGACAGACCTCCAGGAGAGTAGTTGGTCCACTCTGTCCTTCCCTCGTGTTTCCTGATCCTGCCCTGGGTCTTCAGTCACAGTTCTGGAAACTTCTCTGGTTTCCAAGACTAAGGCGTTTTTCTAGGACCTCATGGTCCTGCTTCTTCCCTGGCCTCTCAGGACATTTTCTTTCCACAGGTGGGAAAGGAGGGAGCTACGCTCAGGCTGCCTGTAAGTATGGGGGACTTACCCCGAGACCTTTGGGATAGTGTAGGCAGGACCCCATGGGGGAGCTCCCCCACCCCATAATCCTCCTGTGGCCACATCTCCTGTGGGCTCTGACTAGGTCCTGTTTCGTTCTACCCCAGGCAGCGACAGTGCCCAGGGCTCGGATGAGTCTCTCATGGCTTGTAAAGGTGAGAGCCTGGGGCCTAAAGTGGGAGGGGGTGGGGCAGAGGTGACACAGCTGGGCTGTGGGGAGTCTGTGATTGGGACATTTTGAGTGTGTGGTTCACTGTTCAGAGTGATATCACTTACAGTGTCTGACGTAATTTTCTTCCTGATTATTTTTTTCTGCAGCGTGAGACAGCTGCCTTGTGTGGGACTGAGTGATGCAGGATTTGTTAACGCCGCCTCTGCGTGGCTTCGAGAGCTTCTGACTTCTCTATCTGCAAAGGCACCTGAATGACTCTGTATCTCTGTTCGCGAGATGTGAGGAGGTGGGGAGGTCAGCCCACCCCCCTGACCACCGTAACCTCCTGCCCACACTGACCTGTGTCCTGTCCCCAGTCATCTTTCCTGTTCCAGTGAGGTCTGCATTCCTGAGACGTCTCCATCGCTGTCTCAACTTCTTGGTGCACTGAGCTACTTCCCTACTGAAAATAAGAATTTGAACATAAATTTGTTTTCTCAAATTCTTGCCATGAGAGGTTAGTGGGTTAATTAAAGGAGATTCCTAAAATTCAAGAGAGGAAATAAATGGAAGACCTGAGAACCTTCCAGAGTCCCTGTGTTTGCTGTGCTGAGTCTGCTGCAGGAGGGGACAGAACAAGGCTGTGAGGAGCTGAGTGTGGACGGGCCTGTGCTCAGTTGGTGCTCAGTCCGTCATTATGTGTCACTCGTTGGCTGGGTCATCTTCACTGCTCTGCTGTCCTTGTCCCTTCAGTGGAACCTTGTCCCAGTAGGACCTGTGATCACAGGGGCTGAGATGTGGCCCAGGTTGGCCCCTGCACACAGGAGTCTCTGTGATGTCAAAAGATGAATTTTCAGACCTGTCCAGCTCTTGCCCTCCTTCCAGGGCTCTTTCCTATATGGCATTTTCCATCTTTTTCCTAACCTTCTTATTTTATTTTTATTTTTTATGGATACATAATAGTCTGTATTTATGGGGTACATGTAATATTTTGATACAAGCATACAATGTGTAATGATCAAATCTGGGTCACTAGGACATCCATCACCTCAAATATTTATCATTTCTTTGTGTTAGGAACATTCTAAATCTTCTCTTCTGGTTATTTTGAAATATGCAATAAATCATTATGTGTTTAAGAAAAATTTTTTTGAGATAGGGTCTTGCTTTGTTGCCTGGGCTAGAGTGCAGTGGCATCATCATAGCTCACAGCAACTTCACACTCCTGGGCTCAGGGGATCCTCCTGCCTCAGCCTCCCGAGTAGCTGGGACTACAGGCATGCGCCACCACACCCGGCTAATTTTTTAAAAAAATTGTTCATAGAGATGGGGCTTCACTGTTGCCCAGGCTGGTCTCAAACTCCTGGTCTCAAGCGATCCTCTCACAGGCACGAGCCACCCCCTGCAGCCTAGTGTTCACTGTAGTTGCCCTGTCGTGCTGCGGAACACTGGGTCGTATTCCTTGCATCTAATGGTGCTTTTGTACCCACTAACCAACCCCCTTCATTTCCCGCTTCCCGCCACCCTTCCCAGCTTCCAGTAACCACCGCTGTATCCGTTACCCCATTAGATCATTTTTTTAGCTCTCACGTGACAGAGAACGCGCACTATGTGTCTTTCTGTGCCCGTCTCATTGCTCTTAACATAACGTCCTCTGCTTCCACCCACAGTGCTGCACCAGCCTTTTTAAAGGAACCAGATTCTGGAATTAGCAGGGAGGAGGGATCCCATCACTTGTCACCTGAGGTGGATTTCTGCTGGCATTCCTCTTCTGCTCTGCTAGCCTCCCCCTCTCCCTGCCCTCAGTTCCAGTGATCTTAGCGCTGGATCCAACCCGAGCTCGTGGATTTATAAAGCAGGGTCTGAGTTGCGTTTAGACTTGTTTGGGAAATTGGACCCACAGTCAAGGATTGTTCTTTCCCAGGAGAGAAATAGCGCCGTGTGCTGCAGTGTGCAGGGGGCTGGTGTGGGAGCGAGGGTGGGGGAGGACACAGCACAGGTGAGAACAGCACAGGTGGCATCGCTGTCACTGTGACAGGTGTGTCTGCCAGATACAGGACAGACTGTTTTGCATCTGGGAAACATCGCTGAAGTAGAAACAGAAAACTTGCTAGCTTTGTGGAGCGTACGTTCTAGTGGGAAGAGACAGACTATATTCTATGAGCAGAGCAAACAAGGAAAAGGTTTATGTTAGAAGACGGTAAGTGTTACAGGGGAACATTATCCAGAGTGCGGGTGTGGGGACAGGGAAGGTGGCTGTGGCGCTGGGGGTCGGCGTGGCCCTTGTTGGAAAGGAGGGAGAGCAGGGATGCTCCGTGCTCTGAGGAAAGATCTGCAGGACAGGATGAAGTGTCTGGAGGATGCTGGGGACGTCCTTCCAGGCAGGGAAGCGTCAGCGCAAAGGCGCTGGGGCAGGAAGGTGTCTGTGCTGTGGGGGAGCTGGAGGCCGGGAGGCTGCACAGACAGCAACTGAGATGAGCTCAGAGGTGGGGCCGGAGCAGGGAGGCCTGAAGGTGGGGGAAGGGTCTGACCTTTGCTCTGAGCGAGATGGGGACTTAGGGGACAGTTCTGAGCAGAAGAGGACCTGGTACAACTTCTCTTTTTAAAGGGTCTGTCTGGCTGCTGTGCTGAGGACAGAGCTGAGAGGCGGGAGGAGCAGGAGCAGGGAGAAGGGCAGGGCAGGAGGGCAGGGCAGGAGGGCAGGGCTCCAGGCTGTGGGTGGCGGCTGAGCGGTGACAATGGAGGGAAGTGCTGGGCTCTGGATCCGTTTTGAAGACGGACTTCACAGCGTCTCCTGAAGCGTCTGGGTGTGAGGAAGAGGAGTCCGGGAGGACACGCACAGCGTGGGCTGTAGGAATGGAAGGACGGAGCTGCCGTGGTGGCGAGGAGGACTGTGGCAGGGGGGGACTGTGGCAGGGGACTGTGGCAGGGGACTGTGGCAGGGGACTGTGGCAGGGGACTGTGTGAGGAGGGGGGCGTCACAGGCGTTCAGGGGAGGAGGCGCCACTAGAGTGCTGGGGAGAGAGCCAGGGTGGCAGCTGGACAGCAAGTCTGGACTTTAGCAGAAATGTCTGTGCTGGAGGGGTAGATTTGGGGGTGACACCACGTGATTGATATTTAAAGCCTCGAGCAGGGATGAGGCCGCCAAGGGAGGGACTGGCTGCAGAAGAGAAAGGGAACAAGGACTGAGCCCTGGGCCTCCAGTGCTGAGGACCCGATCCGACCACACGCCCAGACGGACTGCACAGCTCCGACACCGCGTCCCGAAGGCACGGAGACCGGGGAGCCCCAGACTGTACCGTGTGCAGGAGTCCCCTGGACGTGGCGCTGAGACACAGAGTCGGGAGGGGAGCGTGAGGTCCCGTGTTGGTGACGAGGGTAGAGCTGATGCTGCTGGTCTTCAGGTCACACGTCCGCAGCAAGATCACAGAGCAGGGTCCCCAAGTGTGCGCCAGCCCCCTGCAGGGCCTGGTAAACAAGCGAGTCCTTGCTCTTGTGCGTGACACTCTGAGCGGGTGGTCCTGGGAGAGGCCTGAGTATTGTCCACGCGCCACCAGCAAGCCCAGTGCCCAGCCAGACTGGAGCCCTGAGGCCGTGACCAGAGGGTGCCCAGGGAGGGTCTTACACCCATCTCAATGTCCTCTTTTCCCTCAGGAAGAAAAGAGAGAACATATGTCGTTAATTATGAGACAGGATGTTGGGAGATTTGCATCGTTCTCTCTACTGTGGGGCTACAGCCAGGCAGAAGGTTCCAGTATGGGCTCTCAGCTCTGCATAGAGACATCTCTGAGTGCTGCTCTCTGACGCTGTTCCCCAGACTGGTTTCTCACTTCTTAAAGCAAACAAGGGAAGCCAAAGTTTTCTAATTTACACATAAAGTAGTATTGCAATGATATTGGACCATTTAAAACAAATTGGCAAGGTAAAGAAGTTGGATAGGTGTATACCACATGAATTAAATGAGCATCAGAAGAGAAATTGTCTCGAAGCCTGCCCTTCTTTGCTGTCAGAATGTAAAGGTGAACGATTTCTACACAATATTGCCATGTGTGATGAATGGATTCTTTTTGACAATCACAAGCATTTGGCACAATGGTTGGATAAAGATAAGTGCTGAAACTCAGTCCAAAACTGAATATTCATCAAAAAAGCTAATGGTGTCTGTTGGTGCTCCAGCACTGGTCTTATCTATTACAGCTTCATAAAACCTGGTCGGTTGATTACAGCAGATGTCTACTGCAACAAATTGGATGAAATGATGAGGATGCTTGCCATTAAGCAGCTGAGATTGGTCAAAAGAGACAGGCCAATCCTCTTGCAAGACAACACTCGACCATATGTCATACAAACAACGCTGCTCAAATTACAGCAGCTGGACTTGGAAACTCTCTGTCATTCACCATATTCACCAGACCTTGTGCCAACTGACTACCACTTCTTCCAGGCTTTGGACCATTTCTTCTTCTTTTTTTTTTTCCAGACAGAGTCTCACTCCATTGCCCTGAATGGAGTGCGTGGCATCAGCCTAGCTCACAGCAACCTCAAACTCCTGGGCTGAAGTGATCCTCCTGCCTCAGCCTCCCAAGGAGCTGGGACTATAGGCACACACCACTGGGCCCGACTAATTTTTTCTATTTTTAGTAAAGACAGGGTCTCGCTTTTGCTCAGGCTGGTCTCGAACGCCTGAGCTCAAGTGATCCTCTTGCCTCAGCCTTCCAGAGTGCTAGGATTACAGGCGTGAGCCACCGCGCCCAGCCGAGAATTGAATATTTTTAATTGCAAGAAGAAGTCCAGGCCCAGCGCAGTGGCTGGAGGAGCAGTTGAGGAGTTGAAAGGAGGCAGGGATGGGTCCAGGAAGAGGAGGAAGAAGTCGTTTTGGGCGGGAAGAGTGGAGCAGTTGAAGAGAATGAGGACAGAGGCAGGGTAGTTGGATTGAGTGAGGGAGTAATTATGGGCAAGAGCAAGAGGCCGGGCATGGTAGCTGATGCCTGTAATCCTGGCGCTCTGGGAGGCTGAGGTGGGAGGATTGCTCGAGGTCAGGAGTTCAAGACCAGCCTGAGCAAGAGCGAGACCCACCCCCCCTGTCTTTACTAAAAATAGAAAGAAATCAGCCAAACAACTAAAAATAGAAAAAATTAGCCGGGCATGGTGGCGTGTGCCTGTGGTCCCAGCTACTCAGGAGGCTGACGCAAGAGGATTGCTTGAGCCCAAGGGTGTGAAGTTGCTGTGAGCTAGGCTGATGCCACGGCACTCTAGCCCAGGCAAGAGAGTGAGACTCTGTCAAAAAAATAAATAAATAAATAAAATAAAATTCAACGCTCAACAAGCTGTGGAAATGTCTTTTGCAATTTCATTGCCACTTGCTCTCCAGGCTTCTTTGCTGCTGGCATACATGAGCTACCCTTAAGATGGCAAAACTGTGCTGATAGTTTAGGCGCAAACTTTGATTAATTGTACTGTTCTTGTTTGAGATATAATAAACTACACTTTTGATTGGAAATCAGACACTTTAATTTAATGAGCTAATATATATGCTATTGGGAGGTAATTTTATGGTAGGGAAGGCCACAAAACCAGGCTTGTGGCTTCACAGCCAGGCACAGAATCCACAGTCCACCCTAGGTCAGGTCCCTTGGAGGAACCCCTGCCCCTGCTGCTGGGGACAGATGCCACTGCTCACAGTCTGACACCCTGATGCTGGACACTGGGCCCTGCGGCTAGGACTGCTGTCACTGCTGCTCCTGGCAACTGGACACCACTAGTGCCACCCAGGTACCTTTACCAAAATGCGTTCTGCACAGTCCTAGAGTCCCTGAGTCACCTCGTCCTGGTCAGAGTCTGGCAGGTGGCCGTCTCACTGGTGGAGCCTAAGCCTCATGTCCATGTTCGCCTGCAGGGATGACCGGAGAGTTGTCCTCTCCTATGGAGGGAGGTGGTTTCTGTCCCCTACCAAGACTTTAAGTGTGAAATCCTGATGAAGGAAGAGGATGCAGAAGGTGAGAGGTGGAAGAAGAGTGACAAATTCCCATCCTTGCAGCAGGGATGTGAGGCTAGAGCTTCACCTGGCACTTTGCAGGCACTCGGGTTGGCTGGATGAACAAGTGACTAATAAATGACATCTCTCCGCCCATTCCCTTGAGAGAAAGTTATTAGCTGCAGCTTTTGTCTGTAGCAGCTTCTACTCTAGATCATTGGGGTGGCATCGTGGGATGCGGAAACGATTACTCAGTACATCATCTCCTCCTTCCTCTTCTTCTTTTTTTTTTTTGAGACAGAGTCTCACTCTTTTGCCCGGGTTAGAGTGCTGTGGTGTCAGCCTAGCTCACAGCAACCTCAAACTCTTGGGCTCAAGCGATCCTACTGCCTCAGCCTCCCGAGTAGCTGGGACTACAGGCATGTGCCACCATGCCTGGCTGATTTTTTCTGTATATATTTTTAGTTCTCCAGCTAATTTCTTTCTGTTTTTAGTAGAGATGGGGGTCTCACTCTTGCTCAGGCTGGTCTCGAACTCCTGAGCTCAAACGATGCGCCCACCTCGGCCTCCCAGAGTGCTAGGATTACAGGCGTGAGCCACTGTGCCCGGCCTTCCTCTTACTAGGATTGAAACACTCAGGTCTGCAGGACCTCAGAAGATCTGTGTGCACTGATGTTCTATATTAATATTTATATTTTCTTGTGCATGGAAATATTTCTGGGGAGAGAATCTCTGAAACTTATCAATTTTTATGTGACCCCCACAAAGGCCTAAAAAATAAATTCTGCTTTTCTAGGATAGACGTCATGTCACTGAAAGTCTGGACCATAAACTGTTGGTAGCAAACTGTTTTTAGCAGACCTGGGGTATGATGTAAAAGCTTATATATTTTTTATCTTTTCCTCTGGGACAGAATAAGGAAGGGGTTTACTTGCTTACTCCTACTCTGAATTTCTCTTTCTGGGATGGTGACAGGTTTTTCCTCCACCCAAACAATTTTCTGGTTCTCCGACAGCAACTGGGATCCCTCCAATTCAATTCAATATGACACTCAGCACCTGGGGTAGCCTCTGACTCCACAGGCTTAAGGGCTCAGTCCCACGGGACTGTCCTCACTGCAGACGCAAGTCCCAGGTCCCAGGTCACCTGTGCTTCTCTCTAACTTGGCTACAAAGTCAGGGCTTCCCGGCCTCTCCAGGTCTGGTCATTTGCCAGACCAACCCACAGAACTCAGGAGAGCGCTGTGCTCCCTGTTGCAGTTTACCATGGTCTCAGTGCGCTCTGGCTGCTAGAACAGAAGGCCTGAGTCTGGGTGATTTATGGTGAACAGAAGTTTATTTGGCTCACAGTTGTCGAGGTGGGAAGTCCAAGATCCAGGGACTGCATCTGGCAAGGGCCTTCCTGCTGTGTCATCCCAGGGCAGAGGCAGAAGGACAAGAGGGGGCGAGAGTGAGAGAGCAAGAGGTCGGACTCGCAGCCTCAGGCCTTTATGATCAGCATTAATCCATTACTGTGGGCAGAGGCAACATGGCCTAATCACCTCTCAGAACTCCCACCTCTTAGCACCATTGCCTTGGAGATTAAGTTTCCAATAGAAGCTTTCTTTCCAGAAACATTCAAACCAGAGCAGTTCTAAAGGATGCAAATGAGCAGCCAGATGCAGAGGTACACGGGGTGAGGTTGAGAGGGGTCCTGAGCACAGGAGTGTCTGTCGCCTGTTGTTGGGGGCACCATCCTCCCAGCACCTGGATGTGTCCACCAGGTGCAAAGCTCCCCAAACCCCACTGTCCCCAGGTCTTCATGGGTGTTTCATTGAGTGGCAGGACTGACAACATCATTGGTCATCAGTGATTGAGCTCAACCTCCATCCCCTGTCCTGTCCCCAGAGGTTGGGGATGGGGCTGAAATCCGACCCTCGAATCACAGCTCGATCTTCCTGGCAACCAGCCCCGTCCTAAAGCTGTGTAGGAGCCCCTCAGCCAGGACTCATCTCATTAGCATATTAAGACACACTTGTTGCTCAGAAGAACGCAAGGGTTTTAGGACGTGTGTCAGGAAACAGGGACAAAGATCAAATATTTTTATCATACCAGGGATCACCCCTGGCCTTTGCCACAGATCTCTTATAGCAAAAGAATCATAAGAGTAAAAAGGTACCGGCACATTCCCACTGTCCCGTTCAGTCATTAACGATCAGTCCAGTCCTGTCCAAAACAGGAGTGGTCTCAGCGACAGACGGCTTCACCCGTTCAGGCGTCTGGTACACCTGAGCTAAGAGACAATCGTCTCTTTCTCACATCTCTTTTGAGTTCATGTGATGCTGGATTTCTCTCCGTATATAATCCATTTATTCATTCCTTTACCCTCAGCTGCTGCTCCTCCTCCTCTCCATTTACACCAAACTCTCCCACTGTCGGCAGGAACGTCAGGTCTGGCTGCTGTGCGGGCGGTGACTGCAGCCAGCACTGCTGTGCCAGCCAGCGTCTCCCCTCGGTGCACTCCCGCTCGCAGAGGGCAGGGTCTCAGGCACAGCCCTAGTGGGCTGCCTGGCCACCAGGCAATGTAGCTGCACTCGCTGTCAGCCCCAGTTGTCACAGGAGACACGAAGGCACAGCCCGCTCCTTCAGACTCTTAGAAATTCTTACAGAAAGGTTTAAAAGTATATTTACAGTTCCTCGCACAGGAATCGTTCCTGTTTCTGGCACTTGTAGTTGCACCCCTAGGCCTGCGGTCACAGCATCAGGCAGGAAAAAGACCACAAGAACACTGAGGTGAAGTACAGTCATCATGCCGGTGTCCTCCCCTTGGGAAGAATTGCGTATGTCGTCACCAGCACCCTCCTCCACCCTCTGCCCCAGATCCACCAGGAAAAGGGAGGAAAACAGTGGGGACGTTGCTTTGTCCTCACGGATGCCGAGGGTGAGGACACTCCTGACGGTGCGACCCCCGTCCTTCCTGCTTAGATTCCGCACCCGATTTATGCGACCAATGTCTCAGCTCACCATGGTAATTCCCTGTCAAACTATTGCTCTGAGGAGCAGAGCTCTCTTCCTTTTATTGTACAGTTTGGGTCCTAAACTGTGTGTCTTGGTGTGGAAAATGTGACTTGACGGTCCAGAGGATTTCGATATCTTCTGTCCATATTCTCCTACATCAGCCCGAGCGGTTGCAGCTGCTGCCAGAGCTGAGCGAAGCGCAGTCCAGACTTCGCGTCTGGTCCTGTCAACACCCATTTGCTGCCTCCCGGGGCTCCTGGTGTCAGTCTCACTCGCAGCTGTGCATTTTCCAGGTCTCCCCAGTGCGGACTCCGCCACACAGCCATGTGTTGTCCTTGTCTCTGTTATTGGCAAACGGAACAGATTTACGGGTGTGTGTGTCTGGGGGACGGTGTGCAAGGGGAACACGTCTGGATTCAGCCCATCTCTGCGTCGCTGCAGCCCCCAGTGCCCACTGACTTCATGGCCTCACGTGATCACCTCAAACAGGCATGTGGATCGTTTTTAGATGCAGACGCTGTGTTGCCCAGGCTACACCGAAACTCCTGGGATCAAGCGATTCTCCCACCTCAGTGTCCTGTGTAGCTGGGACTACAGGCGTGCCCGGCAAGCCCGTGGAGGTAAGTGCTTGTCGATGTCAGTCAGCTTCCAAAATGGAAAGGATGATGGGCATCAACATGTCCTGCCTTAACACACCTTCAAGTCACCATAGCGATTTCTACAGGACTGTGCCCCACCTGGGGCCTCCGTTCATAGGCCAGTTTCCCATTGTTCCCTTGCCTAGTCATGTGGCCAGGCCCCTGGCCACCACCCATACATCAGTAAAAACTGATATATAGGGGCTTTTATCATTGTTCAATTCTTCCATCACTGCTAGGAAAACAGCATGCAATTCAGCCCCCTGAGCCCATCTGGTTTTCTGTCCTTTGATCAAAGGGGCAGCTCTCCAGACAGGCTGTTGTCCATTCATCTCAGAGCTGCAATATCAGTCGCTGACCCATAAACCAACCAGCTCTTTGTGAGTCAGTCGACTAATACTGCAGTTCAAATCCCAGGGCTGTCTGCCGCAGAATTCCCCCTTGCTAGAGGAGGTTGGTACTTTGTTTTATTTATCCCCTCAATTGATTGAAAGAAGCCCACCCACATTATTGAGAGCAATCTGCATTATTCAAAGTCTAGCAATTTATACGTTAATCTCATCCAAAAACACCCTCTCAGAAACATCCAGAATAATGCTGGACTACGTATCTGGGCATTGTGTTCCAGCTAAGACGACAAATAATATCAATCATGACATTTCCCAATACAAGAATATTCCAGGCCAAGCACGGTGGCTCACGCCTGTAATCCTAGCACTCTGGGAGGCCGAGGCAGGCGGATTGTTTGAGCTCAGGACTTCAAGACCAGCCTAAGCAAGAGCGAGACCCCGTCTCTACTAAAATAAAAGGAGTATTCTAAGGAAATAAGCTATTTTTTTTTTTTTTTGAGACAGAGTCTCACTCTGTTGCTCAGGCTAGAATGCCGTGGCGTCAGCCTAGCTCACAGCAACCTCAAACTCCTGGGCTCAAACAAGCCTCCTGCCTCAGCCTCCCGAGGAGCTGGGACTACAGGCATGTGCCACCATGCCCGGCTAATTTTTTCTACATATTTTTAGTTTTCCAGCTAATTTCTTTCTATTTCTAGTAGAGACGGGGTCTCACTCCTGCTCAGGCTGGTCTTGAACTCCTGACCTAGAGCAATCCTCCCTCCTCTGCCTTCTAGAGTGCCAGGATTACGGTCATGAGCCACCGCTCCCGGCAGAAGTAAGCTTTTGACCTAGTAAAACAAGGAGCCAGCAACTGTTTCTGAAAATTTATAACCAATCATTAACAAGCCCTTCTATACATTTCTTGCCCAAATTCACTTTACAACAGTGGGCCAAAATAGTCTGTATTTGCTCAAAATCAGAGAAGAAGAGAAAATTGGAAAAGCACAAAGAGCAAAAACAGGATGCAAGAACAATGACAAAGATGAAAGTAGTTATTGCATTAGAAATAATGCAAATGCAAAGACAGATGAGCAACATCTTTAAAGTACTGAAAGGAAAACGCTGTCAAACTAGATTCTATTCCCAGGAAAAATGTTGGGGTGTGCGTGTGTGTATACACATATATGTAAAGCAAAAGACGTTCATGGGTTACTATGTGATATACTGATATGTATATAGAATGAAGGATGATTAAAGGTAATTAATGTTTCCTAATAACATCTATAAAAAATTTTAGACATACGAGAGTAAAAGAATTCATACTTACCAGACCTGCACTGTTATAAATGCTTAATCCTTCAGGCAAAAAGAAAATGATGTCAGATACAAATATGCAAGGAATCACACCAGAAACGGTAGCTATGTGGGTAGACACACAAGATGTTTTTCATACTATTAATATAAATCTTATTAAAAGACAATTGTAATGACTTTACCAGAAACGGTAGTGGACTTCTAAAACACATCCCCCCACCAAAGCAACTATTAACATAGAAAAACATTGACAAAATCAAGTTTTTCTGAACTCTGGAAACTAATAAAAAGCTCACATCCACCAAGGGAGTGCTAATGAAGAAAGAAGCTTCTAAACGATGGCAAGAGAGCCTGGTGGCATTTGTACTTCGCCACCTGCTGACCCCAGCCCACACCCCAGCTGTGAGGCAGCCATGGGGTTGTGGCCCAGATTCCGGGTGCCCGATGCCCGAGGAGGCAAAATGAACCTTGTTCTCAAAGAATTGTGGCTGTGTCCTTCCGCGTGTGTGACGGGCCCTAGGACATCAGCTCAGAGCTTGTCTCTCTTTCACTCCCCTCAGAACGTTATTAGGGCTGGAGTGGTCCCGCAACAGTGTCTGTCAAAAGCACTTAAAGGCATATCCTCGTCACAGCTGCCTGGGGCAAGAAACGAGATGGGGCAGGCAGCAGACAGACTGGGAAGCCTCGGAAGGTGGGGGCTGGAGAGGAGGACACACAGGGGAACATGGCTTTGAAAAGCTCCCGCTATATGGAGGAATCTAGAAGGCCACATTCAGGCCCAGGCTCAAAAAAGACCTAAGACATCCTAAGCTCTCACCTCTGGCTGATGTTTAGGCTCCACGTAAGCAGTAAATGGAGGCTAAAATGCAGTTGTAAACAGCCTGGATCAGTGTTGAAGGACCACCCCAACCTAGACCCCCTCTGCAAAGTCTGGGAGGGTATTATTTATTTATTTATTTATGTGGCTCCAGCTGTTTAAGGAAACCTCTGTCAAATCCCTAGCTGACCACGAAGCTAATAGAGTAGACTTTACTGACCACAAATGACAAAGAATAATCTTACAAATGCAGTTTAGAAAAGTCATTACGTAAAGAAACAACTCCATCCACAACAAGCAGCAACAAGAAAATTTGGGGAGGGGGAAGAACATGATTTCCAGAATTGCCACATCCTAGTATTCAAAATTTCCAGTTTTCAACAAAAAACCATGAGGTATACAACTATTCAAGAATGTGGCCCATTCACAGAAAAAAAAAAAAAAAAATAAAACTCACAGAAGCTGTCCCTTGTATCTTGCAAAACTAAGTTTCATATATCAGCAAGAAATAAAGACTTTTCTAGACAAACAAACATGGAAGGAATTTGTCACGAGCAGACCTGCCTTGCAGGAAACACTGAGAACTGCATTACATATGGATCAGCACAGTAGATCCCTATCAGTGAAAATCACCCAAAAACTAAAGCTCACAGCACATATAAAACAATAGCACAAGAGGGAAAACAGAGCAATCAGGTACTACCTGATATGATACAGAGAAGAGCATCCAACATATCAATTCTATTCCTCAACATTAATGGTTTAAATGCCCCACTCAAAAGCCATAGGCTGGTTGAATTGATTTAAAAAATACAACCCAAGTATCTGTTGTCTGAAGGAAACACATCTAACCCACAAGGACTCACACTGACTCAAGGTGAAGGGATGGAAAAAAGTATTCCACGCAAATAGAAACCAAAATAGAACAGGTGTAGCCAGTCTCATATCAGATAATATTGCCTTTAAATCAATAATGGTAAAGAAAGACAAAGATGGTATTATGTAATGGTAAAGGGAGCAATCCAACAAGAAGGTATAACAATCCTAGATATATATGCACCTAACACAGGAGCTCCCAGATTCGTAAAGCAAATTCTACTAGAGCTAAGCAAAGAGATAAACGGCAGCATCATAATTGCCAGGGACTTCACACCTTACTGACAGAGCTGGACAGATCATTGAAGCAGAAAATAAATAAAGAAACACTGGCCTAAATGAGACTCTAGAACAATGAGCCTTAGGGATATTTACAGAACATTCTACCCCAAAACTACTGAATATACATTCTTCTCATCAACACATAAGGCATTCTCTGAGATTGATCATATCTTAGGCCACAAAACATATTTTAATAAATTTTTTAAAAATTGAAATCATACCACAGTGGAATAAAACTAGGAATCAATTTGAAGATAAACATGCAAATCTACACAAAGTCATGGAAATTGAACAACTTGCTGCTGAACAATTATTAGGTCAAAAATGAAATTAAGATGGAAATCAAAAGATTCCTTGAACTAAATGACAAAAAGGACATGAGCTATCAAAATCGATGGGATTCACAGAAAAAGCATTTGACAAAATCCAGCACACTATTATGATAAAAACTCTTAACAAAATAGGCATAGATGGGACATATTTTAAAATTATTAAAGCCACATAAGATAAACACACAGCCAATATCATACTAAATGGGGAAAAATTTAAAGCATTCCCACTCAGAACTGGAACCAAACAAGTTTGCCCACTATCTCCACTTTTATTCAACACAGTACTGGAAGTCCTTGCCAGAGCAATCAGACAAGAGAGGGGAATTAAGGGTATCCAAATGGGGGCAGAAGAGGTCAAACTCTCACTCTTTGTTGATGAGATGATATTATATCTAGAAAATCCCAAGGAGACTCCTGGAATTGATAAATGAATTCAGTAAAGTCTCAGGGTACAAAATCAATGCACACAAATCAGTGACATTCATATACGCCAATAACAGTCAAGCTGAAAGTCGAATCAAAGACACAACAGCTTTCACAATGGCATCGAAGACAATTAAATATTTAGGAATATATTTAACAAAGGCGGTGAAAGACCTATATAGGTACAACTACAAAACACTGAAGAAGGAAATAGCAGAGGATGTAAACAGGTGGAAAACCATACCATGCTCATGGGTTGGCAGAATCAACATTGTTAAAATATCTATACTACCCAAAGTGATCTACAGATTCAAGGCAATCCCTATTAAAATACCAACATCATTTTTCACAGATCTAGAAAAAATAATTCTATGCTTCATATGGAATCAGAGAAGACCCCATATAGCAGAAGCAATCTTAAGCAAAAAGAACAAATTGGGAGGCATCAATTTACCAGATTTCAAGCTATGCTACAAGGCTACAGTAACTAAAACAGCATGGTACTGGCACAAGAACAGAGACATAGACCGATGGAACAGAACTGAGAACCCAGATATAAAACCATCCTCATATAGCCATCTAATCTTTGACAAAGCAGACAAAAACATACACTGGGGAAAAGAATCCATATTCAAGAAATGGTGCTGGGAACATTGGATAGCCACATGTAGGAGACTGAAACAGGATTTGTACCTTTCACCTCTCACAAAAAATCAATCATGATGGATAACAGACTTAAACCTAAGGCACAAAACTATAAGAATTCTAGAAGAAAATGTTGGAAAAACTCTTATAGACATTGGCCTAGGCAAAGAATTTACGAATAAGACCTCAAAGGCAATCATAGCAACAAGAAAAATAAATAAATGGGACCTGATCAAATTAAAAAGCTTCTGCACAGCCAGGGAAACTATCACAAGAGCAAACAGACAACCTACAGAATGGGAGAAAATATTCGCACGGTACACAACCGATAAAGGGCTGATAACTAGAATCTATATAGAACTCAGGAAAATCAGCAAGAAAAAAATTAAATAACCCCATTAGAAAGTGGGCAAAGGACATCAGCAGAAACTTTTCAAAAGAAGACAGACTAATGGCCAAAAAACGTATGAAAAAGTGCTCAACATCTCTAATCATGAGAGAAATGCAAATGAAAACCCCAATGAGATATCACTTAACTCTAGTGAGAATGGCTTTTATCAAAAAGTGCCAAAACAATACATGTTGGCATGAATGCGGAGAGATAGGAACACTCATACACTGTTGGTGGGATTGCAAACTAGTATAACCTCTGTGGAAACTAATAAGGAAATACTTCAAAGAGCTAAAAGTAGAACTGTCATTTGATCCAGCAATCCCATTACTGGGCATCTACCCAAGCAAAAAAAAAAGACATTCTATAAAAAAGACATCTGCATTAGAATGTTTATAGCAGCACAATTCACAAGCCAAATGCCCATCAATACATGAGTGGATTAATAAAATGTGGTATATGTATACCATGGAATACTACTCAACTACAAAAAACAATGGTGAACTAGCACCTCTTGTATTATCCTAGTACTAGAGTACTACTCAGCCATAAAAGAAATGACGGAGTATCTTTTGTATTATCCTGGGTGGAGCTTGAGCCCATTCTTCAAAGTGAAGTATCAAAAGAATGGAAAAACAAGCACCACATGTACTTGCCATTAAATTGGTACTAACTGATAAACACTAAGGTGCTCACTTGGAGGTACTATTCATTGGGTGTCAGTCAGGTGGGAGGGGGGTATTAGGGGTGGGTAAACTCACAACAAATGGATGTGGGGTGCACTGTATGGGGGAAGGGCATGCTTGTAGCTCTGGCTTGAGTGAGGCAAAGGCATTATATGTAACCTAAATATTTGTACCCCCATAATTTTCTGAAATTAAAAAAAAATCTGTGGGGTTCAGCAAAAGCAGTCCTAAGGGGAAAATTTGCATCATTAAATGTGTACGTTAAAAAGACACAAAGATCAGTATTAACAACCTAATGACACATATCAAGGAACTAGAAAAGAAAGAAAGAGTGACACAAACCCAAACCCAGCAGAAGAAATGAAATAGCAAAGGTCGAGCAGAACTAAATTAAATGGTAAACAAAAAACAATAAAAAGGATCAATGAAACAAAAAATTGGTTGTTTGAAAAGATAAACAAAATCAATAGACCTCTTGCTAGATTAACCAGAAATATAAGAGAAATGACCCAAATGAGCTCAATCAGAAATGAAAAAGGAGAAACTACAAACTGATATGTTGAGCCTAAGAATACTGAATTATAGAAATGCCCCCTGTATTTCTGGAGACAAGATTTGATTTCAGAAGTCAAATAAGGCTTTGCCTTAAGGAAAAGATAAATGTGTTAGTTCAAGAGCTGCCTCGTCTCAGGAGGGCGTCTTGCTGGTCAGTAGAAGCTGCATCTCAAGGAGACAGCTGTAAACTGGGCCTTTGGTTCTCACCTGTTTTGAAAGACAAGGCAGGCCTCCCTTAGGACCAAAGGTTGCTGGTGCTGCTGACAGGTGGACCCCCGGAGATGAGAGCTAATCAGATAGATATGCTAATGCCCAAGCCGGGCCCACATGGAACCATGCGGTTCAAGTAATTAACACAAAGCACAGCCCATGTTGACTTCTGGGATCATCTCTGTCTCCAAGAACACAATCACCAGAGCCAAGATGTCTCTGTTTGTTGCTAAAGTAATAGCCTTATCATAAAACTTAGAAGTTTGCCCCAAGACGATTTTATAACCCATTGTTCCCCTAGTTAGAGTTAGTTAAAGGATCTGTAGTAGACTTTTAGGAGACTTTGACCCTAAAGCAAACTGCCTGTTAGTATGAAAATCCCGTTGCCCTTGGCAACTGGAGCCTGTATGTACCCTATATAATACCTGTGTGGAGTTTCAGTCGGGGAGATATTTGATGCGGGTAAAATATTTCCATCCGGATACCCTCCTTTATCTATTTTCATAAACTTTTACTTTATAAACTATATCTTTGGCTCTGTGAATTATTATTGCCATTACTTTATATTTTTATTTCTGTTTCCTACTATATTTTTCATCCTTTGCGATGACCCCTGCCTGAGAGACCAGATCGGAGGAAAAAACCTCTTTGCAGGGAGCGTAGCTAACTCCCCGCACTGATAGCCACAGAAATACAAAACATCATCCATGAACACTACAAAAATCTTTATGGACATAAACTAGAAAACATATAGGAAATGGACAAATTCTTGGAAACACACAACCTCCCAAGACTCAACCAGGAGGAAATAGAACTCCTGAACAGACTAATAACAAGCAGTGACATTGAAGCAGTGATAAAAAATCTTCCAGCAAAAAAAGCCCTGGAGCACATGGTTGCACAGCTGAATTCTACCAGATCTACAAAGAAGAGCTGGTATCCAGACTGCAGAAATTACTGCACAACACTGAGAAGGAGGAACTCCTTCCCAACTCATTCTATAAAGCCAGAATCACCTTGGTACCAAAGCCAGGAGAGGACACAAGAAAAAAAGAAAACTACAGACCAATATCCTTTCTGAATGAGCTGTTGGTCTTCATCCCAGGAATGTCAGGATGGTTCAACATACATAACTCAGTAACTGTGATTCATCACATAAACAGAAGCAAAAACAAAGACTATATGATCATCTGAATAGATACAGAAAAAGCATTTGACAAAACCCAGCACCCTTTCATGATAAAACCCTCAACTAACTAGGCACAGAAGGAACATATCTCAAATTATAAAAGTCATACATGACAAACCCACATCCAATAGCATACTGAATGGGGAAAGGTGGAAGCATTCCCCCTGGGAACTGGAACAAGACAAGGGTGCCCACTGTTACCATTTCTATTCAACATAGTACTGAAAGTCACAGCCAGAGCAATCAGACAGTCGAAAAAAAATAAAGGGTATCCAAATTGGGAAAGGGAAGGTCAAACTATTGCTTTTCACAGATGATATGATAGTGTATTTAGAAAATCCCAAAGATGACTCCAAGACTCCTGGAATTGATAAAGAAACTCAGTAAACTCTCAGGTCACAAAACCAATGTACATAAACCTGTAGCATTTCTATATACCTGTAACACTCAAGCCAAGAGTCAAATAAAAGACTCAATACCATTCACAATAGCTACAAAGAAAATAAAATACTTAGGAATATATACTTAACCAAGGAGGTGAACATTCTCTACAAGGGGGAGAAATATGCAACATTGAGGAAAGAAATTGCAGATGACACAAGCAAATGGAAACACATATCATACTCATGGATCAGTAGAATCAAAATTGTAAAATGTCCATACTGCCCAAAGTGTTTTACAGATTCAATGCAATCCCTATCAAAATACCAATGTCATATTTCACCGATCTAGAAAAAATAATTCTATACTACCTTTGGAATCCCAAAAGAGCCCTAATAACCAAAACAATCTTACACAAAAAGAGCAAATTTGGAGACATCACATTACCAGACTTCAAACTATACTACAAGGCTACAGCAAGCAAGACAGTATGGCATTGTACAAAAATATAGACATAGACCAATGGAACAGAACAAAGAACCCAGATATAAAACCATCTACCTACAATCAACTGATCTTTGACAAAGCAGACAACAAAAGACGCTGGGGAAAAGAAGCCCTATTCAATATATGGTGCTGGGAAAACTGTATACCCACATGCAGAAGAATAAAACAAGAACTCTATCTCTCGCCACTCACAAAAATTAATTCAAGTTGGATGAAAGACTTAAATGTAAAGCATGAAAAATAAAAATTCTAGAAGTAAATTCAGGAAAAATTCTTGTAGATATTGGCCTAGGCAAGATTTATGACTAAGACCACAAAGGCAATTACAGCCACAACAAAAATAAATAAATGGGACTTGATTAATTTAAAATTCTGCACAGCAAAGGAAATAACAGTTAGTAGGTAACATACAGAATGGGAGAAAATATTTGCAAACTATACATCTGATAAAGGGCTAATATCCAGAATCTAGAAAGAACTCAAATCAGCAATAAACAAAAAGGGCTGGGCACGGTGGCTCACGCCTGTAATCTTAGCACTCTGGGAGGCCGAGGCAGGTGGATCGTTTGAGCTCAGGAGATCGAGACCAGCCTCAGCAAAAGCAAGACCCTGTCTTTACTAAAAAAATAGAAAGAAATTATATGGACAACTAAAAATATATATAGAAAAAATTAGCCAGGCATGGTGGCGCATGCCTGTAGTCCCAGCTACTCAGGAGGCTGAGGCAGGAGGATGGCTTGAGCCCAGGAGTTTGAGGTTGCTGTGAGCTAGGCTGATGCCACGGCACTCTAGCCCAGGCAACAGAGTGAGACTCTGTCTCAAAAAAAAAAAAAAAAAAGCAATAAACAAATAAATAACTCCATTAAAAAGTGGGCAAAAGACATGAGCAGAAGTTTTTCAAAAGAAGGCAGACAAATGGCCAAAAAACATATGAAAAAATGCTCAACATCACTAATCATCAGGGAAATGCAAATTAAAACAACTATGAGGCTGGGCTTGCTGGTTCATGCCTGTAAG
The DNA here is from genome assembly GCF_041146395.1 of Eulemur rufifrons. Classification (NCBI taxonomy): domain Eukaryota; kingdom Metazoa; phylum Chordata; class Mammalia; order Primates; family Lemuridae; genus Eulemur; species Eulemur rufifrons. Next base: position 2,299,535 of record NC_090997.1, on the reverse strand, counting down.
CCTAGCAGTCTGGGAGGCCAAGGTGAGAGGAGCTTGAGGTCAGGAGTTCGAGACCAGCCTGAGTGAGAGTAAGCACCATCTCTTCAAAGACTAGAAAAATTATCTGGGTACAGTGGCATGTACCTGTAGTCCCAGCTACTTGGGAGGCTAAGGCAGAATAATTGCTTGAGCCCAGGAGTGTAAGTTGTAGTGAACTATGCCACTGCACTCCATCTTGGGCAACAGAATAAGACCCTGTCTCAACACACATACACACACACACACACACACCCCCCAATAAGATATCAACTTATCCCTCTTAGAATGACTTTTATTTAAAAGTCCAAAAACAATAGATGCTGGTGTGAATGCAGAGAGAAAGGAACTCTTATACACTGTTGGTAGAACGGCAAATTAGTACAACCTCTATGGAAAAGAGTAGAAAGATTTCTCAAAGAACTAAAAGTAGACCAACCACTCAATTGAGCAATCCCGTTAATGGAGATCTACTCAAAGGAAGTCATTTTATAAAAAAGACATCTGCACTCGAATGTTTATTGCAGCACAATTCACAATTGCAAAGATGTGGAATCAAACCAAGTGCCCATCAGTTCATGAGTGGGTTAACAAAATGTGGTGTACATATATACCAAGGAGTACTACTCAGCTATAAAAATAAGTGAGTTAATGTCTTTTGCTGTAACTTGAATGGAACTGGAGACCATTATCCTAAGTGAAGTATGTCAAGAACGGAAAAAGAAACACCACACATACTGTCTAACACTTTGGGACTAATTGATGGGCACATACGGGCACAGAAAGAAGTAAAAATTGCTGGAAATCAAGAAGAGGGGAGGGGTAAAATCTTACCGAACAGGTAAAATGAACACTATTCAGGTGATGGGAACACTTATATACCTGACTAAAGTATTATAAAAGCTATCTATGTAACAAAAACATTTATACCCACTTTATACTTTGAAATAAACAAGATATTCCATGTTCATGTGTCAGAAGAATTAATATTGTTAAAATGACCTTACGTCCCAAAGGAAGCTACACAGTCAGCGCAATCCCTATTAAAATACCTACCAACACTATTTTTCACAAAATTAGAAAAAACAGTCCTAAAGTTCAGTGTGGTCAAAAAAGAGCCCAAATAGCCAAAGCAATCCTGACCTAAAAGAACAAACTTGAAGACATTACTCTATCTGATTTCAAAGCATACTACAAGATTATCACAACCAAAAGAGCATAGTATTAGTATAAAAACAGACACATAGACCAATGGAGCAGAATAGAGAATCCAGAAATAAATCCAAGTATTAATATTTACAGCCAACTGATTTTTGTCAAAGGTGCCAAGAACATACACTGGGGGAAAGGACATCCTCTTCAATAAATGGTGCTTGGAAGACTGGGTATCCATAGGCAGAAGAATGAAACTGGACCCTTATCTCTCACCCTACATAAAAATCAACTCAAGATGGATTAAAGACTTAAACATAAGATCACAAACTCTAAAACTACTCAAAGAAAACACACGGGAAGAACTGTAGGACATTGGTCTGGGCAGATTTTATGATTAAGACCTCAAAAGCACAGACAACAAAAGCCAAAATAGACAAATGGGACTATATTAAACTAAAAAACTTCTGCACAGAAAAGGAAACATTCAACAGAGTGAAGAGACAACCTGTTGAATGGGAGAAAATATTTGCAAACTATTCATCTGACATGGGACTAAAATCCAGAATGTACAAGGAGCTCAAACAACTCAACAATTAAAAACCTAAATAATCCCATTAAAATATGTGCAAAGGACCAAAGGACATGAATAGACATTTCTCAAAAGAAGACATACAAATGACCAACAGGTTTATGAAAAAGTGCTCAGCATCAGTAATTATCAGGGAAATGTAAATCAAAGCCACAACTATAGGATAACTATTATTAAAAAGACAAAAAAAAAATCATGTGCTTGTGAGGATGCACAGAAAAGGGAACTCTTATACACCATTGGTGGTAATGTAAATTAATGCAGTCACTATAGAAAACAGTATAGAGATTTCTCAGAAAACTAAAAATAAAACTACCATATGATCCAGGAATTTGAGAATGGGGCAGCAGGACCCTGGAGCTCAGGCATTGGGAGAGTCAGGGAGCAGGTCCTGGGGGTGCTTGGGTTGCAAGAGCAGAAGAGGTAGATGCCTGGGTCCCAGGGTCTCGGGTTGGGGAGGTGTGGGGCTGCCCTCAGAGGGTAAGAGGTGAATGGAAGAACTCCTGGGACCTGGGGAATAGGAAAAAGTTGTACCTTTGGATCCAGAGGAAGGGGTCAGATGCCTGGGCCAGCTCACTGATGAGCTCCTTGTAACCCACAAGCTAAGTCTTGCACATGTCGTCCAAGAATGCCATCTACTTTGCTGACAGCAGAGGGGCCAGCTTTCTGCCCCTGACCCCACAGGCCCTGCCCTAGCACACTGGCTCCTCCTGTTGAAACGTCCCTTTATAAAGCTAATGAAAGGCCATAAAGTGGGAATTGTGATAGGGGCCTGAGCTCTGCAAAGATTAACAACAAATTGTGGCCGGGCGAGGTGGCTCACGCCTGTAATCCTAGCACTCTGGGAGGCCGAGGCGGGTGGATCGCTCAAGGTCAGGAGTTCGAGACCAGCCTGAGCAATGAGCGAGACCTCGTCTCTACTAAAAATAGAAAGAAATTATCTGGCCAACTAAAATATATATAGAAAAAAACAATTAGCCGGGCATGGTGGCGCATGCCTGTAGTCCCAGCTACTCGGGAGGCTGAGGCAGTAGGATTGCTTAAGCCCAGGCGTTTGAGGTTGCTGTGAGCTAGGCTGACGCCACAGCACTCACTCTAGCCTGGGCAACAAAGCGACACTCTGTCTCAAAAAAAAAAAAAAAAAAAAACAGCAAATTGTTAACAACAAATATATATATATGTATGTATATATAAACAGCCATTGTTCTCTTGCTTGCTTTCCTATAATTGCTTACTACTGAAGAGTCACATAGCTGATGGTCATAAAGATTCTTGGCGTTCTTCAATGCTCCCATAGATAACACCCCCTTTGTGAAACCTAAGCCTGGCTTTGAGATATCTTCCAGACCTTGCGTCCCAGGGGACCAACTGACCCAACCATACTTGTGACACACACCAAGGAACTGACTCAAGTGGTCTTGCAACCTGGGTACTGACTCAGCACAAGAAGACAAAATTTCTGCTTCCTGACCCTATGAGTTCATCTCCAGCCAATCAGCAGATCCAATTCGTTAGTCCTTTTCCCACCAAACTATCTTAAAAACCCTGGCCCCCAAATTCCCGGGGAGACAGATTTGAGAAATTGCTCCCAGCTCCTCGCATGGTGCCCTGTGTATTAAACCCTGTCTCTGCGGTAACCCCTGCTGTCTCAGTGTGTCGGCTTCCTCTTGAGCAGCAGCAATGAGCCTGGCTGGGCAGTAACACTGTCACAGGCACAAAGAGGCAGCCGACCAGCGAGCTGAGTGCTGGGGCCACAGGCTAGACTGGGATATGGCCATGAGGTCCTAGCACAAGGAGTGGGACCATGGGACTAACTCCCAGGCTGGGCCCCTTAGCACCTGCCCTTAGCTCTTTTTCCTCAGGACCCTAGAAACTCCCTGGTGCTCTAGACACACACACACACACACACACACACACACCCCTTCTAACAGAACCCTTCCCATTTTCTCTCCTCCCTGGCTCCTCCCTCTCTCCTCCTTTTCCCCCTTCTCCTAGGATCCATTTCTTCCCCCCTCTCCTCTCTGGGCCCTCCCTCCTTCCTGGACCCAAGGCCCCGGGACTGCTCTCCCCAGATCCCAGGGCCGGAGACTCACAGGTGGTTCCCGGGGTGAGCAGCCTCCCCCTCCAGAAGCCGCAGCAGCAGGAACAAGGGAGGCGACCAGGGGTCCAAGGCCCCATCCCAGAGGCTGGGTCTTGTGGTGCCAAGGGTTCGGGGTAGGTCAACCCCAGACATGATCCCACTGTTTTGGCCTGGAGGCCTCTCTCTGCCCTGGGGACAAAGTCCAGAGTCACCCAGTGGTGGGAGAAGATGTCAGTATCACACAGATTTTGGAAAGCTGGATGCACTCAGGGAGTGGCCTGAGACCGGGAGGCCCCGTGTGAGCAGAGCCCTGTCCAGTGGCTGGGACAGAGGGCGAGGCTGGGGAGGTCCTGGCTGAGGACAAAGGGGAGCCGGGTCCTCTGTCCTCGGCCCTGTGGCCACATGGGGGCGCTGCTGCACTGCTGTCAGACGCTGCCCGAGCGTGTGGACAGCACGGGCCTGTGGGCTGAGTGGGGCAGGACCCCTGACCCTGGGGTCATCCACGTAGGGAGGAAGATCGCTCCTGAGCAGCCCTGGAGTCCGCAGGGTACCAGGAGGGCAGGACGAGGCGAAGGCATCAGCCCGGAGAGTGCCAGGGTAGCGGGGCGACCAGGCAGGTGAGGCAGGGAGATGTCTGAGCTGCCAACAGCTGCCAGGAACGGGCTCCCTCCAGGCCTTGGCCTCCTTCAGTGCCTGGCCCTGCCCAGGATCTCCCCCTCGCCAGGATCCCCCCCCCGCCCCCCCCGCTGCCCGCTCTGCTGCCCCCTCCTCCCTCCCAGCCTGGCCCCAGTCAGAGTCCAGAACAACTCCTGACCCCGATGCGAAGTGTCCCTGCCAGTTTAGGCGGAACGTGCTGAGGACACCAGTGCCAGCCCACCCCAGGGCCTGCACCTGCTTCTCTCAGCACCGTATCTTTGCTCTCTTTTTCCCGTCCACTGCGCAGGGAGGAATCACAGCACTGGTCTGCAGAGCAGGAACTGGCTCAGGTGGTCTCATGCAGCGCTGGCTCGTTCGCCAGGTGTCTGTTGGGCCAGCTCTGGGCCACATGTGCTCAGAGCTCCACAGCTGGTTGGGGAAGAGCTTGGAAGGTTAAGTGCAGGTCCACCTGACTTAAAAGCTCCTACTTGCTGCCCTGGCTCAGGTATGATTTCCTCTCTGTTCCCTTTTCCTCTCTTCTTGCTGGCGCAGAATGCCCTTGCTTCTTGTCCCTGTTCTGCACGGCATGTCGGAGGGGTTTGCCTGCTCTGCTAGTCTGGTGCCTTCGTATCACTTGCAACCTGGGCTCTGACGCATGGCACTGGCACAGGTGCCAAGCTTTGTTGGACTGGTGAGCCTCCCTCCACTCCTCCTGGACAGAACCAAAGCCCTGTGCACACCCAGGGCGTGTGCGAGCCTGTGTGTAGATGTCGGCTTCCTGCAGGGTGTTCTAGGGGTGTCCTGTTGAGAGTGGAGGGCACAGCCCCAGGCCCGTGGGCACAGGTGGTTCAGAAGGGAGTGGACAGTGCCAGCTTTGAACATCTGAGAGAAGGAAGGTGCTGAGATAGGAAAACCTGCCTCAGGAGTTGGGATTGCTGGCGAGTGACAGCTGCTGCCCAGCTCGCCTTCTGGGATATCACTCTGGAGTGGGCGGGAATGTGGCCTCTGCCATGGCGGAGGGTCCAGGAACCAGGCAAGGAGACCTTCCTAGAGGTCAGTGGTTCTCCCAGCTGGGGAGAGACCTCATGTTCCCCATTAGCAGACTTGTTCCCACCTCAGTGGAAAAACAACCTCGGCTGATTGTAAAATAGGGAGATTACCCTGGACTGTGCTGTTGGCCCAGTGTAATCACAAGGGCCTAAGAGTGAAAGGGAGAGGCAGAGTTAGAGGTCAGAGTGACGCAATGTGAGAAGGATTCAATCCTCTGTTGCTGGCTTTGAAGGCAGAGGAAGGCACCAGAAAAGGAAAAAAAAGTCTTTATCCCAAGATGGCCTCAGCCATGTTCCCATCCCACATGCTCCTTAGCAATGTGACCTTGTCATCCCCCGTCAAGACCTGGGCCTAACCCCCCTCCCCTGGGTCTGCAAGTACCTTTGGTGACTGGAACTTGGGAAAGTGACACTGCCTGACTTCTGAGGTTCTGACATAAGGTGCCTGTGGTTCTCACTTGGCTGCTTGAAACACCCCCTCCTGGACCCCAGGTGTGCAGCCAGGAGCAGCCAGGCCACAGGAGCAGCAGGTTGGAGAGAACCCAGGCCATCCGGCTCACAGCCCCAGAGAGTCCCGGCCCACAACCAGCACCAACTGCTGTCCTGAGAAGGAGCCCTCATGAATGTCCTGGGCCAGTCGGGCTCCAGGTGACGGCAGCCCCAGCCCATGTCACGTGGAGCAGAAGAGCTGCCCGGCTGAGCCCAGTCAACCCACAGAATGAGAGGTAACAGAAAAGCTGTAGTTTTAAGACTATTTGTTACCCAGCAATAGATTAGCAGAACACACCATCTAGTCTGCGCCTGTCACTATGTGTTTATTCATTGTCTTCCTGTCAGAGTGTCAGCATCAGGGAGCAGGTGTTTGTCTCTCTGGTTAAATGATCCCCAGGCCTAGGACACTGCCTGGCGCAGAGACACTCACTGAATACCTGTTACATGGGTGAATAACCGCTGTGACCAGAATTCCTTAAAGCGGGGTCTGAGACTGGAAAGGAGGGGTGGCTGGTGTTTATTGTGGGGGTTGGACTGTCAGCTCAGGCCTCTGTAACAAAGACCATGGACTGGGTGGCTCAGGCAACAGAAATTTACTTCTCACAGTTCAGGAGGCTGGAAGTCTGAGACCAGGGTGCCAGCAGATTCGGTTCCTGGTGAGGGATTTTCCTGCCCGGCAGGAGCTGCCTTCTTGCTGTCTCCTCACGTGGTAAAGAGATCGGGGGTCCGGCTGTGACCACCCGACTGGCTGCACTGCCTGCTGCACAGAGAAAAGCCAACGCACTGAGACAGCAGGGGCTGCAGCAGGGAGAGAGTCAATGTCACAGAGCACCACGTGAGGACACAGCAAAAATTTCTCAAATCTGTCTCCCCAAGAATTTTGGGGCCGGGGTTTTTAAAGGTGGTTGGTGGACGGGGGCCCAGGGCATCACTATTGCTGGTTGGTTGGGTTTGGGGAGAGCACGGGGTATAGAAATTGTCTTCTTACACTGAGTCAGTTCCTGGGCGGGGTCACAAGATCAGCGGGGGCAGTTCCTGGGTACGGGCCACTGGTCTGGTTGGGCCAGTCGGTCACCAGAACGCAGGGCCTGCAAGATGTCTCAGAGAACAGCCTTAGGTTTCACGAGGGTGGTGTTATTCACGGGAGCAATGAAGACAGCCAGGGATCTTCATGACCATCACGCTGTGACTCCCGAGTAGTGAGCAAGGGAGGGGACGCTGGCTGGTGATGGTTGTACCCATGGCTGTGCCTTTGCAGAGTTCAGGCCCATATCACACTTCCCACCTTGCGGCCCTTTATTAATTTTATAAAGGGCGGTTTCGGTTCCCCCTGGGCTTGATCCCGTCTCACCCCTGAGCTGTGGGCTGACAAGATGGAAAAGGCAGATGGCCCGTCTGGCTTCTTCCTCCTGGAAAGGGGCACCTGTGGGGTTGAGCCCAGGATAAGAGGAACGAGGCTGTCGTGCAGCTGTCTGCAAGGGTTCGCAGCTGGCTGATGACAGACCTAAGGTTGGCGCGACGAGAACATCACCACGCTGGTTTACAGTCGTAGCGCAGTGTTTGAGTGACAGCGGACTACGAGACAGGCAGCGCGCCCCAGGGCAAGCGGTGAGAGTCCCAGCTGCGGGAGTCCCTGCAGAACTGATCTGAAGTTCTGGGGAATCCAGGTGGATAACCTTGAAAACCAATCGGGCTTGGGTCCACTAGTAGAGACCTGGTGTGGCCACACGGCCTGCTGGGCATTTTCTTCCATTCAGATTTCAGCTTCTCCTGAGGTGTTTGTATAGACACAGCAGGGGGTGTTTACCACCGCCCAGACTCCCCTTGTTTAGCCAATGGGAAGTCTAGCACTGCCCGATTATCTGGGACCACCTGAGCTAGCCAGCTGAGGGGTCTTTGTTGAGACCTAAGGCTCTTAGTTTGTTTCTTCGATCAGTCCTAGAGGCACAGACAGATGTCTGGTCACGTCTCTGCTGGCGCATACTCCACAGCTAGGAACCAGTGCTCCAGGCAAGCCTTGCCACCACGTGTCTTGGCATCCTCCTGGCAACCGTCTCTTAAGTATGTGGGGCAGGGTGTGCAGACTCCATTGTCAGGGAGGACAGTAAAAGGGGTCATGAAGAGACCTCGCAGGCAAGATCCTTCTGTGTGCCGGCTGTCTATGCAACAGTGGGTCCATCCCAGTGACAGAGGGTGGGACCCCCGTGTCACAGACAAACACATATCCCAGGGGCACGCATGTAATGCCTCCAAGGGTGTATTTATGGATTTATGTGGCCCCTGCAGTGACGTTGTGTGGGTCCAGTGGCGAGGGACAGGCAGGGCCGTGTCCTCCAGAGTAAAAGGCAAACGGCTGCATCTCGCATCCTCCCTGCAAAGCAGGGGGCTCACTGCCTGGGGAGCCTCTTTGGGGTCCGACATTCCACATCTGTGTTGTTTTGGCCACACTCCGGGTGACACAGGAGGACGCCGCCTTGAGTGGGGCTGGACAGGAAAGGACACGGCAGCAGATCCAGGCCGCGGTGCAGTCGGCCCATCCCTCAGACCCGCAGTGCCGGGGGAGTCGGTGGTGGGAACAGGCGCAGGACGGAGCCAAACCAGGCACCAGTGGGGGAGCCGCAGTGCAGGGCCTGGGACTCGGGAGCAAGGCCAGGCCACCCCCAGCAGACAGCTGTGCCCTGTTAGAGGCAACTTTTGGTGTGTCCCTGGCCCTGATAAGATAGAATGTTTGACCACAGGACACCAAATCACCTTGTGACACCAAGTGTCCATGTGACTTGGGTTCTGTGTAACCCATGAAGTCACACACTGGACAGTCCCAGCAGGGTCCATGACAAGGAGGAAATGGTCCATGTGGGTTGGGCCTGAATCACATGCTGACACCCACCAGAAAACGCCCTCCCCTGCAGTGGCCCCGAACACCCAGGCAGACAGACTGAAGTCAGGCAGCCTTCGCTCTCGGTCACCCAGGGCTGGCAGGATGAACAGATGAGTGCAGCCACCACAGAGGCAGAGATGAGGCTAAGTGCGTGTCCAGCAGCAGTGACTCCCTCCTAGCAAGGCCACTGCAGCTACTGCTGCCTGCAGATGTCCAACTTGTCAGCATTAGAGGCCACTATCAGGCCCTGATAGAGCCCTACTTCTTTCGGTGACCAACCAGCCACTAAGCGAGGGGGTGACTGCATTGAGCCCCCTCCATCCTGGAAGGGCCACAGGTCTGTCCTCACAGGGACAGACACGTATTCCGTGAGTGGGTTTCCTTGCCTGTCCCCAGACCTCCAGCCAGCTCTGTATCGGGGCTGCCGACGTGCAGGGTCCGCAGGCTCAGAATTGCTCTCAGCGCAGTGTCTAACGGGGGCTGTGTTGGTCCATTTTGTGCTGCTACAAAGAAACACTCGAGGCTGGGTAATTGGTAAAGAAAAGAGGTTTATTTGGCTCACGGTCCTGCGGGCTGGACAAGAAGCCTGGCACCAGCGTGTGCTTCTGGTGCTTCAAGGAGCTTCCAGTCAGGGAGGAAGCAGAGGTGTCACATGGGGAGAGAAGGAGCAGGACAGAGCCAGGCTCCTCACGCCACCAGCTCCTGTGTGAACCACTGAAGGGAGAACTCGCTTGTGACCTCGGGGAGGGCCCAGGCCATTCGCAGGGGATCCTCCCCGTGGCCCAAACGCGTCCCACCAGGCCCCACATCCAACACGGGGGTCAGATTTCAACAGGAGGTTTCGAGGGGATAAAATCCAAACCAATTCTCCCCTGGCCCCCCAAATTTCCTGTCCTTCTCACATCGCAAAATACAATCACCCCGTCCCCCAGTCCCCAAAAGTCTTAACTTGTTCCAGCCTCAACTCCAAATGCAAAGTCCCATCTGACACCGAAGGCAAGTCCCTGCCACCTGCGCTCCTGTCAAGTCAAAAGCAACTAATTTGCTTGTGAGACACAATGGTGGTGCAGGCGTTGGGTAAACACCCCCGTTCCAAATGGCAGGAATCGGCCAAAAGGAAAGGGCCGTAGGCTCCATGCAAGTCAAACCCAGCAGGACAGACGTTAAATCTTAAAGCCCCAAATGATCTCCCCTGACTCCGCGTCCTGCATCCTGGGCACACTGGCGGGAGGGGTGGGGCGCTGAGGCCTTGGACAGCCCTGCCCCTGTGGCTTGGCTGGGCCCAGCTGGCCTGGCTTCTCTCAGGCCTTGGATCCCGGTGCCTGTGGCTTTCCCAGGCTGAGGACACACACTGCTGTGGCTCTGGAATCTGGAGGGTGACAGCCCTCTTCCCACAGCTCACTAGGCAGTGCCCCAGCGGGGACCGTGGGTGGGGGATCCAACACTTTGGGCCTGTGGTGGGAGGGGCTGCTGCAAATATTTCTGAAATGCCTTTTCCCCAGTGTCCTGAGTCCTCACCTGAAAATGCTCTTTTCTTCTGTATCAAGTAGCCAGGTGTTGAATTTCCCAAATTTTTATGCTCTGCTTCTCTTTTAATTATAAGTTCCAACATTAAGTCATCCCTTTTCTCCCACGTCTGGTCGGAGGCTGTTAGAGGCAGCCACGCCGCCTCTTCAGTGCTTTGCTGCTTAGAGATTTCTTCCACCAGAGACCCGAGGTCACCACCTTGATTCCATCCTTCCACAAAAATCAAGCCTGTTGACACGATGCAGCCAAGTTCTTTGTTAAGAAGCATGAGGTAAAATAAAATCCTAACACCTCCCCACCCCCGCTGTTAACTGAACAGACCTCCTACTGGCCAAGGGGACCCCAGAAAAACCCTAAACCTGAGTTCCTGGCCGTGAAGGGAAGGGAGGTCGGCCGTGTCTGAGACAGTAAGATGCTAAACTATGCCCAGGACCTGGGGCCATGCGTGGCAGAGGCCACAGCACCCGCAGGCCGTCCATTTCCTTACCAGGTGGCTCGAGAGCAGCACTGACAACCCAGGTATGTGGCTGAGGCCAAAATCTCAATCGATGATGTTTATGAAGCCAAATTTGCGGACACCCCTGGGAAAAATACAAACCACAGACACAGCTGTGGCTGTTTTTCAGAAGGGATTTGGGAGCTTCAGTGTTGAAGGGGGGATGGGCGTATAGAAAGAAAAACAGCAGGGTGGGGGAGGGGTAGTGAGACAAAGTGGTTACATTCTTGTAGACCCAGGAAAATCCACATTTTACATGAGATAAGGCAGATGTTAAAGGAGACAAAAGGAGTGAGGGAGCAGCAGTGATGTCCCTGCGTAGGTGGAAGAAGGTTCGATCCTGTCTTGTCTCTAGTCTGTACCTGGGAAGATAAACTTGTCATTCACTATCAGTGTGACATCGAACAGACTTTAGTCCTAGGGGCTAGAACTGGCCGCAGACCGACAGCTACACTTCGCATGTGCCTGCTTGTGGGAGCCCAGCAAGCACCGTCCACAGTGAGTGGTCTGGGGGTGAGTCCTTCCCAGGTGCCTGAGGCCTTGACCTTCTCTTTTACTTAAGGAGCTGGGCGGGGAGGATTCTGAGACTTCTGTTTTTTTTTGCAGTATACTGTGTCCTGTCTCTGATTAACAGATTTTCTTATCTTGACTTAAAACATTGCAAGCCTTTAGAGAAACCTTTCTTTCTTTAACCAAACACAAATCAAAGAATCTCTGAATCTACCTATAACCTGTAAGCCCCTGCTTGAAGATGTCCCACCTTTTGGGCCAAACCAATGTGCACCTTCCATGTATTGGTTTATGATTTTACCTGCAATTCCTGCATCTCTAACAGGTATAAAAGTGAACTGTAACCCAAGCACCACAGGAACTCTTGCTCAAAACTTCTTGGACATGTCTCCCTGGGGCATGATCATACATGTTGAGCTCAGAATAAATTTCTTTAAAATGGTTTTACAGTGTCTGGGTTTTTTTCCTTTAACAATTCTGATGCCCAATGTTGGGGCTCAGAGAAGACTCAGGATTCCCCAAAGGAATAGCCCGAACTTGGCACTAGGTACTGGCTCAGCCACCCTTGACCCCCAACTCTGAGCCACTCCTTGGACAGCAGTGGTCAGCCCTGCTGGGCCCTGGCCCCCTGCTCTTGTCTGATGGTCCCTGGTTTGTTCTGAACTGTCTGTTCTGTCAGTGGAAAGAACCCAAACTCTGTAAAATAATTTAAAGAGCTTTGTTCTGTGCTGAATATGTGTGACCATGGTCTGGGGAACATGCTCTCAAGAGATCTTGAGAAAGTGGACCCAAAGTGGCCAGATTAAAGTCTGGTTTTATACATTCATAGACACAGGAATTCCAGGTAAAACCATAAATCAATACATGGAAGGCTTACGTTGGTTCAGCCCAAAAGGCAGAAGAGGGGACTTACAAGTCGTAGGTGGGTTTTAGGGATTCATTGTTGGCAACTGGTTGAAAGAGTCCAGGTTTGTCTAGAGACCTGGAGTCAGTAGAAAGGGAAGCTTGAATTAAGACAGGGGTCTGCCAGGATGTTTGAGCTCAGACAAGGGGTCTTCTGTCTGCCATGTGATGCTGTACTGGAATCAGGTTGGAAAGTGAGTCACATTATACCGGATTAAGAAAAACCCATTTAATGAGAGTTAACTGTTTGCAGACATGACTCACCAGGCCTCTGAATAAGGAATTTGGGCAAGAGACAAAAAAATGTCAGAATTCAGTCCTCAGTTCTTTTCCTATAGAATTTGGGATCTTAATTTTGATTCTGAGGTCCATTCCATTGCCTCTTCCTCGCAAAATTAATCTCAATGGATCAGTCTGCACATTTGGGTGAAAAAACGAAACATCCTTTTTGTAAGAAAAGAAAGAGTGGGAAAGAAATCCCCTAGAAATGAGGAAAGACAAGGAAAATGAGCCCCTTTGGGCACCCAGTTGGTTTCTTGTGCCTCTACTTACTTGCAAGTGTTTGTGTAAATGGAAACGTTCGGAGGCGTGCCGGGTTGTTAGGACTCCAGCTGGTTACGTATTATGGCCAAGACTCGTGCACGTGTTTAGACCAACAGGCAAATTACACCAAGGAAACTCAGACCTCAAATGGTCGACCTGCCACGACAGAGTTAAAAGGCCAAGTCTCGTGAGTTCTCTGCCCGTCTCTTTTTTTCTTTCCTGCCTGTTCTGAACCTGCCGCTATGCTCTGCTGGTGCTGAGATGCATCTCACTGTTTACGGCATCACCAATTCAAGGTTCCCTGGAGATCTCTTCTTGTACAGTTCAGCCAGTTCTAGTTAAAATATAAAATATGTATATAATATAAAATATTCTAGTTAAAATATAAAATAATATATATATCAAATAAAATTTCAAACTGAAAGAAAAAAAGTTAAAAAAGGTTTTTAAAATGAAAACATCACAACAAGTGCTTTACCCAGAACCTTGGCTCACAGCTTTCATTACATTACCTGTTGGGGCAACTGAAGTTTAGCCAGGGGAACAGGTTCCAGTTTTCTCAGAAATAATTTGAAGCCAAGTGTGTTTTGTAAACCGGTGAGTTTGTATCGCTGCCTCATGGCGAGAGCTCTGAGGTGAAAGCTGTTGGGTCTTTGTGTGCAAGTGTCTGGATGTGTGTAGACGTGTTGTGTGTATGCGTGTGTATCATGTAATATGCTGTGTCTACATGATACTAAATTGGCTTATAAACAAAGGAGCACTCATAAATTAATAAGTCTAAATGTTTTTGAAGTTCATGTGAATTTACTACTCTTTGGTAAATAAGCTGTTTTTTTAAAGCTATCGGTAAAGTAAATAGTAAAATGTCTTCAATATGGTCAGCATATTATATATTTTTGCGTTGATTTACTGAGTTTGCCTCTGCTGGGTGTTTGAAGGTGTCAGGGATCGACACAAAGGTTTTAAAACTATAATCACAGCCCCTTCAAAATGATCTGTGTTCTTGTGATTTTTTATAAGACTAATTTAATATTGTGGTTTAATGAAAACATCTGAATTTTTTGAGTTATCAGCAAAAATACTCATGTGTTTAACTTTAAGTTTCTTACTTAGGTGCGCATCTAATGTTTACAGACTATAAAAATGGTTAACTGGAAAATAAATTTTTTTTTTTCTTGAGACAGAGTCTCACTCTGTTGCCCGGGCTAGAGTGCCGTGGCATCAGCCTAGCTCACAGCAACCTCAAACTCCTGGGCTCAAGCGACCCTCCTGCCTCAACCTCTTGAACAGCTGGGACTACAGGCATGTGCCACCCTGCGTGGCTAATTTTTTCTATATATTTGTAGTTGTCTGGCTAATTTCTTTCTATTTTTAGTAGAGACGGGGGTCTCGCTCTTGCTCAGGCTGGTCTCGAACTCCTGACCTTGAGCAATCCTCTGACCTCGGCCTCCCAGAGTGCTAGGATTACAGGCATGGGCCACTGCACCTGGCTGGAAAATAACTTGAAATTGTTACAGTCTGAGTTTCGCGCCGAAAAATCATTAATCTGCCATTCTGCTTCTGTAAAACCTGCTTGCTCCTGCTTGCTACCCTCAACACAGAAACTCCTAAGTGACTACAACACCCATGTTCTGTGTAAAATGATTACAGCCCCCACGTTTTGCGTGAAGCTATTACAACACTCATGTTTTGCGTGAACAAGATATGGCCCACAGCCCAAACTGCCCAGATCCTGTTACACCAAAGAAAATGATATAATGCTTACTCGAGACTTTCTGTACACGTGCTTGCTCTGTCTTAGTAATTTTCCACCCACAAACTTACAATATAAAAACTGTCTGTTTCAAAGGCTCCCTGCTGGTCTCTGTGCCGCCTTTGGGCGGTACAAAGGGTAGTCGCTGGCCAGCTAATAAAGACTCCTGATTCGGCTCAATTCGGTCTTTAGGTGGTCATTTCTTGCGTCTCAGACCATAATATTTGGAGGCCCCAGCGAGATCCTGCCCTAATACCGGGCACTTGGCGACCACCGGTGCCTGGAGACCAGGCTCGGAGTCGAGTGTCCTGCCCAGGGGAAGGCCTCTGAGAGACGTTCCTCAGTCCCAGGCAGAGGCTTGACAACACACCGGCCTCCGGCACCTTCAAAACTGCAAATTCTCCTGGAAGAGTCTTCTGGTTCTGTTCACCGGTGAGTTCTTTTCTGGTCTGTTTCTGGCTCCGGAGTTGTCTGGCGCCTCAGGAGATTGGCTGGCCGCAGCTTCCTTCCTCAGGCGGGTTCCAAGAGGTGAGACGTCAGGAATCTGACTCTGTTTCCCTTTTCCTGAGTCCTGGTCAGATTCTTGGAATCTGATTGTTTCCCTTTTCCTGAGTCCTGGTCAGATTCTCGGAATCTGATTCTGTTTCCCTTTTCCTGAGTCCTGGTCAGATTCTTGGAATCTGATTGTTTCCCTTTTCCTGAGTCCTGGTCAGATTCTTGGAATCTGATTGTTTCCCTTTTCCTGAGTCTTGGTCAAATTCTCGTAATCCGATTCTGTTTCCCTTTTCCTGAGTCCTGGTCAAATTCTCGTAATCCGATTCTGTTTCCCTTTTCCTGAGTCCTGGTCAGATTCTCGGAATCCGATTCTGTTTCCCTTTTCCTGAGTCCTGGTCAGATTCTCGGAATCCGATTCTGTTTCCCTTTTCCTGAGTCCTGGTCAGATTCTCGGAATCCGATTCTGTTTCCCTTTTCCTGAGTCCTGGTCAGATTCTCGGAATCCGATTCTGTTTCCCTTTTCCTGAGTCCTGGTCAGATTCTCGGAATCCGATTCTGTTTCCCTTTTCCTGAGTCCTGGTCAGATTCTCGAATCCGATTCTGTTTTCCTTTTCCTCGGGCAAGTCCTGGGACGCGAGGCGTCACCTAGAACTTGCGAGTCCTGGTTGGATTCCTGGTACTTTCTTTCGGATTACTACTTTCATTTCTCTCAGCTTCAATTTCCATTTTGGTTGCACCTGTCATCTCGGTCCTAGGTTATAGTTTTGAACTTTAAAGAATGGTGCGTGCTTATCATTGAGATTCGTGATTGTCAGTTTCCTATCTGTCTTTTTCCTGAGGCCGTCCGGGGTGGCAGAACCAGGCCTCCCTCTCCCTCTCCCTCTCTTTCTGTCTGTGCCTTTCTCTGTGTGTGGTCTTCAGATCTTTTTAGGTGGCTGAAACTTCTGGTTTTCTTTTTCCAAAGAGTGGGAGGCACCCGAGAGGGATGAGACCAGGGCCACTCTGTGGAAATTCTGGTTCTGGTTTCCTGGTATTCTGGCTTCTGGGTGGTTAGTACAGAGCCAGTCTAATATATCACCATCGGCACTTTTGGGTTGTTGGTCCTGTTGGGGCTTCGGTGTCTCTCTTGGATTACATCTTAATTGTTTATTTGTAAGTGTGAAATTGTGCAACTAAAATGAAATTGGGTCGCCGTCTAAGGTAACAATAAGGCCGACCCCAGGGCTGCCCAACCCGTCCCTCCCACTGCCACCTGCCAGGCACAGCGAGGTCGAGAATGATATGGTCTGTCTTTGTCTTTGTGGAGTTCTTTTGAGTATTATTGGCCAATTGTGTTTCTGTTTGTTCTGGTCTGTCTCCTTGTGCTGTCTGTCTTTGTCCTTGTGCGTCACAAAAAGTAGTTATTTTGTCACCAGTATGGACCAGTCCCAGTCTTTTGTCAAATGTGGTCTGCTTAGATGTTGAATTGTGTCTAATTCAGAGGTTATTTAAAGGTTGATTCAAAATATACATTTAAAATGAAAATAAAAACAAGATAGGAAGTAACCAGTAAAGTAAGAGAAAGAGATGTAGAAAGGCTATGAATATATAAACATATTTTTGGTAAGAAAGGTTAAACAGGAGAATAATATTGTACAAGACAGAATCTTGTATGGTAAACTTTTGTTCTAAAACAAAAGTTAAGACAAAACAGAAAGTTTTAAGTATGTTGTAGCTGGTCTGTGCAAGTTGCGATAAAGTCCATGAAAGAAAATTTAAGCCTCTGATATTTGACAAACTTTCCAAAATCCAAATTCCAGTCTTTTTGACCTCAAACTAGCTTTTTTAAAATATTAAGGCCACTGAAAGTCTAAGAAGGACATATTGGGTTTATTTGGTATGTTAAAAATATACAGGAAGCATTGTCAAACAGGAAATGGTGTTAACTTTCTTGGGATTATATTTATGTAAACATGTTATTAACATATGTTCTAAATTGTAAAATATTGATATATCTTTGTATATATTATCAGTAATCATTATGGTTATTCTGTTACATTGTTGTATGCCATAAAATTAACCAACTTTGTCAACTGTATCTCTACCCATGGCTATTCTAAGAGTTTTGTCTCCATAGACAATCCCTGGCCCTGATGGGCAACCTGCATTTGCTTTCCCCACCACGTGCCCGGACTGGTACCCAAATGAGAAATGAGGTAAGGAGGCTCTCGATTAGTATCGCCAAACTCTGCTAGGAGGCATACGGGCAGTGGCTAAAAAGCCGACTAATCTGTCCAAGGTAAGCGAGACCATACAGGGACCTAACAAGTCCCCAGTAGTGTTCCTAGAACGCCTTTCTGAAGCTTACTGCCTGTATACTCCCATAGACCCAGAGGCACCAGAGAATAGATGTGCCATTAATATTGACTTTGCCACTCAGTTGGTCCCAGACATTAGGAGAAAGCTGCAGAGATTAGAAGGATTTGAGAAAAATTGCTGCCTGAGTTAATAGAAATTGCCCAAAAGAGTTATAACAACAGAGAGGATCCTGGGACTGCCCAGTCTAAAAGATGGCCAAAATTCTCGTACCTACTATGGTAAAACAAGAAAGATATAAAACTGAAAAAGGCAAGAGGCCCAAAAGACCAGAGGGGATACTAGAAGGAAGACCAGCCTAAGCCATGACCAATATGCCTACTGCAAAGAACATGGTCACTGAGAAAATAAATGTCCTCATTGAAAGCAGGAGGTGGCTAAGCCTGTGCGGGTCTTCATGGAGGACACAGACTGATGGGGCCGGGGCTTCATTCTGATAAGCCCCCAGGAGCCCAAGGTAACTCTGAATGTGGGGGACAAACCTGTAGAGTTTCTGATAGACACCAGAGCCACCAAGGATCACGCCACATATAAAAGGGCTACTGAGGACCCTGCTAACAGAATTAACTCAGTTGGGCTACCATGTTCCAGCTAAAAAGGCTCAGCTTTGTACCCAGACAGCAACCTATCTAGGGTACGAACTAAAAAAAGGCAAACAAACCCTCTCCACCAGTAAAATTAAGCCACCCTAAAGATCCCACAGCCCCAAACAAAGAGACAAGTACGAGAGTTCCTGGGGGCAGTGGGGTACTGCAGACTCTGGGTCCCCGAGTTTGCTGAGATAACAAACCCCTGTATGCTAGCATAGGGGGAAAGAGGGGCACTCTGATCTGGACTGAAAACGAGGCTAAAGCCTTCAAGAGCCTCAAACAGGCACTTGTGAGTGCCCCTGCACTGGCCTTGCCTGATTTGACCAAGCCTTTCCAGTTATATGTTGCTGAAAACTGAGAGATAGCTAAAGGGGTCCTAACTCAAAAACTAGGACCCTGAAACACACTGGTTACATGCCTGTCTAAAAGGCTGGACCCTGTAGCATCTGGCTGGCCAGGCTGCTTGCAGGCCATTGCTACGACCATCATCTTGGCAAAGGAAGCCTCCAAGCTCATTTTGGGGCAGGACTTGTGTATAATTGCCCCCCACTCGGTGGAGGCTCTACTAAAAGCCCACCCCATATAACTCCCACATAAACTCCCACATAACTATCAGGTGCTGTTGCTAGATCCCCCCAGAATCCAGTTCCTAAAGACAGCCTCCCTCAACCCTGCCACCCTGCTCCCGGATGATGAGCCATGAGAGCCACTCCATGACTGTCTCAAAATGCTCGAGTCTCTTCCCAACCTAAGAGCTGGCCTCACTGACTGCCCATGGCCGGAGCCCGATGAAGAATTGTACACAGATGGGAGCAGCTACGTCTCAGAAGGAGTCAGGTACGCAGGGGCGGCTGTAGTAACTGCAGGCCAGGTTATCTGGGCACAGGCTCACCTCAGCCCAAAAGGCTGAACTCATAGCCCTGACCCATGCCCTAAGACAGGGAGAGCCTTTACAATCACACATATACATGGGACACTTTATCAAGAGCAAGGACTGACTCCCTAGTGGTGACAGACAATACTTTTTGCTGACGTGACAGCCAAAGAAGTCACACAAAAACCAGTGGGGCCTCTCCAAATTCTCCCTGTTCTGCCAGAACGGCTCCTGCCAAACTGCCCAAACTGCACCAAAGAGAAAGTTAAATTAAGAAAAGCCCTGAAGACTAAAACTGATTCAGGAGGTTGGAAAATCCTCCCGGACAATAGGGTCTTAATCCCATAGGTGTTTACCTAGGACAAGACCTAATCAAGCAAATACATCAGAACACGCACCGTGGCAACACCAAGTTAACTGAACTTCTCCAGAGGGACTACTACATTCCCTGGCTACATCAGATGGCCCAGCAGGTAACAACGAGATGCTCGCCTGTGCACAAGTCAATTCAGGTAAAAGGACTAATCCCCCCTCCGGGACCAGGTTAAGGGGACAAGCCCCGGGGGAACAGTGAAAAGTGGACTTTACAAAGATAAAATTAGGCAAATACAGATATCACTACTTGCTTGTATTCATTGACACCTTCTCTACATGGGCAAAAACTTTTCCTATGATGTCAAAGACAGCACAGGTAGTTGAAAAAAGTTAGTGACTGAAATTGTTCCCCGATTTGGCCCCCCACTTGCATTGGGATCCGACAATGGCCCGGTGTTCATCGCCCAAACGACTCAATTATTAAATTACACTGTGCTTATAGGCCTCAGAATTCAGGACACATAAAAAGGATAAATAAAACTTTAAAAACATTAAACAAATTAGAGCTAGAGACTGGTGCAGACGGGATAAGCCTCCTTCCCTTTGCCCTGCTAAAAACCAGATGTACTCGTTATGTTAAAGGCATAACCCCATGTTAAAATCATGTTCAGCCGACTAACCCCACTCCCGAGAAAGCTCTATTTCAGGTCAAAACCCCACTCCTGGAGACCTCGTCTGGATAAGAAAACTTCAGCCTGCCAGCTTAGAGGCCAGATGGACTGGACCCCTGCCAGTGATCCTCACCACGCCAACAGCCGAGAAGGTTGCCGGAAAGCACCACTGGATCCACCACATGCGGATCAAAAAGGCAACCCCAGATCAACTCCCCAAGAAATGGATCGCCCGGCCCACCGAGGACCCACTAAAGATAAGACTTTCCAGAGACTCCTCTGGTTCCTCCTAGTTATCTGTTTTAATCCAGCAGACGACACCCCACACCAGCCTATAAACTACACTTAGGTGCTTACAAAGACAATAAATGACACTGTCATAATTAGGCAGGCCCGGACAAGCATTAGCAAAGGCTGGGCTAGAGCCTGTCCAAGTTCCCTGCCCCTCTGCTGCCTCTGAAGACATCTCTCTGAGTGGCCTCCTCCCCCTCTTCTTGGGCTGGGAGAAAAGACTGCCCTTTAAACACAAAATTCCACTCCATATTTAAAAGATAAATCCTTAGACATAAGCTATGCACCTTATTTACTTAAAACATTTATGTGAAGGGCAGGGTGGTGCAGCTAGCCAAAAAAAGGTTGAAATAGATCGTTTGTAAAATCATTTTTAACAATACATATTAATATATTTGACAATGCTATAAACACCCAAAAAGGGGGGGGGTAAGTTTAAAAGCATTTGTCATCTCTAACATTCGTAATCCCTGTGGACGACAACACTTTTGTCAGCCATAACAAAACCAGTTATTCCCATTCTGCTGACACTGCTCCTTGGCCTCTGCATCATAAACAGCCTAATTTCTTATGTTAAACAAAGAGTTCAAGCTGTCAAACTTATGGTCCTCCAAACCCACTATCAACGCGTCTATGATGTTAATGCCAAAGAATCAATGATTTGATTCCTCCTAAAAACCAGTGGGGAATGTTACAGTCTGAGTTTCTCGCCGAAAAATCATTAATCTGCCATTCTGCTTCTGTAAAACCTGCTTGCTCCTGCTTGCTACCCCCAACACAGAAATTCCTAAGTGACTACAACACCCACGTTCTGTGTAAAATGATTACAGCCCCCACGTTTTGCGTGAAGCTATTACAACACTCGTGTTTTGCATGAACAAGATATGGCCCACAGCCCAAACTGCCCAGGTCCTGTTACACCAAAGATAAGAAAATGATATAATGCTTACTCGAGGCTTTTTGTACGCGTGCTTGCTCTGTCTTAGTAATTGTCCACCCACAAACTTACAATATAAAAACTTTCTGTTTCAAAGGCTCCCTGCTGCTTTCTGTGCCACCTTTGGGCGGTACAAAGGGTAGTCGCTGGCCAGCCAATAAAGACTCCTGATTCGGCTCAATTCGGTCTTTAGGTGGTCATTTCTCGCGTCTCAGACCATAACAAAATGACACCTAGCTTTGTCTGAGTTTTCATAGATATTCTCAGTAAATTGCTAAAAATAAATAGGCAAATGTAAGTGGGATAAATGCTTATAAATATAATTTCCATGTAATTTAAAAACTTAAAGTTATAATAAAATAAATAATAGGTACTTATTAAACACCTGGGTCATTTCCAACTGACAGTAAAATTATGTTATAGGGAAATACATGCCTAAACAATATAAAATGATTTTCATCTACAAATTATTGATATATGCCAATTAAAGATTTCTTGCTTCCTAGGTTTTCCCTAAAGTTTAGGTTACTGGGACTTAAAATTTCAGGTTAATGTATGTAATAGTATGTATAAAGTAAGCCAAAATAAATATGTAAGATATGCTTTTGATTAAAAAATTATAAAAAAGACATAAAATGTGTTCTTTTTTTTTTTTTTTTTTTTTTTTTTGAGACAGAGTCTAGCTTTGTTGCCCGGGCTAGAGTGAGTGCTGTGGCGTCAGCCTAGCTCACAGCAACCTCAAACTCCTGGGCTCAAGCGATCCTCCTGCCTCAGCCTCCTGAGTAGCTGGGACTACAGGCATGCGCCACCATGCCCGGCTAATTTTTTGTATATATATATATTTTTTTTTAGTTGTCCATATAATTTCTTTCTATTTTTAGTAGAGATGGGGTCTCACTCTTGCTCAGGCTGGTCTCGAACTCCTGACCTCGAGCGATCCACCCGCCTCGGCCTCCCAGAGTGCTAGGATTACAAGCGTGAGCCACCGCGCCCGGCCAAAATGTGTTCTTTAAGAAAAAATAATTTTGTCTAATTCAAAAGATATTTAAAGATTAATTCAAAATATGAATTTAGAAAGGAAATGAAACGAGGCTGAAAGGAATCAATAAGTAGAAGAAAGAGATATAAAAATTATGGATATAAAGATGTATTTTTGGGAAAGAAGGTTAAATGTTAACAGAAAAGAAAATAATTTTGCATTCAGAAGAATCTTGTAGGGTCAGTTTTTGTCCTAAAATAAAATAACTGTTAATTTAAGACAAAACAGAAAGGCCAAGCATGTGGTAGATGGTCTGTGTGAGTTGTAATGAGGTTCATAAATGGGAGTTTACAAAAGAATTTTGTATGTGATTAAGTTGATGTAACTAAAAGGAAAAGTTTTTAATTAAAACAACAAAGTTTTCCTAAAGTACTAATTTGCTCTTAATGACATTCCAAGACATTTTGATTTTAATTCTATAGCCTGTTTCTTTGTAAAGTTTCCCAGACATATCTCAATGTTCAACTTTGGCTGCATCTCACCAATTTCAGCTTTTTCTCTGCTTGGACTTTTTGTCAGCTCCTGTTTTTCCCCCACTCTGGTTCTAAGTCTGTTCTGACCTGAAACTAAAATGTTTTATCTTAAAGGTTTAGAAAAACAACGTTTGCCTACAGTGTAACTTAATTCTATGCTTGGCTTTTCTTGATATGTTTGGATTATTTAGTATGGTAAAAAACTTCTCATGCTGTGGCTAAGAGTCATTTGTTCCCTACTGAAGGTGCTAGGTTGTCTATTCACTTTCCTGTGTAACACACTGTGCCCTCAGGGCCCCGGACACACGCTGGCTGTGTGTGATTAACTCAAGTGCCCTTTCCATCAGGTTTGACTCCCAAGTTGTCTAAATGAGCTTCCGTGAAAAAGAAACAATCACACTAGAGAAGTTTTTCTTTGCGCTTTGGGAAACTGGCCTAAAAGAAACAACCATTTTATGCTTTATCAGAATCATTTCTGTTTTGTCTTTATTAAGGTTTTGATTAACTAAAAAAACTTTAAAAGGGTTAAGGGTGTTACCTCCATGTAACTTCCTGTATTGCCTTTGAAGCATTTGATGACCGTCACTCCTGGTTAAGTGAATGACCATCATTTTGTAGTGACCTTGATTCTATTCTGAGCAAGTAATGTAAACCATTGATATTTGACAGGCTTTCCAAAATCAAAATTTCAAATCGCCTCAAACTAATTTTTGATATGAGGGCCCCTGAAAGTCCAAGAGAGACATACCTCATATTAGACTTATTTGATGTGTTAAATTACACAAGAAACATTGTCAAATATGAAATGGCATTTAACTTTCCCTGGGTTACACCATTTATGTAAATATGCTGTTAATATGTGTTGAAACTTGTATGAGATTCCTAAAATTCTGAGGTGGCTTGGTATATGTTCTCAGTAGTACTTAAGATTATTATGTTAAATTGTTATATTCCACAGAAATAATCAAATTTCTTTTGTGTCTTTAACCATGGGTATTCTAAAACTTTTGTCAACCACAAAGTTGGTTTTACTTTGATTCTTTCCAAAAAGACACTTATAAAAAGCTCCAGTAAAAATTTTTCTTCTTCTTTAAGAAAAATCATGGAAAAAACAATGATAAATACTCTCAAATACAGGTTTCTGATAACTTCAAAAATTGTACACTTGCACTAGGCAAAAATTTCTAGGAGTTTACTTAAAAAGCTGGTGTATTCATGAGGATTGCTAACCAGTTTCAAACAGAACAAGAGTTAATTACATGGGGCTAAGTTAAGAGAGGACTAACATTTGTTTTATGGCTTTTGCTTAAAACATTACTTATTCTTTGCTTTGCTATCCAGAGTCAAGACAAAAAATTAAGCAAATGACAAAGTTTACCTATTAGCACCAGAATTTGAAAATTATTCAATCCCACTGGGCCCAATCTGTTCCCCATGGCCAGTGCCTGGGGCTGAAACTACACAAACATCCTCCCTCTGGCCCAGGGACTGTCAGGGCAGGGGTGGGCATGTGAGACTGGAAGGGCTGATTTCAAGGCATAAAGTTAATTCACATCCTCCAAATCAAGGACAGGGAGAAGATGTCTAAACAGTTGGCAAACTGGGGGACTTTGCCTCTTGGGCCCTTATGTGGCCCCTTTCAACCCATTCCCAACTGTACAGAATCCTGCTTCCCAGAGACTTACGGGAGCGTCACTGAGAAGGTATCAAGGTACCTGGGGGCAAAAGGTTCTGATATAGTCGTTCCACTTATGGAAAAAGAGATGTAATAAGGAATTATTGGCCAATTTAGGATAAATGACTAAAGATATTGAAAAATATTACAGTACAACAAAGGTCTCTAAATTCCTGAACTTAAATAGTTTTAACAAAATGCTTATGTTCTGTATAGCAATTGTTACAGGTCTCCAACTAAACCGAAGATTACAGTAGCTCAACACTACAGAGAAGTTAACTTTGTAACCTTGCTTTTGTGTTTGGGTTTTGCTCTCCTGTTGCTTAAAAGGTTTAAAGGGTTGAGGGTGCCTGCCCACCTCCATCCTGTCTGGCCTGAACCTTCAGTTGGCTGTAAGCCTTTGGGCTCTAAGTCCCTGGGCCACAGGGCCCCCACTGAGGGCCTGGGTGGACCTGGGGCAGGCAGCCACTCCACCTGGCAGCATGGCATGAAACCAAAGTTGGGCCATTGGTGCTGCCTCTGGCAAACCTTGGGCAAAAGGGGAGAACTCTGAACTAAGATAAAATCCTAACCCTCCCCCTCGATTGAATGGCCCACTCTTGGTCAAGGAGAGCCCAGACAAACCTTACTCTGCGTTCGTGGCCATGAAGGAAAGGGAGGTCAGACACTTCAGACAAGAAGATACTAAGATGTTAAGAGGATGGGAGGCCATGCGGGGAAAAGGTCAAATCACCTGCAGTCCATCAGTTTGCTTAACAGATCACTGGAGTGGGTATACTGTGGCCTGTCTCTGATTAACAGACTTCCTTATCTGAAAACATTGCAAGTCTTCAGACAAAGCTTTATTTCTTTAACCAATCACAAATCAAAGAATCTTTGAACCCACCTATAACCTGTAAGCCCCTGTTTCGAGATGTCCTGCTTTTTCAGGCCAAACCAATGTGCACCATGTATTGATTTATGATTTTACCTGCAATTCCTGACTGTCTAAAATGTATAAAACCGAACTGTAACCCAAGCACCTCAGGACCACTTGCTCAAGACTTCCTGGGTGTGGCTCCCTAGGCCATGGTCATACATGTTCGACTCAGAATAAACCTCCCTAAAATTATTTTACAGAGTCTGGGTTTTTTCTGGTAACAGATGTAACAAGGGTGGCCTTTGCTCAAGTTCCCAATAAGATTCTCATTTCCATCTAAGACCCCACCAGCCTGGCCTTCACCATCCATGTTTCTGTCTGTGTTTTGGTCATAATCATGTAAGAAGTCTCTAAGAGGTTCCAAACGTTCCCTCGTCTTCCTGTCTTCTTCTGAGCCCTCCAAATTCTTCCAACCTCTGCCCGCTACCCAGTTCCAAAGCTGCTCCCACATTTTCAGGTAACTTACAGCAGTGGCCCTCTCCTTGGTGCCAATTCTCTGTATGAGTCCATTTTATGATGCTATAAAGAAAATAGCTGAGGCTGGGGAACTCGTAAAGAATAAATGTGTATTTGGTGCATGGCTCTGCAGGCCGAGCAGGAAGCATGGCGCCAGCACCTGCTTCTGGTCAGGGATTCAGGGAGCTTCCAGTCAAGGCAGCAAGCAAAGGGGACAGGCGTGTCACATGACAAGAGAGTGACAGAGGAGGAGGTGCCAGGCTCCTTTCAACAACCAGCTCTCCTATGAACTAATGGCGGGAGAACTCACACATTACCTCGGGGAGGTCACCAAGCCATTCATAAGACAAATGCCCCCATGACCCAAACACCTCCCACCACACCTCACTTCCAACACTGGGGACCAACATTAAATGTGGAAGGAGAAACATTCAAACCGTATCAGGGACCCCCTGCACAGGGAAGGAGGGGCAGCCTGGCCCGTGGCCAGGGGACCCACTGCTCATGCCCCAGTCTGCACCGCCCAGGGCTGCCGGCCACACAGAGCCCTGCACAGGCCTTGCAAGGGCACAGCCCAGTGCCAGCCTTGAGGACACACTCTGAGGGTTGGGTGCCATCTGTCAGGACACAGTGCACTTATGGAACCAGAGACCTCTCTAGGGCGCTGTGATCTCAGCAGGAAGGACACGTGGGCTCAGACACCAAGAGGTGGAGGCGGGGGTGGCTCCGTGCACCGTCACTGAGACTCGGCCACTGGGGATTTGCACTTCCCATCTCCGCAGCTCTGGCTCTGCAGCGTAGCAGGTCCTGGGCTCCCAGAGGGGCCACTCTGACAAGGGGACAAACGAGAGCCATTGAGCTACACATTACAGTGGCCACCAGGGCAGTTTGGGCAGTGTGTGCCCAGAGACCAGCAGGTGAGAAGAGGAGCCCCCTCCTCTCCAGGCAGGGGGGAGGGACCCTGACCCCCAGGAGGAGGCAGGGCTGCTTCACACAGAGGGGCAGGAGTGTGTGCGGAACCCAGGATCCACTTGGGGCTTTGGGGTTCCCCTTGTCCCATCATAAGTGTGTGCAGAACCATCCAGCAACCCAGCCTGAGGGGGTTTGATTTCCAAGGGCCCAGACCCCTCAGGAAGAAGGTTTGAGTCACACCCCCAGGGACTGTACCAAGGGCCCCGCTCCTGTGCTCTGAAATCCCAGCAGCGTTGGTGCAGAGGCCCTGCTGCCCACGGGCTGTCCCCAGCTAGTGACGGGTCACAGCAGGGACACTGAGGCAGGCCCATTCCTGGGACACAGGGACTCCTACATGGGCTTGCTCAACTCCCCTTAGGTTTCCTGTGGTCTAGGGTGAGTCCAACAAACTTCTCTCCTTCTGTCCATCACGTGGGCTCAGACCTGGGCCTGCGTCTGCGGCTTCCCCAGGGTGTCCGGCTCCTCCCCACGTTCTCTGACAGGTGCGTCCCCTCATAGATGCTGCTGAGTTTAATCCCACCTTGTCATCTGCTTCTTGGAGGACTCGGACTAACAAAGTCATTTCCATCTGCACGTACGTGACCTCTTACTTATCGCAGCTTGTAAAATCCTTCTCTTCATCCAACTTCCCCCACCTCCCTTGGCTCCATTGTGCTGGTCTTTGTATTATCCCCTTGAGTTAATAGATGTTTGTTGTTTTAAGCCTCTAAATTTTGAGCTAGTTTGTTACATATCAATAGATACCTAATAAAGCTCTCTTAAGTTTCTAATATTCCACAGGTATTATCTACGTTTCTGTTATTTCCTTGCATTTTGATAATGTGAGCTATACTTGCTGTTTCCAATTCCTCTCCTGTTCTTTATTTTAGTTTATCTTTTCTCCTTCCTTCCTTCCCTTCCTTTGTCCTTCTGTCCCTCCCTCCACTCTTTCCTTTTTATTTTGAAAGATTCCTAACATATAAAATTACTCTATGTGGTTATACTAAAAGGAAGCATTACCTAGATCTATAGGATAAAAGTATAATTCTATGGAATGTGGAATCAAAGTAAGAAAAGGAAGTTATGAATAGAGTCTGAGGAAAAACGCCAGGTAATTCTGAAGCCAAGACAGTGCCTTTAAACTCTTCATTCTTCACTTCTGCCTGAGTGTTTTGAGAACACATGGGCAACCTAAACTCTGACACATTCCTGGTAAAAGTTCAACTGGTACAAGTACTTTGGAAATAAAATTAGCCTTATCCAGTATGGTTAAAGTACTCACACCATATAATCCCACCATCGTCCTCCTGAGCATATCCTCTGGGGACTTCCTTGCCTGTGTGCCCTGTACGTGTGCAGGAGACACACACACCAATGTTTCTGGCAAGAACTGAAATCAACAACAGGAAATCAGCGAAATTGTGGTATAATTATAAAATGTAAAACTTCAGCAGTAAAAAATGAATGGCAACCTCGCACATCAGGGCTAACTCCATTACATGTAGTGTGTGTCACAGAAGGATACATGAAGTATGAGTTCAGTGTACAGGAAGTTTAAAAACAGGCAAAGCTATTTTTTCTAGATCTGCAAAAAATGATGTTGGTATTTTAATGGGGATTGCATTGAATCTGTAAGTCACTTTGGGTACTAAAGATATTTTAACAACCATGTTGTGTGATCCATGAGCAAGTTATGTTTTTCCATTTGTTTATATCCTCTGTGATTTCCTTCCTCAGTGTTTCATAGTTCTCCCTGTAGAGGTCTTTTCCCTCCTTGGTTAAATATATTCCCAGGTATTTTATTTTCTTTTTTGCAATTGTGAAAGGTACTGAGTCTTTCATTCGATTCTCAGCTTGACTGTTGCCAGTGTACAGGGATGCTACTGATTTGTGTGCATTGATTTTGTAGCCTGAGACTTTGCTGAATTTATTTATCAATTCCAGGAGTCTCTTGGAACCAGAAAAGACCCTGAACACCCAATGAAACCTTAAGCAAAATGAATAAATAGGGAGGCATCACCTTACCAGATTTCAAGCTATGCTACAAGGCTATAGTATCCAAAACAGCATGGGAGTGGCACAAGAGTGGAGACACAGCAATGCATCAGAACAGAGAACCCAGATATAAAACCATCCTCATATAGTCATCTGATCTTTCACAAAGCAGACAAAAACATACACTGGGGAAAAGAATCCCTATTCAATAAATGGTGCTGGGAAATTGGATAGCCACATGTAGAAGACTGAAACAGGATCCCCACCTCTCACCACTCACAAAAATTAATTCATAATGTATAAAAGATTTAAACCTAAGGCATGAAACTGTAAGATTTCTAGAAGAGGTTGGAAAAACTGTTATAGATATTGGCCTAGGCAAAGGATTTATGAAGAAGACCTCAAGGCAATCACAGCAACAGCAAAAATAAATAAATGGGACCTGATTAAATTACAAAACTTCTGTGCAGACAAGGAAACAATATACAGTGACTAGACAGCCTACAGAATGGGAGGAGATACTTGCATGCTATACATCCGATAAAGGGCTAATAACCAGAATCTACACAGAACTCAAGCAAATCAGCAAGAACACATCAAACAACCTCTTTAAAAGGTTGGCAAAAGACATGAACAGAAGTTTTGCAAAAGAAGATAGAATAATGGTCAATAAATATAAGAAAAAATGCTCAATGTCTCTAATCATCAGGGAAATGCAAATCGAAACCACAATGAGATATCACCTATCTCCAGTGAGAATGGCTTTTATCCAAAAGTCTCAAAACAACAGATGCTGGCATGGATGTGGAGAGAAAAGAACACTTACACACTGTTGGTGGGACTGCAAACTAGGACAACCTCTATGGAAAGTAGTATGGAGACACCTCAAAGAACTAAAAAGTTGGCCTACAATTTGACCCAGCAATCCCACTACTGGGTATCTACCCAAAGGCAAAAAAGACATTCTATAAAAAAGACATCTGCACCAGAATGTTTATAGCAGCACAATTCACAATTTCAGAGATGTGGAAATAATCCAAGTGCCCATCAATACATGACTGGATTAATAAAATGTGGCATGTGTATACCGTGGAGAAATACTCAGCCATTAAAGAAATGGTGAAGTGATACCTTTTGTAACAAACTGGATGGAACTGGAGACTATCCTCCTAAGTGAAGTATCGCAAGAATGGAAAAAGAAACACCACAGCTGCTTTCCTTTAAATTGGAACTAATGATCAACAGTCACGTATATATATGGTGGTAAAATTCAATGGAAATCAAGAAGGTGGGAGAGGGAGGAGGGGATGGGTAAATTTGCACCTAATGGGTACAATGCATGCTGACTGGGAGATATGCACCTTATAACATTGTCTAAAACTATACAAAAGTAACGTATGTAAGCAAAACGTTTGTACCCCCGTAGTATTCTGAAATAAAAAAACAGGTAAAACTAACTGATATTTGTTTTGGGGATATAGACAAGTATTATAAAAATATTTAGAGAAATGAAGACTCGGATGACCCTTCTGGGATCAGGATTGGGCAGCAGCCCATGGCGGCTTCATAGGTTCTGTTTCTTTGCCAGTGGCGGGTGCCCAAGTAGTTACTTGATCATAACTCCTAAAACTGGAATTTTTCAAACTGCAGCTTGGGATGCATTTTTGAATAATTTTTGTAAATGAAAGAGAAAAGAAAATACCAAAATTCATTGCAAGAATCCTTTGCAAGAACTACTCATGTTGGAACAAAGCCACAGCTGATTGTGATGCACCATGTGACAGAGAGGACCAGGACATCATGAAATAGCCCTGGCTAGAAATAGGTCATTTGGTCCTTGGCTTACTGGCACCTCTATGGATTCTCTGGTACCCAGTGTTCAATCTGATGAGCAAGGCAATTCCATCTCGCAAAGGATTTGATGTCTTACTTACATTTTAGCACACTTAAAACTGAATTATACTGTTACAGAATTGGAAAATCACATTGCTGATCAAGATAAATTAAATAGGAAAACATTATAAAAGAACAAACAGTATCTTTCTTAGGAGTTATTAAAAAAAAAAAGAATAACCAGGGATGGAATAGAAAATATGAATGGAAAACACAATAGAGCTGCTTTGGAAAAAACTTTAGAAGCACAGGGTCACAGTGCTTTTGAGAATCATGTGGTGCCTGAATCATTTCAACCACGTCTCATTAAAAAACACCATGAAATATATTAAATGTATTATAGGATGCTTACTGAACAGCTAGTTTTCAAAAAACCTAGTGCCTAGATTGGAGTTAACCATTTCTTCCTCCTGCATCAACCAAAATTGTCACGATGTTAAGCTAGGTGTGCGGACCAAGGTTTGAGACTCACATTTTTCTAAGGGAAAGGGAATTCAATTAGGGAAATATTTTTGAAGATGATGTTTGAATAAAAAATCAGCATCTTGAGAATTCTTAAGAAACCAATTTTGAAAATTTTCTTCCTCCGTCCCTCCCCCCCTCCCTTCCTTCCTTTCTTCCTCACTCGCCATCGGCATCATTCTTTCTTTCTTTCTTTTTCTTTTCCTTTCTTTTTAGATACAGGGACTTGCTGTGTTGCCCAGGCTGGTGTGAAACTCCAGGTTCAGGTGATCTTCCAGCTACAGCTTCCTGAGTCCCTGGAATTGCAAGTGTGAGCCACTGTGCCCAGCTCTGAATCTTATTTGGAAAAAAACAAAGATAGTTATTATTTTAAAGTCATTATTGTTACGGCACTGAAGTCTTGGAACTCTTGGATCCAACTACTACATGTTCTCAACTTTGTAGCATCTTACTGAAGAGAATATTATTATCAAAGGCATTTGCATGAAATTTTTAGAGAGATTGTTGTATCTCCCTTCTCTGTCTCAAACTTCTTATGCAGCACTCAATGCTCTGTGATGTCTCAAACCTTCAGTCATTACTTTGAAAAGAGAAGTTTAAAGCATTAAAGAAAAATAATCAGAGGAAAAAAGTATTTGATTTACAAAATCCTGAAACAATCACTTTAATGTTGCTTCTGACATGCATGCAAAGTCTCTGATACCCCTCCCTCCCAGAGGTGCAGCTCAATTCCCTCCCTGTGAGTGTGGCCTGGACTTAATGGTTCACTTCTCACTGACAGAGCAACGCTGATGTAATACTTTGTGACTCTGGTGTAGGACAAAACTCACTGTGGCTTCCACCTTGGTCCTCACTCTCTGGGGTCACGAGCTCTGGGGAGGCCAGCTGCTGTGTCGTACGTAGCCCTGTGCAAAGGTCCATGTGCAGGAACTGAGGCCTCCTGGGACCAGCCAACAAGCAGCTGAGGCCCCTTCCGGCAGCCACGTGAGTGAGCCGAGTTTCATGGAACCCCCAGCCCCAGTCCAGCCCTCAGTGACACTGCCCTGGCTGACAGCGGGACTGCAGCCCTGTGAGAGGCCCCGAGCCAGGAGCGCTCAGGGAAACCTCTCCTGGATTCCTGACCATCAGAAACTGTGGGAAATGACAAATGCTTGTTGTTTTGAGCAGCTAAGTTTTAGGTAATTGCATACACAGCAGTAGGTAACTAATAGAATTTGCAGAGAGAGAATGAATTATGGCACTTTAATTTTCATTTGCTCTACATTAATTATAAGATATTAAACATGTCATTTGGTTTTAGGAGGTAAGAAGAATTGCTATGACTAAATAGGGTATATTTTATTACCACTCACAGCCATCTATTTACTTGAACTTCTGTTTCCAACTATGACCTAACTGAACACAAAAGGAAGATCCAGGCCATGCTAGGCTGATTCCGTGATGTCCCCAATAACCACTCCCTGCTTATTCACCTTCCTACGGCTACTCAATCAACACTAATGCAGGTGCTGCTGTGAAGGGATTTGCAGGAACAATTAAGGTCCCAAATCAGTTGACTTTAGGACAAGGGATTATCCTGGATTGGACTGTCCTAATCAGGTGAGCTCTTAAATGACTGGGTTCTTCCTGAGCATGAGAGTCACAGGGTGACAGAGACTTAGTGTGAGGACATTTCTTCACTCTGGGCTTTGGAATTGGAGAGGCCGGGTGGCAGAGACTGCTGGGGGCACCAGGAATTGGGAGCAGCCCTTCCCGTCCTCCACCCTGACAGCCAGCAAGGAATCAGGGACCTCAGTCCTACAACTGCCAGAAACTGAACTCTGCCCACAGGCTCCGTATAAGCTTGGGGGAGGACCCCACCCTCAAGATGAGGACACAGCCTTGTGAAACCCTGAACAGAGAACACACCCACACCATGCCTGATAAGCACATAGCATTTTTTCCACTGGCATGAATTTATGAACTGATAGGTAATAGTTGCATGAAATAAAATTTTTCCTAACTTTTTTAGTATTTTTTCATTTGTGACTTTTATGTGAGTAAATTAAATTTTAAGACAATGAGATTTCATTTATTCATTCAACAAAAATTAATATAGTGCCTACTATGTACCAGGTTTGTCTTTACATACTGGGGATACAGCTTTGACCAAAACAGCCCAAAGCCCCAGTGCCCATGTGCCTTACATTCCAGAGGCTTCGCAAGAGTGAGACCAACCCATGGGAGCATTTTAAGTGAAAAAATGACAGGACCTGACTCACGTTAGCAGGACTGTGACCACTGTGGGGAGGACACTGTGGGCAGCAGGGGAGGGGACAGTGCTCGGGCCACAGGTCAGGAGTGAGAGGCGGTGGGACTAAGGGGAGAAGGGGCCTGTGGGATGAGAGGGACAGAGGGAAGGGCTGGAGAGGCAGGAGCTGAGGAACAGGAGCAGAGGGAGAGAGTTCTAAAGGAGCAGAATTCTCAGATTTAAACCCAGTGTTTTATAGATTTTAATATGCATATCTACAGAGCCCAGCAGGGAGTTCTTTGTATTTGGTAATTTTTCCTTTTTTCTTTTTTTTTTAATTTAAAAAAATGTAGAACTTGCTCTCCATGTGCATCTAGGGGTGCTTTGTTTTCACACTCGAGCTTGATGGCAGCTTCCTCACCAGAGGCGAAGCTGGCACCCAGGCAGGTATCTCCGGAGGACCCGCTCCCGATCCTCCGTCCCAGGCGGTACTTACTCCCATGTGTAGCTCCATGATGCGCTCTTGCTGTTCCAGCCGCCTGTATTTCCTAAGTAATACATTTGTGGAGCTGCCTAAACGCTAATTGCCTCCTAATATTAATCAGGTTAAAAATACCAACTGTGTCCCCAAAATATGCACACAGCTTAGATGTGAATAATTCATGAAAACAGGCAAGGCGTGAGGGGCATTCTGACCGAGCACGTGCAGCTTTGAAGTGATTAAAGTCGAACAACTGGCTGAAACAGACAGTAACAAATTGTGCTTCTTTATATGAGGGGATGTCCTGGACTCTCACACACAGACTCAGGGCTGTAGAACGAGGACAATTTTAAAATACAGCAATTCAGAGTCCAAGACACATTGTCTGGGAGAGAAAACTTGGGAGCGTTGTGAGTGTAACTGTTGCGCGTTTAGACACATTTATATACGGAGGAGCCAAAATCACTTCTTTTACACCTTAGATTCCTGATCATTCCATATATTTTTCATTATCGTGTACTTTTAAAAAAGGAGAGGCTGTTACTTAATTACGAGATTTAGGTCAGCATTCTGCATTCATGATTCTTGTAGATATTTCTATTTTGTGAGATTTTAATTTGTTTCTAAAGAAAAATCTGATTGGATTACAATGGGAGCAACTTGCTCATTCTGTTTCTTTAAATACTTTGTCCTCTAACAATAACAGGCATTCTTTATATGAATATAATTTTTTGATACTATTTGATGAAATTCAAATTTAATATAAAACATTATGTTAAATGTAGAAAAGTCTTCTGCTGATCCGTGATTTCTTAGAATTATCCCAAGTAATCCAGCTCATTCCATTACTGAATATGTTATTCAAGTTCACCTAGTGTCTCTAAAAAGAAACCAGCTTTATTAAGGCTGATATGCCATTTGTAATAAATTATCTTTGTCATTTCACAGACATGAATTCCCCAAACCTAACTTCTGCTTACAGAAGATAAACAATTTAATCCTAACTTTAGAAAATAAATACTCAAGCATAAAAGAAAAAAGATTCCTGATCTTTTTGCAGAGGTTACCAAGATTGTGCTGCCCACCGTAGTTAATAAGCAGAAAGGAAACCGGTCTCTATGAGAGTCTCTCTGCGGTGCATTTAGACATAACTTCTCCAGGTTTAAAGAGAAAATCACCCTTTCTACACCTCCAGTCCCAGGGCGAGCTCACTCTGGCATCAAGTTCCCTGGGGTGAGTTTTCTTCTAGAAGAGTCCATGGGGAGAGGAAAGGAGTAGGAGGCAGCGAGTCCAGTTCAGGGAGAGGGATTCCGGGCGGGAAGAGAAGGGGCAGGGGCTGGGCCAGCCTGGGGGTCTCTCCCTGGTTTCCTCTGACAGCTCGTGGGCCGGGACTCAGGGCGACAGTGTGACAAACGTCGCTCGGTGCAGGAGGAGAAGGGTCGGGGTCCCTCTCCCACCCCGAGTCAGGTCCTTCTTCCTGGATACTGCTGACGCGGCCCCAGTTCTCGCTCCCATTGGGTGTTGGTTTCCAGAGAAGCCAATCAGCGTCGCCGCGGTTCCGAGTTATAAAGTCCCCACGGCCCTACCCGGACTCATCGTCTCCCCAGACCCCAAGGATGGGGGTTACGGCGCCCCAAACTCTCCTGCTGCTGCTCTCGGGAGCTCTGGCCCTGACTGAGACCTGGGAGGGTGAGTGCGGGGTCGCGGGGGAAGCGGCGTCTGCGGGAGGAGCGAGGGGACCGCCCGGCGGGGGCGCAGGACCCGGGCGCCGCGCGGGAGGAGGGTCGGCCGGGTCTCAGCCCCTCCCCGCCCCCAGGTCCCCACTCCCTGAGGTATTTCTACACCGCCGTGTCCCGGCCCGGCCACAGGGAGCCCCGGTACATCGAAGTCGGCTACGTGGACGACACGCAGTTCGTGCGGTTCGACAGCGACGCCGCGAGTCCGAGGATGGAGCCGCGGGCGCCGTGGATGGCGCAGGAGGGGCCGGAGTATTGGGACCGGGAGACACGGAGCGCCAAGGACAACGCACAGAATTTCCAAGTGTGCCTGCGAACCCTGCGCGGCTACTACAACCAGAGCGAGGCCGGTGAGTGACCCCGGGCTCGGGTCACAGGTCACGACCCCTCCCCACCCCCACAGAGTCTCCGGGTCCGAGAGTCACCCCGAGCTGCGGGACCCTCCTAGACCTTCGACCCCGGACGAGCCCGCGGGGACTTTCACCCGGTTTCATTTTCGGTTTAGGCCAAAATCCCCGCGTGGGGTGGGGGGCGGGGCTGAGTGGGCGTGGCTGACCGCGGGGGCGGGGCCAGGGTCTCACACCTTCCAGGAGATGTCTGGCTGCGACGTGGGGCCGGAGGGTCGCTTCCTCCGCGGGTATGAACAGTACGCCTACGACGGCGCCGACTACATCGCCCTGAACGAGGACCTGCGCTCCTGGACCGCGGCGGACACGGCGGCTGAGATCACCAAGCGCGAGTGGGAGGAGGCCGGTGCGGCGGAGCAGGCGAGGGCCTACCTGGAGGGCAGATGCGTGGACTGGCTCCTCAGATACCTGGAGCACGGGAAGGACACGCTGCAGCGCGCGGGTACACGGGGCCGCGGGGCGTCCCCCACATCTCCTGTAGATGTCCCCGCTCTGCTCCCACAAGGAGGGGAGGAAAATGGGACCGACGCTAGAACGTCGCCCTCCCTCTGGTCCAGCGCAGGAAGACGCCTCCTGGGTGTCCAGATCCTGTACCAGGGAGGGACTCTGAGGACCCGCCTTTCCCTCTGGGACAGTTAAGGGATGAGTCCCCAGGGAATGGAGGGGAAGACAGTCCCTGGAATATGATCAGCGGTCCCCTCTGACCCTGCAGCAGCCGGGGGCACCGTGACTTTTCCTCTCAGGCCTCGTTCTCTGCCTCACACTGTGCTTGGGGGTCTGATTCCCGCCCTTCTGAGTCGCCGGCCTCCACTCAGGCCAGGACCAGACGTCCTCGTTCTCCCCCTCAGAGACTAGAACTTTCCAAGGAATAGGAGATTATCCCAGTCCCCTGGGTCCAGGCTGGTGTCTGGATTTCACACTCCCTCCCCCACCCCGTTTGTCCTGTGCATTGTCAGGATGTCACACGAGCCCTGCTGGAGTGTCCCATGAGGGATGCAAAGTGCCTGAATTTTCTGATTCTTCCCCTCAGCTCCCCCAAAGACACACATGACCCACCACCCCATCTCTGACCGTGAGGCCACCCTGAGGTGCTGGGCCCTGGGCTTCTACCCTGCGGAGATCACACTGTCCTGGCAGCGGGATGGGGAGGACCAGACCCAGGACACGGAGCTTGTGGAGACCAGGCCTGCAGGGGACGGAACCTTCCAGAAGTGGGCGGCTGTGGCGGTGCCGTCTGGAGAGGAGCAGAGATACATGTGCCATGTGCAGCACCAGGGGCTGCCGGAGCCCCTCACCCTGAGATGGGGTAAGGAGGGGGTGGGGGTCACGTCTCTCCTCAGGGAAAGCAGGGGCCCTTCTGAAGCCCTTCAGCAGGGCCAGGGCTGAGCCTGGGGTCAGGCCCTCACCTTCCCGCCCTTTCCCAGAGCCGCCTTCCCAGCCCAGCGTCCCCATGGTGGGCATCGTTGCTGGCCTGGTTCTCCTTGGAGCTGTGCTCGCTGGAGCTGTGGTCGCCGCTGTGATGTGGAGGAAGAAGAGCTCAGGTGGGGAAGGGGTGGGGGTCGGGGTCGGGGTTTTCTTGTCCCACTGGGGGTTTCACGTCCAGGCAGAAGTGTGCCCTGCCTCATTCAGGGGCCCTATTTGCTCACACTTGCCCTATTGCAAAGGACATGGAAAGTGAAGAACAAATTTATCACCTTGATGATTGTGGTAATGGGGACCTGAATCCCAGAAGTCGCAGGTCACAGGGACAGGTCCTTGCTAAGCACAGACCTCCAGGAGGGCAGTTGGTCCAGTCCCTCCTTTCCTCGTGCTTCTTAATCTTGCCCTAGATCTTTAGTCACAGTTCTGGAACCTTCTCTGGGGTCCAAGACTAGGGGGATTTTCTAGGACCTCATGGCCCTGCCTCCTCCCTGGCTTCTCACAGGACATTTTCTTCCCACAGGTGGAAAAGGAGGGAGCTACGCTCAGGCTGCCTGTAAGTATGGGGGACTTACCCCTGAGACCTTTGGGAAAGAGTAGACAGGACCCCATGGGGGAGCTCCCCCACCCCATAATTCTCCTGTAGCCGCATCTCCTGTGGGCTCTGACTGGGTCCTGTTCTGTTCTATCCCAGACAGCGACAGTGCCCAGGGCTCGGATGTGTCTCACAGCTTGTAAAGGTGAGAGCCTGGGACCTGATGGGATGGGTGGGCTGGGGGGACACAGCTGGGCTGTGGGGATTCTGTGATTGGGACATTTTGACTATGATGTGCTGTTCCTAGTGTCACCATTTAGCAAAACCGACTTGAATTTTTTCCTGATTATTGTTTCCTGCAGCGTGAGACGGCTGCCTGTGTGGGAGTGAGCGATGCAGGACGTGTTCCCGCCTCCCCTGTGTGGCTTCAGCAGCCTCTGACTTCTCTGTCTGCAAAGGCCTCTGAATGACTCTGCGTCCCTGTTCCCGTAATGTGATGGGCTGGAGAGGCCGGCGCACCCCCGTGTCCTGCCCGCTCCGCCACGCTGATCCGTGTCCTGTGCCCAGTCACCTTTCCTGTTCCAGCGAGGAAGGGCTGGGACGTCTCCATCCCTGTCTCACCGTCGCTGTGCACTGAGCTACTTCCCGACTGAAAATAAGAATTGAAAATAAATCTGTTTTCTCAAATTCTTGCAATGAGAGGTTGATGAGTTAATTAAAGGAGGCATTTCCTAAAATTTGAGAGTGGAAATAAATGGAAGACCTGAGAACCTTCCAGAATCCGTGTGTTTGCTGTGCTGAGTCTGCTGCAGGTGGGGACAGGAGATGGCTGTCAGGAGCCGAGTGTGAACGGGGCTGTGCCCAGTGTGTGCTCAGTCCCTCATGGGCTCCATGTGTCACCCCTTGGCTGGGTCATCCTCTCTGCTCTGTTGTCCTTGTCCCAGTAGAACCTTGTGCAGCAGGACCTGTGATGACAGAGGCTGAGAGACCACCCAGGGCAGCCCCCGCACACGGGAGTCTGTGGGATCAAAAGATGAACTTTCAGACTCGGCAAGCTCTTGCCCTCCTAGGGCTCCTTCCTGGAGTCTGTTTTCGGTCTCTTCCCCAATCTTTTTATCCCTTTATTTTTTATTTATTTTTAATTTTTATGGATACATGATAATTGTCTATGTTTATGGGGTGCATGTGATGTTTCGGTACAAGCATGCAATGTGTAACGATCAGATCTGGGTGATTAGACTATCCCTCACCTCAAACATTTATAGTTTCTTTGTGTTGGGAACATACTAGATCTTCTCTTCTAGTTGATTTGAAATCTATGGTGAATTATTGACTGTAATCACCCTGTTGTGCTACCGAACACTAGATCTTATTCCTTCTATCAAACTGTATTTTTGTACCCATCCCAGCCCTGGTAACCGCCGTTCTATTCACCACCTCTGTGAGGTCAGTTTTTTTAGCTCCCACATGTGAGAGAGACTCGCGATATCTGTCTTTCTGTGTCTGGCTTATTTCCCTTGACGTAACGTCCTCCAGTTCCGTCCGTGTTGCTGCACCCAACCTTTGTAAAGGAACCCAGTTCTGGAATTAGCAGAGAGGACGGATCCCACCATCTCTTATCTTAGATAAATTCCTGTTAGGTTTCTATCTCTGCCCACCTACCCCCATCCCTGCCCTTGGTTCTAGTAATCCTGTCGCTGGCTCAAATCCAAACTCATGGATTTACAAAGTAGACTCAAGGTTAGATCTATATTCGTGTGGAAAGGTGGACCCATAGTGGAGGATGATGGTTATTCCTCAGGGAGAAACATCTGTGTGCTGCAGTGAGCAGGAAGGTCGTGTGGGAGGGAGGGGGGACAACAGCACAGGTGAGAAAAGCGCAGGTGGCACTGATGTCAGCGTGAGAGGACAGTGTCAGTGTGACAGGACACTGTGCTGTGTCTGCACAAAGCAGCACTTGCCCTGAGGCTACATTGATAAAGATCCTGTGTGTAGAATAGGGAGGTGCTCTACAGTGATCCTTCATTCAACTGTCATTTGTCAGCCAGATACGTGACAGACTGTCCCTGCATGTGAGGAACATGGTTAAAGTGAAAACAGAAATATTCCCGGCCTTGTGCAGCGTGTGTTCCAGTGGGAAGGGACAGACCGTGTTCCACAAGCAGAGCAAACAAGGAAAGTGTTTATGTAGAAGGTGGTAAGTGCTGTGGGGAAGGTGACCCAGAGTGCGGGGTGTGGGGACAGGGAAGGTGGCTGTGGCGCTGGGGGTCGGCGTGGCCCTTGTTGGAAAGGAGGGAGAGCAGGGACGCTCCGTGCTCTGAGGAAAGCTCTGCAGGACAGGATGAAGTGTCTGGAGGATGCTGGGGACGTCCTTCCAGGCAGGGAAGCGTCAGCGCAAAGGCGCTGGGGCAGGAAGGTGTCTGTGCTGTGGGGGAGCTGGAGGCCGGGAGGCTGCGCAGACAGCAACTGAGATGAGCTCAGAGGTGGGGCCGAGCAGGGAGGCCTGAAGGTGGGGGAAGGGTCTGACCTTTGCTCTGAGTGAGATGGGGACTTAGAGGACAGTTCTGAGCAGAAGAGGACCTGGTACAACTTCTCTTTTTAAAGGGTCTGTCTGGCTGCTGTGCTGAGGACAGAGCTGAGGCAGGAGGAGCAGGAGCAGGGAGAAGGGCAGGGCAGGAGGGCAGGGCTCCAGGCTCCAGGCTGTGGGTGGCGGCTGAGCGCTGACAATGGAGGGAAGTGCTGGGCTCTGGATCCGTTTTGAAGACGGACTTCACAGCGTCTCCTGATGCGTCTGGGTGTGAGGAAGAGGAGTCCGGGAGGACACGCACAGTGTGGGCTGTGTGAGTGGAAGGACGGAGCTGCCGTGGTGGAGAGGGGGACTGTGGCAGGGGACGACTGTGGCAGGGGGGGACTGTGGCAGGGGTGTGTGTGAGGAGGGGGCGTCGCAGGTGTTCAGGGGAGGAGGCGCCACTAGAGTGCAGGGGAGGGAGCTGGGGTGGCAGCTGGACAGCAAGTCTGGACTTTAGGAGAAATGTCTGGGCTGGAGAAGTATATTTGGGGGTGACACCACGTGATTGATATTTAAAGCCTCGAGCAGGGATGAGGTCGCCAAGGGAGTGACTGGCTACAGAAGAGAAAGGGAACAAGGACTGAGCCCTGGGCCTCCAGTGCTGAGGACCCGATCCGACCACACGCCCAGACGGACTGCACAGCTCCGACACCGCGTCCCGAAGGCACGGAGACCGGGGAGCCCCAGACTGTACCGTGTGCAGGAGTCCCCTGGACGTGGCGCTGAGACACAGAGAGTCGGGAGTGGAGCGTGAGGTCCCGTGTTGGTGACGAGGGTGGAGCTGATGCTGCTGGTCTTCAGGTCTCACGTCCGCAGCAAGATCACAGAGCAGGGTCCCCTCGTGTGCGCGTCAGCCCCCTGCAGGGCCTGGTAAACACACGAGTCCTTGCTCTTGTGCGTGACACTCTGAGTGGGTGGTCCTGGGAGAGGCCTGAGTATTGTCCAAGTGCCACCAGCAAGCCCAGTGCCCAGCCAGACTGGAGCCCTGAGGCCGTGACCAGAGGGTGCCCAGGGAGGGTCTTACACCCATCTCAATGTCCTCTTTTCCCTCAGGAAGAAAAGGGAGAACAAATGTCGTTAATTATGAGACGTGATGCTGGGTGATTCGCATCGTTCTTTCTACTGTAGGGTTAAGGCCAGGCAGAAGGTTCCGGTATGGGCTCTCAGCTCTGCATAGAGACATCTCTGAGTGCTGCTCTCTGACCTTATTCCCAAGACTGATTTCTCACTTTTTAAAGCAAACAAGGGAAGCCAAAATTTTCTAATTTACACATAAAGTAGTATTGCAATGATATTGGATCATTTGAAACAAATTGGCAAGGTAAAGAAGCTGGATAGGTGTACACCACATGAATTAAATGAGCATCAGAAGAGAAATTGTCTCGAAGCCTGCCCTTCTTTGCTGTCAGAATGTAAAGGTGAACGATTTCTACACAATATTGCCATGTGTGATGAATGGATTCTCTTTGACAATCACAAGCATTTGGCACAATGGTTGGATAAAGATAAGTGCTGAAACTCAGTCCAAAACTGAGTATTCATCAAAAAAGCTAATGGTGTCTATTGGTGCTCCAGCACTGGTCTTATCTATTACAGCTTCATGAAACCTGGTCGGTTGATTACAGCAGATGTCTGCTGCAACCAATTGGATGAAATGATGAGGATGCTTGTGATTAAGCAGCTGAGATTGGTCCATAGAGACAGGCCAATCCTCTTGCAAGACAATACTTGGGCTTTAGGGAAGATGGCAGAATGGTGGTGACCTCCTGGATTCGTGCTCCCGGAGTGGAAGGCATGGGTTTCAGACTGCCACAACACTAGAGGTTCACTCCCCCACAAGAACGGCGGTGTGAATCCACGGAGAATCAGCATGGGACAGAGAGAGAGCGAGAAAGGACTGAGGTGATCGGGAAAGAAATTGGGAAAATCTGGAGAGTGTGGGACGGTCAATAGAGAAGGGAGCTGGGGACGGCTGTACCCACCTCACCAGAGAGAGGGGTGGGTTCAGCCCCACAGGAAAGCATCTTGTTCCCCCTCTGACCTCCACACCCACTCAATTGGGGATCTGCCTGAAGTCAGTGCAGAGTCGCTGCCGGAGACGTGGGGCTCTGCAGAGAGGAGACATTAGCGGGAGGCATTTTGGACCCTGGAGTGCTGTGCGCCGCCGAGGCGCCTAGCAACTGTCTCCTATACGCCGGCGGCGGGGCCGCTTCGGTCCCAGCTCTAGCAGACGCCGATCTGTCTCGTTTAGGCGGGCGGCTGGATTCTCCCGGTCCCGGCTCTTCTGGCCTCTGCGGGTCCCTGAGCGTTCAACCCCAGTGACAGTGATCTGCAGACAGGCGGCCGCCACTGTCGGGTTTCACAGCCTAAACCCTGCGGAGCGACTGGGTACCGGGCGGCTCCCTGGGCGCCTCCCTTCCCTAGTCCACAACCGGACTAGGAGCTCAGCCTTTGTGTGAACACTGAGTGGTTCCCCAGTCACGAGAGAGTGGAGCGTGGACCTTGCGGACATTGGGGTGGGGTGGACCATCGCCCACGGGAACTGCAGCGGCTGGGGCGCTGGGCGAACGAGGGCGCCGCTCCCCTCCCCCATCCACTGTCTTTCTCGCAGAGAGAGACGGAAACCACCTCGGGAGAGGAAGAGGAGCAGCCCCCCCAGCGGAGGTAGCAAAACCCTGAACAACACGCGAAGGGCTCCCCCTAGCGACAGAGGAGGCAGCTTACCTGGTGCTCACGGCGTACCCCTATCCAGACTAAAGCTGAAAGAAGGGATCTTAAGGATTCATCCAGATGGGAAGGGCTCAGCGAAAGAACTCTGAAAGTATAAAGAATCAAGATGAAACCTTGCCCTCAAAGAGGATTACTAGTTCTCCACCAATTAACACAAACCAGATTCCAAATAGCAACATGTCACAGGAAGAATTTCAAACATAGATCATAAACACGCTGAACATTATGCAAGAAAAAATGGATAATCAACACAAAGAAACCACAAAAAAGATCCAGGACTTGGAAGAAAAATTCACCAAAGAAATCGAAATACTGAAGAAAAATCAAACTGAACTCCTGGAAATGAAGAATTTATTCAAGGAGCTACAAAACACAGTGGAAAGTCTCAAGAGCAGGGTAGATCAAACAGAAGAAAGAATCTCAGAGATCGAAGATAACACTTTACAATTAAATAAGACAGTCACAGAGTTAGAGCAAAGAAACATGAGAAAAAACCAGCGTCTACAAGAAATGTGGGATTATGTGAAGAAGCCTAACGTGAGAGTTATCAGCATTCCTGAGGGTGAAGAAGACAATAAGCAAGGGTTGAATAAACTATTTGAAGATATAATTGAGGAAAATTTCCCAGGCCTTCCCAAATCTCTAGATATACAGGTTCAAGAAGCTCAAAGAACCCCTGGGAGATTCATAC
Organism: Eulemur rufifrons; assembly: GCF_041146395.1. Taxonomy (NCBI): domain Eukaryota; kingdom Metazoa; phylum Chordata; class Mammalia; order Primates; family Lemuridae; genus Eulemur; species Eulemur rufifrons. Next base: position 2,255,720 of record NC_090997.1, on the reverse strand, counting down.
CAAATAGGAAGACACCACGTCATGTAGTCATCAGACTGACCAAAATATCCACTAAAGAGGCCCTTTCTTCGAGCTGTAAGGAGAAACAAGTAACATACAAAGGAAAGTCCATCCGAATCACGCCAGATTTCTCAACTGAAACCTTACAAGCAAGAAGAGATTGGGGCCCCATTCTCACTCTTCTGAAACAGAATAATGCCCAGCCTAGAATCCTGTACCCAGCTAAGCTCAGTTTTATATATGAAGGTGAAATTAAGACATTCTCAGATAAACAAAAACTCAGGGAATTCACCAAGACAAGACCAGCTCTCCAGGAAGTACTCAAAACAGAGTACACATGGTCCAGCACAAGAAGGACCCTCGAATGTAATACTAATCAAGAGATAAATATAAAAACCAAGTTATCATAACGGCTCAAGAGAGAAAACAGATCAATAAAATTCAACCCAACTTGAGGAAAAGCAATCTGTCTCACTTATCAGTTCTCTCATTAAATGTGAATGGATTGAATTCCCCACTCAAGAGACATAGACTGGCCCAATGGATAAAAAAATATAAGCCAAGTATCTGCTGTCTTCAGGAAACTCATCTAACCTGCAAGGATGCATTTAGACTGCAAATAAAAGGGTGGAAATAAATATTCCAAGCAAATGGAACCCAAAAGAAAGCTGGCGTGGCAGTTCTAATCTCCGATAATGTAGTTTTTAAATCAACAAAAGTAAAGAAAGACAAAGATGGTTACTATATACTGGTGAAGGGTACAATTCAACAAGAAGACATAACTATACTTAATATATATGCACCCAACCTAGGTGCACCCAGATGCATAAAGCAAACCCTACTTGATCTGAACCAAATGATAGATAACAACACTTTAGTAGCCAGAGATTTTAACACGCCACTGACAGTTCAGATCCTCCAAACAAAAAATAAACAAAGAAATAGTGGACTTAAATAGAACGCTAGATCAAATGGGCCTGACTGACATCTACAGGACATTCTGCCCAAAAACCACTGAATATACTTTCTTCTCATCAGCTCATGGGACATTCTCCAAGATTGACCATATCTTAGGACATAAAGCATGTCTTAAAAAATTTAAAAATATAGAAATTATACCATGCATCTTCTCAGATCACAGTGAAATAAAAGTAACAATGAACCCTAACAGAAATCCTCACTTCTACTCAAAGTCATGGAAGCTAAATAACCTTCTCCTGAACAATCATTTTATAAATGAAGAAATCAAGTCAGAAATTAAAAGATTCTTTGAATTAAATGACAAAGGAGATACAATGTATCAAAATCTGTGGGACACAGCTAAAGCAGTCCTGAGAGGAAAATTTATTTCCATAAATGCCTATACCAAAAAGACAGAAAACTTACAAATAGACAATCTAATGAATAGACTCAAAGAGCTGGAGAAGGAAGAACAGACTGATCCCAAACCCAACAGAAGGAGAGAAATTATTAAGATTAAATCAGAACTAAATGAAAAGGACAACAATAAAACCATAAGGGAGATTAATAAAACCAAAAGTTGGTTCTTTGAAAAAATAAACAAAATTGACACACCTCTGGCTAGACTAACCAAGAGCAGAAAAGAAAAATCTCTTATAACCTTCATCAGGAACACGAAAGGAGTAATCACAACTGATGCCACAGAGATACATGATATCATATATGAATTCTACAAAAATCTTTATGCACACAAATTAGAAAACCTGGAGGAAATGGACAAATTCTTAGAAACACACAGCCTTCCCAGGCTCAACCAGGAAGAAATAGAATTCCTAAATAGACCGATATCTAGATCTGAAATCGAAACAGCAATAAAAAACCTTCCCAAAAAGAAAAGCCCTGGACCATATGGGTTCACACCTGAATTCTACCATACCTACAAAGAAGAACTGGTGCCCATCCTACATAAACTATTCTCCAATATAGAGAAGGATGGGATTCTCCCCAACACTTTTTACCAAGCCAACATAATCCTGATACCAAAACCAGGAAAGGATGCAACTAAAACAGAGAACTATAGACCAATTTCTCTTATGAATATAGATGCAAAAATTCTCAATAAAATTCTAGCAAATCGAATCCAAGTGCTTATCAAAAAATAATCCATCACGACCAAGTGGGCTTCATCCCAGAGATGCAGGGATGGTTTAACATATGCAAATCTATAAATGTAATTCATCACATAAATAGAAGCAAAAATAAAGATCATATGATCCTCTCAATAGATGCAGAAAAAGCATTCGACAAAATTCAACACCCTTTTATGATAAGAACACTTAACAGAATAGGCATAGACGGGGCATATCTAAAAATGATACAAGCCATATATGACAAACCCACAGCCAACATCATACTGAATGGGGAAAAACTGAAAGCATTCCCACTTCGAACTGGAACCAGACAAGGCTACCCACTGTCCCCATTACTTTTCAACATAGTATTGGAAGTCCTTGCAAGAGCTATCAGGCAAGAGAGCAGAATCAAGGGAGTCCAAATAGGGACAGAAGAGATCAAACTCTCACTCTTTGCTGATGATATGATGTTATATCTAGAAAACCCCAAGGTTTCAACCAAGAGACTCCTGGAATTGATCAATGAATTCAGCAAAGTCTCAGGATACAAAATCAATACACACAAATCAGAGGCATTCATATATGCCAATAACAGTCAAACGGAGAACCAAATTAAGGACTCAATACCCTTCAAAATAGCAACAAAGAAAATAAAATACCTAGGAATATATTTAACTAAGGAGGTAAAGGACCTCTATAGGGAGAACTATGAAACACTGAGGAAGGAAATCGCAGAACATGTAAATAGGTGGAAAACCATACCATGCTCATGGATCGGTAGAATCAACATTGTTAAAATGTCTATACTGCCCAAAGTTATCTACAGATTCAATGCAATCCCTATTAAATTACCAACATCTTTTTTTCACAGACATAGAAAAAATAATTTTACGCTTTGTATGGAACCAGAGAAGACCCCGTTTAGCAAAAGCAATCTTAAACAACAAAAACAAAATGGGAGGTATTAATTTGCCAGACTTCAAACTGTACTACAAGGCTGTGGTTCTTAAAACAGCCTGGTACTGGCACAAGTGCAGGGACACAGACCAGTGGAACAGAACAGAAAATCCAAACATAAAACCATCCTCATATAGCCATCTAATCTTTGACAAAGCAGACAAAAACATACTCTGGGGAAAAGATTCCTTATTTAATAAATGGTGCTGGGAAAACTGGATATCCACATGTAGAAGACTAAAACAGGACACACAGCTCTCACCCCTCACAAAAATCAAATCACGATGGTTAACAGACTTAAACCTTAGGTCAGAAACTATTAGAATTCTAGAAGAAAATGTAGGAAAGACTCTTACAGACATTGGCCTAGGCAAAGAATTTATGAAGAAGACCCCTAAGGCAATCACAGCAGCAACAAAAATAAATAAATGGGACCTGATCAAATTAAAAAGCTTCTGCACAGCCAAAGAAACAGTCACGAGAGTAAACAGACAACCTACAGAATGGGAAAAAATTTTCACATACTACACATCAGATAAAGGACTGATAACAAGAATCTATTTAGAACTCAGGAAAATCAGTAAGAAAAAATTGAACAACCCTATCAAAAAGTGGGCAAAGGACATGAATAGAAATTTTTCAAAAGAAGATATAAAAATGGCTAACAAACATATGAAAAAGTGTTCAACATCTCTAATCATCAGGGAAATGCAAATCAAAATCACAATGAGATATCACTTAACTCCAGTGAGAACGGCCTTTATCAAAAAGTCCCAAAACTATACATGTTGGCGTGGGTGTGGAGAGATAGGTACACTCATACACTGCTGATGGGACTGTAAACTAGTGCAGCCCCTGTGGAAAGCAATGTGGAGATACCCTAAACAGATTCAAGTAGAACTGCCATCTGATCCAGCAATCCCATTATTGGGCATCTACCCAGAAGAACAAAAGTCATTCTATAAAAAAGACACCTGCACCCGAATGTTTATAGCATCACAATTCACAATTGCAAAGATGTGGAAATAACCCAAATGCCCATCGATTCATGAATGGATTAGCAAAATGTGGTATATGTATACCATGGAATATTACTCAGCTATTAGAAATAATGACGATATGGCATCTCTTTGGTTCTCCTGGAGAGAGCTGGAACCCATTCTATTAAGTGAAGTATCCCAAGAATGGAAAAATAAGCACCACATGTTCTCACCAGCAAACTGGTTTCCCTGAGTGCACATTTGGGATTAACACCAATTGGGTATCGGACAGAGGTCGGGGCTGGGTGGAAGGGATGGGTGTATACCTACTTGATGAGTGCGATGCGCACTGCCTGGGGAATGGACACGCTTGAAGTTCTGACTGGGGGGGATGGGGTGGAGGGAGGGGAGGGGTGCACACCTACATGATGAGTGTGATGTGCACTGTACAGGGAATGGACACAATTGAAGCTCAGACTCGGGGGGATGGGGAGGCATGGGCAATGTATATAGCCTGATCTTTTGTACCCCCTTAATGAGCTGAAAAACAAACAAACAAACAAAAAAAAGACAACACTTGACCATATGTCATACAAACAACGCTGCTCAAATTACAGCAGCTGGACTTGGAAACTCTCTGTCATTCACCGTATTGACCAGACCTTGTGCCAACTGACTACCACTTCTTCCAGGCTTTGGACCATTTCTTCTTCTTTTTTTTTTCCAGACAGAGTCTCACTCCATTGCCCTGAATGGAGTGCGTGGCATCAGCCTAGCTCACAGCAACCTCAAACTCCTGGGCTAAAGTGATCCTCCTGCCTTAGCCTCCCAAGGAGCTGGGACTATAGGCACACACCACTGGGCCCAACTAATTTTTTCTATTTTTAGTAAAGACAGGGTCTCGCTCTTGCTCAGGCTGGTCTCGAACGCCTGAGCTCAAGTGATCCTCTTGCCTCAGCCTCCCAGAGTGCTAGGATTACAGGCGTGAGCCACCGCGCCCAGCCGAGAATTGAATATTTTTAATTGCAAGAAGAAGTCCAGGCCCAGCGCAGTGGCTGGAGAGGAGCAGTTGAGGAGTTGAAAGGAGGCAGGGATGGGTCCAGGAAGAGGAGGAAGAAGTCGTTTTGGGCGGGAAGAGTGGAGCAGTTGAAGAGAATGAGGGCAGAGGCAGGGTAGTTGGATTCAGTGAGGGAGTAATTATGGGCAAGAGCAAGAGGCCAGGCGTGGTAGCTCATGCCTGTAATCCTGGCGCTCTGGGAGGCCGAGGCAGGAAGATTGCTCGAGGTCAGGAGTTCGAGACCAGCCTGAGCAAGACCAAGACCCCCACCCACCCCCCACCCCCGTCTTTACTAAAAATAGAAAGAAATTAGCCAAACAACTAAAAATAGAAAAAATTAGCCGGGCATGGTGACGCATGCCTGTAGTCCCAGCTACTCGAGAGGCTGAGGCAGTAGAATTGCTTGAGCCCAGGGGTTTGAAGTTGCTGTGAGCTAGGCTGATGCCATGGCACTCTAGCCCGGGCAAGAGAGTGAGACTCTGTCAAATAAATAAATAAATAAAATTCAATGCTCAACAAGCTGTGGAAATGTCTTTTGCAATTTCATTGCCACTTGCTCTCCAGGCTTCTTTGCTGCTGGCATAAACAAGCTACCCTTAAGATGGCAAAACTGTGCTGATAGTTTAGGCGCAAACTTTGATTAATTGTACTGTTCTTGTTTGAGATATAATAAACTACACTTTTGATTGGAAATCAGACACTTTATATTTAATGAGCTAATATATATGCTATTGGGGGGTGATTTTATGGTAGGGAAGGCCACAAAGCCAGGCTTGTGGCTTCACAGCCAGGCACAGAATCCACAGTCCACCCTAGGTCAGGTCCCTTGGAGGAACCCCTGCCCCTGCTGCTGGGGACAGATGCCACTGCTCACAGTCTGACACCCTGATGCTGGACACTGGGCCCTGAGGCTAGGACTGCTGTCACTGCTGCTCCTGGCAACTGGACACCACTAGTGCCACCCAGGTACCTTTACCAAAATGCGTTCTGCACAGTCCTAGAGTCCCTGAGTCACCTCGTCCTGGTCAGAGTCTGGCAGGTGGCCGTCTCACTGGTGGAGTCTAAGCCTCATGTCCATGTTCGCCTGCAGGGATGACCGGAGAGTTGTCCTCTCCTATGAAGGGAGGTGGTTTCTGTCCCCTACAAGGACTTTAAGTGTGAAATCCTGATGAAGGAAGAGGATGCAGAAGGTGAGAGGTGGAAGAAGAGTGACAAATTCCCATCCTTGCGGCAGGGATGTGAGGCTAGAGCTTCACCTGGCACTTTGCAGGCACTCGGGTTGGCTGGATGAACAAGTGACTAATAAATGACATCTCTCCGCCCATTCCCTTGAGAGAAAGTTATTAGCTGCAGCTTTTGTCTGTAGCAGCTTCTACTCTAGATCATTGGGGTGGCATCGTGGAATGCGGAAACGATTACTCAGTACATCATCTCCTCCTTCCTCTTCTTTTTTTTTTTTTTGAGACAGAGTCTCACTCTTTTGCCCGGGTTAGAGTGCTGTGGTGTCAGCCTAGCTCACAGCATCCTCAAACTCCTGGGCTCAAGAGATCCTACTGCCTCAGCCTCCCGAGTAGCTGGGACTACAGGCATGTGCCACCATGCCTGGCTGATTTTTTCTGTATATATTTTTAGTTCTCCAGCTAATTTCTTTCTGTTTTTAGTAGAGATGGGGGTCTCGCTCTTGCTCAGGCTGGTCTCGAACTCCTGAGCTCAAACGATGCGCCCACCTCGGCCTCCCAGAGTGCTAGGATTACAGGCGTGAGCCACTGTGCCCGGCCTTCCTCTTACTAGGATTGAAACACTCAGGTCTGCAGGACCTCAGAAGATCTGTGTGCACTGATGTTCTATATTAATATTTATATTTTCTTGTGCATGGAAATATTTCTGGGGAGAGAATCTCTGAAACTTATCAATTTTTATGTGACCCCCACAAAGGCCTAAAAAATAAATTCTGCTTTTCTAGGATAGACGTCATGTCACTGAAAGTCTGGACCATAAACTGTTGGTAGCAAACTGTTTTTAGCAGACCTGGGGTATGATGTAAAAGCTTATATATTTTTTATCTTTTCCTCTGGGACAGAATAAGGAAGGGGTTTACTTGCTTACTCCTACTCTGAATTTCTCTTTCTGGGATGGTGACAGGTTTTTCCTCCACCCAAACAATTTTCTGGTTCTCCGACAGCAACTGGGATCCCTCCAATTCAATTCAATATGACACTCAGCACCTGGGGTAGCCTCTGACTCCACAGGCTTAAGGGCTCAGTCCCACGGGACTGTCCTCACTGCAGACGCAAGTCCCAGGTCCCAGGTCCCAGGTCCCAGGTCCCAGGTCCCAGGTCCCAGGTTACCTGCGCTTCTCTCTAACTTGGCTACAAAGTCAGGGCTTCCCGGCCTCTCCAGGTCTGGTCATTTGCCAGACCAACCCACAGAACTCAGGAGAGCGCTGTGCTCACTGTTGCAGTTTACCATGGTCTCAGTGCGCTCTGGCTGCTAGAACAGAAGGCCTGAGTCTGGGTGATTTATGGTGAACAGAAGTTTATTTGGCTCACAGTTGTCGAGGTGGGAAGTCCAAGATCCAGGGACTGCATCTGGCAAGGGCCTTCCTGCTGTGTCATCCCAGGGCAGAGGCAGAAGGACAAGAGGGGGCGAGAGTGAGAGAGCAAGAGGTCGGACTCGCAGCCTCAGGCCTTTATGATCAGCATTAATCCATTACTGTGGGCAGAGGCAACATGGCCTAATCACCTCTCAGAACTCCCACCTCTTAGCACCATTGCCTTGGAGATTAAGTTTCCAATAGAAGCTTTCTTTCCAGAAACATTCAAACCAGAGCAGTTCTAAAGGATGCAAATGAGCAGCCAGATGCAGAGGTACACGGGGTGAGGTCGGGAGGGGTCCTGAGCACAGGAGTGTCCGTCGCCTGTTGTTGGGGGCACCATCCTCCCAGCGCCTGGATGTGTCCACCAGGTGGGAAGCTCCCCAAACCCCACTGTCCCCAGGTCTTCATGGGTGTTTCGTTGTGTGGCAGGACTGATAACATCATTGGTCATCAGTGATTGAGCTCAACCTCCATCCCCTGTCCTGTCCCCAGAGATTGGAGACGGGGCTGAAATCCAACCCTCGAATCACAGCTTGGTCTTCCTGGCAACCAGCCCCATCCTGAATTAGCATATTAAGACACACTTGTGGCTCAAAAGAATCCAAGGGTTTTAGGACGTGTGTCAGGAAACAGGGACAAAGATCAAATATTTTTATAACACCAGGGATCACCCCTGGCCTTTGCCACAGATCTCTTATAGCAAAAGAATCATAACAGTAAAAAGGTACCGGCACATTCCCACTGTCCCGTTCAGTCATTAAGGATCAGTCCAGTCCTGTCCAAAACAGGAGTGGTCTCAGCGACAGACGGCTTCACCCGTTCAGGCGTCTGGTACAACTGAGCTAAGAGACAATCGTCTCTTTCTCACATCTCTTTTGAGTTCATGTGACGCTGGATTTCTCTCCGTATACAATCCATTTATTCATTCCTTTACCCTCAGCTGCTGCTCCTCCTCCTCTCCATTTACACCAAAGTCTCCCACTGTCGGCAGGAACGTAAGGTCTGGCTGCTGTGCCGGCGGTGACTGCAGCCAGCACTGCTGTGCCAGCCAGCGTCTCCCCCCGGTGCACTCCCGCTCGCAGAGGGCAGGGTCTCAGGCACAGCCCTAGTGGGCTGCCTGGCCACCAGGCAATGTAGCTGCACTCGCTGTCAGCCCCAGTTGTCACAGGAGACACGAAGGCACAGCCCGCTCCTTCAGACTCTTAGAAATTCTTACAGAAAGGTTTAAAAGTATATTTACAGTTCCTCGCACAGGAATCGTTCCTGTTTCTGGCACTTGTAGTTGCACCCCTAGGCCTGCGGTCACAGCATCAGGCAGGAAAAAGACCACAAGAACACTGAGGTGAAGTACAGTCATCATGCCAGTGTCCAACCCTTGGGAAGAATTGCGTGTGTCGTCACCAGCACCCTCCTCCACCCTCTGCCCCAGATCCACCAGGAAAAGGGAGGAAAACAGTGGGGACGTTGCTTTGTCCTCACGGATGCCGAGGGTGAGGACACTCCTGACGGTGCGACCCCGCCCTTCCTGCTTAGATTCCGCACCCGATTTATACGACCAGTGTCTCAGGTGACCATGGTAATTCCCTGTCAAACTATTGCTCTGAGGAGCAGAGCTCTCTTCCTGTTATTGCACAGTTTGGGTTCTAAACTGTGTGTCTTGGTGTGGAAAATGTGACTTGACGGTCCAGAGGATTGCGATATCTTCTGTCCATATTCTCCTACATCAGCCCGGGCGGTTGCAGCTGCTGCCAGAGCTGAGCGAAGCCCAGTCCAGACTTCGCGTCTGGTCCTGTCAAGACCCATTTGCTGCCTCCCGGGGCTCCTGGTGTCAGTCTCACTCGCAGCTGTGCATTTTCCAGGTCTCCCCAGTGCGGACTCCGCCACACAGCCATGTGTTGTCCTTGTCTCTGTTAGTGGCAAACGGAACAGATTTACGGGTGTGTGTGTCTGGGGGTGTGTGCAAGGGGAACACGTCTGGATTCAGCCCATCTCTGCGTCGCTGCAGCCCCCAATGCCCACTGACTTCATGGCCTCACGTGATCACCTCAAACAGGCATGTGGATCGTTTTTAGATGCAGACGCTGTGTTGCCCAGGCTACACCGAAACTCCTGGGATCAAGCGATTCTCCCACCTCAGTGTCCTGTGTAGCTGGGACTACAGGCGTGCCCGGCAAGCACGTGGAGGTAAGTGCTTGTTGATGTCAGTCAGCTTCCAAATTGGAAAGGATGATGGGCATCAACTTGTCCTGCCTTAACACACCCTCAAGTCACCATAGCGATTTCCACAGGACTGTGCCCCACCTGGGGCCTCCGTTCATAGGCCAGTTTCCCATTGTTCCCTTGCCTAGTCATGTGGCCAGGCCACTGGTCACCACCCATACATCAGTAAAAACTGATATATAGGGGCTTTTATCATTGTTCAATTCTTCCATCACTGCTAGGAAAACAGCATGCAATTCAGCCCCCTGAGCCCATCTGGTTTTCTGTCCTTTGATCAAAGGGGCAGCTCTCCAGACAGGCTGTTGTCCATTCATCTCAGAGCTGCAATATCAGTCGCTGACCCATAAACCAACCAGCTCTTTGTGAGTCAATCGACTAATACTGCAGTTCAAATCCCAGGGCTGTCTGCTGCAGAATTCCCCTTTGCTAAAGGGGGTTGGTACTTTGTTTTATTTATACCCTCAATTGATTGAAAGAAGCCCACCCACATTATTGAGAGCAATCTGCATTATTCAAAGTCTAGCAATTTATACTTCAATCTCATCCAAAAACACCCTCTCAGAAACATCCAGAATAATGCTGGACTACGTATCTGGGCATTGTGTTCCAGCTAAGATGACAAATAATATCAATCATGACATTCCCCAATACAAGAATATTCCAGGCCAGGCACGGTGGCTCACGCCTGTAATCCTAGCACTCTTGGAGGCCGAGGCGGGCGGATTGTTTGAGCTCAGGACTTCAAGACCAGCCTAAGCAAGAGCGAGACCCCGTCTGTACTAAAATAAAAGGAGTATTCTAAGGAAATAAGCTATTTTTTTTTTTTTTTTTTTTTTGGGACAGAGTCTCACTCTGTTGCTCAGGCTAGAGTGCCATGGCGTCAGCCTAGCTCACAGCAACCTCAGACTCCTGGGCTCAAACAAGCCTCCTGCCTCAGCCTCCCGAGGAGCTAGGACTACAGGCATGTGCCACCATGCCCGGCTAATTTTTTCTACATATTTTTAGTTGTTCAGCTAATTTCTTTCTATTTTTAGTAGAGACGGGGTCTCACTCCTGCTCAGGCTGGTCTTGAACTCCTGACCTAGAGCAATGCTCCCTCCTCAGCCTTCTAGAGTCCCAGGATTACAGGCATGAGCCACCGCTCCTGGCAGAAGTAAGCTTTTGACCTAGTAAAACAAGGAGCCAGCAACTGTTTCTGAAAATTTATAACCAATCATTAGCAAGCCCTTTTATACATTTCTTGCCCAAATTCACTTTACAACAGTGGGCCAAAATAGTCTGTATTTGCTGAAAATCAGAGAAGAAGAGAAAATTGGAAAAGCACAAAGAGCAAAAACAGGATGCAAGAACAATGACAAAGATGAAAGTAGTTATTGCATTAGAAATAATGCAAATGCAAAGACAGATGAGCAACGTCTTTAAAGTACTGAAAGGAAAACGCTGTCAAACTAGATTCTATTCCCAGGAAAAATGTTGGGGTGTGCGCGTGTGTATACACATGTATGTAGAGCAAAAGACGTTCATGGGTTACTATGTGATATACTGATATGTACATACAATGAAGGATGATTAAAGGTAATTAATATTTCCTAATAACATCTATAAAAAATTTTAGACATACGAGAGTAAAAGAATTCATACTTACCAGACCTGCACTATTATAAATGCTTAATCCTTCAGGCAAAAAGAAAATGATGTCGGATACAAATACACAAGGAATCGCACCAGAAACGGTAGCTATGTGGGTAGACACACAAGATGTTTTTCATACTATTAATATAAATCTTATTAAAAGACAATTGTAATGACTTTACCAGAAACGGTAGTGGACTTCTAAAACACATCCCCCCACCAAAGCAACTATTAACATAGAAAAACATTGACAAAATCAAGTTTTTCTGAACTCTGGAAACTAATAAAAAGCTCACATCCACCAAGGGAGTGCTAACGAAGAAAGAAGCTTCTAAACGATGGCAAGAGAGCCTGGTGGCATTTGTACTTCGCCACCTGCTGACCCCAGCCCACACCCCAGCTGTGAGGCAGCCATGGGGTTGTGGCCCAGATTCCGGGTGCCCGATGCCCAAGGAGGCAAAATGAACCTTGTTCTCAAAGAATTGTGGCTGTGTCCTTCCGCGTGTGTGACGGGCCCTAGGACATCAGCTCAGAGCTTGTCTCTCTTTCACTCCCCTCAGAACGTTATTAGGGCTGGAGTGGTCCCGCAACAGTGTCTGTCAAAAGCACTTAAAGGCATATCCTCGTCACAGCTGCCTGGGGCAAGAAACGAGATGGGGCAGGTAGCAGACAGACTGGGAAGCCTCGGAAGGTGGGGGCTGGAGAGGAGGACACACAGGGGAACATGGCTTTGAAAAGCTCCCGCTATACGGAGGAATCTAGAAGGCCACATGCAGGCCCTGGCTACACACATGCTTATAAAAGACCTGAGACATCCTAAGCTGTCACCTCTGGCTGATGTTTAGGCTCCACGTAAGCAGTAAATGGAGGCTAAAATGCAGTTGTAAACAGCCTGGATCAGTGTTGAAGGACCACCCCAACCTAGACACCCTCTGCAAAGTCTGGGCGGGTATTATTTATTTATTTATTTATGTGGCTCCAGCTGTTTAAGGAAACCTCTGTCAAATCCCTAGCTGACCACGAAGCTAATAGAGTAGACGTTACTGACCACAAATGACAAAGAATAATCTTACGAATGCAGTTTAGAAAAGTCATTACGTAAAGAAACAACTCCATCCCCAACAAGCAGCAACAAGAAAATTTGGGGAGGGGGAAGAACATGATTTCCAGAATTGCCGCATCCTAGTATTCAAAATTTCCAGTTTTCAACAAAAAACCAGGAGGTATACAACTATTCAAGAATGTGGCCCATTCACAGAAAAAAAAAAAAAATAAGACTCACAGAAGCTGTCCCTAAGGAAGCCAAGTCACTGCACTTAATAGACAAAAACTTTAAATCAATAGTCCTAAACATGGTCAAAGAACTAAAGAAAACTCTGGACAAAAAACTGAAGGAGCCACAAGAACAATATCTCACCAAATAAAGGCTACTGATAAAGATATAATAAGAAACCAGATAGAAATTCTAGAGTGGAGAAGTATAATTACTGAAATAAAAAATTTACTAGAGGAGTTAGAGAGCAGAATTAAACTGGTAAAAGAATCAGCAAACATAAAAATAAGTAATTTGAAATTGCCGAGTTTGAGGAGCAAAAACAAAAAAAAAGAAAAAAGAAAAGTGAACGAAGGCCGGGCGCGGTGGCTCACGCCTGTAATCCTGTAATCCTAGCACTCTGGGAGGCCGAGGCGGGCGAATTGTTTGAGCTCAGGAGTTTGAGACCAGCCTGAGCAAGAGCGAGACCCCGTCTCTACTAAAAATGGAAAGAAATTATATGGATAACTAAAAATATATAGTAAAAATTAGCTGGGGGTGGTGGTGCATGCCTGTAGTCCCAGCTCCTCGGGAGGCTGAGGCAGGAGGATCGCTTGAGCCCAGGAGTTTGAGGTTGTTGTGAGCTGGGCTGACGCCATGGCACCCTAGCCCCGGCAACAGAGTGAGATTCTGTCTCAAAAAAAAAAAAAAAGTGAATGGAGCCTAAGGGAGTTATGGGATGGTATCAAGGTGAGCAAGGGTAGCAGGTAGAAGAATCAGCAAATTGAAGACAGGTCAATTGAGGTTATGCAGTGTGAGGAGCAGAAAGGAAAAAGAACAGAGGAAAATGATCAAGGCCTATGAATACTCTGCACCCTGTTAAGTGTACTAATATACGCATAACAGGCATCCCAAAGGAGAGGAGACATAGGAAGGGACATTAAGAATATGTGGTGAAATAATGAGTGAAAACTCCTGAAATTTGATAATATTCTTAAATCTACACATTCAAGTGGCTGCATGAACTCCATGCAGGATAAATTCAAAGACATCCACACCAAGACACATCATAACCAAACTATTCAAATAGAAAGACAAAGAGAATCTGAACAGTAGTAATTAACAGATAACTCATCTCGTCCAGGGGACCTTTTGTAACAGCTGATTTCATACCAGAAAGCACTGAGGTGAGTCAGTAGTGGTGTGACACCTTTCAAGTGCTGCAAGAATAAAGCTGTCAACTCAAAGTTCTCCAAAAATGAAAATATGGAGTTTTGCAAGATGAAAAGTGTTCTGGAGATTGGTTTCAAGACATTGTGAATGTCCTTAACACTATTGAACAGTATTATTAAAAATGGTTAAGATGGTAAATTTTATGTAGCTTTTATCACAATTAGTAAATTAAAGTTAATGAGGGAGAAATTAAAACATTTCCAGAAAATTAAAAGCTGAAAGAGTTTATTGCTGGTATATTTTTCCTTCAGGAAATACTAATGTGGGCAGTGGGGAGGGGGGAATAATGTGGGGATGGTGAATGGGTGCAAAAATATAGATCGATAGAATGAACAATATTTGATAGCACAACAAAGTGACTGTAATCAACAATATGTTAGGGTATACCTTAAAATAACTAAAAGGATGGAATTGGAATGTTCCTAACACAAAGAAATGATAAATGCCTGAGTTGATGGACACCCCAATTACCCTGATTTAATTGATTCACATTGTATGCCTGTATCAAAACATCACATGTACCCTACAAAGATAAACAACTATTATGTACCCATAATAATTAAAAATTAATAAAAAGAAATACTAATGTGAGTCATTGAGGCTGATGTAAAAGGGCACTAGACAATAGCTTGGAGACCATAAAGAAATTATATATAAAGAACAACAGTAAAGGAATCAAGACAATTCAGTGGGGGAAAGAACAGACTTTTCATCAAATGGAGCTGGGATGACTGGATGTCCACATGGTGAAGAACGATGTTGAAACCGCACTTCACACTGCATATAAAAATTGTCACAAAGTGGTTTAAAGGGCTACATTAAGGACTACATTATACAACTCAGAAGAAAACAGAGTGGAATCTATGTGAGTTGTTTTTTTCTGCTCATCTATCTTTGAACAAATATTTCCCTCTTTTAATCACTGTAGCTTTTTTCTTTTTTTGAGACAGGGACTCACTCTGTCACCCAGGCTGGTGTGCAGTGGTATGATCATAGCTCAATGCAGCCTCCAACTCCTGGGCTCAGGCAATCCTCCTACCTCAGCTTCCCAAGTAGCTGGGACTATAGGTGCATGCCACCACACCCAGATAATTTCTTTTTTTCTTTTTGTAGAAATGGGGTCTTGAACAACTGGCCTCAAGCAATTCTCCTACTTTGGCCTCCCAAGGTGCTACAATTATAGGCATGAGCCACCAGACTTTGTCCACTGTAGCTTTAAAGTATCTCTTGATACCTTGTAGTTCAAACCCTCCAATTTTGTTCTTTCTTAAGACTGTTTTTGTTATTATAGATACCTCATATTTCCATATATATTTTAAAAAGAGCATGTCAATTTCCACCAAAGAAAGCCTGCTGGGATTTTGATTGCAATTCTCAGCAGAGACCAGCTGCGTGTCTTCTAATTGAATTCTGTCAGCATCTACCTGCAGGTAGCATCAGATCCCACAGGTTGAGGGATCAGTCCGCAGGACTGCACCACCCCCCACACTGCTGATGTACCGACGCACAGTTCTGGAAACACTTTTGCCTGTGTTTGTATCCAACTGACTAGAAAGCAGGGTTCCTAGAACCCCCTCCTCAGGTTCAATTCATTTGCTAGAATGGCTCACAGAACTCAGGGAAATATGTACTTATGTTTACCAGTTTATTACAAAGGATATTTTTAAAAATACAAAGAAACAGGCCGGGCGCGGTGGCTCACGCCTGTAATCCTAGCACTCTGGGAGGCCGAGGCGAGTGGATCGTTCAAGGTCAGGAGTTCAAGATCAGCCTGAGCAAGAGTGAGACCCCGTCTCTACTAAAAATAGAAAGAAATTATATGGATAGCTAAAAATATATAGAAAAAATTAGCCGGGCATGGTGGCGCATGCCTGTAGTCCTAGCTACTCGGGAGGCTGAGGCAGTTGGATTGCTTGAGCCCAGGAGTTTGAGGTTGCTATGAGCTAGGCTGACACCATGGCACTCTAGCCCGGGCAACAGAGTGAGACTATCTCAAAAAAATTAAAAACAAAAACAAAAACAACAAAAAAAAACAAACAAAAACAAAAACAAACAAAACACAAACAAACAAAAAAAAACAAAAAAACAACAAAGAAACAGATGAAGGGATACACAAGGGGAAGTCTAGAAGGGTTCTGGGTGCAGGAGCCTCTGCCACATGTAGTTGGTTGCACCACCCTCCCAGCATGTGGGTGAGTTCCTGCTCACCTTCCTGTAAGCCTCCACGTGTTCAGCTACCCCATAGTTCTCCACACATGGTTTGGGTTTTTATGGAGGCCTCATTTCATAGACAGAATTGATTTAATCATTGACCATTGGTGATCAACTTAATCTTTAGCCTCTCTCCCCTCCCTGAGGATGATATGACCCTATATTAAGAAAAAGTGAAAGACTCCACCAATTAACTATTAGATCTGATATATAAATTCAGGCCTAGTGCGGTGGCTCACGCCTATAATCCTAGCACTCTGGGAGGCTGAGGCGGGAGGATCTCTTGAGCTCAAGAGTTCGAGACCAGCCTGAGCAAGAGTGAGACCCCCGTCTCTACTAAAAATAGAAAGAAATTAGATGAACAACTGAAAAATATATAGAAAAAATGAGCCGGGCATGGGTACTTTTGTACCCCCATAATATGCTGAAATAAATAAATAAATAAATAAAGCAAAAAAAAAAAAAAATCAGTAGTGTGGCTGGGTGTGGTGGCTTACTCCTATAATCCTAGCACTCTGGGAGGCCAAAGGGGGAGGAATACTTGAGGTAAGGAGTTCAAGACCAGCCTGAGCAAGAGGAAGATCCCATGTCTACTAAAAGTAGAAATAATTAGCCGGGCATTGTGTTGCACACCTATAGTCCCAGCTACTCAAGAGGCTGAGGCAGGAGGATCGCTTGAACCCAGGAGTTTGAGGTTGCTGTGAGCTAGGCTGATGCCACAGCACTCTAGCCTGGGGAACAGAGTGAGACTCTGTCTGAAAAACAAACAAAAAACCCCCTCAAAATCAGTAGTATTTCTATATGCCAGTAATGAACTAGCTGACAAAAAAATTAAAAATGCAATCCCATGTACAATACTGACAAATAAAAAATACCTAGGAATAAATTTAACCAAGGAACTGAAAGATCTCTACAAAAACAAAACTACAAAACACTGTTGAAAAAAATTGATAGGACACAAACAAATGGAATGACATTCAGAGGAGGAAGGAAGATGGCTGACCAGAGACATCAGCTGCAAAACGGTCTCAGAAATAAGAAAAAAAATTAGATAAAAGAAAACATAGATTGGGTGTAATTCTGAGAGAAAATTGCCAGAACCTAGCAGAGATTCCATGGGAAGAAGTTGCGTAGAAGTACAAGAAGCAGGAAGATACCGCCAGTGGTCAAACGCTGAGAGGCTTGGAGCCCAGCAGAAAGGCTAGGTGGGGGTTTTGTTTGTCTGTCCCTCATACCTCTGGAAGTCAATGGGCTCCTGAAATGCTGGAGAATCATTCTATCCTCACAAGCCCAAAAGCTGCTGCTACCAATGAATGAGGAACTTCTTGAGGACAATCACCAGGCTGCCAGCCCCCTTGGGGTCACTTCTTGTCACGACAGACCTGAGCTGAGCCAGCGGGTGCCTCCACCCACTGTGTGCCTTTCTCTTGCCCCAGGAAACTTCAGCCCCTCAGGTTTTATCTCGTTCATTCCCACACAAGCATTTCTCAACCCTGGTCCAGACT
Source organism: Eulemur rufifrons (assembly GCF_041146395.1). Classification (NCBI taxonomy): domain Eukaryota; kingdom Metazoa; phylum Chordata; class Mammalia; order Primates; family Lemuridae; genus Eulemur; species Eulemur rufifrons. The sequence continues at coordinate 2,237,984 of NC_090997.1, read as the reverse complement.
GTGGGAGCCATAGGGGCCAGTGGGTCCTAGGAGATCTGTGTGACATTCCAGGCAGGTTACCTTTTAGGGACAGGGACAGAGATGACCAGAGTGACAGCTCCTCTCCATTTAGACTCTTTCCTCACCACATCTCCCTCACCTACTGCTGCAGAGACAGACGACTGGGCCAAGACTCTCAGAAGTGGCAGTTTCTACTCCCTCGGTGTGCGCACCACACTGAGGCTTCTGCAGAGTGGAGCTCACACCGTTCCTCTTAAAGACCTGCAGTGGATCAAGGGGTGCCCTGTGAGCTCCCTGACCCCCAGCTCTCCCTGGTGCTGCTCACCTGGCTGCTGTGGCAGAGCAGGGCAAACGCGGAAGTGGAGAGACATCAAACCTGCTAGAGCACTCCATGGGCAACTCCAGACCAGCATGGCACGGTCCCTGGCACAGTCAGGGATTGAACTTGGGCCACCTGGGGACAGGCCAGATCCCATACTTCCAGGACTTGATTGTGCTGCTTGGGGCCATGGAGGGGAGATTTGTGAACTGATCCGGGGAGACAGGGAGAGAACTGAAAGGAGAGCGCAGTGCGGGTCCAAGCAAAGTGCACTTGTGTAGCACCCCTCCCCAGGCAGGAAAGCTGTGTTCTAAGCCCCAGGTGGAATCCGGGACAGGAAAGCTCCCAGCCCTCAGCACCATTGCTGGTGAGCTCAGCCAATCTGAGCTCCTGCCAGTGGCCAGATGCCCAAAGGAGACTTTGGGGCAGGGAAGCAGGGAGAAGAGTGAAACCCACTGCTGACAGCCAGGCTGTGAATCTCAGACAGCCCCTCCCCCATGGGCAGACTTTCTGGCTTTGTGGGACCACTTCAGACCCTCCCTGGTGGCTTTCCACAGCAGCCTGGGAGTGGACCCTTGACCCCAGCTGAGACAGCTCTCTTGCTTGCCTCCATGGAGCCTGAAGGCAAGCTCACCTCACCCAGCCCCACCCAGCCTCACTCTTCCACCTGCCTCTGCTGTGGTGGAGAATAAGGAGTCCCCTGGGGGCTCCAGGGCCCTGCCCACCACCTGGGGCATTTGAGTTCTCCTGAGGGGTGAGAGCCCATCACAGGTCCCCCAAAACAACACTGCTGCTGGCTCTTTCTAACAAGTACCACTGACTGGCAGGGAAGACAACTTGTAGAGCCCTTTGCAACATTTACTGAATCAGTCATACAGGGTGCAGCTGATTCTTACCCACAAGCACCTCCTACTGTCTCAGATATTAAACTGGTCATACCAATATAATTCCCACTGTTAAGAAGACCACAAGACTAGGGAAAGAGAAAGGATTTCATCATCAAGAGACAGGGAATCTACCCACACACATAGCTCACCACTACTAAAGCCTAAAAATAACTAGGAACTGAGAAAACTACCACACTAAGGATATCTATAATCAAGGCATCCATCCAGAATCTAGACCTCCATCAAAGCACCCCCAGGCAAGGCCAAAGTCTCTTGCCCAACATATGCTTCAGACACACCCTTAAGAGTGAGGACAGAAAATAAGCCAGATCTAAATGAAAGAAAATCCAAAAACATGAAAGAACAGTTGCTCCAAATGAAAAGGATTCAGTGTAAGAACTCCAGAAGTATGATAAATCAGAGTGAATGGGCACTCACACAAAAGGGAACACCAGTTCTGTATCAGTGGATTCCAACCAAAAGGAAAATGCTGAAATGACAGATAAAGAATTCCAAATATGGTTTCTGAGGAAGCTCAATGAAATCCAAGAGAAAATGGAAAACCAGCTCAAAGAAACCAGAAAAACAATTGAGAAAATGAATGAAAAATATACTAAAGAGATAGATATATTGAAAAAAACCAAATAGAACTTCTAGAAATGAAAACTTCATTTAAGGAAATACAAACACACTGGAAATCTTTAAGAATAGACTAGACCAGGCAGAAGAAAGAATTTCAGAGCTTGAAGACAACTCTTTTGAATTAACCCAATCAGGCAAAAATAAAGAACAAAGATTCAAGAAGAACGAACAAAGACTACAAGAAACATGGGGTTATGTAAAATAGCCAAATATAGGAATCATACAAATCCCTGAGGGTGAAGAAGAAAAATCACAAGGTCTGGAAAACATATTTGAGGAAATAATTGAGGGAAACTTCCCTGGTCTTGCTAGAGATTTCAACATCCAGATAAAAGAAGCTTAATGAACACCCACAAGATTCGTTGTACAGAGGGAATCTCTAAGACATGTAGTCATAAGACTGTCCAAACTCAATACAAAGGAGGAACTCCTGCAAAATGTGAGGCAAAAACTCAAGTAACTTACAAGGGAAACCGATCAGGCTAAATGCAGACTTCTCAGTGGACACCTTAGAACCCAGAAGGGATTGGGGCTCCATCTTGTCTTCTTAAACAGAACAACTGCCAGCCTAGAGTTTTGTATCTTGCAAAACTAAGTTTCATATGTGAGCAAGAAATAAAGACTTTTCTAGACAAACAAACATGGAAGGAATTTGTCACGACCAGACCTGCCTTGCAGGAAACACTGAGAACTGCATTATATATGGATCAGCACAGTAGATAGCTATCAGTGTAAAATCACCCAAAAACTAAAGCTCACAGCACATATAAAACAATAGCACAAGAGGGAAAACAGAGCAATCAGGTACTACCTGATATGATACAGAGAAGAGCATCCAACATATCAATTCTATTCCTCAACATTAATGGTTTAAATGCCCCACTCAAAAGCCATAGGCTGGTTGAATTGATTTAAAAAATACAACCCAGGTATCTGTTGTCTGAAGGAAACACATCTAACCCACAAGGACTCACACTGACTCAAGGTGAAGGGATGGAAAAAAGTATTCCACGCAAACAGAAACCAAAATAGAACAGGTGTAGCCAGTCTCATATCAGATAATATTGCCTTTAAATCAATAATGGTAAAGAAAGACAAAGATGGCATTATGTAATAGTAAAGGGAGCAATCCAACAAGAAGGTATAACAATCCTAAATATATGTGCACCTAACACAGGAGCTCCCAGATTCGTAAAGCAAATTCTACTAGAGCTAAGCAAAGAGATAAATGGCAGCATCATAATTGCCAGGGACTTCAACACCTTACTGACAGAGCTGGACAGATCATTGAAGCAGAAAATAAATAAAGAAACACTGGGCTTAAATGAGACTCTAGAACAATGAGCCTTAGCGATATTTACAGAACATGCTACCCCAAAACTACTGAATATACATTCTTCTCATCAACACATAAGGCATTCTTCGAGACTGATCATATCTTAGGCCACAAAACATATTTTAATAAATTTTTTAAAAATTGAAATCATACCACAGTGGAATAAAACTAGGAATCAATTTGAAGATAAACATGCAAATCTACACAAAGTCATGGAAATTGAACAACTTGCTGCTGAACAATTATTAGGTCAAAAATGAAATTAAGATGGAAATCAAAAGATTCCTTGAACTAAATGACAAAAAGGACATGAGCTATCAAAATCGATGGGATTCACAGAAAAAGCATTTGACAAAATCCAGCACACTATTATGATAAAAACTCTCAACAAAATAGGCATAGATGGGACATATTTTAAAATTATTAAAGCCACATAAGATAAACACACAGCCAATATCATACTAAATGGGGAAAAATTTAAAGCATTCCCATTCAGAACTGGAACCAAACAAGTTTGCCCACTATCTCCACTTTTATTCAACACAGTACTGGAAGTCCTTGCCAGAGCAATCAGACAAGAGAGGGGAATTAAGGGTATCCAAATGGGGGCAGAAGAGGTCAAACTCTCACTCTTTGTTGATGAGATGATATTACATCTAGAAAATCCCAAGGAGACTCCTGGAATTGATAAATGAATTCAGTAAAGTCTCAGGGTACAAAATCAATGCACACAAATCAGTGACATTCATATACGCCAATAACAGTCAAGCTGAAAGTCAAATCAAAGACACAACAGCTTTCGCAATGGCATCGAAGACAATTAAATATTTAGGAATATATTTAACAAAGGCGGTGAAAGACCTATATAGGTACAAGTACAAAACACTGAAGAAGGAAATAGCAGAGGATGTAAACAGGTGGAAAACCATACCATGCTCATGGGTTGGCAGAATCAACATTGTTAAAATATCTATACTACCCAAAGTGATCTACAGATTCAAGGCAATCCCTATTAAAATACCAACATCATTTTTCACAGATCTAGAAAAAATAATTCTATGCTTCATATGGAATCAGAGAAGACCCCATATAGCAGAAGCAATCTTAAGCAAAAAGAACAAATTGGGAGGCATCAATTTACCAGATTTCAAGCTATGCTACAAGGCTACAGTAACTAAAACAGCATGGTACTGGCACAAGAACAGAGACATAGACCAATGGAACAGAACTGAGAACCCAGATATAAAACCATCCTCATATAGCCATCTAATCTTTGACAAAGCAGACAAAAACATACACTGGGGAAAAGAATCCATATTCAATAAATGGTGTGGGAACATTGGATAGCCACATGTAGGAGACTGAAACAGGATTTGTACCTTTCACCTCTCACAAAAAATCAATCATGATGGATAACAGACTTAAACCTAAGGCACAAAACTATAAGAATTCTAGAAGAAAATGTTGGAAAAACTCTTATAGACATTGGCCTAGGCAAAGAATTTACGAATAAGACCTCAAAGGCAATCACAGCAACAAGAAAAATAAATAAATGGGACCTGATCAAATTAAAAAGCTTCTGCACAGCCAGGGAAACTATCACAAGAGCAAACAGACAACCTATAGAATGGGAGAAAATATTCGCACGGTACACAACCGATAAAGGGCTGATAACTAGAATCTATACAGAACTCAGGAAAATCAGCAAGAAAAAAATTAAATAACCCCATTAGAAAGTGGGCAAAGGACATGAGCAGAAACTTTTCAAAAGAAGACAGACTAATGGCCAAGAAACGTATGAAAAAATGCTCAACATCTCTAATCATGAGAGAAATGCAAATGAAAACCCCAATGAGATATCACTTAACTCTAGTGAGAATGGCTTTTATCAAAAAGTCCCAAAACAATACATGTTGGCATGAATGCAGAGAGATAGGAACACTCATACACTGTTGGTGGGATTGCAAACTAGTATAACCTCTGTGGAAACTAATAAGGAAATAATTCAAAGAGCTAAAAGTAGAACTGTCATTTGATCCAGCAATCCCATTACTGGGCATCTACCCAAGCAAAAAAAAAAAAAAGACATTCTATAAAAAAGACATCTGCATTAGAATGTTTATAGCAGTACAATTCACAAGCCAAATGCCCATCAATACATGAGTGGATTAATAAAATGTGGTATATGTATACCATGGAATACTACTCAACTACAAAAAACAATGGTGAACTAGCACCTCTTGTATTATCCTAGTACTAGAGTACTACTCAGCCATAAAAGAAATGACAGAGTATCTTTTGTATTATCCTGGGTGGAGCTTGAGCCCATTCTTCAAAGTGAAGTATCAAAAGAATGGAAAAACAAGCACCACATGTACTTGCCATTAAATTGGTACTAACTGATAAACACTAAGGTGCTCACTTGGAGGTAATATTCATTGGGTGTCAGTCAGGTGGGAGGGGGGTATTAGGGGTGGGTAAACTCACAACAAATGGATTTGGGGTGCACTGTATGGGGGAAGGGCATGCTTGTAGCTCTGGCTTGAGTGAGGCAAAGGCATTATATGTAACCTAAATATTTGTACCCCCATAATTTTCTGAAATTAAAAAAAAATCTGTGGGGTTCAGCAAAAGCAGTCCTAAGGGGAAAATTTGCATCATTAAATGTGTACGTTAAAAAGACACAAAGATCAATATTAACAACCTAATGATACATATCAAGGAACTAGAAAAGAAAGAAAGAGTGACACAAACCCAAACCCAGCAGAAGAAATGAAATAGCAAAGGTCCAGCAGAACTAAATTAAATGGTAAACAAAAAACAATAAAAAGGATCAATGAAACAAAAAAATTGGTTGTTTGAAAAGATAAACAAAATCAATAGACCTCTTGCTAGATTAACCAGAAATATAAGAGAAATGACCCAAATGAGCTCAATCAGAAATGAAAAAGGAGAAACTACAAACTGATAGCCACAGAAATACAAAATATCATCCATGAACACTACAAAAATCTCTATGGACATAAACTAGAAAACGTATAGGAAATGGACAAATTCTTGGAAACACACAACCTCCCAAGACTCAACCAGGAGGAAATAGAACTCCTGAACAGATTAATAACAAGCAGTGACATTGAAGCAGTGATAAAAAATCTTCCAGCAAAAAAAGCCCTGGAGCACATGGTTGCGCAGCTGAATTCTACCAGATCTACAAAGAAGAGCTGGTATCCAGACTGCAGAAATTACTGCACAACACCGAGAAGGAGGAACTCCTTCCCAACTCATTCTATAGAGCCAGAATCACCTTGGTACCAAAGCCAGGAGAGAACACAAGAAAAAAAGAAAACTACAGACCAATATCCTTTCTGAATGACCTGTTGGTCTTCATCCCAGGAATGTCAGGATGGTTCAACATACATAACTCAGTAACTGTGAGTCATCACATAAACAGAAGCAAAAACAAAGACTATATGATCATCTGAATAGATACAGAAAAAGCATTTGACAAAACCCAGAACCCTTTCATGATAAAAACCCTCAACTAACTAGGCACAGAAGGAACATATCTCAAATTATAAAAGTCATACATGACAAACCCACATCCAATATCATACTGAATGGGGAAAGGTGGAAGCATTCCCCCTGGGAACTGGAACAAGACAAGGGTGCCCACTGTTACCATTTCTATTCAACATAGTACTGAAAGTCACAGCCAGAGCAATCAGACAGTCGAAAAAAATAAAGGCTATCCAAATTGGGAAAGAGAAGCTCAAACTATTACTTTTCACAGATGATATGATAGTGTATTTAGAAAATCCCAAAGATGACACCAAGACTCCTGGAATTGATAAAGAAACTCAGTAAACTCTCAGGTCACAAAACCAATGTACATAAACCTGTAGCATTTCTATATACCTGTAACACTCAAGCCAAGAGTCAAATAAAAGACTCAATACCATTCACAATAGCTACAAAGAAAATAAAATACTTAGGAATATATACTTAACCAAGGAGGTGAACATTCTCTACAAGGGGGAGAAATATGCAACATTGAGGAAAGAAATTGCAGATGACACAAGCAAATGGAAACGCATATCATACTCATGGATCAGTAGAATCAAAATTGTAAAATCTCCATACTGCCCAAAGTGTTTACAGATTCAATGCAATCCCTATCAAAATACCAATGTCATATTTCACCGATCTAGAAAAAATAATTCTATACTACCTTTGGAATCCCAAAAGAGCCCTAATAACCAAAACAATCGTACACAAAAAGAGCAAATTTGGAGACGTCACATTACCAGACTTCAAACTATACTACAAGGCTACAGCAAGCAAAACAGTACGGCATTGTACAAAAATATAGACATAGACCAATGGAACAGAACAAAGAACCCAGATATAAAACCATCTACCTACAACCAACTGATCTTTGACAAAGCAGACAACAAAAGACGCTGGGGAAAAGAAGCCCTATTCAATATATGGTGCTGGGAAAAGTGTATACCCACATGCAGAAGAATAAAACAAGAACTCTATCTCTCGCCACTCACAAAAATTAATTCAAGTTGGATGAAAGACTTAACTGTAAAGCATGAAAAATAAAAATTCTAGAAGTAAATTCAGGAAAAATTCTTCTAGATATTGGCCTAGGCAAGATTTATGACTAAGACCGCAAAGGCAATTACAGCCACAACAAAAATAAATAAATGGGACTTGATTAATTTAAAATTCTGCACAGCAAAGGAAATAACAGTTAGTAGGTAACGTACGGAATGGGAGAAAATATTTGGAAACTATACATCTGATAAAGGGCTAATATCTAGAATCTAGAAAGAACTCAAATCAGCAATAAACAAATAGGGCTGGGCACGGTGGCTCACGCCTGTAATCTTAGCACTCTGGGAGGCCGAGGTGGGTGGATCGTTTGAGCTCAGGAGATCGAGACCAGCCTCAGCAAAAGCAAGACCCTGTGTCTACTAAAAAAGTAGAAAGAACTTATATGGACAACTAAATATATATATAGAAAAAATTAGCCGGGCATGGTGGCGCATGCCTGTAGTCCCAGCTGCTCAGGAGGCTGAGGCAGGAGGATGGCTTGAGCCCAGGAGTTTGAGGTTGCTGTGAGCTAGGCTGATGCCATGGCATTCTAGCCCAGGCAACAGAGTGAGACTCTGTCTCAAAAAAGAAAAAAAGCAATAAACAAATAAATAACTCCATTAAAAAGTGGCCAAAAGACATGAGCAGAAGTTTTTCAAAAGAAGGCAGACAAATGGCCAAAAAACATATGAAAAAATGCTCAACATCACTAATCATCAGGGAAATGCAAATTAAAACAACTATGAGGCTGGGCTTGCTGGCTCATGCCTGTAAGCCTAGCAGTCTGGGAGGCCAAGGTGAGAGGAGCTTGAGGTCAGGAGTTCGAGACCAGCCTGAGTGAGAGTAAGCACCATCTCTTCAAAGACTAGAAAAATTATCTGGGTACAGTGGCATGTACCTGTAGTCCCAGCTACTTGAGAGGCTAAGGCAGAATAATTGCTTGAGCCCAGGAGTGTGGGTTGTAGTGAACTATGCCACTGCACTCCATCCTGGGCAACAGAATAAGACCCTGTCTCAACACACACACACACACACACACACACCAATAAGATATCAACTTATCCCTCTTAGAATGACTTTTCTTTAAAAGTCCAAAAACAATAGATGCTGGTGTGAATGCAGAGAGAAAGGAACTCTTATATACTGTTGGTAGAACTGCAAATTAGTACAACCTCTATGGAAAAGAGTATAAAGATTTCTCAAAGAACTAAAAGTAGAACAACCACTCAATTGAGCAATCCCGTTAATGGAGATCTACTCAAAGGAAGTCATTTTATAAAAAAGACATCTGCACTCGAATGTTTATTGCAGCACAATTCACAATTGCAAAGATGTGGAATCAAACCAAGTGCCCATCAGTTCATGAGTGGGTTAACAAAATGTGGTGTACATATATACCAAGGAGTACTACTCAGCTATAAAAATAAGTGAGTTAATGTCTTTTGCTGTAATTTGAATGGAACTGGAGACCATTATCCTAAGTGAAGTATGTCAAGAACGGAAAAAGAAACACCACACATACTGTCTAACACTTTGGGACTAATTGATGGGCACATACGGGCACAGAAAGAAGTAAAAATTGCTGGAAATCAAGAAGAGGGGAGGGGTAAAAACTTACCGAACAGGTAAAATGAACACTATTCAGGTGATGGGAACACTTATAGACCTGACTAAAGTATTATAAAAGCTATCTATGTAACAAAAACATTTATACCCACTTTATATTTTGAAATAAACAAGATATTCCATGTCCATGTGTCAGAAGAATTAATATTGTTAAAATGACCTTACGTCCCAAAGGAAGCTACACAGTCAGCGCAATCCCTATTAATATACCAACCAACACCATTTTTCACAAAATTAGAAAAAACAGTCCTAAAGTTCAGTGAGGTCAAAAAAGAGCCCAAATAGCCAAAGCAATCCTGACCTAAAAGAACAAACTTGAAGACATTACTCTATCTGATTTCAAAGCATACTACAAGATTATCACAACCAAAAGAGCATAGTATTAGTATAAAAACAGACATATAGACCAATGGAGCAGAATAGAGAATTCAGAAATAAATCCAAGTATTAATATTTACAGCCAACTGATTTTTGTCAAAGGTGCCAAGAACATACACTGGGGGAAAGGACATCCTCTTCAATAAATGGTGCTTGGAAGACTGGGTATCCATAGGCAGAAGAATGAAACTGGACCCTTATCTCTCACCCTACATAAAAATCAACTCAAGATGGATTAAAGACTTAAACTTGAAATCACAAACTCTAAAACTACTCAAAGAAGACGCAGGGGAAGAACTGTAGGACATTGGTCTGGGCAGATTTTATGATTAGGACCTCAAAAGCACAGACAACAGAAACCAAAATAGACAAATGGGACTATATTAAACTAAAAAACTTCTGCACAGAAAAGGAAACATTCAACAGAGTGAAGAGACAACCTGTTGAATAGGAGAAAATATTTGCAAACTATTCATGTGACAAGGGACTAAAATCCAGAATGTTCAAGGAAATCAAACAATTCAACAATTAAAAAAACTAAATAATCCCATTAAAATGTGTGTGAAGGACCAAAGGATATGAATAGACATTTCTCAAAAGAAGACATACAAATGACCAACAGGTTTATGAAAAAGTGCTCAACATCAGTAATTATCAGGGAAATGTAAATCAAAGCCACAATTATAGGATAACTATTATTAAAAAGACAAAAAAAATAATCATGTGCTTGTGAGGATACACAGAAAAGGGAACTCTTATACACCATTGGTGGTGATGTAAATTAATGCAGTCACTGTAGAAATCAGTATAGATATTTCTCAGAAAACTAAAAATAAAATTACCATATGATCCAGGAATTTGAGAATGGGGCAGCAGGACCCTGGAGCTCAGGCATTGGGAGAGTCAGGGAGCAGGTCCTGGGGGTGCTTGGGTTGCAAGAGCAGAAGAGGTAGATGCCTGGGTCCCAGGGTCTCGGGTTGGGGAGGTGTGGGGCTGCCCTCAGAGGGTAGGAGGTGAATGGAAGAACTCCTGGGACCTGGGGAATAGGAAAAAGTTGTACCTTTGGATCCAGAGGAAGGGGTCAGATGCCTGGGCCAGCTCACTGATGAGCTCCTTGTAACCCACAAGCTAAGTCTTGCACATATCGTCCAAGAATGCCATCTACTTTGCTGACAGCAGAGGGGCCACACAGGCCCTACCCTAGCACAGTGGCTCCTCCTCTTGAAACTTCCCTTTATAAAGCTAACGAAAGGCCATAACGTGGGAATTGTGATAGGAGCCTGAGCTCTGCAAAGGTTACCATAGCATAGTTAACAACAAATATATATATATGTATGTATATATAAACAGCCATTGTTCTCTTGCTTGCTTTCCTATAATTGCTTACTACTGAAGAGTCACATAGCTGATGGTCATAAAGATTCTTGGCTTTCTTCAATGCTCCCATAGATAACACCCCCTTTGTGAAACCTAAGCCTGGCTTTGAGATATCTTCCAGACCTTGCGTCCCAGGGGACCAACTGACCCAACCATACTTGTGACACACACCAAGGAACTGATTGAACTGGTCTTGCATCCTGGGTACTGACTCAGCACAAGAAGACAAAATTTCTGCTTCCTGACCCTATGAGTTCATCTCCAGCCAATCAGCAGACCCAATTCGTTAGTCCTTTTCCCACCAAACTCTTTAAAAACCCTGGCCCCCAAATTCCTGGGGAGACAGATTTGAGAAATTGCCCCCATCTCCTCGCGTGGTGCCCTGTGTATTAAACCCTGTCTCTGCGGTAACCCCTGCTGTCTCAGTGTGTCGGCTTCCTCTTGAGCAGCAGCAATGAGCCTGGCTGGGCAGTAACACTGTCACAGGCACAAAGAGGCAGCCATCCAGCGAGCCGAGTGCTGGGACCACAAGCTAGACTGTGATATGGCCATGAGGTCCTAGCACAGGGAGTGGGACCATGGGACTAACTCCCAGGCTGGGCCCCTTAGCACCTGCCCTTAGCTCTTTTTCCTCAGGACCCTAGAAACTCCCTGGTGCTCTGGACACACACACACCTTCTAACAGAACCCTTCCCATTTTTCTCTCCTCCCTGGCTCCTCCCTCTCTCCTGGGGCCTCCCTCCTTCCTCGACCCAAGGCCCAGGGGCTGCTCTCAGCAGATCCCAGGGCCGGAGACTCACAGGTGGTTCCCGGGGTGAGCAGCCTCCCCCTGCAGAAGCCGCAGCAGCAGGAACAAGGGAGGAGACCAGGGGTCCCAGGCCCCATCCCAGAGGCTGGGTCTTGTGGTGCCAAGGGTTTGGGGTAGGTCAACCCCAGACATGATCCACTGTTTTGGCCCAGAGGCCTCTCTCTGCCCTGGGGACAAAGTCCAGAGTCACCCAGTGGTGGGAGGAGACGTCAGTATCACACGGATTTTGGAAAGCTGGATGCACTCAGGGCGTGGCCTGAGACCAGGAGGCCCCGTGTGAGCAGACCCCTGTCCAGTGGCTGGGACAGAGGGCGAGGCTGGGGAGGTCCTGGCTGAGGACAAAGGGGAGCTGGGTCCTCTGTCCTCAGCCCTGTGGCCACAAGGGGGCGCCACCCCACTGCTGTCAGACTCTGGCCGAGCCTGTGGACAGGACGGGCCTGTGGGTTGAGTGGGGCAGGACCCCTGACCCTGGGATCATGCACGTGGGGAGGAGGATCGCTCCTGAGCAGCCCTGGAGTCCGCAGGGAACCAGGAGGGCAGGACGAGGCGAAGGCATCAGCCCCGAGAGAGCCAGGGCAGCGGGGGGACCAGGGCAGGCGAGGCAGGGAGATGTCTGAGCTGCCAACAGCCACCAGAAAAGGGTTCCCTCCAGGCCTTGGCCTCCTTCAGTGCCCGGCCCTGCCCAGGACCCCCCCTGCCCGCTCTCCTGCCCCCTCCTCCCTCCCAGCCTGGCCCCAGTCAGAGTCCAGAACAACTCCTGACCCCGATGCGAAACGTCCCTGCCAGTTTAGGCGGAACGTGCTGAGGACACCGGTGCCAGCCCACCCCAGGGCCTGCGCCTGTTTCTCTCAACACCGTATCTTTGCTCTCTTGTTCCCGTCCACTGCACAGGGAGGAATCACAGCACTGGTCTGCAGAGCAGGAACTGGCTCAGGTGGTCTCATGCAGCGCTGGCTCGTTCACCAGGTGTCTGTTGGGCCAGCTCTGGGCCACATGTGCTCAGAGCTCCACAGCTGGCTGGGGAAGAGCCTGGAAGGTTGAGCGCGGGTCCACCTGACTTAAAAGCTCCTACTCGCTGCCCAGGCTCAGGTATGATTTCCTCTCTGTTCCCTTTTCCTCTCTTCTTGCTGGCGCAGAATGCCCTTGCTTCTTGTCCCTGTTCTGCACGGCATGTCGGAGGGGTTTGCCTGCTCTGCTAGTCTGGTGCCTTCGTTTCACTTGCAACCTGCGCTCTGACGCATGACACTGGCACAGGTGCCAAGCTTTGTTGGACTGGTGAGCCTCCCTCCACTCCTCCTGGACAGAACCAAAGCCCTGTGCACACCCAGGGCGTGTGCGAGCCTGTGTGTAGATGTCGGCTTCCTGCAGGGTGTTCTAGGGGTGTGCTGTTGAGAGTGGAGGGGACAGCCCCAGGCCCGTGGGCACAGGTGGCTCAGAAGGGAGTGGACAGTCCCAGCTTTGAACATCTGAGAGAAGGAAGGTGCTGAGACAGGAAACCCTGCCTCAGGAGTTGGGATTGCTGGCCAGTGACAGCTACTGCCCAGCTCGCCACCTGGGACATCAGTCTGGAGTGGGCGGGAATGTGGCCTCTGCCATGGGGGAGGGCCCAGGGAGCAGGCAGGGAGACCTTGCTAGAGGTCAGTGGTTCTCCCAGCTCGGGAGAGACCTCATGTGCCCCATTAGCAGACTTGTTCCCACTTCAGTGTGAAAAGAACCAAGAACCTCTGTAAAATTTTTAGACAGGGGTTTCCCTCCTGTCTGTTAGTGATAGGGTCATGCATGACTCGTACTTGAGTTGCAATGTATTGCAAAAGAGGCCCCCACTACTATCGTTATAGACATCTGAATCTATCCAGTATAACCATATATAGTCAGTACAACCAACCAGCACTGAAGCTAAACTAAGCACATTCATAAATTAAAAGCAAGATTAGCACCTATTGAGACAAAATACAGAGAAATGAGGCTTCTGTAAGAAAATCTAAATCCTGTACTGACAACAAGGTATGCTTCTTGAAAACTGGACATTCCAACCATCTGAGTTTCTTCTTTCAGTTATGAACTCAATAATGGATTTGCCCTGATAATTTACAGGAGGTAGTCCTCAGCCATAAGTTAAAATAGTCTGTGGACGTGGGCCTTGATCATCAAAGAGAACTAAAGTAATTCATGGATTTGGGATCAGTTCAAATCTACTGGATGAGACGTGGATCTCAAAATCATAAAAACAGGCAGGGGAAGCTTAGTTAATAATAAAATACTATTTATTTGAGTTACTGAAATAGAAAAAAAATCATTAAAATGAAGGAATGAAGACAGACATATGTAAACTGGATTGCCTAGTGTATGTCACTGTGCATATTTATTTCCTTTTTGTTATTCCTGAGTTGTAATAGAGCCTTAATGAGATGACAGTTCTGGCCTGGCCTCTGCAGGAGGGGCCTGTCTTTGGCCAGGACAAGCAGTGGATTATGGTCAGCATCATGCACAAGGACAAGAGGCTGTAGGGCCCCCTGCAGCCAGTGTGCTGATGCTTCCTACCAGGGGGTGGCAGGACGGGGTGACTGATGTGAATCACTGTAGCCTTCACGGGAAACCCTTGTGGAGATGGGCTGAGGGGTATTGAAGTCCACCCTTTACGTTAATGGGACAGCTCACTCAGTGTCAGAGACCCTGCTATGTGCTTCCTGGTCCTGTCACAGGTGACCTTCACGGCGACCTTCCAATAGAGCTCTTTTCATTTCACATCCTGCCTGTGGATGTCCGGTTGTTACGGCCCCATCTGTTGAAAAGACTCTCTTTCCTCTGTTTTATTGTCTTAGTTCCTTTTCAGAGATCAGTGGACTATTTATGTGGGTCTCTTTCTGGGCTCTCTTCTGTTCCATTGATCTATCTGTCTATTCGTTGACCAAGGTCACACTGTCTTGATTACTGTAGTTTGTAGTAAGTCTGGAAGTCCTTCCGTGCCAGTCCTCTGACTTCGTTCCTCTTCTATATTGTTATGGATACCCTGCATCTACGTCTGGTCTTGTAAACTTTGGAATCAGTTTGTAGACATCCACATAGTAACTTGCTGGGATTTTGGTTGGGATTGTGTTGACTCTATTAATCAGCTTGGTAAGTATCGACATCTTCACAACACTGAGTCTTCATAGCCATGAACATGGAATATTTCTCCACTGCTTTAGTTCTTTGATTTCTTTCACCAAAGGATTATAGGTTTCCTCACATAGATCCTACACGTATTTTGTTAGATTTATATGTAAATATTGCATTTTGGGGGGTGCTAATGTAAATGGCGTAGTGCTTTTACTTTCAAATTCCAATTGTTCATTGCTGGTGTACGGAAAGCCATTGACTGTTGTATATTAAACTTGTGTCCTGCAACCTTGCTGTAATTGTTTATGTTTCTGTTGATTCTGTCTAATTTTCACATAGTTTTCACGATATCTGTGAAGAAAGGCAGTTTTACTTTTTCCTTCCCAATCTGTGCACCTTCCTTTCCTGTTCTTGTCATTGCATTAGCTAGGACCTCCAGGAGGATTTTGAAAAACAGTGGTGAGAGGGGACATCCTTGTCTTGCTCCTGATCCTACTGAGAAAGCTTCTAGTTTTTCACTGCTGAGTATGAAGTTAGTTGTGGGTGTGTTTGTAGATAGTCTTTATTAAGTTGAGGAAGTGCCACCCTATTCCTATTTTACTAAGAGTTTCCTTTTCATAAATGGGTATTGGATTTTTTTTTTTTTTTTTTTTGAGACAGAATCTCACTCCGGTGCCTAGGCTAGAGTGCCGTGGCGTCAGCCTAGCTCACAGCAACCTCAAACTCCTGGGCTCAAGCAATCCTACTGCCTCAGCCTCCTGAGTAGCTGGGACTACAGGCATGTGCCACCATGCCTGGCTAATTGTTCTATATATATATTTTAGCTGTCCATATAATTTCTTTCTCTTTTTAGTAGAGACAGGGTCTCACTCTTGCTCAGCTGGTCTCGAACTCCTGAGCTCAAACAATCCACCTGCCTCGGCCTCCCTGAGTGCTAGGATTACAGGCGTGAGCCACCTTGCCCGGCCTGGGTATTGGATTTTGTCAACTGTTTTTTCTGCTTCTATTGACATAATCATGTGAGTTTTCTTCTTTGGTCTATGACGTGATGAATGAATACATTAATTGATTTTCAAATGTTGAACCAGCCCTGCATACCTGACATAAACCCTGCTAGGTCATGATGTATTGTTCTTGTTATACACTATAGAATCAATTTACTAATATTTGGTTGAAGATTTTTTCATCTATGTTCATGAGCCATATTGCTTTGTTGTTTTCTTCTCTTATAAAATCTTTTCTGATTTTCGTATTAGAGTAATGCCAGCCTCACAGAATGCCATAGGGAATATTCCTTTTGTGCCTGTCTTATGGAAGAAAGTATAAGGAATTAGTATAATTTCTTCCTTAAATGTTTGGTAGAACTCACCAGTGAGCTCATTTGGACCTGGTGCTTTCTGTTTAGGATGTTATTAACTTCTGATTAAATTTCTTTATTAAGTTGTCTTATTAATTTCAACTTTTTAAATTAAAAATTTGGGGAGAATAGCATTAGATTTACTGAACTTTACAAAGTAAGGTCACAGAGTTCCCGGGTACCCTTCACCCAGTTCCCCTTAATAACATTTTTTAAAAACCGTGTAAAGGCTAAATATCTAAGAAATTAACATTGGCACAATACTATAAGCTAAACTACGGACTTTCTAGATTCATCAGTTTTTTCACAATTTTTCTCTTTTAGTAGCAGGTTTCAACCCAGGACCCTTATTGCATTCAGTTGTCCTGTCTCTGTGGTCTCCTCTGATCTCTCAGTTTCTAGATCTTTACCTGTTTTCACGACCTTGAAAGTTTTAAAGAAAATTGGGCAGATAAGTTGTAGGATGTCACTCGGTTTCGGTTTGTCTGATGGTTTCCCACGATTACTTTGGGTCATGGGTTCGGGGAAGCGTATCCCAGAGGTGAGGGGTCCTTCTCATCACGCCGTTTCAGGGCTCCATGATATCAGCATGGCTTTGATCACTCGGTTACGGTGCTGTTTGCCAAGGTTCTCCTTTGTAAAGTTACTACTTTTCCCTTTAGATCCTGTTCCTTGGAAGCAAATCAGGAAGCCCAGCCACATTCAGGAGGAAAGAAATTAAGCTCTATTTTCTCATAGGGAGAATCTCTTCTTATATGATTTGGAATTTTTCCGTAAGAAAGATTTGTCCCTCCCCCATTTATTTATTTATGCAGTCATTTCTCTATTTCAGTACGAAATGTTTACCTGTTTTATATTTTGGTTTACATTTCAATACTATTACTTTGCTGCTCAAGTTACTGTGGCTCTGTTCCTACGAAGCTCTTCCATGCTGGCTCCTGTGTCCCCTGACTTGCCCCAGTGTTTGGGGGAGGGCACTTCCCTCTGCAATACAAGATTTTCCACGCCCACCTTGTATTTCCCTTAACCCAGCTATTTTTGTAAGGAGCCCTGCTTCCTTCTGGTTGGATGACACGTAGAAAGCAAGGTCTGCGCGTGGGGACTCATCCCACTTTACTGAAGAGGACACAGGGGCCCAAGACCTGCCGGAGCTCACATGGGGGAGTAAGCGGCTCTCAGTCCAGCACAACACCAGAGCTTGTTCAGAGCAGCCTGTGACACCTGCCACACAACGCTCCACGCATGGCTTTACTTCCTGAACTGCTGCTGCTTCAGCCTGCTGGGCTTAGCCATTAACAATGCTATTCTTTCCTATTTGGAGACTTTCTTTGAAAAGAAATTCCACATTTCACTAACAAGTTTCTCTTATAAAATTGTCCAGACTAGACAAGAGGAAAAAGACACCAGAGGGAGGAATCACTTAAATTTTTCTTCCCGTGGAATGTTTTTCTGTTCCTGCTGCGCTGTCACGTCCCTGGGCTGGGGGAAGGATGGTATGTGAGAGAACAATGGTGACGTGGAAAGATCTGGCTCCATCATCTCCCCCAACCCTTCAATCTCTGCTCTGGCTGTGCCCGTTCTCCCTCCAACCCCTGGCCCAGGAGCCTGTCCCTTCTCCCAACCCCAGGGACAGCCCAGACTCTCAGCCAGAGCCGGCTCCCCAGTGGGAAGTGAGCCGCTACTCCTGGGGTAGAAGAGGAGAGAGAGGGCAGAGCCTGGGCTGGGGCAGAAGGTGCAGCAGGAATGCAGGAGGTTAGAGCGAGAAGGACTTCCAAATGAGGACGACATGGGAGTGATCAGAAGGAGACTGAGGACATCCCCGGCATCTCCACTTAGGAGGGAGGGGCCTTGGGTATGGGGCAGAGAGTGGGGCAGGGGCTGCAGGAGATGTCCCCACCCTCATCCCTGGTCCTCTGACAACACCCCATCCCAGTCACACTGAGGGAACCCTCCAGGCCCAGGGGCTCCACCGGGCAGGTGGGCCTCAGCTCCTGTCTGGGGAGGACCCCACAGCTGCCCAGCCTGGAATGTCTCGTCTTCCCCAGGTGGGGCCTTCTGAGTCCCGAGTCCAGGGTCAGCTCCTTCCCTTCCTGCACCAGGTCAGAGCTGTTGGCAGCTGAGGAGCCAAGTGCTCTGCGTGGCAGGTGTGATCGCCCGCAGGGTCCTCCCTGTCAGTCACCACAACCTGGGGCACTGGATGCAGGAGGGAGGGCAGAGGTGGAGTGAGGGTGGGACACACCTCTGCTTCCCCTCCTCCCCCCTGCCCCCTGCACCCCAGTGCCTTCCCCTCCTGACAGCCTGGCAGGAAGGGGAGACCCGGGTCCCCACCACTCCCTGCGGGACTTTCCATGAGTGTGTCACCTCCATTCCTCCTGCAGCTTCAGGGCCGACCCCTGTGCAGAGCCCTGGGTGTGTGCAGAGGCGATCCTGGAACCTTCTTCCTTCAGATACCTGCGTGTCTCAGTGCCTGTCCTCCTCAAGTCTGCTCTAATGGCACCTCCATGCAGCCCACCCTGACCACCCTATTTATGATAAAACTGCCACCTGTGTTACTTTGCATTTTCACTCGTTTCATGTCCTGCCACCTTCTAAGTATGAAACATCTTTGTCCAAAAAGGACCTCAGCCATGTCTCCCATCCCACGTGCTCCTGAGCAGTGTGACCTCACCATCCACTGTCAAGAGCTGGGGCTCATCCCCTCCCCTGGATCTGGGACGAGCTTTGGTGACTGCAGCATGGGGAGAGTGACACTGCCTGACTTCTGAGGTTCTGACACAGGACTCCTGAGATTCTGACTTGGCCGCTTAAACACTCGCTCGTGGACCCCAGGTGTGCAGCCAGGAGCAGCCAGGCCACGCTCAGCAGCAGGTGGAGGACCCGGAATGTCGATGCTGTCATTGACCGTGTGCTGTAATGTAACGCCAGCAAGCCACTCACTGCACGTGGCCTGTTTTCCAGCTCGGAATCCCCCCTGTGGCACATCAATTCCACATGCTTGAGGCCCTCCCCAACTGGGATTCCCAATCCAGTGATACCGCCCACATCCGGCCAACTCAGAAATGGCACGGGGTCCCGGGCAGGTCTTGTGGAGGGAACTGCAGGTATTGCAGGGGAATCACCACCATTAGAGAGCTGGCGGACGTGGGGTGGTATTGGGCTTGGCCATCCTCTCCCTTGGATTCAGCCGTCTGTCCCTGCAGAAGCCTGATGGGGCCTAAAGGATGAAGGAGATTACTGCAGACTGGACCAAGTAGCAACCCTGACAGCATCTGCCATGCTGGCTGCATATCAGTTAGGGCACATTAATAAGGCCTCAGGCCCTCGGTTGGCAGCTGTGGATTTGGTGGGTGCATTCTTTTCCTTAGAAAGTGGATATGGGCCGGGCGCAGTGGCTCACACCTGTAATCCGAGCACTTTGGGAGGCTGAGGCGGGAGGATCGCTTGAGGCCAGGGGTTCAAGATTAGCCTGGGTGACATAAAAATAAATTTAAAAAAATCTACAAAAAATTAAATAAATAAGATTATCCAGGTGTGGTGTGCGCACCTGTAGTCCCAGCCACTTGGGAGGCTGACACGGATCACTTTAGCCCAGGACCTCAAGGTTACACTGAGCTATGATGGTACCACTGCATTCCAGTCTGGGAAAAAGAGAAAGCCCTGCCGCAAGGGAAAGAAAAGAAAAGGAAGAAGGAAAGGGGGATATGGAGTGGTTCACATTCACATGGGATTAAACAGCCAATTTATTCATAGTTTGCCTCAGGCATATGGTAACCCCCCTGCCCTCTATAAAATAGTCCTAAGAAATCTGGACCTCCTGTAGAATATTAAATCAGTCCATTTCATCGTGTTGCCTGGGAGGGACGAGGGAGAGGTGGGAAGTTCGCTGGAGGCCTTGACAAAGCGTGTGCACGCTAGACGGTGAAGACGAACCTTGCGGAGAGTCGGGAGTGGCCCCTGCAGTGACGTTGTGTGGGTCCAGTGGCGAGGGACAGGCAGGGCCGTGTCCTCCAGAGTAAAAGGCAAACGGCTGCATCTCGCATCCTCCCTGCAAACCGGGAGGCTCACTGCCTGGGGAGCCTCTTTGGGGTCCGACATTCCACATCTGTGTTGTTTTGGCCACACTCTGGGTGACACAGGAGGATGCCAGCCTTGAGTGGGGCTGGACAGGAAAGGACGAGGCAGCAGATCCAGGCCGCGGTGCAGTCGGCCCATCCCTCAGACCACGGTGCCGGGGGAGTCGGTGGTGGGAACAGGCACAGGACGGAGCCAAACCAGGCACCAGTGGGGGAGCCGCAGTGCAGGGCCTGGGACTCCGGAGCAAGGCCAGGCCACCCCCAGCAGACAGATGTGCCCTGTTAGAGGCAACTTTTCGTGTGTCCCTGGCCCTGATAAGATAGAATGTTTGACCACGGGACACCAAATCACCCTGTGACTCCAAGTGCCCATCGTGACTTAGGTTCTGTGTAACCCACAAAGTCACACACTGGACAGTCCCAGCAGGGTCCATGACAAGGAGGAAATGGTCCATGTGGGTTGGGCCTGAATCACATGCTGACACCCACCAGAAAACACCCTCCCCTGCAGTGGCCCCGAACACCCAGGCAGACAGACTGAAGTCAGGCAGCCTTCGCTCTCGGTCACCCAGGGCTGGCAGGACGGCCGTGGATGGAGGACACGATGGCAGGGGAGGCTGGGAGTGGCCCAGCAGCATTGGCTCCACCTACCTAGGCCCATCCAGCTGCTGCCATGTCTGACGTCTGACTTGTCAGCATAAGAGGCAAATCATGGGCCCTGATAGAGCCCTATTTCCTTAGGTGACCAACCAGCCACTAAGCGAGGGGGTGACTACATTGAGCCCCTGCAATCCCGGAAGGGCTGGAGGCTCATCCTTCCAGTGACAGACGCTATTCCACGGGTGCGTTTTCCTTTCCTGCCCTAGGACCCTCAGGCAGCTCCAGTCCCCGGGGGCTGTGGGCATTTCTGACCCGCAGGCTCAGAATTGCTCTCAGCACCGCATCCCCCTGGGGGACCCCTGCACAGGGCAGGAGGGGCAGCCTGGCCCGTGGCCACGGGACCCACTGCTCACGCCCCAGTCTGCACCGCCCCAGGGCTGCCGGCCACACAGAGCCCTGCACAGGCCTTGCAAAGGCACAGCCCAGTGCCAGCCTTGAGGACACACTCTGAGGGCTGGGTGCCATCTGTCAGGACACAGTGCACTTATGGAACCAGAGACCTCTCTAGGGCGCTGTGATCTCAGCAGGAAGGACACGTGGGCTCAGACACCAAGGGGTGGAGGCAGGGGTGGCTCTGTGCACTGTCACTGAGACTCAGCCACTGGGGATTTGCACTTCCCATCCCCGCAGCTCTGGCTCTGCAGCGTAGCAGGTCCAGGTCTCCCAGAGGGGCCACTCTGACAAGGGGACAAACGAGAGCCATTGAGCTACACATTACAGTGGCCACCATGGCAGTTAGGGCAGTGCGTGCCCAGAGACCAGCAGGGAGAAGAGGAGCCCCCTCCTCTCCAGGCAGTGGGGAGGGACCCTGATCCCCAGGAGGAGGCAGGGCTGCTTCACACAGAGGGGCAGGAGTGTGTGCGGAACCCAGGGATCCACTTGGGGCTTTGGGGTTCCCCTTGTCCCATTTTAAGTGTGTGCAGAACCATCCAGCAACCCAACGGGAGGGGGTTTGATTTCCAAGGGCCCAGACCCCTCAGGAAGAAGGTTTGAGTCACACCCCCAGGGAATGTACCAAGGGCCCCGCTCCTGTGCTCTGAAATCCCAGCAGCATTGGTGCAGAGGCCCTGCTGCCCACGGGCTGTCCCCAGCCAGTGACGGGTCACAGCAGGGACACTGAGGCAGGCCCATTCCTGGGACACAGGGGCTCCTCCGTGGCCTTGCTCAACTCCCCTTATGTTGCCTGTGGTCTAGGGTGCGTCCAGCAAACTTCTCTCCTTCTGTCCATCACGTGGGCTCAGACCTGCACCTGCGTCTGCGGCTTCCCCAGGGTGTCCGGCTCCTCCCCACGTTCTCTGACAGGTGCGTCCCCTCATAGATGCTGCTGAGTTTAATCCCACCTTGTCATCTGCTTCTTGGAGGACTCGGACTAACAAAATCATTTCCATCTGCGCACACGTGACCTCTTACTTATTGCAGCTTGTAAAATCCTTCTGTTCATCCAACTTCCCCCACCTCCCTTGGCTCCATTGTGCTGGTCTTTGTATTATCCCCTTGAGTTAATAGATGTTTGTTGTTTTAAGCCACTAAACTTTGGGCTAGTTTGTGACACAGCAGTGGATAACTAGTGAATCTCTCCTAGATTTTAACATCCCGTAGGTGCTCTTCACATCTCTTTTACTTCCTTGCATTTGGACAGTGTCGGCCACACCTGCTGATTCCAATTCCTGGTCTTCCGTTCTTTTAAATTTTAGTTTGTCTTTTCTTGTGTCTTCCTTCTTTCCTTTCTCTCTCTCTCCCTCCTTTTCATCTCTTTGATTATGGACGATTTCTAACATGCGAAAGAGCCCTATGTGGCTGAGCTGGAAGGGAGCATTACTGGATCTGTATGATGAGGGAATAATGCCGGAGGATCGGGCGAGGGAAGGAGAGGAAAGGAAGTTACTAACAGAGCCTGAGAAAAGCTGCCTGGGGTGATTCTACAGCCAAGACAGCGGGATATTAAGTCTTAATTCTGTTTTCAGAACATATCAGCAACATGAAGTCTTAAACATTCATTATAAAAGTGTGAGTTGGTACAAGCACTTTGGAAATCACGTTAGCCTTATCCAGTGTGGTTAAAGTTCATGGACCATATGATCCCACCATCGTTCTCCTGATCGTATACTCTGGGGACGTTCTTGCCTGTGTGCCTCAGTTGGCCATCAGAGCAGTCCCCTGTCTCCCGGGAATGGGCCTGCCTCAGTGTCCCTGCTGTGACCCGTCATTGTCTGGGAGTGGCCCATGGGAAGCAGGGCTCAGCACCAACGCTGCTGGGGACTTCAGAGCACACGAGACGTGTACGCTAATGTTTCTGGCAAAAACTGAAATCAACCACATATACATCAATAGGGAAGTGGCAAAACTGTGGTATAATCATCGAATGTAGAACTTCAGCAGAAAAATGAATGGATGACATCCGCCCACATCCGGGATAACCATCCTACATGCAGTCGGCACCACAGAAGAAAACAGCAAGTATGACTTCAGTGCAGAGGAAGCTTAAAAACAGGTGAGACTAATATTTGGTTTGGGGATCTAGACAGTTAGTGTAAAAATCTTCAGAGAAATGAAGACTCGGAGGCTCCTTCTGGGGTTGGGATTGGGCAGCAGCCCATGGCGGCTTCACAGGTTCTGTTTCTTTGCCAGTGGCGGGTGCCAGGCAATTACTTCATCATGACTCCTCACCCTGGCAATTTTCAAACTGCAGCTTGGGAACCATTCCTGATTAATTTCTTTTTAATGAAAGAGAAAACAAAGTTCCAAAGTTCATTGCAAGGATCCTTGGAAAGAACCACTCAGGTTGGAACAAAGCAAAAGCCACGTGACAAATCCATGTGACAGAGAGGACCAGGATGCCGTGAAAATAGCCCTGGCTAGAAATAGGTCATTTGATCTTTTGCTCTCGGGCACCTCTGTGGATTCTCTGGGATCCGATGTTCAATCTGCCGTGCAAGGCAATTCCATCTGCAAAGGATTTGATGTGTTACTTCATTTTACCACACGCACGCTGAATTGAACTTTGACAATTAGAAAAGCACATTTTTGATCAAAGTAATTTAAGCTGGAAAACATGACAAATGAATAAAGAGGGATGGAATAGCAAATAAGAGTGGAAAACACAATAGAGCTGCCTTAGAAATGCTTTAGTAACAGTAACAGTAAAAGCACATGGTAACAGAGCCTCTTAGCATCACGGTGGTTTCCAAATCACCTCCACCACGTCTCACTAACACACACAGTGAAAGATGTTGAATTTTCTCTAGGATGCCCAGGGAATAGCTAGTTTTCGAAAAGCCTGTTCCTAGATTAGAGTTAACCATTTCTGCCTGCTGGATCAAACCAAAATTGTTGTCATGATGCTAAGCTAGGTGTGTAGACTGAGGTATGAGATTCTCATTTTTCTAACTGAAAATCAGTGTGATTAAGCAAATATTTTTGATGATGATGTTTAAGAAAATTGGCATTTCTGTCATTCTTAAACTAAATTTGAAATCTCTTAGGAAAAACAAAGAGGGTTATTTATTTATTTATTTATTATTTTAAAGGCTAGTCAAGTGAAGCAGGGGGAGCAGAGAAGGAACAAAGGAATCTATAACCGGTTGTGATCAATTAGTTGTAAATATCACTGCACTAGGACCCGCCAAGAGAGTTATTATTTTAAAGGTGTTATTATATGGCACTGGAGTCTTGGAATTATTAGATCTGTTTATTATATGTCCCTAATTTTAGAGCAACATATTGAAGAGAACATTATTATTAAAGACATTTACAAGAAAAACTTAGAGATAATGTTGTATCTCCTTTCTTTGTCACAAACATTTTTTCCAGCATCCAAGCCCTGTGATATCTCAAACTTCTAATCATTACTTTATTTTTATTTATTTATTTATTTTTTTGAGACAGAGTCTCGCTTTGTCACCCTGGCTAGAGTGCCGTGGCGTCAGCCTAGCTCACAGCAACCTCAAACTCCTGAGCTCAAGCAATCCTTCTGCCTCAGCCTCCCAAGTAGCTGGGACTACAGGCATGCGCCACCATGCCTGGCTAATTTTTTCTATATATTTTTTAGTTGGCCAGATAATTTCTTTCTAATTTTAGTAGAGACGGGGTCTCGCTCTTGCTCAGGCTGGTCTCGAACTCCTGAGCTCAAAGGATCCTCCCGCCTTGGCCTCCCAAGTGCTAGGATTACAGGCATGAGCCACGGCGCCCGGCCTCTAATCATTACTTTAAAAACAGAAGTGTAAAGCATTAAGGAAAATAATCGTATGAAATAAATACGTGATTTACAAAATCCTGAAATAATAATTTTAACATTGCTTTTAACATGTTATGCAAATTATTTGATACTCCTCCCTTCCAGAGGTGCAGCTTAATTCCCTCCCTGTGAATATGGCCTGGACTTAGTGACTGACTCCTACCCCCTAGAGCAAGGCCAATGTGCAGTTTGTGACTCTGGGTGTAGGACAAAACTCACTGTGGCTTCCACCTTGGTCCTCCCTCTCTGGGGTCACGAGCTCTGGGGAGGCCAGCTGCTGTGTCGTACGTAGCCCTGTGCAAAGGTCCATGTGCAGGAACTGAGGCCTCCTGGGACCGGCCAATAAGCAGCTGAGGCCCCTTCCAACAGCCATGTGAGTGAGCCACGTTTCATGGAACCCCCAGCCCCAGTCCAGCCCTCAGTGACACTGCCCTGGCTGACAGCGGGACTGCAGCCCTGTGAGAGGCCCCGAGCCAGGGGCGCTCAGGGAAACCTCTCCTGGATTCCTGACCATCAGAAACTGTGGGAAATGACAAATGCTTGTTGTTTTGAGCTTCTAAGTTGATACACAGCAGTAGATAACTAATATAGCTTTCAAAGAGAGAATGAATTATTACACTTTCTTAAACATGTCATTTGGTTTTGAGATTTAAGAAGAATTTCCACGGCTAAATAAAATATATTTTGTTATGATTCACAACAATCCATTTACTTGACCTTCTATTACCAGCTATGACCCAATGAACACAAAAGGAACATAGGGGCCATGCTAGGCTGATTCTGTGATGTCCCTGAATAACCACCCCCTACTTATTCACCTTCCCCTAGTTATTTAATCAACACTAATGCAGGTGCTGCTGCAAAGGGATTTGCATGTACAATTAAGGTCCCAAATCAGTAGACTTTTGGACAAGGGATTATCCTGGATTGGACTGTCCTACTCAGGTGAGCTCTTAAATGACTGGGTTCCTTCTGGAAATGAGATTCCTAGCGTGAGAGGGACTCAGTGTGAGGGATTTTCTTCACTCTGGGCTTTGAAAGTGGAGAGGCCATGTGGCAGGGACTGCTGGGGGCACCAGGAACTGGGAGCAGCCCTCCCCACCCTCCACCCTGACAGCTGGCAAAGAAACAAGTACTGCAGTCCTACAACGCCAGAAACTGAACTCTGCCCACAGGCTCCCTGTAAGCTTCGGGGAGGACCCCAACCTCAAGAGGAGGACACAGCTTTGTGAAACCCTGAACAAAAATCTGTCCACACCATGCCCAGATTTCTGACTAAGGAACAGTGAACAAATAAATGGCTGCTGTCTAAAGCCACTAAGTTTGTGGTAGTATGTTATGCAGTAATAGGAATTTTATACACAGTCTCCACAGATAAGCGCATAACATTTCCTCCACTGAAATCACTTTATGAACTGACATGTAACTAGTTACATGAAATAAAATCTTTCCTTTTTCAGTATTTTTCATTTTATCATTTTTATATGATGCAATTAAAATTTAACGCAATCATGTTTCGTTCCTTCCTTCAACAGTAATTCATTTAGTGCCTACTATGTTCCTGGTACACCTTCACGTAGTGGGGTTACAACTTTGACCCAAACAGCCCAAAGTCCCTGTGCCCATGTGCCTTACATTCCAGAGGCTTCGCAAGAGCGAGACAGAGCCATCGGAGCGTCTGCAGTGAAGAAGTAACAGGCCCTGCCTCACGTTAGCAGGACTGTGACCACTGTGGGGAGGACACTGTGGGCAGCAGGGGAGGGGACAGTGCTCGGGCCACAGGTCAGGAGTGAGAGGTGGTGGGACTAAGGGGAGAAGTGGCCTGTGGGATGAGAGGGACAGAGGGAAGGGCTGGAGAAGCAGGAGCTGAGGAACAGGAGCAGAGGGAGAGAGTTCTAAAGCAGCGGAATTCTCAGATTTAAACCCAGCGTGTTATAGATTTTAACATGCATATCTACAGAGCCGAGCTGGGTGTTCTGTGTATTTCGGACTGCCTGAACACTAGTTTCCTCCTCATGATAATCAGGTTAAAAAATACCAGCGTCCCAAGAAAATATGCACAAGGCTCAGATGTGAATAATTCATACAAACAGGCCAGGCGTGAGCACTGGTGAGGGACACTGGGACTGCATGGAAGGAACACGTGCAACTTTGAGGTGACTAAAGTCTGCACAGGCTCCCGCTTGCGATATACAGGAACAAGCTGTGCTTCTTTGTGTTGAGGAGATGTCCTGGACTCACACAAGAAACTCAGGGCTATGGAATGAGGATGATTTTAAATGTACAACAAACCACAGTCATATATATAATCTGTGAAACTAAAACGTAGGAACTTTGTTCTTCTAATTGTAACTTGTTCAGACACATTTCTAAATCAAGGGCCCCAAATCACTTCTATGCAGATTAGATTCCTGATCTTTCAGGGGTTACCAAGCTTGTGCTACCTGCTATATTTAATAAGCAGAAAGGAAACGGGTCTCTATGAGAGTCTCTCTGCGGTGCATTTAGACATAACTTCTCCAGGTCTGAAGAGAAAACCCCGTCTGTACACCTCCAGTCTCAGGGCGAGCTCACTCTGGCATCAAGTTCCCTGGGGTGAGTTTTCTTCTAGAAGAGTCCAGGTGTAGAACAGGACTGAAACAATATTTTAGTTAATTCTGTGATGACTTGTTTTGCTTATAGCTAACAGCCAAATTCCGCTTTTGTATACAAGGCTTGCTTGCTTAACGCTTGGTTGTGACACAGAGCTAAAAACATGCTCCAATGCAGTTAGAGAAAAACAACCACGAGTTGCTTCCTGATAAGGCGGCCAAGGCCTGCTCAACACGTAAACAAGCTTGTAAAGGGCGTATGTCCCCTTATCGGAAGTAACTGGCTGTAACGAATGCCAGCAAAGAGTATAAAAGACATGTACTCCTGCTGCGCGGGGTCCCTGCCCATGGAAAGAGACCACTGCGTTGGTGCTCGAGGCTTGGACCCTAGCTAGCTAGTCAATAAACTCCTTTGCCTTTTGCAGCCTCAGTGACTCTGTCATTCTGTTCCTGGGGCGAGGGAATCCGGCTCTAACACAGGGGCAGAGGAAAGGAGTAGGAGGCAGGGAGTCCAGTTCAGGGAGAGGGATTCCAGGCCGGAAGTGAAGGGGCAGGGGCTGGGCCAGCCTGGGCGTCTCTCCTGGTTTCCTCCGATAGCTCGTCGGCCGGGACTCAGGGAGACAGTGTGACAAAGAGCGCTCGGTGCAGGAGGAGAGGGGTCGGGGCAATGTCGCAGGGCCCCGGGCGTGGCTCTCAGGGTCCCTGTCCCGAGGGCGGTGTCCGGGGCGGGGAGCTCAGCGCTGGGGATTCCCCATCTGCCCGAGTTTCACTTCTCCCTCTCCCACCCCGAGCCACGTCCTTCTTCCTGGATACTGCTGACGCGTCACAGTTCTCACTCCCATTGGGTGCCGGTTTCCAGAGAAGCCAATCAGCGTCCTACCCGGACCTATCCGGACTCAGAGTCTCCCCAAACCCGGAGGATGGCGGTTACCGCGCCCCGAACCCTCTTCCTGCTGCTCTCGGGGGCCCTGGCCCTGACCGGGACCTGGGCGGGTGAATGCGGGGTCGCGGGGGTGGGAAGCGGCGTCTGCGGGGCGGAGCGAGGGGACCGCCCGGCGGGGGCGCAGGACCCGGGCGCCGCGCGGGGAGGAGGGTCGGCCGGGTCTCAGCCCCTCCCCGCCCCCAGGTCCCCACTCCATGAGGTTTTTCTCCACCGCCGTGTCCCGGCCCGGCCGCGGGGAGCCCCGCTTCATCATCGTCGGCTACGTGGACGACACGCAGTTCGTGCGGTTCGACAGCGACGCCGCGAGTCCGAGGATGGAGCCGCGGGCGCCGTGGGTGGCGCAGGAGGGGCCGGAGTATTGGGACGAGGAGACACGGAGAGCCAAGGGCGCCGCACAAAATTTCCGAGTGTGCCTGCGGACCCTGCTCGGCTACTACAACCAGAGCGAGGCCGGTGAGTGACCCCGGGCTCGGGTCGCAGGTCACGACCCCTCCCCACCCCCACAGAGAAGCCCGCGTCGCCCCGAGTCTCCGGGTGAGAGAGTCACCCCGAGCTACGGGACCCTCTTAGACCTTCGACCCGGGACGAGCCCGGGGGGACTTTCACCCGGTTTCATTTTCGGTTTAGGCCAAAATCCCCGCGGGTTGGGGGGGGGGGGGGGCTGAGTGGGCGTGGCTGACCGCGGGGGCGGGGCCAGGGTCTCACACTATCCAGAGGATGTCTGGCTGCGACGTGGGGTCGGACGGTCGCCTCCTCCGCGGGTACTGGCAGTACGCCTACGACGGCGCCGACTACATCGCCCTGAACGAGGACCTGCGCTCCTGGACCGCGGCGGACACGGAGGCTGAGATCACCAAGCGCCAGTGGGAGGCGGCCGGTTGGGCGGAGCAGAAGAGGGCCTACCTGGAGGGCACGTGCGTGGACTGGCTCCGCAGATACCTGGAGAATGGGAAGGACACGCTGCTGCGCGTGGGTACGCGGGGCTGCGGGGCGTCCCCCACATCTCCTGTAGATGTCCCCGCTCTGCTCCCACAAGGAGGGGAGGAAAATGGGACCGACGCTAGAATGTCGCCCTCCCTCTGGTCCAGTGCAGGAAGACGCCTCCTGGGTGTCCAGATCCTGTACCAGGGAGGGACTCTGAGGACCCGCCCTTCCCTCTGGGACAATTAAGGGATGAGTCCCCAGGGAATGGAGGGGAAGACAGTCCCTGGAATACGATCAGCGGTCCCCTCTGACCCTGCAGCAGCCGGGGGCACCGTGACTTTTCCTCTCAGGCCTCGTTCTCTGCCTCACACTGTGCTTGGGGGTCTGATTCCCGCCCTTCTGAGTCGCCGGCCTCCACTCAGGCCAGGACCAGACGTCCTCGTTCTCCCCCTCAGAGACTAGAACTTTCCAAGGAATAGGAGATTATCCCAGTCCCCTGGGTCCAGGCTGGTGTCTGGATTTTGCACTCCCTCCCCGACCCCGTTTGTCCTGTCCATTGTCAGGATGTCACATGAGCCCTGCTGGAGTGTCCCATGAGGGATGCAAAGTGCCTGAATTTTCTGACTCTTCCCCTCAGACCCCCCAAAGACACACGTGACCCACCACCCCATCTCTGACCGTGAGGCCACCCTGAGGTGCTGGGCCCTGGGCTTCTACCCTGCGGAGATCACACTGACCTGGCAGCGGGATGGGGAGGACCTGACCCAGGACACGGAGCTTGTGGAGACCAGGCCTGCAGGGGACGGAACCTTCCAGAAGTGGGCGGCTGTGGTGGTGCCGTCTGGAGAGGAGCCGAGATACACGTGCCTTGTGCAGCACGAGGGACTGCCGGAGCCCCTCACCCTGAGATGGGGTAAGGAGGGGGTGGGGGTCACGTCTCTCCTCAGGGAAAGCAGGGGCCCTTCTGGAGCCCTTCAGCAGGGCCAGGGCTGAGCCTGGGGTCAGGCCCTCACCTTCCCGTCCTTTCCCAGAGCCGCCTTCCCAGCCCAGCGTCCGCATGGTGGGCATCCTTGCTGGCTTGGTTCTCCTTGGAGCTGTGCTCGCTGGAGCTGTGGTCGCCGCTGTGATGTGGAGGAAGAAGAGCTCAGGTGGGGAACGGGTGGGGGGCGTGGTCGGGGTTTTCTTGTCCCACTGGGGGTTTCACGCCCAGGCAGAAGTGTGCCCGGTGTCACTCTGGGGAAGTTACATCCACACACACCTGCTCACCCATCCTGGGCCCTGTGTGCCAACACTGACCCTTTTGTAAAGTACATGTGGAAGTGAAGGACAAGAGTTTTCACACAGATGACTGTGGTGATGGGGACCTGATCCCCAGCAGTCACAGGTCAGAGGGGAGGACCTTGCTCAGGACAGACCTCCAGGAGGGCAGTTGATCCACTGTGTCCTTCCCTCGTGTTTCCTGATCCTGCCCTGGGTCTTCAGTCACAGTTCTGGAACCTTCTGTGGTTTCCAAGACTGAGGCGTTTTTCTAGGACCTCATGGTCCTGCCTCTTCCCTGGCCTCTCACAGGACATTTTCTTCCCACAGGTGGGAAAGGAGGGAGCTACGTTCAGGCTGCCTGTAAGTATGGGGGACTTACCCCGAGACCTTTGGAATAGTGTAGGCAGGACCCCATAGGGGAGCTCCCCCACCCCATAATCCTCCTGTGGCCACATCTCCTGTCAGCTCTGACCAGGTCCCGTTTTGTTCTACCCCAGGCAGCGACAGTGCCCAGGGCTTGGATGAGTCTCTCATGGCTTGTATAAAGGTAAGAGCCTGGGGCCTAAAGTGGGAGGGGGTGGGGCAGAGGTGACATAGCTGGGCTGTGGGGAGTCTGTGATTGGGACATTTTGAGTGTGCGGTACACTGTTCAGAGTGTTATCACTTACAGTGTCTGACATAATTTTCTTCCTGATTATTTTTTTCTGCAGCGTGAGACAGCTGCCTTGTGTGGGACTGAGTGATGCAGGATTTGTTAACGCCGCCTCTGCGTGGCTTCGAGAGCTTCTGACTTCTCTGTCTGCAAAGGCACCTGAACGACTCAGTATCTCTGTTCACGAGATGTGAAGAGGTGGGGAGGCCAGCCCACCCCCCTGACCACCGTAACCTCCTCCCCACACTCACCTGTGTCCTGTCCCCAGTCATCTTTCCTGTTCCAGTGAGGTCTGCATTCCTGAGACGTCTCCATCCCTGTCTCAACTTCTTGGTGCACTGAGCTACTTCCCTACTGAAAATAAGAATTTGAACATAAATTTGTTTTCTCAAATTCTTGCCATGAGAGGTTAGTGGGTTAATTAAAGGAGATTCCTAAAATTCAAGAGAGGAAATAAATGGAAGACCTGAGAACCTTCCAGAGTCCCTGTGTTTGCTGTGCTGAGTCTGCTGCAGGAGGGGACAGAACAAGGCTGTGAGGAGCTGAGTGTGGACGGGCCTGTGCTCAGTTGGTGCTCAGTCCGTCATTATGTGTCACTCCTTGGCTGGGTCATCTTCACTGCTCTGCTGTCCTTGTCCCTTCAGTGGAACCTTGTCCCAGCAGGACCTGTGATCACAGGGGCTAAGACGTGGCCCAGGTTGGCCCCTGCACACAAGAGTCTCTGTGATGTCAAAAGATGAATTTTCAGACCTGTCCAGCTCTTGCCCTCCTTCCAGGGCTCTTTCCTATATGGCATTTTCCATCTTTTTCCTAACCTTCTTATTATTTTATTTTTATTTTTTATGGATACATAATAGTCTGTATTTATGGGGTACATGTAATATTTTAATACAAGCATACAATGTGTAATGATCAAATCTGGGTCACTAGGACATCCATCACCTCAAATATTTATCATTTCTTTGTGTTAGGAACATTCTAAATCTTCTCTTCTGGTTATTTTGAAATATGCAATAAATCATTATGTGTTTAAGAAAAATTTTTTTGAGATAGGGTCTTGCTTTGTTGCCTGGGCTAGAGTGCAGTGGCATCATCATAGCTCACAGCAACCTCACACTCCTGGGCTC
This sequence comes from Eulemur rufifrons, assembly GCF_041146395.1. Classification (NCBI taxonomy): domain Eukaryota; kingdom Metazoa; phylum Chordata; class Mammalia; order Primates; family Lemuridae; genus Eulemur; species Eulemur rufifrons. The sequence goes on along the minus strand of NC_090997.1, from coordinate 2,205,089 downwards.
AGGGGATCCTCCTGCCTCAGCCTCCTGAATAGCTGGGACTACAGGCATGTGCCACCATGCCCGGCTAATTTTTTAAAAAAATTGTTCATAGAGATGGGGCTTCACTGTTGCCCAGGCTGGTCTCAAACTCCTGGTCTCAAGCGATCCTCTCACGGGCACGAGCCACCCCCTGCAGCCTAGTGTTCACTGTAGTTGCCCTGTCGTGCTGCGGAACACTGGGTCGTATTCCTTGCATCTAACGGTGCTTTTGTACCCACTAACCAACCCCCTTCATTTCCCGCTTCCCGCCACCCTTCCCAGCTTCCAGTAACCACCGCTGTATCCGTTACCCCATTAGATCATTTTTTTAGCTCTCACGTGACAGAGAACGCGCACTATGTGTCTTTCTGTGCCCGTCTCATTGCTCTTAACATAACGTCCTCTGCTTCCACCCACAGTGCTGCACCAGCCTTTTTAAAGGAACCAGATTCTGGAATTAGCAGGGAGGAGGGATCCCATCACTTGTCACCTGAGGTGGATTTCTGCTGGAATTCCTCTTCTGCTCTGCTAGCCTCCCCCTCTCCCTGCCCTCAGTTCCAGTGATCTTAGCGCTGGATCCAACCCGAGCTCGTGGATTTATAAAGCAGGGTCTGAGTTGCGTTTAGACTTGTTTGGGAAATTGGACCCACAGTCAAGGATTGTTCTTTCCCAGGAGAGAAATAGCGCCGTGTGCTGCAGTGTGCAGGGGGCTGGTGTGGGAGCGAGGGTGGGGGAGGACACAGCACAGGTGAGAACAGCACAGGTGGCATCGCTGTCACTGTGACAGGTGTGTCTGCCAGATACAGGACAGACTGTTTTGCATCTGGGAAACATCGCTGAAGTAGAAACAGAGAAAACTTGCTAGCTTTGTGGAGCGTACGTTCTAGTGGGAAGAGACAGACTATATTCTATGAGCAGAGCAAACAAGGAAATCGTTTATGTTAGAAGACGGTAAGTGTTACAGGGGAACATTATCCAGAGTGCGGGGTGTGGGGACAGGGAAGGTGGCTGTGGGGGGTCGGCGTGGCCCTTGTTGCAAAGGAGGGAGAGCAGGGACGCTCCGTGCTCTGAGGAAAGATCTGCAGGACAGGATGAAGTGTCTGGAGGATGCTGGGGAAGTCCTTCCAGGCAGGGAAGCGTCAGCGCAAAGGCGCTGGGGCAGGAAGGTGTCTGTGCTGTGGGGGGAGCTGGAGGCCGGGAGGCTGCACAGACAGCAACTGAGATGAGCTGAGAGGTGGGGCCGGAGCAGGGAGGCCTGAGGGTGTGGGGAGGGTCTGACCTTTGCTCTGAGCGAGATGGGGACTTAGAGGACAGTTCTGAGCAGAAGAGGACCTGATACAACTTCTCTTTTTAAAGGGTCTGTCTGGCTGCTGTGCTGAGGACAGAGCTGAGAGGTGGGAGGAGCAGGAGCAGGGAGAAGGGCAGGGCAGGAGGGCAGGGCTCCAGGCTCCAGGCTGTGGGTGGCGGCTGAGCGGTGACAATGGAGGGAAGTGCTGGGCTCTGGATCCGTTTTGAAGACGGACTTCACAGCGTCTCCTGATGCGTCTGGGTGTGAGGAAGAGGAGTCCGGGAGGACACGCACAGCGTGGGCTGTGTGAGCGGAAGGACGGAGCTGCCGTGGTGGAGAGGGGACTGTGGCAGGGGACGACTGTGGCAGGGGCGTGTGTGAGGAGGGGGGCGTCGCAGGCGTTCAGGGGAGGAGGCGCCACTAGAGTGCAGGGGAGGGAGCCGGCGTGGCAGCTGGACAGCAAGTCTGGACTTTAGGAGAAATGTCGGGGCTGGAGGGGTAGATTTCGGGGTGACACCACGTAGTTGATATTTAAAGCCTCGAGCGGGGATGAGGCCGCCAAGGGAGGGACTGGCTGCAGAAGAGAAAGGGAACAAGGACTGAGCCCTGGGCCTCCAGTGCTGAGGACCCGATCCGACCACACGCCCAGACGGACTGCACAGCTCCGACACCGCGTCCCGAAGGCACGGAGACCGGGGAGCCCCAGACTGTACCCTGTGCAGGAGTCCCCTGGACGTGGCGCTGAGACACAGAGAGTCGGGAGGGGAGCGTGAGGTCCCGTGTTGGTGACGAGGGTGGAGCTGATGCTGCTGGTCTTCAGGTCACACGTCCGCAGCAAGAGCACAGAGCAGGGTCCCCACGTGTGCGCCAGCCCCCTGCAGGGCCTGGTAAACACGCGAGTCTTTGCTCTTGTGCGTGACACTCTGAGCGGGTGGTCCTGGGAGAGGCCTGAGTATTGTCCAAGCGCCACCAGCAAGCCCAGTGCCCAGCCAGACTGGAGCCCTGAGGCCGTGACCAGAGGGTGCCCAGGGAGGGTCTTACACCCATCTCAATGTCCTCTTTTCCCTCAGGAAGAAAAGTCGTTAATTATGAGACAGGATGTTGGGAGATTCGCATTGTTCTCTCCATGGCAGGGTACAACCAGGTAGAAGGTTCTGGTATCGGCTCTCAGCTCTGCATAGAGACATCTCTGAGTGCTGCTCTCTGACCATGTTCCTCAGACTGATTTCTCACTTCTTAAAGCAAACAAGGGAAGCCAAAGTTTTCTAATTTACACATAAAGTAGCATTGCAATGATATTGGACCATTTGAAACAAATTGGCAAGGTAAAGAAGCTGGATAGGTGTACACCACATGAATTAAATGAGCATCAGAAGAGAAATTGTCTTGAAGCTTGTCTGTCTTTGCTGTCAGGACGTAAAGGTGAACAATTTCTACACCGTATTGTCATGTGTGATGAAAAATGGATTCTTTTTGACAATTGCAAGTATTCAGCACAATGGTTGGATAAACATAAGTGCTGACACTCAGTCCAAAACTGAATATTCATCAAAGAAGCTAATGGTGTCTGTTTGGTGGTCCAGTGCTGGTATTATCCACTACAGCCTCGTGAAACCTGGTAGGTCGATTACAGCAGATGTCTACTGCAACCAGTTGGACAAAATGATGAGGATGCTTGTGATGAAGCAGCTGAGATTGATCAGTAGAGACAGGCCAGTCCTCTTGCAAGACAATACTCGACCACATGTTGCACAATGCTGCTCAAACTACAGCAGCTGGACTTGGAAACTCTCTGTCATTCACCGTATTCACCAGACCTTGCACCAACTGACTACCACTTCTTCCAGGATTTGGACCATTTCTTTTTTTTTTTTTTTTTTTGAGACAGTCTCACCCCATTGCCCTGAAGGGAGTGCCATGGCGTCAGCCTAGCTCACAGCAACCTTAAACTCCTGGACTCAAGCGATCCTTCTGCCTGCCAAATAGCTGGGACTACAGGAGCACACCACGACTTTTTTCTATTTTTAGTTCAGATGGGGTCTCGCTTTTGCTCAGGCTGGTCTCAAACTCCTGAGCTCAAGTGATCCTCCTGCCTCAGCCTCCCAGAGTGCTAGGATTACAGGCATGAGCCACCACGCCAGGCCTGGACCTCTTCTTGCAAGTAAAACATTCAATTCTCAACAAGCTGTGGAAAATGTCTTTTGCGATTTCGTCACCACTCGCTCTCCAGGTTTCTTTGCTGCTGGCATAAATGAGCTACCGTTAAGATGGCAAAACTGTGTCAATAGTTTAGGCGCAAACTTTGATTAATTGTACTGTTTCTTGTTTCAGATATAAACTACACTTTTGATTGGAAATCACTTTATATTTAATGAGCTAATATATATGCTATTGGGGGGTTAATTTTATGGTAGGGAAGGCCACAAAGCCAGGCTTGTGGCTTCACAGCCAGTAGCAGAATCCACAGTCCACCCTAGGTCAGGTTCCTTGGAGGAACCCCTGCCCCTGCTGCTGGGGACAGATGCCACTGCTCACACTCTGACACCCTGCTGCTGGACACTGGGCCCTGTGGTTAAGACTGCTGTCCCTGCTGCTCTTGGCAACTGGACACAGCTAATGCCACCCAGGTACCTTTACCAAAATGCATTCTGCACAGTCCTAGAGTCCCTGAGTCACCTCGTCCTGGTCAGAGTCTGGCAGGTGGCCGTCTGACTGGTGGAGCCTAAGCCTCATGTCCATGTTCACCTTCAGGGCCGACTGGAGGGTTGTCCTCTCCTGTGGTGGGAGGTGGTTTCTGTCCCCTACCAAGACTTTAAGTGTGAAATCCTGATGAAGGAAGAGGGTCCAGGTACGGAAGGTGAGAGGTGGAAGAAGAGTGACAAATTCCCATCCTTGCAGCAGGGATGTGAGGCTAGAGCTTCACCTGGCACTTTGCAGGCACTCGGGTTGGCTGGATGAACTAGTGACTAATAAATGACATCTCTCCGCCCATTCCCTTGAGAGAAAGTTATTAGCGGCAGCTTTTGTCTGTAGCAGCTTCTACTCTAGATCATTGGGGTGGCATCGTGGGATGCGGAAACGATTACTCAGTACATCTCCTTCCTCTTACTAGGATTGAAACGCTTAGGTCTGCAGGACCTCAGAAGATGTCTTCTACATTAATATTTATATTTTCTTGTGCATGGAAATATTTCTAACATTTATCAATTTTTATGTGACCTCTCTGAAGACCTAAAAAATAAATTCTGGTTTTCTAGGATAGATGTCACGCCACCCAAAGTTTGGACCATGAACTGTTGGTAATGAACTGTTTTCAGCAGACTTGGGCCATGACATGAATGCTTATATTTTGTATATCTTTTGCTCTGGGACAGAATAAGGAAGGGGTTTACTTGCTTACTCCTACTCTGAGTTTCTCTTTGTGGGATGGTGACAGGTTTTTCCTCCACTCCAACAATTTTCTGGTTCTCCGACAGCAACTGGGAGCCCCATGATTCAATTCAATCTGACACTGAGCACCTGGGCTTACCCTCCGACTCCACAGGCTTAAGGGCTCAGTCCCACGGGACTGTCCTCACTGCAGACGCAAGTCCCAGGTCCCAGGTCACCTGCGCTTCTCTCTAACTTGGCTACAAAGTCAGGGCTTCCCGGCCTCTCCAGGTCTGGTCATTTGCCAGACCAACCCACAGAACTAGGAGAGCGCTGTGCTCCCTGTTGCAGTTTACCATGGTCTCAGTGCGCTCTGGCTGCTAGAACAGAAGGCCTCAGTCTGGGTAATTTATGGTGAACAGAAGTTTATTTGGCTCACAGTTGTCGAGGTGGGAAGTCCAAGATCCAGGGACTGCATCTGGCAAGGGCCTTCCTGCTGTGTCATCCCAGGGCAGAGGCAGAAGGACAAGAGGGGGGGAGAGTGAGAGAGCAAGAGGTCGGACTCGCAGCCTAGGCCCTTTTATAATCAGCATTAATCCATCACTGTGGGCAGAGGCAACATGGCCTAATCACCTCTCAGAACTCCCACCTCTTAGCACCATTGCCTTGGAGATTAAGTTTCCAAAAGAAGCTTTATTTCCAGAAACATTCAAACCAGAGCAGTTCTAAAGGATGCAAATGAGCAGCCAGATGCAGAGGTACACGGGGTGAGGTTGGGAGGGGTCCTGAGCACAGGAGTGTCTGTCGCCTGTTGTTGGGGGCACCATCCTCCCAGCGCCTGGATGTGTCCACCAGGTGGGAAGCTCCCCAAACCCCACTGTCCCCAGGTCTTCATGGGTGTTTCATTGTGTGGCAGGACTGACAACATCATTGGCCATCAGTGATGGAGCTCAACCTCCATCCCCTGTCCTGTCCCCAGAGGTTGGGGACAGGGCTGAAATCCGACCCTCGAATCACAGCTCGGTCTTCCTGGCAACCAGCCCCGTCCTGAAGCTGTGTAGGAGCCCCTCAGCCAGGACTCATCTCGTTAGCCTATTGAGACACACTTGTCGCTCAGAAGAATGCAAGGGTTTTAGGACGTGTGTCAGGAAACAGGGACAAAGATCAAATATTTTTATCATACCAGGGATCACCCTTGGCCTTTGCCACAGATCTCTTATAGCAAAAGAATCATAAGAGTAAAAAGGTACCGGCACATTCCCACTGTCCCGTTCAGTCATTAACGATCAGTCCAGTCCTGTCCAAAACAGGAGTGGTCTCAGCGACAGACGGCTTCACCCGTTCAGGCGTCTGGTACAACTGAGCTAAGAGACAATCGTCTCTTTCTCACGTCTCTTTTGAGTTCAAGTGATGCTGGATTTCTCTCCGTATACAATCCATTTATTCATTCCTTTACCCTCAGCTACTGCTCCTCCTCCTCTCCATTTACACCAAACTCTCCCACTGTCGGCAGGAACGTCAGGTCTGGCTGCTGTGCCGGCGGTGACTGCAGCCAGCACTGCTGTCCCAGCCAGCGTCTCCCCTCGGTGCACTCCCGCTCGCAGAGGGCAGGGTCTCAGGCACAGCCCTAGTGGGCTGCCTGGCCACCAGGCAATGTAGCTGCACTCGCTGTCAGCCCCAGTTGTCACAGGAGACACGAAGGCACAAGCCCGTTCCATCAGACTCTTAGAAATTCTTACAGAAAGGTTTAAAAGTATATTTACAGTTCCTCGCACAGGAATCGTTCCTGTTTCTGGCACTTGTAGTTGCACCCCTAGGCCTGCGGTCACAGCATCAGGCAGGAAAAAGACCACAAGAACACTGAGGTGAAGTACAGTCATCATGCCAGTGTCCAACCCTTGGGAAGAATTGCGTGTGTCGTCACCAGCACCCTCCTCCAGCCTCTGCCCCAGATCCACCAGGAAAAGGGAGGAAAACAGTGGGGACGTTGCTTTGTCCTCAGGGATGCCGAGGGTGAGGACACTCCTGACGGTGCGACCCCCGCCCTTCCTGCTTAGATTCCGCACCCGATTTATACGACCAGTGTCTCAGGTGACCATGGTAATTCCCTGTCAAACTATTGCTCTGAGGAGCAGAGCTCTCTTCCTGTTGTTGTACAGTTTGGGTTCTAAACTGTGTGTCTTGGTGTGGAAAATGTGACTTGACGGTCCAGAGGATTGCGATGTCTTCTGTCCATATTCTCCTACATCAGCCCGAGCGGTTGCAGCTGCTGCCAGAGCTGAGCGAAGCCCAGTCCAGACTTCGCGTCTGGTCCTGTCAAGACCCATTTGCTGCCTCCCGGGGCTCCTGGTGTCAGTCTCACTCGCAGCTGTGCATTTTCCAGGTCTCCCCAGTGCGGACTCCGCCACACAGCCATGTGTTGTCCTTGTCTCTGTTAGTGGCAAACGGAACAGATTTACGGGTGTGTGTGTCTGGGGGACGGTGTGCAAGGGGAACACGTCTGGATTCAGCCCATCTCTGCATCGCTGCAGCCCCCAATGGCCACTGACTTCATGGCCTCACGTGATCACCTCAAACAGGCATGTGGATTGTTTTTAGATGCAGACGCTGTGTTGCCCAGGCTACACCGAAACTCCTGGGATCAAGCGATTCTCCCACCTCAGTGTCCTGTGTAGCTGGGACTACAGGCGTGCCCGGCAAGCCCGTGGAGGTAAGTGCTTGTCGATGTCAGTCAGCTTCCAAATTGGAAAGGATGATGGGCATCAACATGTCCTGCCTTAACACACCCTCAAGTCACCATAGCGATTTCTACAGGACTGTGCCCCACCTGGGGCCTCCGTTCATAGGCCAGTTTCCCATTGTTCCCTTGCCTAGTCATGTGGCCAGGCCACTGGTCACCACCCATACATCAGTAAAAACTGATATATAGGGGCTTTTATCATTGTTCAATTTTTCCATCACTGCTAGGAAAACAGCATGCAATTCAGCCCCCTGAGCCCATCTGGTTTTCTGTCCTTTGATCAAAGGGGCAGCTCTCCAAACAGGCTGTTGTCCATTCATCTCAGAGCTGCAATATCAGTCACTGACCCATAAACCAACCAGCTCTTTGTGAGTCAGTCGACTAATACTGCAGTTCAAATCCCAGGGCTGTCTGCCGCAGAATTCCCCTTTGCTAGAGGGGGTTGATACTTTTTTTATTTATACCCTCAATTGATTGAAAGAAGCCCACCCACATTATTGAGAGCAATCTGCATTATTCAAAGTCTAGCAATATATACCTTAATCTCACCCAAAAACACCCTCTCAGAAACATCCAGAATAATGCTGGACTACCTATCTGGGCATTGTGTTCCAGCTAAGACGACAAATAATATCAATCATGACATTCCCCAATACAAGAATATTCTAGGCCAGGCAAGGCACGGTGGCTCACGCCTGTAATCCTAGCACTCTTGGAGGCCGAGGCGGGCGGATTGTTTCAGCTCAGGAGTTCAAGACCAGCCTGAGCAAGAGGGAGACCCCGTCTCTAATAAAAAAATAAGAATATTCTAAGGAAATAAGCTCCTTTTTTTTTTTTTTTTTTTTTTTTTTTTTTTTTTTAGACAGAGTCTCACTCTGTTGCTCAGGCTAGAGTGCCATGGCGTCAGCCCAGATCACAGCAACCTCAAACTCCTGGGCTCAAAAAATCTTCCTGCCTCAGCCTCCCAAGGAGCTGGGACTTACAGGCATGTGCCACCATGCCCAGCTAATTTTTTCTACATATTTTTAGTTGTCCAGCTAATTTCATTCTATTTTTAGTAGAGACGGGGTCTCACTCCTGCTCAGGCTGGTCTTGAACTCCTGACCTCGAGCAATCCTCCCTCCTCAGCCTTCCAGAGTCCCAGGATTATGGGCATGAGCCACCGCTCCCGGCAGAAATAAGCTTTTGACCCAGTAAAACAAGGAGCCAGCAACTGTTTCTGAAAATTTATAACCAATCATTAACAAGCCCTTCTATACATTTCTTGCCCAAATTCACTTTACAACAGTGGGCCAAAATAGTCTGTATTTGCTCAAAATCAAAGAAGAGGAGAAAATTGGAAAAGCACAAAGAGCAAAAACAGGATGTAAGAACAATGACAAAGATGACAATAGTTATTACATTAGAAATAATGCAAATGCAAAGACAGATGAGCAACATCTTTAAAGTACTGAAAGGAAAATGCTGTCAAACTAGATTCTATTCCCAGGAAAAATGTTGGGGTGTGCGTGTGTGTATACACATATATGTAAAGCAAAAGACGTTCATGGGTTACTATGTGATATACTGATATGTACATACAATGAAGGATGATTAAAGGTAATTAATATTTCCTGATGATATCTATAAAAAATTTTAGACATACGAGAGTAAAAGAATTCATACTTACCAGACCTGCACTATTATAAATGCTTAATCCTTCAGGCAAAAAGAAAATGATGTCGGATACAAACATGTAAGGAATCGCACCAGAAACGGTAGCTATGTGGGTAGACACACAAGATGTTTTTCATACTATTAATATAAATCTTATTAAAAGACAATTGTAATGACTTTACCAGAAATGGTAGTGGACTTCTAAAACACATCTCCCCACCAAAGCAACTATTAACATAGAAAAAATTGACAAAATCAAGTTTTTCTGAACTCTGGAAACTAATAAAAAGCTCACATCCACCAAGGGAGTGCTAACGAAGAAAGAAGCTTCTAAACGATGGCAAGAGAGCCTGGTGGCATTTGTACTTCGCCACCTGCTGACCCCAGCCCACACCCCAGCTGTGAGGCAGCCATGGGGTTGTGGCCCAGATTCCGGGTGCCTGATGCCCGAGGAGGCAAAATGAACCTTGTTCTCAAAGAATTGTGGCTGTGTCCTTCCGCGTGTGTGACGGGCCCTAGGACATCAGCTCAGAGCTTGTCTCTCTTTCACTCCCCTCAGAACGTTATTAGGGCTGGAGTGGTCCCGCAGCAGTGTCTGTCAAAAGCACTTAAAGGCATATCCTCGTCACAGCTGCCTGGGGCAAGAAACGAGATGGGGCAGGCAGCAGACAGACTGGGAAGCCTCGGAAGGTGGGGGCTGGAGAGGAGGACACACAGGGGAACATGGCTTTGAAAAGCTCCCGCTATACGGAGGAATCTAGAAGGCCACATGCAGGCCCTGGCTACACACATGCTTATAAAAGACCTAAGACACCCTAAGCTCTCACCTCTAGCTGATGTTTAGGCTCCACGTAAGCAGTAAATGGAGGCTGAAATGCAGTTGTAAACAGCCTGGATCAGTGTTGAAGGACCCCCCAACCTAGACCCCCTCTGCAAAGTCTGGGAGGGTAATATTTATTTATTTATTTATGTGGCTCCAGCTGTTTAAGGAAACCTCTGTCAAATCCCCAGCTGACCACGAAGCTAATAGAGTAGACGTTACTGACCACAAATGACAAAGAATAATCTTACCAATGCAGTTTAGAAAAGTCATTACGTAAAGAAACAACTCCATCCACAACAAGCAGCAACAAGAAAATTTCGGGAGGGGGAAGAACATGATTTCCAGAATTGCCACATCCTAGTATTCAAAATTTCCAGTTTTCAACAAAAAACCATGAGGTATACAACTATTCAAGAATGTGGCCCATTCACAGAAAAAAAAATAAAAAAATAAGACTCACAGAAGCTGCCCTAAGGAAGCCAAGTCGCTGCACTTATTAGACAAAAACTTTAAATCAATAGTCCTAAACATGGTCAAAGAACTAAAGAAAACTCTGGACAAAAAACTGAAGGAGCCACAAGAATAATATCTCACCAAATAAAGGCTATTGATAAAGATATAAAAAGAAACCAGATAGAAATTCTAGAGTGGAGAATTATAATTACTGAAGTAAAAAATGTACTTAGAGGAGTTCGAGAGCAGAATTAAACTGGTAAAAGAATCAGAAAACATAAACACAAGTAATTTGAAATTGCTGAGTTTGAGGAGCAAAAACAAAAAAAAAAAAAAAAGAAAAAAGAAAAGTGAACGGAGGCCAGGCGAGGTGGCTCACGCCTGTAATCCTGTAATCCTAGCACTCTGGGAGGCCGAGGCAGGCCGTTTGTTTGAGCTCAGGAGTTTGAGACCAGCCTGAGCAAGAGCGAGACCCCGTCTCTACTAAAAATAGAAAGAAATTATGTGGATAACTAAAAATATATAGTAAAAATTAGCCGGGCATGGTGGCTCATGCCTGTAGTCCCAGCTCCTCGGGAGGCTGAGGCAGGAGGATTGCTTGAGCCCAGGAGTCTGAGGTTTCTGTGAGCTAGGCTGACGCCACGGCACTCTAGCACGGACAACAGAGTGAGACTCTGTCCCCCAAAAAAAAAAAAGTGAATGGAGCCTAAGGGAGTTATGGGATGGTATCAAGGTGAGCAAGGGTAGCAGGTAGAAGAATCAGCAAATTGAAGACAGGTCAATTGAGGTTATGCAGTCTGAGGAGCAGAAAGGAAAAAGAACAGAGGAAAATGATCAAGGCCTATGAATACTCTGAACCTGTTAAGTGTACTAATATATGCATAACAGGCATCCCAAAGGAGAGGAGACAGAGGAAGGGACATTAGGAATATGTGGTGAAATAATGAGTGAAAAGTCCTGAAATTTGATAATATTCTTTTTTTTTTTTTTTTTTGAGACAGAGTCTCGCTTTGTTGCCTGGGCTAGAGTGAGTGCCGTGGCATCAGCCTAGCTCACAGCAACCTCAAACTCCTGGGCTTAAGGGATCCTCCTGTCTCAGCCTCCCGAGTAGCTGGGACTACAGGCATGCGCCACCATGCCCGGCTAATTTTTTCTATATATATTTTAGTTGGCCAGATAATTTCTGTCTATTTTTAGTAGAGATGGGGTCTCGCTCTTGCTCAGGCTGGTCTTGAACTCCTGACCTTGAGCGATCCACCCGCCTCGGCCTCCCAGAGTGCTAGGATTACAGGCGTGAGCCACCGCGCCCGGCCGATAATATTCTTAAATCTACACATTCAAGTGGCTCCATGAGCTCCATGCAGGATAAACTCAAAGACATCCACACCAAGACACATCATAACCAAACTATTCAAATAGAAAGACAAAGAGAATCTGAACAGTAGTAATTAACGGATAACTCATCTCGTCCAGGGGACCTTTCGTAACAGCTGATATTATACCAGAAAGCACTGAGGCAAGTCAGTAGTGGTCTGACACCTTTCAAGTGCTGCAAGAATAAAGCTGTCAACTCAAAGTTCTCCAAAAATGAAAATATGGACTTTTGCAAGACAAAAAGTTTTTTGGAGATTGGTTTCAAAACATTGTGAATGTCCTTAACACTATTGATCAGTATTATTAAAAATGGTTAAGATGGTCAATTTTATGTAGATTTTATCACAATTAATAAATTAAAGTTAATGAGGGAGAAATTAAGACATTTCCAGAAAACTAAAAGCTGAAAGAGTTTATTGCTGGTATATTTTTCCTACAAGAAATACTAATGTGGGCAGTGGGGAGGGGGGAATAATGTGGGGATGGTGAATGGGTGCAAAAATATAGATCGATAGAATGAACAATATTTGATAGCACAACAAAGTGACTGTAATCAACAATATGTTAGGGTATACCTTAAAATAACTAGAAGGATGGAATTGGAATGTTCCTAACACAAAGAAATGATAAATGCCTGAGTTGATGGACACCCCAATTACCCTGATTTAATTGATTCACATTGTATGCCTGTATCAAAACATCACATGTACCCTACAAAGATAAACAACTATTATGTACCCATAATAATTAAAAATTAATAAAAAGAAATACTAATGTGAGTCATTGAGGCTGATGTAAAAGGGCACTAGACAATAGCTTGGAGACTATAAAGAAATTATATATAAAGAACAACAGTAAAGGAATCAAGACAATTCAATGGGGGAAAGAACAGACTTTTCATCAAATGGAGCTGGGATGACTGGATGTCCACATGGTGAAGAACGATGTTGAAACCGCACTTCACACTGCATATAAAAATTGTCACAAAGTGGTTTAAAGGGCTATATTAAGGGCTAAATTATACAACTCAGAAGAAAACAGAGTGGAATCTATGTGAGTTGTTTTTCTCTGCTCATCTATCTTTGAACAAATATTTCCCTCTTTTAATCACTGTAGCTTTTTTCTTTTTTTGAGACAGGGACTCACTCTGTCACCTAGGCTGGTGTGCAGTGGTATGATCATAGCTCACCGCAGCCTCCAACTCCTGGGCTCAGGCAATCCTTCTACCTCAGCTTCCCAAGTAGCTGGGACTATAGGTGCATGCCACCACACCCAGATAATTTCTTTTTTTCTTTTTGTAGAAATGGGGTCTTGTTATTGCTAAGGCTGGTCTTGAACAACTGGCCTCAAGCGATTCTCCTACTTTGGCCTCCCAAGGTGCTACAATTATAGGCATGAGCCGCCAGACTTTGCCCACTGTAGCTTTAAAGTATCTCTTGATACCTTGTAGTTCAAACCCTCCAATTTTGTTCTTTGTTAAGACTTCTTTGGTTATTATAGATACCTCATATTTCCATATATATTTTTTAAAAAGCATGTCAATTTCCACCAAAGAAAGCCTGCTGGGATTTTGATTGCAATTCTCAGCAGAGACCAGCTGCGTGTCTTCTAATTGAATTCTGACAGCATCTACCTGCAGGTAGCATCAGATCCCACAGGTTGAGGGATCAGTCCGCAGGACTGCACCACCCCCCACACTGCTGATGTACCCACGCACAGTTCTGGAAACACTTTTGCCTGTGTTTGTATCCAACTGACTAGAAAGCAGGGTTCCTAGAACCCCCTCCTCAGGTTCAATTAATTTGCTAGAATGGCTCACAGAACTCAGGGAAATACGTACTTATGTTTACCAGTTTATCACAAAGGATATTTTAAAAAATACAAAGAAACAGGCCGGGTGCGGTGGCTCACGCCTGTAATCCTAGCACTCTGGGAGGCCGAGGTGGGTAGATTGTTTGAGCTCAGGAGTTCGAGACCAGCCTGAGCAAGAGCGAGACCCCGTCTCTACTAAAAATAGAAAGAAATTATATGGACAGCTAAAAATATATAGAAAAAATTAGCCGGGCATGGTGGCGCATGGCTGTAGTCCCAGCTACTCAGGAGGCTGAGGCAGGAGGATCGCTTGAGCCCAGGAGTTTGAGGTTGCTGTGAGCTAGGCTGACACCACAGCACTCTAGCCCAGGCAACAGAGTGAGACTCTGTCTCAAAAAAATTAAAAACAAACAAACAAACAAAAAAAACCCCCAAAGAAACAGATGGAGGGATCCACAAGGGGAAGTCTAGAAGGTTTCCGAGTGCAGGAGCCTCTGCCCCATGTAGTTGGTTGCACCACCCTCCCAGCATGTGGGTGAGTTCCTGCTCACCTTCCTGTAAGCCTCCACGTGTTCAGCTACCCCATAGTTCTCCACACCTGGTTTGGGTTTTTATGGAGGCCTCATTTCATAGACAGGACTGATTTAATCATTGACCATTGGTGATCAACTTAATCTTTAGCCTCTCTCCCCTCCCTGACGACGATATGACCCTATATTAAGAGAAAGTGAAAGACTCCACCAAGAAACTATTAGATCTGATAAATAAATTCAGGCCGGGTGCGGTGGCTCATGCCTGTAATCCCAGCACTCTGGGAGGCCGAGGAGGGAAGATCTCTTGAGCTCAGGAGTTTGAGACCGGTCTGAGCAAGAGCGAGACCCGTCTCTACTGAAAATAGAAAGAAATTAGATGAACAACTAAAAAATATATAGAAAAAACGAGCCGGGTATGGGTACTTTTGTACCCCCATAATATGCTGAAATAAATAAATAAATAAATAAAGCAAAAAAAAAAAAAATCAGTAGCGTGGCTGGGTGTGGTGGCTTACTCCTATAATCCTAGCACTCTGGGAGGCCAAAGGGGGAGGATCACTTGAGGTAAGGAGTTCAAGACCAGCCTGAGCAAGTGGAAGATCCCATGTCTACTAAAAATAGAAATAATTAGCCAGGCACGGTGTCGCATACCTATAGTCCCAGCTACTCGGGAGGCTGAGGCAGGAGGATGGCTTGAGCCCAGGAGTTTGAGGTTGCTGTGAGCTAGGCTGATGCCACAGCACTCTATCCAGGGCAATAGAGTGAGACTCTGTCTGAAAAACAAAGAAAAAACCCCTCAAAATCAGTAGTATTTCTATAAGCCAGTAATGAATTACTTGACAAAAAAATTAAAAATGCAATCCCCTGTACAATACTGACAAATAAAAAATACCTAGGAATAAATTTAACCAAGGAAGTGAAAGATCTCTACAAAAAGAAAACTACAAAGCACTGTTGAAAAAGATTGAAGAGGACACAAACAAATGGAATGACATTCAGGGGAGGGAGGAAGATGGCTGACCAGAGACATCAGCTGCAAAATGGTCTCAGAAATAAGAAAAAAATTTAGATAAAAGAAAACATAGATTGGGTGTAATTCTGAGAGAAAATTGCCAGAACCTAGCAGAGATTCCATGGGAAGAAGTTGCGTAGAAGTACAAGAAGCAGGAAGATATCGCCAGTGGTCAAACGCGGAGAGGCTTGGAGCCCAGCAGAAAGGCTAGGTGGGGGTTTTGTTTGTCTGTCCCTCATACCTCTGGAAGTCAATGGGCTCCTGAAATGCTGGAGAATCATTCTATCCTCACAAGCCCAAAAGCTGCTGCTACCAATGAATGAGGAACTTCTTGAGGACAAGCACCAGGCTGCCAGCCCCTCGGGGTCACTTCTTGTCACAACGGACCTGAGCTGAGCCAGCGGGTGCCTCCACCCACCGTGTGCCTTTGTCTTGCCCCAGGAAACTTCAGCCCCTCAGGTTTTATCTCGTTCATTCCCACACGAGCATTTCTCAACCCTGGTCCAGACTGTGGGAGCCATAGGGGCCAGTGGGTCCTAGGAGATCTGTGTGACATTCCAGGCAGGTTACCTTTTAGGGAGAGGGACAGAGATGACCAGAGTGCCAGCTCTTCTCCATTTAGGCTCTTTCCCTGCCACCTCTCCCTCATCTACTGCTGCAGAGACAGACGACTGGGCCAAGACTCTCAGAAGTGGCAGTTTCTACTCCCTCGGTGTGCGCACCACACTGAGGCTTCTGCAGAGTGGAGCTCACACCGTTCGTCTTAAAGACCTGCAGTGGATCAAGGGGTGCCCTGTGAGCTCCCTGACCCCCAGCTCTCCCTGGTGCTGCTCACCTGGCTGCTGTGGCAGAGCAGGGCAAACGCGGAAGTGGAGAGACATCAAACCTGCTAGAGCACTCCATGGGCAACTCCAGACCAGCATGGCACGGTCCCTGGCACAGTCAGGGATTGAACTTGGGCGACCTGGGGACAGGCCAGATCCCATACTTCCAGGACTTGATTGTGCTGCTTGGGGCCATGGAGGGGAGATTTGTGAACTGATCTGGGGAGGCAGGGAGAGAACTGAAAGGAGAGTGCAGTGTGGGTCCAAGCAAAGTGCACTTGTGTAGCAGCCCTCCCCAGGCAGGAAAGCTGTATTCTAAGCCCCAGGTGGAATCCGGGACAGGAAAGCTCCCAGGCCTCAGCACCACTGCTGGTGAGCTCAGCCAGTGTGAGCTCCTGCCAGTGGCCAGATGCCCAAAGGAGACTTTGGGGCAGGGAACCAGGTAGAAGAGTGAAACCCACTGCTGACAGCCAGGCTGTGAATCTCAGACAGCCCCTCTCCCATGGGCAGACTTTCTGGCTTTGTGGGACCACTTCAGACCCTCCCTGGTGGCTTTCCACAGCAGCCTGGGAGTGGACCCTTGACCCCAGCTGAGACAGCTCTCTTGCTTGCCTCCATGGAGCCTGAAGGCAAGCTCACCTCTCCCAGCCCCACCCAGCCTCATTCCTCCCCCTGCCTCTGCTGTGGTGGAGAATAAGGAGTCCCCTGGGGGCTCCTGGGCCCTGCCCACTACCTGGGCATTTGAGTTCTCTTGAGGGGTGAGAGCCCATCACAGGTCCCCCAAAACAACACTGCAGCTGGCTCTTTCTAACAAGTACCACTGACTGGCAGGGAAGACAACTTGTAGAGCCCTTTGCAATATTTACTGAATCAGTCATACAGGGTGCAGCTGATTCTTACCCACAAACACATCCTACTGTCTCAGATATTAAACTCGTCATACCAATATAATTCACACTGTTAAGAAGACCACAAGACTAGGGAAAGAGGCCGGGCGTGGTGGCTCACGCCTGTAATCCTAGCACTCTGGGAGGCCGAGGTGGGCGGATCGTTGGAGCTCAGGAGTTCGAGACCAGCCTGAGCAAGAGCGAGACCCCATCTCTACTAAAAAAATAGAAAGAAATTATATGGACAGCTAAAAATATATATAGAAAAAATTAGCCGGGCATGGTGGCACATGCCTGTAGTCCCAGCTACTCGGGAGGCTGAGACAGGAGGATCGCTTGAGCTCAGGAGTTTGAGGTTGCTGTGAGCTAGGCTGACGCCACGGCACTCACTCTAGCCTGGGCAACAGAGTGAGACTCTGTCTCAAAAAAAAAAAAAAAAAAAAAAAAAAAAGACTAGGGAAAGAGAAAGGATTTCATCATCAAGAGACAGGGAATCTACCCACACACATAGCTCACCACTACTACAGTCTAAAAATAACTAGGAACTGAGAAAACCACCACACTAAGGATATCTATAATCAAGGCATCTATCCAGAATCTAGACTCCCATCAAAGCACCCCCAAGCAAAGCCAAAGTTTCTTGCCCAACATATACTACAGACACACCCTTAAGAGTGAGGACAGAAAATAAGCCAGATCTAAATGAAAGAAAATCTCAAAACAACAAAGAACAGTTGCTCCAAATGAAAAGGATTCAGTGTAAGAACTCCAGAAGTATGATAAATCAGAGTGAATGGGCACTCACACAAAAGGGAACACCAGCTCTCTATCACTGATTCCAACCAAAAGGAAAATACTGAAATGACAGGTAAAGAATTCCAAATATGGTTTGTGAAGAAGCTCAATGAAATCCAAGAGAAAATGGAAAACCAGCTCAAAGAAACCAGAAAAACAATTCAGAAAATGAATGAAAAATATACTAAAGAGATAGATATATTGAAAAAAACCAAATAGAACTTCTAGAAATGAAAACTTCATTTAAGGAAATACAAACACACTGGAAATCTTTAAGAATAGACTAGACCAGGCAGAAGAAAGAATTTCAGAGCTTGAAGACAACTCTTTTGAATTAACCCAGTCAGGCAAAAATAAAGAACAAAGATTCAAGAAGAACGAACAAAGGCTACAAGAAACATGGGGTTATGGAAAATAGCCAAATATAGAAATCATACAAATCCCTGAGGGTGAAGAAGAAAAATCACAAGATCTGGAAAACATATTTGAGGAAATAATTGAGGGAAACTTCCCTGGTCTTGCTAGAGATTTCAACATCCAGATAAAAGAACCTTAATGAACACCCACAAGATTCGTTGTACAGAGGGAATCTCTAAGACATGTAGTCATAAGACTGTCCAAACTCAATACAAAGGAGGAACTCCTGCAAAATGTGAGACAAAAACTCAAGTAACTTACAAGGGAAACCGATCAGGCTAAATGCAGACTTCTCAGTGGACACCTTAGAACCCAGAAGGGATTGGGGCTGCATCTTGTCTTCTTAAACCAGAACAACTGCCAGCCTAGAGTTTTGTATCTTGCAAAACTAAGTTTCATATATGAGCAAGAAATAAAGACTTTTCTAGACAAACAAACATGGAAGGAATTTGTCACGACCAGACCTGCCTTTGCAGGAAACGCTGAGAACTGCATTATATATGGATCAGCACAGTAGATAGCTATGAGTGTAAAATCACCCAAAAACTAAAGCTCACAGCACATATAAAACAATAGCACAAGAGGGAAAACAGAGCAATCAGGTACTACCTGATATGATACAGAGAAGAGCATCCAACATATCAATTCTATTCCTCAACATTAATGGTTTAAATGCCCCACTCAAAAGCCATAGGCTGGTTGAATCGATTTAAAAAATACAACCCAAGTATCTGTTGTCTGAAGGAAACACATCTAACCCACAAGGACTCACATTGACTCAAGGTGAAGGGATGGAAAAAAGTATTCCACGCAAACAGAAACCAAAATAGAACAGGTGTAGCCAGTCTCATATCAGATAATATTGCCTTTAAATCAATAATGGTAAAGAAAGACAAAGATGGTATTATGTAATGGTAAAGGGAGCAATCCAACAAGAAGATGTAACAATCCTAGATATATATGCACCTAACACAGGAGCTCCCAGATTTGTAAAGCAAATTCTACTAGAGCTAAGCAAAGAGATAAATGGCAGCATCATAATTGCCAGGGACTTCACACCTTACTGACAGAGCTGGACAGATCATTGAAGCAGAAAATAAATAAAGAAACACTGGGCTTAAATGAGACTCTAGAACAATGAGCCTTAGGGATATTTACAGAACATTCTACCCCAAAACTACTGAATATACATTCTTCTCATCAACACATAAGGCATTCTTCGAGACTGATCATATCTTAGGCCACAAAACATATCTTAATAAATTTTTTAAAAATTGAAATCATACCACAGTGGAATAAAACTAGGAATCAATTTGAAGATAAACATGCAAATCTACACAAAGTCATGGAAATTGAACAACTTGCTGCTGAACAATTATTAGGTCAAAAATGAAATTAAGATGGAAATCAAAAGATTCCTTGAACCAAATGACAAAAAGGACATGAGCTATCAAAATCTATGAGATTTACAGAAAAAGCATTTGACAAAATCCAGCACACTATTATGATAAAAACTCTTAACAAAATAGGCATAGATGGGACATACCTTAAAATTATTAAAGCCATATAAGATAAACGCACAGTCAATATCATACTAAATGGAAAGCATTCCCACTCAGAACTGGAACCAAACAAGTTTGCCCACTATCTCCACTTTTATTCAACACAGTACTGGAAGCCCTTGCCAGAGCAATCACACAGGAGAGGGGAATTAAGGGTATCCAAATGGGGGCAGAAGAGGTCAAACTCTCACTCTTTGTTGATGAGATGATATTACATCTAGAAAATCCCAAGGAGACTCCTGGAATTGATAAATGAATTCAGTAAAGTCTCAGGGTACAAAATCAATGCACACAAAACAGTGACATTCATATACGCCAATAACAGTCAAGCCAAAAGTCAAATCAAAGACACAACAGCTTTCACAATGGCATCGAAGAAAATTAAATATTTAGGAATATATTTAACAAAGGAGGTGAAAGACCTATATAGGTACAACTACAAAATATTGAAGAAGGAAATAGCAGAGAATGTAAACAGGTAGAAAACCATACCATGCTCATGGGTTGGCAGAATCAACATTCTTAAAATGTCTATGCTACCCAAAGTGATCTACAGATTCAAGGCAATCCCTATTAAAATACCAACATCATTTTTCACAGATCTAGAAAAAATAATTCTATGCTTCATATGGAATCAGAGAAGACCCCATATAGCAAAAGCAATCTTAAGCAAAAAGAACAAATTGGGAGGCATCAATTTACCAGATTTCAAGCTATGCTACAAGGCTACAGTAACTAAAACAGCATGGTACTGGCACAAGAACAGAGACGTAGACCGATGGAACAGAACTGAGAACCCAGATATAAAACCATCCTCATATAGCCATCTAATCTTTGACAAAGCAGACAAAAACATACACTGGGGAAAAGAATCTATATTCAAGAAATGGTGCTGGGAACATTGGATGGCCACATGTAGGAGACTGAAACAGGATTTGTACCTTTCACCTCTCACAAAAATCAATCATGATGGATAACAGACTTAAATGTAAGGCACAAAACTATAAGAATTCTAGAAGAAAATGTTGGAGAAACTCTTATAAGACATTGGCCTAGGCAAAGAATTTATGAAGAAGACCTCAAAGGCAATCACAGCAACAACAAAAATAAATAAATGGGACCTGATCAAATTAAAAAGCTTCTGCACAGCCAGGGAAAGTATCACGACAGCAAACAGACAACCTACAGAATGGGAGAAAATATTCGCATGCTACACAACCGATAAAGGGCTGATAACTAGAATCTATATAGAACTCAGGAAAATCAGCAGGAAAAAATTAAATAACCCCATTAAAAACTGGGCAAAGGACATGAGCAGAAACTTTTCAAAAGAAGACAGACTAATGGCCAACAAACATATGAAAAAATGCTCAACATCTCTAATCATGAGAGAAATGCAAATGAAAACCCCAATGAGATATTACTTAACTCTAGTGAGAATGGCTTTTATCAAAAAGTCCCAAAACAATACATGTTGGCATGAATGCAGAGAGATAGGAACACTCATACACTGTTGGTGGGATTGCAAACTACTATAACCTCTGTAGAAAATAATAAGGAAATACTTCAAAGAGCTAAAACTAGAACTGTCATTTGATCCAGCAATCCCATTACTGGGCATCTACCCAAACAACAACAACAAAAAAGACATTCTATAATAAAGACATTTGTACTAGAATGTTTATAGCAGCACAATTAACAATTGCAAAGATGTGGAAGCAAGCCAAATGCCCATGAATACATGAGTGGATTAATAAAATGTGGTATATGTATACCATGGAATACTACTCAACTACAAAAAACAATGGTGAACTAGCACCTCTTGTATTGTCCTGGTACTAGAGTACTACTCTGCCATAAAAGAAGTGATGGAGTATCTTTTGTATTATCCTGGGTGGAGCTTGAGCCCATTCTTCAAAGTGAAGTATCAAAAGAATGGAAAAACAAGCACCACATGTACTTGCTATTAAATTGGTACTAACTGATAAACACTAAGGTGCTCACTTGGAGGTAATATTCATTGGGTGCCAGTCAGGTGGGAGGGGGGTATTGGGCGTGGGTAAACTCACAAAAAATGGATTTGGGGTGCATTGTATGGGGGAAGGGCATGCTTGTAGCTCTGGCTTGGGTGAGGCAAAGGCATTATATGTAACCTAAATATTTGTACCCCCATAATTTTCTGAAATTAAAAAAAAATCTGTGGAGTTGAGCAAAAGCAGTCCTAAGGGGAAAATTTGCATCATTAAATGTGTACATTAAAAAAACACAAAAATCAATATTAACAACCTAATGACACATATCAAGGAACTAGAAAAGAAAGAAAGAGTGACACAAACCCAAACCCAGCAGAAGAAATGAAATAGCAAAGGTCGAGCAGAACTAAATTAAATGGTAAACAAAAAACAATAAAAAGGATCAATGAAACAAAAAATTGGTTCTTTGAAAAGATAAACAAAATCAATAGACCTCTTGCTAGATTAACCAGAAATATAAGAGAAATGACCCAAATGAGCTCAATCAGAAATGAAAAAGGAGAAACTACAAACCGATAGCCACAGAAATACAAAGTATCATCCATGAACACTACAAAAATCTCTATGGACATAAACTAGAAAACATATAGGAAATGGACAAATTCTTGGAAACACACAACCTCCCAAGACTCAACCAGGAGGAAATAGAACTCCTGAACAGACTAATAACAAGCAGTGACATTGAAGCAGTGATAAAAAATCTTCCAGCAAAAAAAGCCCTGGAGCACATGGTTGCGCAGCTGAATTCTACCAGATCTACAAAGAAGAGCTGGTATCCAGACTGCAGAAATTACTGCACAACACCGAGAAGGAGGAACTCCTTCCCAACTCATTCTATAAAGCCAGAATCACCTTGGTACCAAAGCCAGGAGAGGACACAAGAAAAAAAGAAAACTACAGACCAATATCCTTTCTGAATGACTCGTTGGTCTTCATCCCAGCAATGTCAGGATGGTTCAACATATATAACTCAGTAAATGTGATTCATCACATAAACAGAAGCAAAAACAAAGACTATATGATCATCTGAATAGATACAGAAAAAGCATTTGACAAAACCCAACACCATTTCATGATAAAAACACTCAACTAACTAGGCACAGAAGAAACATATCTGAAATTATAAAAGTCATATATGACAAACCCACATCCAATAGCATACTGAATGGGGAAAGGTGGAAGCATTCCCCCTGGGAACTGGAACAAGACAAGGGTGCCCACTGTTACCATTTCTATTCAACATAGTACTGAAAGTCACAGCCAGAGCAATCAGACAGTCAAAAAAAATAAAGGCTATCCAAATTGGGAAAGGGAAGGCCAAACTATTGCTTTTCACAGATGATATGATAGTGTATTTAGAAAATCCCAAAGATGACACCAAGTCTCCTGGAATTGATAAACTCAGTAAGCTCTCAGGTCACAAAATCAATGTACATAAATCTGTAGCATTTCTATATACCTATAACACTCAAGCCAAGAGTCAAATAAAAGACTCAATACCATTCACAATAGCTACAAAGAAAATAAAATACTTAGGAATATATACTTAACCAAGAAGGTGAACATTCTCTACAAGGGGGAAAAATACGAAACACTGAGGAAAGAAATCGCAGATGACACAAGCAAATGGAAACACATATCATACTCATGGATCAGTAGAATCAAATTGTAAAATGTCCATACTGCCCAAAGTGTTTACAGATTCAATGCAATCCCTATCAAAATACCAACGTCATATTTCACCGATCTAGAAAAAATAATTCTATACTACCTTTGGAACCCCAAAAGAGCCCTAATAACCAAAACAATCTTACACAAAAAGAGCAAATTTGGAGACATCACATTACCAGACTTCAAACTATACTACAAGGCTACAGCAAGCAAGACAGTATGGCATTGTACAAAAATATAGACATAGACCAATGGAACAGAACAAAGAACCCAGATATAAAACCATCTACCTACAACCAACTGATCTTTGACAAAGCAGACAACAAAATACGCTGGGGAAAAAAAGCCCTATTCAATATATGGTGCTGGGAAAACTGTATACCCACACTCAGAAGAATAAAACAAGAACTCTATCTCTCACCACTCACAAAAATTAATTCAAGTTGGATGAAAGACTTAAATGTAAGGCATGAAAAATAAAAATTCTAGAAGTAAATTCAGGAAAAATTCTTCTAGATATTGGCCTAGGCAAGATTTATGACTAAGACCCCAAAGGCAATTATAGCCACAACAAAAATAAATAAATGGGACTTGATTAATTTAAAATTCTGCACAGCAAAGGAAATAACAGTTAGTAGATAACGTACGGAATGGGAGAAAATATTTGCAAACTATACATCTGATAAAGGGCTAATATCCAGAATCTACAAAGAACTCAAATCAGCAATAAACAAATAGGGCTGGGTGCGGTGGCTCACGCCTGTAATCCTAGCACTCTGGGAGGCCGAGGTGGGTGGATCATTTGAGCTCAGGAGTTCAAGACCAGCCTCAGCAAAAGCGAGACCCTGTCTCTACTAAAAAAATAGAAAGAAATTATATGGACAACTAAAAATATATATAGAAAAAATTAGCCGGGCATGGTGGCGCATGCCTGTAGTCCCAGCTACTCAGGAGGCTGAGGCAGGAGGATGGCTTGAGCCCAGGAGTTTGAGGTTGCTGTGAGCTAGGCTGATGCCACGGCACTCTAGCCTGGACAACAGAGGGAGACTCTGTCTCAAAAAAAAAAAAAAAAAATCAATAAACAAATAAATAACTCCATTAAAAAGTGAGCAAAAGACATGAGCAGAAGTTTTTCAAAAGAAGACAGACAAATGGCCAAAAAACATATGAAAAAATGCTCAACATCACTAATCATCAGGGAAATGCAAATTAAAACAACTATGAGGCTGGGCTTGCTGGTTCATGCCTGTAAGCCTAGCAGTCTGGGAGGCCAAGGTGAGAGGAGCTTGAGGTCAGGAGTTCGAGACAAGCCTGAGTGAGTGTAAGCACCATCTCTTCAAAAACTAGAAAAATTATCTGGGCACAGTGGCATGTACCTGTAGTCCCAGCTACTTAGGAGGCTAAGGCAGAATAATTGCTTGAGCCCAGGAGTGTAAGTTGTAGTGAACTATGCCATTGCACTCTATCCTGGGCAACAGAATAAGACCCTGTCTCAACACACACACACACACACACACACACACACACCCCAATGAGATATCAACTTATCCCTCTTAGATTGACTTTTATTTAAAAGTCCAAAAACAATAGATGCTGGTGTGAATGCAGAGAGAAAGCAACTCTTATATACTGTTGGTAGAACGGCAAATTAGTACAACCTCTATGGAAAAGAGTAGAAAGATTTCTCAAAGAACTAAAAGTAGACCAACCACTCAATTGAGCAATGCCACTAATGGAGATCTACTCAAAGGTAGTCATTTTATAAAAAGACATCTGCACTCGAATGTTTATTGCAGCACAATTCACAATTGCAAAGATGTGGAATCAAACCAAGTGCCCATCAGTTCATGAGTGGGTTAACAAAATGTGGTGTACATATATACCAAGGAGTCCTACTCAGCTATAAAAATAAGTGAGTTAATGTCTTTTGCTGTAATTTGAATGGAACTGGAGACCATTATCCTACGTGAAGTATGTCAAGAATGGAAAAAGAAACACCACACATACTCTCTAATACTTTGGGACTAATTGATGGGCACATACAGGCACAGAAAGAAGTAAAAATTGCTGGAAATCAAGAAGAGGGGAGGGGTAAAAACTTACCGAACAGGTAAAATGAACACTATTCAGGTGATGAGAACACTTATAGACCTCACTAAAGTATTATAAAAGCTATCTATGTAACAAAAACATTTATACCCACTTTATATTTTGAAATAAAAAAGATATTCCATGCTCCTGTATCAGAAGAATTAATATTGTTAAAATGACCTTACGTCCCAAAGGAAGCTACACCGTCAGTGCAATCCCTATTAAAATACAAACCAACACCATTTTTCACAAAATTAGAAAAAACAGTCCTAAAGTTCAGTGAGGTCAAAAAAGAGCCCAAATAGCCAAAGCAATCCTGACCTAAAAGAACAAACTTGAAGACATTACTCTCTCTGATTTCAAAGCATATTACAAGATTATCACAACCAAAAGAGCATAGTATTAGTATAAAAACAGACACATAGACCAATGGAGCAGAATAGAGAATCCAGAAATAAATCGAAGTATTAATATTTACAGCCAACTGATTTTTGTCAAAGGTGCCAAGAACATACACCGGGGGAAAGGACATCCTCTTCAATAAATGGTGCTTGGAAGACTGGGTATCCTATCCATAGGCAGAAGAATGAAACTGGACCCTTATCTCTCACCCTACATAAAAATCAACTCAAGATGGATTAAAGACTTAAACTTGAAATCACAAACTCTAAAACTACTCAAAGAAAACACAGGGGAAGAACTGTAGGACATTGGTCTGGGCAGATTTTATGATTAGGACCTCAAAAGCACAGACAACAGATACCAAAATAGACAAATGGGACTATATTAAACTAAAAAACTTCTGCACAGAAAAGGAAACATTCAACAGAGTGAAGAGACAACCTGTTGAATGGGAGAAAATATTTGCAAACTATTCATCTGACAAGGGACTAAAATCCAGAATGTACAAGGAAATCAAACAATTCAACAATTAAAAAAACTAAATAATCCCATTAAAAATGTGTGCAAAGGACCAAAGGACATGAATAGACATTTCTCAAAAGAAGAGATACAAATGACCAACAGGTTTATGAAAAAGTGCTCAACATCAGTAATTATCAGGGAAATGTAAATCAAAGCCACAACTATAGGATAACTATTATTAAAAAGACAAAAAAAAAAAAATCATGTGCTTGTGAGGATGCACAGAAAAGGGAACTCTTATACACCATTGGTGGTGATGTAAATTAATGCAGTCACTGTAGAAAACAGTATAGATATTTCTGAGAAAACTAAAAATAAAATTACCATACGATCCAGGAATTTGAGAATGGGGCAGCAGGACCCTGGAGCTCAGGCATTGGGAGAGTCAGGGAGCAGGTCCTGGGGGTGCTTGGGTTGCAAGAGCAGAAGAGGTAGATGCCTGGGTCCCAGGGTCTCAGGTTGGGGAGGTGTGGGGCTGCCCTCAGAGGGTAAGAGGTGAATGGAAGAACTCCTGGGACCTGGGGAATAGGAAAAAGTTGGACCTTTGGATCCAGAGGAAGGGGTCAGATGCCTGGGCCAGCTCACTGATGAGCTCCTTGTAACCCACAAGCTAAGTCTTGCACATGTCATCCAAGAATGCCATCTACTTTGCGGACAGCAGAGGGGCCAGCTTTCTGCCCCTGACCCCACAGGCCCTGCCCTAGCACACTGGCTCCTCCTGTTGAAACTCCCTTTATAAAGCTAATGAAAGGCCATAAAGTGGGAATTGTGATAGGGGCCTGAGCTCTGCAAAGGTTACCATAGCATAGTTAACAACAAATATATATATATGTATGTATATATAAACAGCCATTGTTCTCTTGCTTGCTTTCCTATAATTGCTTACTACTGAAGAGTCACATAGCTGATGGTCATAAAGACTCTTGGCTTTCTTCAATGCTCCCATAGATAACACCCCCTTTGTGAAACCTAAGCCTGGCTTTAAGATATCTTCCAGACCTTGTGTCCCAGGGGACCAACTGACCCAACCATACTTGTGACACACACCAAGGAACTGACTCAAGTGGTCTTGCAACCTGGGTACTGACTCAGCACAAGAAGACAAAATTTCTGCTTCCTGACCCTACGAGTTCATCTCCAGCCAATCAGCAGACCCAATTCGTTAGTCCTTTTCCCACCAAACTATCTTAAAAACCCTGGCCCCCAAATTCCCGGGGAGACAGATTTGAGAAATTGCTCCCAGCTCCTCGCATGGTGCCCTGTGTATTAAACCCTGTCTCTGCGGTAACCCCTGCTGTCTCAGTGTGTCGGCTTCCTCTTGAGCAGCAGCAATGAGCCTGGCTGGGCAGTAACACTGTCACAGGCACAAAGAGGCAGCCATCCAGCAAGCTGAGTGCTGGGACCACAGGCTAGACTGGGATATGGCCATGAGGTCCTAGCACAAGGAGTGGGACCATGGGACTAACTCCCAGGCTGGACCCCTTAGCACCTGCCCTTAGCTCTTTTTCCTCAGGACCCTAGAAACTCCCTGGTGCTCTGGAGACACACACACACACACACACACACGCACAACCTCTAACAGAACACTTCCCATTTTTCTCTCCTCCCTGGCTCCTCCCTCTCTCCTTCTTTTCCCCCTTCTCCTGTGATCCATTTCTTCCCTCTCCTCCTCTCTGGAGCCTCCCTCCTTCCTGGACCCAAGGCGCAGGGGCTGCTCTCCCCAGATCCCAGGGCTGGAGACTCACAGGTGGTTCCCGGGGTGAGCAGCCTCCCCCTGCAGAAGCCGCAGCAGCAGGAACAAGGGCGGCGACCAGGGGTCCAAGGCCCCATCCCAGAGGCTGGGTCTTGCGGTGCCAAGGGTTTGGAGTAGGTCAACCCCAGACATGATCCCACTGTTTTGGCCCGGAGGCCTCTCTCTGCCCTGGGGACAAAGTCCAGAATCACCCAGTGGTGGGAGGAGACGTCAGTATCACACGGATTTTGGAAAGCTGGATGCACTCAGGGCGTGGCCTGAGACCGGGAGGCCCCGTGTGAGCAGAGCCTTGTCCAGTGGCTGGGACAGAGGGCGAGGCTGGGGAGGTCCTGGCTGAGGACAAAGGGGAGCCGGGTCCTCTGTCCTCAGCCCTGTGGCCACAAGGGGGCGGCACTGCACTGCTGTCAGACTGGCCGAGCCTGTGGACAGGACGGGCCTGTGGGCTGAGTGGGGCAGGACCCCTGACCTTGGGTCATCCACGTGGGGAGGAAGATCGCTCCTGAGCAGCCCTGGAGTCCGCAGGGGAACAGGAGGGCAGGACGAGGCGAAGGCATCAGTCCCGAGAGAGCCAGGGCAGCGGGGGGACCAGGGCAGGTGAGGCAGGGAGATGTCTGAGCTGCCAACAGCCACCAGGAATGAACTCCCTCCAGGCCTTGGCCTCCTTCAGTGCCCGGCCCTGCCCAGGACCCCCCCCTGCCCGCTCTCCTGCCCCCTCCTCCCTCCCAGCCTGGCCCCAGTCAGAGTCCAGAACAACTCCTGACCCCCATGCGAAGTGTCCCTGCCAGTTTAGGCGGAACGTGCTGAGGACACCGGTGCCAGCCCACCCCAGGGCCTGCGCCTGTTTCTCTCAGCACTGTATCTTTGCTCCCTTTTTCCCGTCCACTGCGCAGGGAGGAATCACAGCACTGGTCTGCAGAGCAGGAACTGGCTCAGGTGGTCTCATGCAGCGCTGGCTTGTTCGCCAGGTGTCTGTTGGGCCAGCTCTGGGACACATGTGGCTGGGGAAGAGCCTGGAAGGTTGAGCGTGGGTCCACCTGACTTAAAAGCTCCTACTTGCTACCCTGGCTCAGGTATGATTTCCTCTCTGTTCCCGTTTTCTCTCTTCTTGCTGGCGCAGAATGCCCTTGCTTCTTGTCCCTGTTCTGCACGGCATGTCGGAGGGGTTTGCCTGCTCTGCTAGTCTGGTGCCTTCGTATCACTTGCAACCTGGGCTCTGACGCATGACACTGGCACAGGTGCCAAGCTTTGTTGGACTGGTGAGCCTCCCCCCACTCCTCCTGGACAGAACCAAAGCCCTGTGCACACCCAGGGCGTGTGCGAGCCTGTGTGTAGATGTCGGCTTCCTGCAGGGTGTTCTAGGGGTGTCCTGTTGAGAGTGGAGGGCACAGCCCCAGGCCTGTGGGCACAGGTGGCTCAGAAGGGAGTAGACAGTGCCAGCTTTGAACATCTGAGAGAAGGAAGGTGCTGAGACAGGAAAACCTGCCTCAGGAGTTGGGATTGCTGGCCAGTGACAGCTGCTGCCCAGCTCGCCATCTGGGACGTCACTCTGGAGTGGGCGGGAATGTGGCCTCTGTCATGGTGGGGGGCCCAGGGAGCAGGCAGGGAGACCTTGCTAGAGGTCAGTGGTTC
The DNA here is from genome assembly GCF_041146395.1 of Eulemur rufifrons. Lineage (NCBI taxonomy): Eukaryota > Metazoa > Chordata > Mammalia > Primates > Lemuridae > Eulemur > Eulemur rufifrons. The sequence goes on along the minus strand of NC_090997.1, from coordinate 2,175,425 downwards.
TCCCAGCTCGGGAGAGACCTCATGTGCCCCATTAGCAGACTTGTTCCCACTTGAGTGTGAAAAGAACCAAGAACCTCTGTAAAATTTTTAGACAGGGGTTTCCCTCCTGTCTGTTAGTGATAGGGTCATGCATGACTCGTACTTGAGTTGCAATGTATTGCAAAAGAGGCCCCCACTACTATCGTTATAGACATCTGAATCTATCCAGTATAACCATATATAGTCAGTACAACCAACCAGCACTGAAGGTAAACTAAGCACATTCATAAATTAAAAGCAAGATTAGCACCTATTGAGACAAAATACAGAGAAATGAGGCTTCTGTAAGAAAATCTAAATCCTGTACTGACAACAAGGTATTCTTCTTGAAAACTGGACATTCCAACCATCTGAGTTTCTTCTTTCTGTTATGAACTCAATAATGGATTTGCCCTGATAATTTACAGGAGGTAGTCCTCAGCCATAAGTTAAAATAGTCTGTGGATGTGGGCCTTGATCATCAGCGAGAACTAAAGTAATTCATGGATTTGGGATCAGTTCAAATCTACTGGATGAGACGTGGATCTCAAAATCATAAAAACAGGCAGGGGAAGCTTAGTTAATAATAAAATACTATTTATTTGAGTTACTGAAATAGAAAAAAAAATCATTAAAATGAAGGAATGAAGACAGACATATGTAAACTGGATTGCCTAGTGTATGTCACTGTGCATATTTATTTCCTTTTTGTTATTCCTGAGTTGTAATAGAGCCTTAATGAGATGACAGTTCTGGCCGGGCCTCTGCAGGAGGGGCCTGTCTTTGGCCAGGGCAAGCAGGGGATTATGGTCAGCATCATGCACAAGGACAAGGGGCTGTAGAGCCCCCTGCAGCCAGTGTGCTGATGCTTCCTACCAGGGGGTGGCAGGACGGGGTGACTGATGTGAATCACTGTAGCCTTCACGGGAAACCCTTGTGGAGACGGGCTGAGGGGTATTGAAGTCCACCCTTTACGTTAATGGGACAGCTCACTCAGTGTCAGAGACCCTGCTGTGTGCTTCCTGGTCCTGTCACAGGTGACCTTCACGGCGACCTTCCAATAGAGCTCTTTTCATTTCACATCCTGCCTGTGGATGTCCGGTTGTTACAGCCCCATCTGTTGAAAAGACTCTCTTTCCTCTGTTTTATTGTCTTAGTTCCTTTTCAGAGATCAGTGGACTATTTATGTGGGTCTCTTTCTGGGCTCTCTTCTGTTCCGTTGATCTATCTGTCTATTCGTTGACCAAGGACACACTGTCTTGATTACTGTAGCTTTGTAGTAAGTCTGGAAGTCCTTCCGTGCCAGTCCTCTGACTTCGTTCCTCTTCTATATTGTTATGGATACCCTGCATCTATGTCTGGTCTTGTAAACTTTGGAATCAGTTTGTAGACATCCACATAGTAACTTGCTGGGATTTTGGTTGGGATTGTGTGGAATCTATTAATCAGCTTGGTAAGTATCGACATCTTCACAACACTGAGTCTTCATAGCCATGAACATGGAATATTTCTCCACTGCTTTAGTTCTTTGATTTCTTTCACCAAAGGATTATAGGTTTCCTCCCATAGATCCTACACTTATTTTGTTAGATTTATATGTAAATATTTCATTTTGGGGGTGCTAATGTAAATGGCGTAGTGCTTTTACTTTCAAATTCCAATTGTTCATTGCTGGTGTACGGACAGCCATTGACTGTTGTGTATTAAACTTGTGTCCTGCAACCTTGCTGTAATTGTTTATGTTTCTGTTGATTCTGTCTAATTTTCAACATAGTTTTCACGATATCTGTGAAGAAAGGCAGTTTTACTTTTTCCTTCCCAATCTGTACACCGTCCTTTCCTATTCTTGTCATTGCATTAGCCAGGACTTCCAGGAGGATTCTGAAAAGCAGTGGTGAGAGGGGACATCCTTGTCTTGCTCCTGATCTTACTGGGAAAGCTTCTAGTTTTTCACTGCTGAGTATGAAGTTAGTTGTGGGTGTGTTTGTAGATAGTCTTTATTAAGTTGAGGAAGTGCCACCATATTCCTATTTTACTAAGAGTTTCCTTTTCATGAATGGGTATTGGATTTTTTTTTTTTTTTTTTTTTTGAGACAGAGTCTCACTCTGTTGCCCGGGCTAGAGTGCCGTGGCGTCAGCCTAGCTCACAGCAACCTCAAACTGCTGGGCTCAAGTGATCCTTCTCCTTCAGCTTCCCGAGTAGCTGGGACTACAGGCATGTGCCACCATGCCTGGCTAATTTTTCTCTCTCTATATATATTTTAGCTGTCCATATAATTTCTTTCTATTTTTAGTAGAGACGGGGTCTCACTCTTGCTGAGGCTGGTCTCGAACTCCTGAGCTCAAACAATCCGCCCGCCTCGGCCTCCTAGAGTCCTAGGATTACAGGCATGAGTCATCGCGCCCGGACTGGGTATTGGATTTTGTCAACTGTTTTTTCTGCTTCTATTGACATAATCATGTGAGTTTTCTTCTTTGGTCTATGATGTGATGGATGAATACATTAATTGGTTTTCAAATGTTGAACCAGCCCTGTATACCTGACATAAACCCTGCTAGATCACGATGCATTGTTCTTGTTATACACTATAGAATCAATTTACTAATATTTGGTTGAAGATTTTTTTCATCTATGTTCATGAGCCATATTGCTTTGTCGTTTTCTTCTCTTGTAAAATCTTTTCTGATTTTTGTATTAGAGTAATGCCAGCCTCATAGAATGCCATAGGGAATATTCCTTTTGTGCCTGTCTTATGGAAGAAATTATAAGGAATTAGTATAATTTCTTCCTTAACTGTTTGGTAGAACTCACCAGTGAGCTCATTTGGACCTGGTGCTTTCTGTTTAGGATGTTATTAACTACTGATTAAATTTCTTTATTAAGTTGTCTTATTAATTTCAACTTTTTAAATTAAAAATTTGGGGAGAATAGCATTAGATTTACTGAACTTTACAAAGTAAGGTCACAGAGTTCCCGGGTACCCTTCACCCAGTTCCCCTTAATAACATTTTTTAAAAACCGTGTAAAGGTTAAATATCTAAGAAATTAACATTGGCACAATACTATAAGCCAAACTATGGACTTTCTAGATTCATCAGTTTTTTCACAATTTTTCTCTTTTAGTCGCAGGTTTCAACCCAGGACCCCTTATTGCATTCAGTTGTCCTGTCTCTGTAGTCTCCTCTGATCTCTCAGTTTCTAGATCTTTACCTGTTTTCATGACCTTGAAAGCTTTAAAGAAAATTGGGCAGATAACTTGTAGGATGTCACTCAGTTTCGGTTTGTCTGATGGTTTCCCACGATTAGTTTGGGTCATGGGTTCGGGGAAGCGTATCACAGAGGTGAGGGGTCCTTCTCATCACGCCGTTTCAGGGCTCCATGATATCAGCATGGCTTTGATCACTCGGTTACGGTGCTGTTTGCCAAGGTTCTCCTTTGTAAAGTTACTACTTTTCCCTTTAGATCCTGTTCCTTGGAAGCAAATCAGGAAGCCCAGCCACATTCAAGAGGAAAGAAATTAAGCTCTATTTTCTCATAGGGAGAATCTCTTCTTATATGATTTGGAATTTTTCTGTAAGAAAGATTTGTCCCTCCCCCATTTATTTATTTATGCAGTCATTTCTCTATTTCAGTATGCAATGTATACCTGTTTTATATTTTGGTTTATATTTCAATACTATTACTTTGCTGCTCAAGTTACTGTGGCTCTGTTCCTACGAAGCTCTTCCATGCTGGCTCCTGTGTCCCCTGACTTGCCCCAGTGTTTGGGGGAGGGCACTTCCGTCTACAATACAAGATTTTCCACGCCCACCTTGTATTTCCCTTAACCCAGCTATTTTTGTAAGGAGCCCTGCTTCCTTCTGCTTGAATGACACGTAGAAAGCAAGGTCTGCGCGTGGGGACTCATCCCACTTTACTGAAGAGAACACAGGGGCCCAAGACCTGCCGGAGCTCACATGGGGGAGTAAGTGGCTCTCAGTCCAGCACAACACCAGAGCTTGTTCAGAGCAGCCTGTGACACCTGCCACACAACGCTCCACCCATGGCTTTACTTCCTGAACTGCTGCTGCTTCAGCCTGCTGGGCTTAGCCATTAACAATGCTATTCTTTCCTATTTGGAGACTTTCTTTGAAAAGAAATTCCACATTTCACTAACAAGTTTCTCTTATAAAATTGTCCAGAATAGACAAGAGGAAAAAGACACCAGAGGGAGGAATCACTTATATTTTTCCTTCCCATGGAATGTTTTTCTGTTCCTGCTGCGCTGTCACGTCCCTGGGCTGGGGGAAGGATGGTATGTGAGAGAACAATGGTGACGTGGAAATGTCTGGCTCCATCATCTCCCCCAACCCTTCAATCTCCGCTCTGGCTGTGCCCGTTCTCCCTCCAACCCCTGGCCCAGGAGCCTGTCCCTTCTCCCAACCCCAGGGACAGCCCAGACTCTCAGCCAGAGCCGGCTCCCCAGTGGGAAGTGAGCCGCTACTCCTGGGGTAGAAGAGGAGAGAGAGGGCAGAGCCTGGGCTGGGGCAGAAGGTGCAGCAGGAATGCAGGAGGTTAGAGCGAGAAGGACTTCCGAATGAGGACGACATGGGAGTGATCAGAAGGAGACTGAGGACATCCCCGGCATCTCCACTTAGGAGGGAGGGGCCTTGGGTACGGGGCAGAGAGTGGGGCAGGGGCTGCAGGAGATGTCCCCACCCTCATCCCTGGTCCTCTGACAACACCCCACCCCAGTCACACTGAGGGGCCTCTCCAGGCCCAGGGGCTCCACCGGGCAGGTGGGCCTCAGCTCCTGTCTGGGGAGGACCCCACAGCTGCCCAGCCTGGAATGTCTCGTCTTCCCTAGGTGGGGCCTTCTCAGTCCCGAGTCCAGGGTCAGCTCCTTCCCTTCCTGTACCAGGTCAGAGCTGTTGGCAGCTGAGGAGCCAAGTGCTCTGCGTGGCAGGTGTGATCGCCCTCAGGGTCCTCCCTGTCAGTCACCACAACCTGGGGCACTGGATGCAGGAGAGAGGGCAGAGGTGGAGTGAGGATGGGACACACCTCTGCTTCCCTTCCTCCCCCCTGCACCCCAGTGCCTTCCCCTCCCCCAGCCACAGGACTGCCGACAGCCTGGCAGGAAGGGGAGACCCGGGTCCCCACCACTCGCTGCAGGACTTTCCATGAGTGTGTCACCTCCATTCCTCCTTCAGCTTCAGGGCCGACCCCTGTGCAGAGCCCTGGGTGTGTGCAGAGGCGATCCTGGAACCTTCTTCCTTCAGATACCTGCGTGTCTCAGTGCCTGTCCTCCTCAAGTCTGCTCTAATGGCACCTCCATGCAGCCCACCCTGACCACCCTATTTATGATAAAAGTGCCACCTGTGTTACTTTGCATTTTCACTCGTTTCATGTCCTGCCACCTTCTAAGTATGAAACATCTTTGTCCAAAAAGGACCTCAGCCATGTCTCCCATCCCACGTGCTCCTGAGCAATGTGACCTCACCATCCACTGTCAAGAGCTGGGGCTCATCCCCTCCCCTGGATCTGGGATGAGCTTTGGTGACTGCAGCATGGGGAGAGTGACACTGCCTGACTTCTGAGGTTCTGACACAGGACTCCTGAGATTCTGACTCGGCCGCTTGAAACACCCGCTCGTGGACCCCCGGTGTGCAGCCAGGAGCAGCCAGGCCACGCTCAGCGGCAGGTGGAGGACCCGGAATGTCGATGCTGTCATTGACCGTGTGCTGTAATGTAACGCCAGCAAGCCACTCACTGCACGTGGCCCTGTTTTCCAGCTCGGAATCCCCCCTGTGGCACATCAATTCCACATGCTTGAGGCCCTCCCCAACTGGGATTCCCAATCCAGTGATACCGCCCACATCCGGCCAACTCAGAAATGGCACGGGGTCCCGGGCAGGTCTTGTGGAGGGAACTGCAGGTATTGCAGGGGAATCACCACCATTAGAGAGCTGGCGCATGTGGGGTGGTATTGGGCTTGGCCATCCTCTCCCTTGGATTCAGCCGTCTGTCCCTGCAGAAGCCTGATGGGGCCTAAAGGATGAAGGAGATTACTGCAGACTGAACCAAGTAGCAACCCTGACAGCATCTGCCATGCTGGCTGCATATCAGTTAGGGCACATTAATAAGGCCTCAGGCCCTCGGTTGGCAGCTGTGGATTTGGTGGGTGCATTCTTTTCCTTAGAAAGTGGATATGGGCCGGGCGCAGTGGCTCACACCTGTAATCCGAGCACTTTGGGAGGCTGAGGCGGGAGGATCGCTTGAGGCCAGGGGTTCAAGATTAGCCTGGGTGACATAAAAATAAATTTAAAAAAATCTACAAAAAATTAAATAAATAAGATTATCCAGGTGTGGTGTGCGCACCTGTAGTCCCAGCCACTTGGGAGGCTGACACGGAGCACTTTAGCCCAGGACCTCAAGGTTACACTGAGCTATGATGGTACCACTGCACTCCAGTCTGGGAAAAAGAGAAAGCCCTGCCGCAAGGGAAAGAAAAGAAAAGGAAGAAGGAAAGGGGGATATGGAGTGGTTCACATTCACATGGGATTAAACAGTCAATTTATTCATAGTTTGCCTCAGGCATATGGTAACCCCCCTGCCCTCTATAAAATAGTCTTAAGAAATCTGGACCTCCTGTAGAATATTAAATCAGTCCATTTCATCGTGTTGCCTGGGAGGGACAAGGGAGAGGTGGAAAGTTCACTGGAGGCCTTGGCAAAGCGTGTGCACGCTAGACGGTGAAGACGAACCTTGTGGAGAGTCGGGAGTGGCCCCTGCAGTGACGTTGTGTGGGTCCAGTGGCGAGGGACAGGCAGGGCCGTGTCCTCCAGAGTAAAAGGCAAACGGCTGCATCTCGCATCCTCCCTGCAAAGCGGGAGGCTCACTGCCTGGGGAGCCTCTTTGGGGTCCGACATTCCACATCTGTGTTGTTTTGGCCACACTCCGGGTGACACAGGGGGATGCCAGCCTTGAGTGGGGCTGGACAGGAAAGGACGCGGCAGCAGATCCAGGCCGCGGTACAGTCGGCCCATCCCTCAGACCACGGTGCCGGGGGAGTCGGTGATGGGAACAGGCGCAGGACGGAGCCAAACCAGGCACCAGTGGGGGAGCCGCAGTGCAGGGCCTGGGACTCCGGAGCAAGGCCAGGCCACCCCCAGCAGACAGATGTGCCCTGTTAGAGGCAACTTTTGGTGTGTCCCTGGCCTGGATAAGATAGAATGCTTTACGATAGTACATCAAGCCACCCTGTGACTCCAAGTGCCCAAGTGACTTGTGTTCTGCATAACCCACGAAGTCACACACTGGACAGTCCCAGCAGGATCCATGACAAGGAGGAAATGGTCCATGTGGGTTGGGCCTGAATCACATGCTGACACCCACCAGAAAACACCCTCCCCTGCAGTGGCCCCGAACACCCAGGCAGACAGACTGAAGTCAGGCAGCCTTCGCTCTCGGTCACCGAGGGCTGGCATGACGGCCGTGGATGGAGGACACGATGGCAGGGGAGGCTGGGTGTGGCCCAGCAGCATTGGCTCCACCTACCAAGGCCCATCCAGCTGCTGCCATGTCTGACGTCTGACTTGTCAGCATTAGAGGCAAATCATGGGCCCTGATAGAGCCCTATTTCCTTAGGTGACCAACCAGCCACTAAGCGAGGGCGTGACTACATTGAGCCCCTTCAATCCCAGAAGGGCCGGAGGCTCATCCTTGCAGGGACAGACGCCTATTCCATGGGTGGGTTTTCCTTTCCTGCCCTCAGACCCTCAGGCAGCTCCAGTTCCCGGGGGCTGTGGGCATTTCTGACCCGCAGGCTCGGAATTGCTCTCAGCACCGCATCCCGCTGCCCCCCCCCACCCCCGCACAGGGCAGGAGGGGCAGCCTGGCCGTGGCCACGGGACCCGCTGCTCACGCCCCAGTCTGCACCGCCCAGGGCTGCCGGCCACACAGAGCCCTGCACAGGCCTTGCAAAGCCACAGCCCAGTGCCAGCCTTGAGGACACACTCTGAGGGCTGGGTGCCATCTGTCAGGACCCAGTGCACTTATGGAACCAGAGACCTCTCTAGGGCGCTGTGATCTCAGCAGGAAGGACACGTGGGCTCAGACACCAAGGGGTGGAGGCGGGGGTGGCTCCGTGCACCGTCACTGAGACTCGGCCACTGGGGATTTGCACTTCCCATCTCCGCAGCTCTGGCTCTGCAGCGTAGCAGGTCCAGGTCTCCCAGAGGGGCCACTCTGACAAGGGGACAAACGAGAGCCATTGAGCTACACATTACAGTGGCCACCAGGGCAGTTTGGGCAGTGCGTGCCCAGAGACCAGCAGGTGAGAAGAGGAGCCCCCTCCTCTCCAGGCAGGGGGAGGGACCCTGATCCCCAGGAGGAGGCAGGGCTGCTTCACACAGAGGGGCAGGAGTGTGTGCGGAACCCAGGGATCCACTTGGGGCTTTGGGGTTCCCCTTGTCCCATCATAAGTGTGTACAGAACCTTCCAGCAACCCAGCCTGAGGGGGTTTGATTTCCAAGGGCCCAGACCCCTCAGGAAGAAGGTTTTTGGCACACCCCCAGGGAATGTACCAAGGGCCCCGCTCCTGTGCTCTGAAATCCCAGCAGCGTTGGTGCAGAGGCCCTGCTGCCCACGGGCTGTCCCCAGCTAGTGACGGGTCACAGCAGGGACACTGAGGCAGGCCCATTCCTGGGACACAGGGGCTCCTCCGTGGCCTTGCTCAACTCCCCTTAGGTTTCCTGTGGTCTAGGGTGCGTCCAACAAACTTCTCTCCCTCTGTCCATCACGTGGGCTCAGACCTGGGCCTGCGTCTGTGGCTTCCCCAGGGTGTCCGGCTCCTCCCCACGTTCTCTGACAGGTGCGTCCCCTCATAGATGCTGCTGAGTTTAATCCCACCTTGTCATCTGCTTCTTGGAGGACTCGGACTAACAAAGTCATTTCCATTTGCGCACACGTGACCTCTTACCGCAGCTTGTAAAATCCTTCTCTTCATCCAACTTCCCCCACCTCCCTTGCCTCCATTGTGCTGGTCTTTGTATTATCCCCTTGAGTTAATAGATGTTTGTTGTTTTAAGCCACTAAACTTTGGGCTAGTTTGTGACACAGCAGTGGATAACTAGTGAATCTCTCCTAGATATTAACATCCCGTAGGTGCTCTTCACATCTCTTTTAGTTCCTTGCATTCAGACAGTGTCGGCCACACCTGCTGATTCCAATTCCTGGTCTCCCGTTCTTTTAAATTTTAGTTTGTCTTTTCTTGCGTCTTCGTTCTCTCCTTCCTCTCTCTCTCTCCCTCATTTTCATCCCTTTGATTATGGACGATTTCTAACATGCGAAACAGCCCTATGTGGCTGAGCTGGAAGGGAGCAATACTGGATCTGTATGATGAGGGAATAATGCCGGAGGATTGGGCGAGGGAAGGAGAGGAAAGGAAGTTACTAACAGAGCCTGAGAAAAGTTGCCTGGGGTGATTCTACAGCCAAGACAGCGGATTTAAGTCTTTTTTTTTTTTTTTTTTTTTTTGAGCCAGAGTCTCACTCTGTTGCCCAGGCTAGAGTGAGTGCCGTGGCGTCAGCCTCGCTCACAGCAACCTCAAACTCCTGGGCTCAAGCGATCCTCCTGTCTCAGCCTCCCGAGTAGCTGGGACTACAGGCATGCACCACCATGCCCGGCTAATTTTTTCTATATATATATTTTTAGCTGTCCATATAATTCTTTCTATTTTTAGTAGAGATGGGGTCTCGCTCTTGCTCAGGCTGGTCTCGAACTCCTGAGCTCAAACGATCCGCCCACCTCGGCCTCCCAGAGAGCTAGGATTACAGGCGTGAGCCACCGCGCCCGGCCGGATTTAAGTCTTAATTCTGTTTTCAGAACATATCAGCAACATGAAGTCTTAAACATTCATTATAAAAGTGTGAGTTGGGGCCGGGCGCGGTGGCTCACGCCTGTAATCCTAGCACTCTGGGAGGCCGAGGCGGGTGGATCGCTCGAGGTCAGGAGTTCGAGACCAGCCTGAGCAAGAGTGAGACCCCGTCGCTACTAAAAATAGAAAGAAATTATATGGACAACTAAAAAATATATATACAAAAAAAAAAAAAATTAGCCAGGCATGGTGGCGCATGCCTGTAGTCCCAGCTACTCGGGAGGCTGAGGCAGTAGGATCGCTTAAGCCCAGGAGTCTGAGGTTGCTGTGAGCTAGACTGACGCCACGGCACTCACTCTAGCCTGGGCAACAGAATGAGACTCTGTCTCAAAAAAAAAAAAAAAAAAAGTGTGAGTTGGTACAAGCACTTTGGAAATCACGTTAGCCTTATCCAGTGTGGTTAAAGTTCATGCACCATATGATCCCACCATCGTTCTCCTGATCGTATACTCTGGGGACGTTCTTGCCTGTGTGCCTCAGTTGGCCATCAGAGCATTCCCCTGTCTCCCGGGAATGGGCCTGCCTCAGTGTCCCTGCTGTGACCTGTCATTGTCTGGGAGTGGTCCATGGGAAGCAGGGCTCAGCACCAACGCTGCTGGGGACTTCAGAACACAGGAGACACGTACACTAATGTTTCTGGAAAAAACTGAAATCAACCACATATACATCAATAGGGAATAATCATAAACTGTAAAACTTTAGCAGAAAAATGAATGGATGACATCCGCCCACATCCGGGATAACCATCCTACATGCAGTCGGCACCACAGAGGAATACAGCAAGTATGACTTCAGTGCAGAGGAAGCTGAAAAACAGGTGAGACTAATATTTGGTTTGGGGATCTAGACAGTTAGTGCAAAAATCTTCAGAGAAATGAAGACTCGGAGGCTCCTTCTGGGGTCGGTATTAGGCAGCAGCCCATGGCGGCTTCACAGGTTTTGTTTCTTTGCCAGTGGCGGGTGCCAGGCAATTACTTCATCATGACTCCTCACCCTGGCAATTTTCAAACTGCAGCTTGGGAACCATTCCTGATTAATTTCTTTTTAATGAAAGAGAAAACAAAGTTCCAAAGTTCATTGCAAGGATCCTTGGAAAGAACCACTCAGGTTGGAACAAAGCAAAAGCCACGTGACAAATCCATGTGACAGAGAGGACCAGGATGCCGTGAAAATAGCCCTGGCTAGAAATAGGTCGTTTGATCTTTCGCTCGTGGGCACCTCTGTGAATTCTCTGGGATCCGATGTTCAATCTGCCGTGCAAGGCAATTCCATCTGCAAAGGACTCACCGTGCTTCTCAGACTTTACCACACACATTCTGCATTACACTTTTCACAGAATTAGAAAAGCACATTGCTGATCAAAGTAATTTAAGCTGGAAAACATGACAAATGAATAATGAGGGATGGAATAGCAAATATGAGTGGAAAACACAATAGAGCTGCCCTGGAAACGCTTTAGTAACAGTAACAGTAAAAGCACATGGTAACAGAGCCTCTTAGAATCACCGTGGTGTCCAAATCACTTCCACCACGTCTCACTAACACACACAGTGAAAGATGTTGAATTTTCTCTAGGATGCCCAGGGAATAGCTAGTTTTTGGAAAACCTTCTTCCTAGGTTGGTGTTAGCCACTTTTGCTTGCCACACCAAACCAAAACTGTTGTCAGAATTCTAAGCTAGGCATGTAGGCTGAGGTAGGAGATTCACATTTTCTAACCGAAAAGCAGTCTGATTAAGCGAACTTTTCTGAAGATGATGCCTGAGTAAGAAAATTGGAATTTTTGGGCATTCTTAAAAAACAATTTGAAATGTCTTAGGACAAACAGAGTTGTTATTTTAAAGGCATTATTATATGGCACTGAAGTCTTGGAACTATTTGATCTAGGTGCCATATGTCCTCAATTTTGTTGCAACGTATTGAAGAGAACATTGTTATTAAAGACATTTGCAAGAAAAACAGAGACATTGTTGTATCTCCTTTCTTTGCCTGGAACATTTCTTCCAGCATCCAAGGCTCTGGGATATCTCAACTTTTAATCATTACTTTAAAAAGAGAAGTGTAGGCCGGGCGCGGTGGCTCACGCCTGTAATCCTAGCACTCTGGGAGGCCGAGGTGGGCGGATCGTTTGAGCTCAGGAGTTCGAGACCAGCCTGAGCAAGAGCGAGACCCCACCTCTACTAAAAATAGAAAGAAATTATATGGACAGCTAAAAAAAAATATATATATAGAAAAAATTAGCCGGGCATGGTGGCGCATGCCTGTAGTCCCAGCTACTCGGGAGGCTGAGACAGGAGGATCGCTTGAGCTCAGGAGTTTGAGGTTGCTGTGAGCTAGGCTGACGCCACGGCACTCACTCTAGCCTGGGCAACAGAGTGAGACTCTGTCTCAAAAAAAATAAAAAATAAAAAAAAAAAATAAAAAGAGAAGTGTAAAGAATTAAGGGAAATAACCATATAAAAGAAGGATTTGATTTACAAAATCCTGAAACAATCACGTTAATGTTGCTTTTGACATGCATGCAAAGTCACTGATACCCCTCCCTCCCAGAGGTGCAGCTCAATTCCCTCCCTGTGAGTGTGGCCTGGACTTAATGGTTCACTTCTCACTGACAGAGCAACGCTGATGTAATACTTTGTGACTCTGGTGTAGGACAAAACTCACTGTGGCTTCCACCTTGGTCCTCCCTCTCTGGGGTCACGAGCTCTGGGGAGGCCAGCTGCTGTGTCGTACGTAGCCCTGTGTAAAGGTCCATGTGCAGGAACTGAGGCCTCTGGGACCAGCCAACAAGCAGCTGAGGCCCCTTCCGGCAGCAACGTGAGTGAGCCACGTTTCATGGAACCCCCAGCCCCAGTCCAGCCCTCAGTGACACTGCCCTGGCTGACAGCGGGACTGCAGCCCTGTGAGAGGCCCCGAGCCAGGAGCGCTCAGGGAAACCTCTCCTGGATTCCTGACCATCAGAAACTGTGGGAAATGACAAATGCTTGTTGTTTTGAGCTGCTAAGTTTTAGGTAGTTTGATACATAGCAGTAGGTAACTAAGGTAGCTTTCAAACAGAGAATGAATTATCATCGTACTTTCTTAAACATGTCATTTGGTTTTGAGATTTAGGAAAAATTTCCATGGCTAAAGAAAATATATTTTGTTATGATTCACAACAATCCATTTACTTGAACTTCAGTTTCCCACTATGACCCGACTGAACACAAAAGGAAGATCTGGGCCACGTTAGGCTGATTCTGTGATGTCCCCCAATAACCACCCCCTGCTTATTCACCTTCCCCCAGGTATTCAATCACCACTAGTGTAGGTGCTGCTGTGAAGGGATTTGCAGATATAACTAAGGTCCCAAATCAGTTGACTTTAGAACAGAGGATTATCCTGGATCAGACCGTCCTAAACCAGGTGAGCCCTTAAAAGGACAGGGTTCTTCCTGAGCATGAGAGTCACAGTGTGAGAGGGACTCAGTGTGGGGGATTTCTTCCCATGTGGGCTTTGAAAGTGGAGAGGCCGGGTGGCAGAGACTGTTGGGGGCACCAGGAATTGGGAGCAGCCCTCCCCGCCCTCCACCCTGACAGCCGGCAGGGAATCAGGGTCCTCAGTCCGACAACTGCCAGAAACTGAATTCTGCCCACCGGCTCCCTGTAAGCTTCGGGGAGGACCCCACCCTCAAGATGAGGACACAGCTTTGTGAAACCCTGAACAGAAAATCTGTCCACACCATGTCGGGATTTCTAAGGAACAGTAAACAAATAAATGGCTGCTGTCTAAAGCCACTAAGTTTGTGGTAGTATGTTATGCAGTAACAGGAATTTTATACATAGTCTCCACAGATAAGCGCATAACATTTCTTCCACTGAAATCACTTTATGAACTGAAATGTAACTAGTTTAATTAAAGAAAATCTGTCTTAACTTTCTTAGTACTTTTCATTTTATGATTTTTATATGATGCAATTAAAATTTAACGCAATCATTCCATTCATTCTTTCAACAATAATTAATTTAGTGCCTACTATGTACCCGGTACACCTTCACATAGTGGGGTTACAACTTTGACCCAAACAGCCCAAAGCGCCTGTGCCCATGTGCCTTACATTCCAGAGGCTTCGCAAGAGTGAGACAGAGCCATCGGAGCGTCTGCAGTGAAGAAGTAACAGGCCCTGCCTCACGTTAGCAGGACTGTGACCACTGTGGGGAGGACACTGTGGGCAGCAGGGGAGGGGACAGTGCTAGGGCCACAGGTCAGGAGTGAGAAGTGGTGGGACTAAGGGGAGAAGTCACCTGTGGGATGAGAGGGACAGAGGGAAGGGCTGGAGAAGCAGGAGCTGAGGAACAGGAGCAGAGGGAGAGAGTTCTAAAGCAGCGGAATTCTCAGATTTAAACACAGTGTTTTATAGATTTTAACACGCATATCTACAGAGCCTAGCTGGGCGTTCTTTGTATGTCGGACTGCCTGAACACTAGTTTCCTCCTCATGATAATCAGGTTAAAAAATACCAGCGTCCCAAGAAAATATGCACAAGGCTCAGATGTGAATAATTCATACAAACAGGCCAGGCGTGAGCACTGGTGAGGGGCACTGGGACTGCATGGAAGGAACACGTGCACCTTTGAGGTGACTAAAGTCGGCACAGGCTCCCGCTTGCGATATACAGGAACAAGCTGTGCTTCTTTGTGTTGAGGAGATGTCCTGGACTCACACAGAAACTCAGGGCTATGGAATGAGGATAATATTAAAAACACAACAACCCACAGTCAGAGATACACAGACTGGGAAAATAAAACGTAGGAGCTTTGCTGTCCCATTGCAATGCGTTTAGACACATTTCTAAATCAAGGGCCCCAAATCACTCTATGCAGATTAGGTTCCTGATCTTTCAGGGGTTACCAAGCTTGTGCTACCTGCTATTTTAATAAGCAGAAAGGAAACGGGTCTCTAGGAGAGTCTCTCTGCGGTGCATTTAGACATAACTTCTCCAGGTCTGAAGAGAAAACCCCTGTGTCTACATCCCCAGTCCCAGGGCGAGCTCACTCTGGCATCAAGTTTCCTGGGGTGAGTTTTCTTCTAGAAGAGTCCAGGCGGAGAGGAAAGGAGTAGGAGGCAGGGAGTCCAGTTCAGGGAGAGGGATTCCGGGCGGGAAGTGAAGGGGCAGGGGCTGGGCCAGCCTGGGCGTCTCTCCTGGTTTCCTCTGACAGCTCCTGGGCCGGGACTCAGGGAGACAGTGTGACAAACGTCGCTCAGTACAGAAGGAGAGGGGTCGGGGCAATGTCGCAGGGCCCCGGGCGTGGCTCTCAGGGTCCCTGTCCCGAGGGCGGTGTCCGGGGCGGGGAGCTCAGCGCTGGGGATTCCCCATCTGCCCGGAGTTTCACTTCTCCCTCTCCCAACCCGAGTCAGGTCCTTCTTCCTGGATACTGCTGACGCGACAACAGTTCTCACTCCCATTGGGTGTCGGTTTCCAGAGAAGCCAATCAGCGTCGCCGCGGTTCAGGTTATAAAGTCCCCACGGACTGCGTGGTACTCATCGTCTCCCCAGACCCCAAGGATGGGGGTTACGGCGCCCCAAACTCTCCTGCTGCTGCTCTCGGGGGCCCTGGCCCTGACCGGGACCTGGGCGGGTGAATGCGGGGTCGCGGGGGAAGCGGCGTCTGCGGGGCGGAGCGAGGGGACCGCCCGGCGGGGGCGCAGGACCCGGGCGCCGCGCGGGAGGAGGGTCGGCCGGGTCTCAGCCCCTCCCCGCCCCCAGGTCCCCACTTCATGAGGTATTTCTACACCGCCGTGTCCCGGCCCGGCCGCGGGGAGCCCCGGTACATCGAAGTCGGCTACGTGGACGACACGCAGTTCGTGCGGTTCGACAGCGACGCCGCGAGTCCGAGGATGGAGCCGCGGACGCCGTGGGTGGCGCAGGAGGGGCCGGAGTATTGGGACGAGGAGACAGGCAGAGCCAAGGGCGTCGCGCAGGCTTTCCGAGTGTGCCTGCGGACCCTGCTCGGCTACTACAACCAGAGCGAGGCCGGTGAGTGACCCCGGGCTCGGGTCGCAGGTCACGACCCTCCCTCCCCCACAGAGCAGCCCGCGTCGCCCCGAGTCTCCGGGTCCGAAAGTCACCCCGAGGCTGCGGGACCCTCCTAGACCTTCGACCCCGGGGACTTTGACCCGGTTTCATTTTCGGTTTAGGCCAAAATCCCCGCGGGTGGCGAGGGGCGGGGCTGAGTGGGCGTGGCTTACCGCGGGGGCGGGGCCAGGGTCTCACACCTTGCAGTTGATGTCTGCCTGCGACGTGGGGCCGGACGGTCGCCTCCTCCGAGGGTACTGGCAGTTCGCCTACGACGGCGCAGACTACATCGCCCTGAACGAGGACCTGCGCTCCTGGACCGCGGCGGACACGGCGGCTGAGATCACCAAGCGCAAGTGGGAGCAGACCGGTGTGGCGGAGCAGGACAGGGCCTACCTGGAGGGCACGTGCGTGGACTGGCTCCGCAGATACCTGGAGCACGGGAAGGACACGCTGCAGCGCGCGGGTACTCAGGGCTGCGGGGCGCCCCCCACATCTCCTGTAGATGTCCCCGCTCTGCTCCCACAAGGAGGGGAGGAAAATGGGACCGACGCTAGAACGTCGCCCTCCCTCTGGTCCAGCACAGGAAGACGCCTCCTGGGTGTCCAGATCCTGTACCAGGGAGTGACTCTGAGGACCCGCCCTTCCCTCTGGGACAATTAAGGGATGAGTCCCCAGGGAATGGAGGGGAAGACAGTCCCTGGAATATGATCAGCGGTCCCCTCTGACCCTGCAGCAGCCGGGGGCACCGTGACTTTTCCTCTCAGGCCTCGTTCTCTGCCTCACACTGTGCTTGGGGGTCTGATTCCCGCCCTTCTGAGTCGACGGCCTCCACTCAGGCCAGGACTGGACGTCCCCGTTCTCCCCCTCAGAGACTAGAACTTTCCAAGGAATAGGAGATTATCTCAGTCCCCTGGGTCCAGGCTGGTGTCTGGATTTCGCGCTCCGTCCCCCACCCCGTTTGTCCTGTCCATTGTCAGGATGTCACATGAGCCCTGCTGGAGTGTCCCATGAGGGATGCAAAGTGCCTGAATTTTCTGACTCTTCCCCTCAGATCCCCCGAAGACACACGTGACCCACCACCTCATCTCTGACCGTGAGGCCACCCTGAGGTGCTGGGCCCTGGGCTTCTACCCTGCGGAGATCACACTGTCCTGGCAGCGGGATGGGGAGGACCAGACCCAGGACACGGAGCTTGTGGAGACCAGGCCTGCAGGGGATGGAACCTTCCAGAAGTGGGCGGCTGTGGTGGTGCCGTCTGGAGAGGAGCAGAGATACACGTGCCTTGTGCAGCACGAGGGGCTGCCGGAGCCCCTCACCCTGAGATGGGGTAAGGAGGGGGTGGGGGTCACGTCTCTCCTCAGGGAAAGCAGGGGCCCTTCTGGAGCCCTTCAGCAGGGCCAGGGCTGAGCCTGGGGTCAGGCCCTCACCTTCCCGCCCTTTCCCAGAGCCGCCTTCCCAGCCCAGCGTCCCCATGGTGGGCATCGTTGCCGGCCTGGTTCTCCTTGGAGCTGCGCTCGCTGGAGCTGTGGTCGCTGCTGTGAAGTGGAGGAAGAAGAGCTCAGGTGGGGAAGGGGTGGGGGGGCGGGGTTTTCTTGTCCCACTGGGGGTTTCACGCCCAGGTAGAAGTGTGCCCTGTGTCACTCTAGGGAAGTTACATCCACACATACCTGCTCACCCAGCCTGGGCCCCATGTGCCAACACTGACCCTTTTGTAAAACATGTGTGAAAGTCAAGGGCAGAGTTTTCACACAGATGACTGTGGTGATGGGGACCTGATCCCCAGCAGTCACAGGTCAGAGGGGAGGACCTTGCTCAGGACAGACCTCCAGGAGGGTAGTTGGTCCACTGTGTCCTTGGGTTTCCTGATCCTGCCCTGGGTCTTCAGTCACAGTTGTGGAAACTTCTCTGGTTTCCAATACTAGGGTGTTCTTGTAGGTCCCCATGGCCCTGCCTCTTCCCTGGCTTCTCACAGGACATTTTCTCCCCATAGGTGGAAAAGGAGGGAGCTACGCTCAGGCTGCCTGTAAGTATGGGGGACTTACCCCGAGACCTTTGGGAAAGAGTAGACAGGAGCCTTGGGGGAGCTCCCCCTCCCCCATAATCCTTCTGTAGCCACATCTCCTGTGGGCTCTGACCAGGTCCCGTTTTGTTCTACCCCAGCCAGCGACAGTGCCCAGGGTTCAGATGTGTCTCTCACGCCTTGTAAACGTGAGAGCCTGGGGGCCTGATATGGGAGAGGGTGGGGCAGTGGGGACACAGCCGGGCTGTGGGGATTCTGTGATTGGGACATTTTGACTATGGTGTGCTGTTCCTAGTGTCACCACTGAATTTCCTGCTTGTATTTTCCTGCATCGTGAAACAGCTGCCTGTGTGGGACTGAGCGATGCAGGACGTGTTCCCGCCTCCCCTGTGTGGCTTCAGGAGCCTCTGACTTCTCTGTCTGCAAAGGCCTCTGAATGACTCTGTGTCCCTGTTCGTGTAATGTGAGGAGGTGGGGAGTCCAGCCCACCCCCCTGACCACTGTGGCCCCCTCTGCCACACTGACCTGTGTCCCTTCCCAATCATCTTTCCGGTTACAGAGAGATGGGGCTGGGACGTTTCCATCCCTGTCTCTACCTCACAGTGCACTGAGTTACTTCCCTACTGAAAATAAGGATTTGAATATAAATTTGTTCTCTCAAATTTTTGCCATGAGAGGTTGATGGGTTAATTAAAAGAAATTCCTAAAATTCAAGAGGGGAAATAAATGGAAGACTTGAGAATATTCCAGAATCCATGTGTTCGCTGTGCTGAGTCTGCTGCAGGTGGGGACAGAACAAGGCTGTGAGGAGTGGACGGGCCTGTGCCCTGTTGGTGCTCAGTCTATCATTATGTGTCACTCCTTGGCTGGGTCATCTTCACTGCTCCATTGTTCCTTCAGTAGAACCTTGTCCTAGCAGGACTTGTGATCATAGAGGCTGAGACATGGCCCACGGTGGCCCCTGCACACAGCAGTCTCTGTCGTGTCAAGCGATGAATTTTGTGACCTGTCAAGCTCTTGCCATCCTTCCAGGGCTCTTAACTGAGTGGCATTTTCCATCTTTTCCCTAACCATTTTATTTTATTTTTAATTCATCTTAACTTTAATGGATCCATAACAGTTGTGTATATTTATGGGGTACATGTGATACATTGATATAAGTATACAATATGTAATGATCAAATCTGAGAAATTAAGATATCCATTGTTAGGTCTGTTCCAGGTGGAACCTCGAGAAGTATGCATAAGACAGAATGCTGTTAAAGGAAAACTTAAGCTTGTAAAACAATAGCTGCAGGAGCCTGGAGAGTCCCCCAGACTTTGAAAATCTAACAGAGCTGCAGCCAGCTTTCCTGCCCCACCATAAGGATGAAGCTACCCCCGCCCTTATCTCTACAGGATGAGACAGACACAGGGGTCCCAGAAATGGGGTATTTAAAAAAATTTATTGCAGTGGCTATTCTGGCCCAGGTACTAACTCCATGTGTCTTCCCAGACCGCAGTGGAATAAAACTAGAAATCAATTCCAAGAAAAACACTGAAGTCTATACCAAGTCATGGAAATTGTACAACTTCCTGCTGAACAATTATTGGGTCCATAACGGAATTAAGATGGAAATAAAAGATTTCTCAAACTGAATGACAAACGGGACACAAGCTATCAAAATCCATGGGATTCAGCAAAGCAGTCCCAAGGGGAAAATTCATAGCATTAAATGTGTACATCAAAAAGATAGAAAGATCACAAATTAACAACCTAATGACACATTATAAGAAACAAGAAAAGAAAGAGTGACCCAAACCCAAAGCTAGCAGAAGAAAAGAAATAACAAAGGTCAGAGTAGAACTAAATGAAATGGAAAATAAAAAACAATACAAAGGATCAATGAAACAAAAAGTTGGTTATTTGAAAACATAAATGAATTTGATAAACCTATTGCCAGCTTAACAAAGAATAGAAGACGAAGGGCCCAAATAAACTCAACCAGAAATTAAAAGGGGGATATTACAACTGATAAACACAGAAATACAAAATATCATGTATGAATACTGTGAAATTCTCTATATACATAAACTACAAAATGTAGAGGAAACAGACAAATTCCTGGTAACGTACAACCTCCCAAGACTGAACCAGGAAGAAATAGAACTCCAGAACAGACCAATAACAAGCAGTAAGATTGAAGCAGTAATAAAAATTTAAAACAACAAAAAAGCCCAGATGGATTCATAGCCGAATTCTACCAGATCTACAAAGAAGAGCTGGTACCCATACTGCAGAAATTATTGCACAACATTGAGAAGGAGGAAATCCTCCCGAACTTGTTCTATGAAGCCAGATTCATCTTGGTACCGAAGCCAGGACAGGACACAAGAAAAAAAGAAAACTACAGACCAATATCCCTTTGTGAATATAGATGCAAAAATCTTCAATAAGATACTAACAAATCAAATGCAACAGCACATCAAAAAAAAAAAATGTACCATGGCCCACTGGGCTTCATCCTAGGGATGTAAAGATCGTTCAACATACATAAATCAATAAATGTGATTCACCACATAAAGAGAAGCAAAAACAATGACCATCTGACCATGATCATCTGAGTAGATACAAAAAAAACTTTTGAAAAAAATCCAGCACCTTTTCATGATAAAAAAAAAAAAACCCTCAACCAACTAGACATAGGAGGAATATATCTCAAAACTATAAAAGTCATGTATGACAAACCCACATCCAATATCATACTTAATGAGGAAAAGCTGAAAGCATTCACCCTAGGAACTGGAAGAAGACAGATGCCCACTATCACCACTTCTATTCAACATAGTCCTGGAATTCCTAGCCGGAGCAATCAGACAAGAGAAAGAAATAAAGGGTATCGAAGTTGGGAAAAAAGAGGTCAAACTATCACTTTTCACTGATGATCTGATATCATATCTAGAAAATCCCAAAGACTACACCAAAAGACTCCTGGAATTGATGAGTAACTCAGCAAAGTCTCAGATTACAAAATCAGTGTACACAAATCAGTAACATTTTTATATACTGATAACAGTCAAGCCAAGAGTCAAATCAAAGACTGAATACCATTCACAATGGCTACAAAGAAAATAAAGTAGTTAGAAATATACTTAACAAAGGAGGTGAATAATGTCTACAAGGGGAGAACTACAAAGCACTGAGGAAAGAAACTGCAGATGACACAAACAAATGGAAAAATATATCATGTTCATGGATCAATAGAATGAACATTGTTAAAATGTACAGATTGCCCAAAGTGATTTACAGATTCAACACAATCCCCATCAAAGTACCAATGTCATAGTTCACAGATATAGAAAAAATAATTCTGCAGTTCTTTTGGAACTCTAAAAGAGCCGTAATGGCCAAAGCAATCTTAAGCAAAAAGAACAAATTTGGAGGCATCACATTACCAGACTTCAAACTATACTACATGGCTATAGCAAGCAAAACAGCATGGTATTGGTACAAAAATAGACACATAGACCAATGAAACAAAACAGATAACCCAGATATAAAACCACCTACCTACCACCAACTGATCTTCAACAAAGTAGACAATAAAATACACTGGGGAAAAGAAGCCCTATTCAATAAATGGAGCTGGGGAAATTGGATAGCCACGTGCAGAAGAATGAAACAGGACCCCCATCTCTCACCACTCACAAAAATTAATTCAAGGTAGATGAAAGATTTAAATGTAGGGCATGAAACCATAAAAATTCTAGAAGAAAATGTAGGAAAAACTCTTCTAGATATCAGCCTAAGCAAAGAATTTATGACTAAGACCTCAAAGGCAATTACAGTAACAAATAAATAAATGGGGCTTGATTAAATTAAAAATCTTCTGGCTGGGCGCAGTGGCTCACGCCTGTAATGCTAGCACTCTGGGAGGCCGAGGCGGGTGGATCACTCGAGCTCAGGAGTTCGAGACCATCCTGAGCAAGAGGAAGGGGCATCCTCTTCAATAAATATGCAAGGGGAAAGGGCATCCTCTTCAATAAATGGTGCTTGGGGGCAGACGTGGTGGCTCATGCCTTGTAATCCTAGTACTCTGGGAGGCTGGGGCAGAAGGATTGCTTGAGGTCAGTTGTTTGAGACCAGTGTCAACAAAAGTGAGGCCCCCATCTTTACTGAAAATAGAAAGAAATTAGCCAGGCAACTAAAAATAGAAAAAATTAGCCAGGCGTGGTGCACACCTGTAGTCCCAGCTACTCGGGAGGCTGAGGCAGGAGGATCGCTTGAGCCCAGGAGTTTGAGGTTGCTGTGAGCTAGGCTGATGCCACTGCACTCTAGCCTGGGTGACAGAACAGGACTCTGTCTCAAAAAAAAAAAAAACACCCAAAAACAAAACCGAAAACCAAAAAAACCCAAACAAACAAAAACTCAAACAAATAAACAAACAAAAAAAGGTGGTTGGAAGACTAGATATCCATATGTGGAAGAATGAAACTGGACCCTTATCTCTCACTCTATATAAAAATCAACTGAAGATGGATTAAAGACTTAAACATAAGATCCAAAACTATAAAGCTACTCAAAGAAAACATAAGGGAGACACTGTAGGACACTGGTCTGGGCAAGGATATTATGGCTAAGATCTCAAAAGCACAGACAACAGAAACAAAAGTAGACAAATGAGACTATATTAAACTAAAAATCTTCTGCACAGAAAAAGAAATGATCAACAGAGTGAAGAGACAACTTGCTGGATGGGAGAAAATATTTGCAAACTATTCACCTGACAAGGTTCTAAAATCGAAAATATATAAGAAACTGAAACAACACAACAATTGAAAAAAAAAATAATCCCATTAAAATGTGGGCAAACATGAAAAGGAGATGAATAGACAGTTCTCAATAGAAGACATACAAATGATCAATAGGTGTATGACAAACTGCTCAACATCACTAATTATTAGGAAAATGCAAATCAAAACCACAATGAGATATCTTACCCCAGGCAGAATGACAATTATTAAAGAGACAAAAAAATCACATGCTGGTGATGATGCAGAGAAAAGGGAACTCTTATACACCATTGGTGGGAATGTATATTAGTTCGGCCACTATAGAAAATGGTATGGCGATTTCTCAAGAAAACTAAAAATAGAACTACCAGCAATTTGAGGGTGGGGCTGCAGGGCCCTGGAGTTCAGGGGTTGGGGCAACAGGGAGGAGGGCCTGGGGGTACTTGGGTTGCGAGAACAGAAGAGGTGGATGCCTGGGTCTCAGGGTCCTGATTGCGTTGTGTGGGGCTCCCCTCAGAGGGCAGCAGGTGAAAGGAAGAACTCCTGGGACCTGGGGAATCAGGAGGGAGGGTGGCTCTTGGGATCCAGGGGAAGGGGTCAGATGCCTGGGTCAGGCTCACTGCTGAGCTCCTTGTAACCCACAACTTTCCTCAGGCCCCAAGCTAAGTCTTGCACATGTCCTCCAAGACATGCTGCCCTAGCACAGTGGCTCCTCCTGTTGAAACTGCCCACTATAAACTTAATAAAAGTGGGAACTGTACAGAGTGAGCCTGAACTCTGCAAAGGTATAGGAATATACACAGGCCATTGTCCCCTCACTTGCTGACTGCTCAGGAGTCACACAGCTGATGGTCATAACGGTTCTTGCCTTTCTTCATTGCTCCCCTAGATAACACCTCCTTTGTGAAACTGAAGGCTGGTCTTTGAGATCTCTTCCAGATGCGTTCCAGTGGACCAGCTGACCCAACCAGACAAATGGCCCACACCTGGGAACTGACTCAGCACAAAAAGACAAATTCTGCTTCCTGTAGACCCAATTCCTTAGCCCTCTGCCTGCCAAACTCTTTAAAAACCCTGGACCCCAAATTGTTGGGGGAATGTATTTGAGAAATTGCTCCCAGCTCCTCGCATGGTGCCCTGTGTATTAAACCCTGTCTCTGCGGTAACCCCTGCTGTCTCAGTGTGTCGGCTTCCTCTTGAGCAGCAGCAATGAGCCTGGCTGGGCAGTAACACTGTCACAGGCACAAAGAGGCAGCCATCCAGCGAGCTGAGTGCTGGGATCACAGGCTAGACTGGGATATGGCCATGAGGTCCTAGCACAAGGAGTGGGACCATGGGACTAACTCCTAGGCTGGGCCCCTTAGCACCTGCCCTTAGCTTTTTTTCCTCAGGACCCTAGAAACTCCCTGGTGCTCTAGACACACAAACACACACACACACACACACACACGCACAACCTCTAACAGAACTCTTCCCATTTTTCTCTCCTCCCTGGCTCCTCCCTCTCTCCTTCTTTTCCCCCTTCTCCTATGATCATTTCTTCCCCCTCCTCCTCTCTGGGGCCTCCCTCCTTCCTGGACCCAAGGCCCAGGGGCTGCTCTCCCCAGATCCCAGGGCCGGAGACTCACAGGTGGTTCCCGGGGTGAGCAGCCTCCCCCTGCAGAAGCCACAGCGGCAGGAACAAGGGAGGCGACCAGGGGTCCAAGGCCCCATCCCAGAGGCTGGGTCTTGTGGTGCCAAGGGTTTGGAGTAGGTCAACCCCAGACATGATCCCACTGTTTTGGCCTGGAGGCCTCTCTCTGCCCTGGGGACAAAGTCCAGAGTCACCCAGTGGTGGGGGGAGACGTCAGTATCACACGGATTTTGGAAAGCTGGATGCACTCAGGGCGTGGCCTGAGAGCGGGAGGCCCCGTGTGAGCAGAGCCCTGTCCAGTGGCTGGGACAGAGGGCGAGGCTGAGGAGGTCCTGGCTGAGGACAAGGGGGAGCCGGGTCCTCTGTCCTCAGCCCTGTGGCCACACGGGGGCGCCACTGCACTGCTGTCAGACTCTGGCGGAGCCTGTGGACAGGATGGGCCTGTGGGCTGAGTGGGGCAGGACTGCTGACCCTGGGGTCATCCATGTGGGGAGGAAGATCGCTCCTGAGCAGCCCTGGAGTCCGCAGGGGTCAGGCTGGATCTGCTTGTCTTGCAGCGCGACAGCAGCAGTGGGTGCGAAGATCTGGCTCCAGAATTCTTCCTGCAAACGTGGCTCTGTAGAATCAGCCAGAACCAGAATCCAGGGCCTTGAGCCCTGTCTGCCTTGGGCACCCCTTTGATGGGGTTGCCGAAGATGTAACTTTGGCACTTACAGAAATTTCAACGATTGTAGCAAAGTTCAAAACATATACGTACAATATCATTGCTTATGTCTCTGGCTGTGTTTTCTAAAGGGCAGAAAGAGCAATGGAAAGTGAAAAGCTCCTCTGGAAATTCTTAAATCCTTCTTCATACCAGTAACTTGGGCCCGGAGTGCAAAGACTGCAGGACAAGGGGAGAAGGGTCTGGAGACGGGACCCTCCCTGGGATCAGCCAGGGCACAGGTGTCTGCACTTTCCCCTGTGTGTCAGCAGGGCGGACTCTGCAGGGAAAGCTATTCACACCTCTGATAAAGAAAGAGAAACGCCGGCAACCCAGCACCCAGCAGGGGAGCCACCTGGCTACATTCTGCACGTGGGGAAGACGCTCCAATGCGGACCTGGGAACTTGTCTCAAAAGGGTTGGGCCACAGTCAGAGGATGTGGCTGTCACCACCAACCACTGCTCGCTCAGTGACCCCTCCCATTTTAACTATCGTGCCAATGGGGACACTGTCCCCTTTCTCTACTGTCACAAGTCTGTTATAATATTAATACATCATCTCCTGTCCTTGATTTTCAACTGGTGCCTGCAGAACACATTTTAAGGACATTGTCAGAATCCCTCCTGAGACGTCTCCAGGAGGCGGCCCCAGTGGGAAGGAGGCCTTGTCCTTCTGCCGTCCCGTGTGTCACCGTGATGGAGTTTGGCCCAGCTGTGGATGGCTGGAGGCCGGTCATCACGGGAGTCTGCAGGCCTGGTGAGGAGGGTCTAACAGGCGGTGACAGGCGGGCAGGAGGGAACGCACACGCGTGACCAGACCCTCCCGGCGTCCTGCTCCTCTGTCCACCGCTCTTGCTCTGTTGGCTCTGGGGAAATTTCCTGAAGGAAACAGGACAAGGAAACACTATTCCTGGCTCCTACCCTTTGTCTGCCTTTCTGTTGTTCAGGCAAATGCCCAGCAGATGGGAACTAGCCGTACTGATTTCTCATCCCTGCTTTTCCTCCCTGTCCTTCAACTTGGAAGTCAGAACCACTGCAGGGGTGGGGCCTTCAATGAGCAGGGTGAGAATCTTTTCTAGCTGAGCTTTGGGGTCCTTTAGTAACGATGGGAATAAAAATTGACAGCATTATAATTCAGATGTGAAATAGACTGCCCTAAGAAAAGCCAAAAGAAATAAAAATAATATCATGCTCCTATTGACTTCTCAGTCAATAGACACTTAGGTTGTTTCCATATGGTGACTACTGTGAGTCATGCTGCAGTGAACGTGGGGTGAAGGCATCTCTTTGAGATTTTTTTTTTTTTTTTTTTTTTGAAGCAGGGTCTTGCTCTGTTTCCCAGGCTGGAGTACAGAGGCCTCAGAGCTCACTGCAACCTCAAACTCTTGGGCTGAAATGATCCTCCTGCCTCAACCTCCTGAGTAGCTGGGACTACAGGCATGCACCACCATGCTCAGCTAATTTTTCCAATTTTTGTAGAGATGGGGTCTCTCTCTTAGGCTGGTCTTGAACTCCTGGACTCATGTGATCCTCCTGCCTCAGCCTGCCAGAGTGCTAGGATTACAGGCATGAGCCAACATGCCCAGCCATAGTAGTTCTATTTTTAATTTTTTAAGGAACTTCCATACTGTTTTCTGTAATGGCTGCACTAATTTACATACTCACCAACAGTGTGCAAGTGTTCCCTTTTGTTTACACCCTCGATGGCACTTGTTATTTCTTGTCTTAATAATAATCCTGAGAGGTGTGAGGTGATATCTCACTGTGGTTTGATTTGCATTTCTCTGATGATTAGTGATGTTGAGTACGTTTCATATATACTTGTTGACCATTTTTATATCTTCACTGGAGAGACGTTTATGCAGGTCATTTGCCCACTTTTTAATTAGGTTATTGGGGGGATTTTGCAACTGAATTGTGTGAGTTCTGTTGGGAAAATAGGCTAAGAGACGTGAAAGGTTTCAGGAGTTTTGCAGGGCTTTGCCTTGAAGGAATCTGTGGACATGTTAGTTCACAGAACAGAAGCTGCTCCCAACAAAGACAGGCATTGTCAGAGGACGTTTGCAAAGCAACATTTCTTCTTTGCTGCTGGCCATCACCTTGAGCTTTTTTGCAAGGCAGAAGCTCGGTTTGGGTCTTTGGTGGAAAAGATGATTAAAATGCCTGCCCAGCAGATAACGTGCAGCTGGAACTATCCTAGACTTCAAGGCTATTCCTGCTTCACTCCTGACTACATGTCTCTGTGTTCAGAAGCAGTAGATTAGTACACAGACTCAGTGTTCTCATTTTATACATTTTATCTTTAATTTGTATGCTCAGCTAGGTCTGCTTCTAATTTAGGGCTTAACATGCTTATCTTCGAAAAACTTTGTAACTGTCTATTCTTGTAGTAAGAATTAGGTAAGAGTCCCCTGGAAACCTCAAAAAATGAGCTGTACACATAATTCTTTAACCAAGGACAACTATTTGCTGTAACAATAAATACTGATGTGGGATTTCTGTCAGGGCCTCACAGCTCACAAGAGTGCTGGAGGACCCCTGACTCCCCCATCACTTTAAACTGCACGTTGTCTCCATCTCAGTCTTTTCTCCCTCTATATTATTTCTTTACTTCCTACTATTTCCAAATCCCTTGTGACGATCCTGCCTTGGGGCCTGTTTTGCTGGAAGAGTAGCTAACTCCCAGCAGACTTTATATATTTTGGATATTAGTCACTTATAAGAAGTGTAGTTTGCAAACATTTTCCCCCATTCCCTAGGCTGCCTTTTCATTTTGGTGATTGTTTGCTGTGCAGAATTTTTTTACTTTGATATAGTCCCACTTGTTCATTTTTACTTTTGTTGCCACTGATTTTAGTAACATATCCCCAAATCATTGCCAAAACCAATGTCAAGGAGTTTTTCCCTATGTTTTCTAGGAGTTTTACAGTTACAGATCTTACATTTAAGCCTGTAATCCATGTTGAGTTAATCTTTGTATCTTGTATAAGATAAGCATTCAATTTCATTCTTTTACATGTAGATGTAAGGTTTTTTGGATTGGCCGGCGTCAGAGAAAGAAAGACGAGCAGAGTTGGAAGGGATAAGTAAAGAGGCTTTATTGGAGTGCTCTCAAGTGAGGATAACAGGTCCTGAGAGAGAGGGGCCCGGGCGAGGTTTCTGGGTCCCAGGAGAGAGAGAGAGAGAGAGAGACCTGAGAAGTCACCCTGCCCAGAAGTCTGAGTGGGTTTATATATGTTTTTTATGGCTGAGGGTAGGGGTTTCTTTGGCGGAAAGATTTATGGTGGGGAGAGCAAGGAATTTTCCGTTGCAGTTTTAGGGCAGGTGTGGAGAAATAGGAGGGGCTGGTAGTATGGGTGGACTCCAGGAACTGTGACGACTCCAGGAGCCGAGACCCTTGTCAGAGTAACCATGCAGGTGTGGTTATTCTTTTAACTCAGCTGGGCCTAGCAGGCATTGTTCTCAGCAGGTCTCATGGGCTTTTTCTTTTTTTTCATTAGGGAGGGGAGGGGTGCCCACCACCAGCCTTACAGTAGATATCCAGTTTTCCAAGCACCATTTATTGAAGAGACATTCCTTTTCCCATTGTGTATTCTTGGCACCCTCGCAAAAGATTAGTTGACCAAATATATGTGAGTCTATTCTCTCCCATTGGTCTATGTTTCTGTTTTTCTGACAATACCATACTGTTTTGATTACTGTAGCTTTGTAATATACTTTGGAATCAGGGAGTGTGTTGCCTGTCTTCTTTCTCAAAATTGCTTTGGTTATTCAGAGTCTTTTGTGGATCCAAATAAATTTTAGGAGTTTTTTCTATTTCTGTAAAGAATGCCATTGAAATTTTGATACGAATTATGTTTAATCTGCAGATTGCTTTGGGTAATATGGACCTTTTAACAATATTAATTCTTCCAATTTATGTCACATGGGCTATCCTTCCATTTATTTGTGTCTCCTTCAATTTCTTTCATCAGTGTTTTATAGTTTTCAATGTACAGGTCTTTCACCTTCTGGGTTAAATTTGTTACTAAGTTTTTTGTTCTTTTTGATTATATAGTAAATGGGATCATTTTCTTAATTTCTTTCTTTGGATAGTTCATTGTGAATACATACAAATGCAACCAATTTTTGTATATTGATTTTACATCCTGCAACTTTACTGAACTCATTCACAGGTTCCAAAAGATTTTTGGTGGAGTCTTTAGGGTTTTCTATATATAAGACGATGTCATCTGCAAACAGAACAATTTAGCTTCTTCCTTTCTGATTTGAATGCCTTTTATTTATTTATTTTCTTTTGAGACAGAGTCTCAGTCTGTTGCCCAGGCTAGAGTGCCGTTTCATCAGCCTAGCTCACAACAACCTCAAACTCCTGGGCTCAATCAATCCTCCTGCCTCAGCCTCCCGAGTAGCTGGGACTACAGGCATGTGCCACCATGCCCGGCTAATTTTTTCTATATATATTTTTAGCTGTCCATATAATTTCTTTCTCTTTTTAGTAGAGACAGAGTCTTGCTCTTGCTCAGGCTGGTCTCGAACTCCTGAGCTCAAATGATCCACCTGCTTCGGCCTCCGAGAGTGCTAGGATTACAGGGGTGAGCCACTGCACCCAGCCTGAATGCCTTCTAAATCTCTGAGTTGCTGCTTCCTCTTACTGAGTGTTTAAGAGATGTGGAACATTCAGTGTAAAACAGGCACTTGGAGTCCTCTCAGGGTCCTCTTCCACAATTGTCATTTTCATCGTTCTCCTGCCTCTCTCTCCATACACTCTCCTCTTAAAAGAACTACACATTGGCATTTAAAACAAGAACCAATACCAACAAATAAAATAATAGTCTGGGGTTTACTTTAAAATAATTATGTGGGTTTTAAAAAAATCAGGATTGGGCATTATTGATCACTGTGGCTGAGGGAAGGGTACAGGAGGGCTCCTTGCACTCTTCTCTCCACTTCTGTGTATATTTAAAATGTCCTTAGTAGGAGTTAAAAGACGTCTACAAGAACAATGACAAAACACTGAGGAAGGAAACAGCAAAGGACATAAACAGGGGGAAAACCATACCATGCTCATGGGTCGGCAGAATCAACATTGTTAAAATGTCTATACTGTAAGGCTGGTGGCGGGCACCCCTCCCCTCCCTAATGAAAAAACGAAGAAGCCCAGGAGACCTGCCGAAAACAATGCCTGCAGGGCCCAGCTAAGTTAAAGAATAGCCACACCTGGATAGATAAGGGTCTCAGTTCCTGGAATCCATACATACCACCAGCCCCTCCTAGTTCTCAATACTCACCCTAAAACCATAACAGAACCGAAAACCTCCCATCCCCCAGCTCTAAAACATATATAAGCCCACACAAGACTTCTGGGTGGTGTGACTTCTCGGGCCCCTCTCTCAGGACCCATGAACCTCGCCCGGGCCCCTCTCTTGGGACCCATTACCCTCGCCCGGGAGTGCTCCAATAGAACCTCGTTGCCTACCCCTTTCAACTCTACTCGTCTTTCTTTCTCTGGTGCCGACTGATCCAAAAAACCTTACATATACTACCCAAAGTGATCTACAGATTCAATGTAATCCCTATTAAAATACCAACATCATTCTTCACAGATCTAGAAAAAATAATTCTATGCTTCATATGGAACCAGAGAAGACCCCATACAGCACAAGCAATCTTAAGCAAAGAGAACAAACTGGGAGGCATCAATTTACCAGACTTCAAGCTACACTACAAGGCTACAGTAACTAAAACAGCATGGTACTGACACAAGAACAGACATAGACCAACAGAACAGAACTGAGATCCCAGATATAAAACCATCCTCAGATAGCCATCTAATCTTTGACAAAGCAGACAAAAACATACACTGGGAAAAAGAATCCTTATTCAATAAATGGTGGGGGGGAGAAACTGGATAGCCCACATGTGGAAGATGGAAACAGGATCTGCACCTTTCACCTATCACAAATATCAACTCACGGTGGATAACAGACTTAAACCTAAGATGTGAAACTAAGAATCCTAGAAGAAAATGTTGGAAAAACTCTTATACACATTGGCCTAGGCAAAGAATTTACGAAGAAGGCCTCAAAGGCAATCACAGCAACAACAAAAATAAATACATAAATGGGACCTGATCAAATTAAAAAGCTTCTGCACAGCCAAGGAAACTATCACAAGATCAAACAGACAACCTAAAGAACGGCAGAAAATATTTGCATGCTACATATCCGATAAAGGGCTGATAACTAGAATCTATATAGAACTCATGAAAATCAGCAAGAAAAAATCAAACAACCCTATCAAAAAGTGGGCAAAGGACATGAACAGAAACTTTTCAAAAGAAGACAAATGGCTAACAAACATACGAAAAATGCTCAACATCTCTAATCATCAGGGAAATGCAAATCAAAACCACAATGAGATATCACTTATCTCCAGTGAGAATGGCCTTTATCAAAAATTCCCAAAATGGCCGGCGCAGTGGCTCACCCCTGTAATCCGAGCACTCTGGGAGGCCGAGGCGGGTGGATAGCTCGAGGTCAGGAGTTCAAGACCAGCCTGAGCAAGAGCGAGACCCCGTCTCTACTAAAAATAGAAAGAAATTATCTGGCCAACTAAAATATATATAGAAAAAATTAGCTGGGCATGGTGGCGTGTGCATATAGTCCCAGCTACTCAGGAGGCTGAGGCAGTAGGATCGCTTAAGCCCAGGAGTTTGAGGTTGTTGTGAGCTAGGCTGACGCCGCAGCACTCACTCTATCCTGGGCAACAGAGCGAGACTCTGTCTCAAAAAAAAAAAAAGGCCCAAAACAATACATGTTGGCATGGATGCATAGAGATAGGAACACTCATACAGTGCTGGTGGGACTGCAAACTAGTACAATATCTGTGGAAAGTAATATGGAGATACCTCAAAGCGATACAAGTAGAACTACCATTTGATCCAGCAATCCCATTACTGGGCATCTACCCAAAGGAACAAAAGACATTCTATAAAAAAGACATCTGCACTCGAATGTTTATAGCAACACAATTTACAATTGCAAAGTGTGGAAACAACCCAAGTGCCCACCAATACGTGAGTGGATTAATAAAATGTGGTATATGTATACCATGGAGTTCTACTCAGCCACAAAAAACAATGGTGATCTAGCACCTCTTGTATTATCCCGGATAGAGCTGGAACCCATTCTACTAAGTGAAGTATCCCAAGAATGGAAAAACAAGCACCACATGTACTCACCATCAAATTGGTATTAACTGATCAACATTTAAGTGCACATATAGTAATAACATTCATTGGGAGTCGGGCAGGTAGGAGGGAGGAGAAGGGGATGGGTATAAACACACCTAATAGGTGCGGTGCGCACTGTCTGGGGGATGGACATGCTTGAAGCCCTGACTTGGGTGGGACAAGGGCAATATATGTAACCTAAACATTTGTACCTTCAAAATATGCTGAAATGAACAAAATTAAAAATAATAAATAAAATGTCCTTACTAAACTTTAAAAAATTAGTGCCAAGGTCATCTAGGACTGGGCGGGGGTGGGGGGGTGGTCACATATACTGAAGCATCATGAGATCTTGGTTATCATTTCAAATCAAATCTCCAAAAAATAGATATTGTGAACTGAAACTACAGAGACAAGATGTCTTTAGATATCTCCAAAATCCTCATTTTCATCCCCTAAATTCACTTGGGTCACTTGGTGCTTCCTCTCATCCACCGTTTCCACGTGGGCAAGTCCTGGAGCCCAGGGTGACGGGCAGGGAGTGGGGATTCGCCAACTGCGCTGGGATCCGGGCAGGAGAGGGCTGGCCTTGAGAGGGGAGGGGCCGCAGGAGACACCTGGAGAGTGGCTGTTCCCAGGAATTCCTTCCTCGCTGTCTGGGAGAAAGTGTGACAGGACAGAAGACCCTTGGTCTTCAGGGGTCCCCCACTCCCCAGATTGCGTAGGAAATGGGGGGGGTGCGGTGAGTGCAGCTGAGCTGGGGGCTGGGCTGGGCAAGGCTGTACCTTCAGCAGATTGTCAAAGTCCTCTCGGTCCTCTGCACGGTGCGAGTCTGTCCATCTGCCTGACTCTCAGGGACAACTGGAGACTCGGGTGCCAGAGGATTCTAAGACAAGAGCCTGGAGGGTCCCCTGCAGCGCCACTGCTCCTTCGGCTCCTGCCTCAGCTGGGGGCGCCCCCACCTGCACAGGCCCCTCTTAATGGTCACTCACTGTGCATCTAATTTTGTGTTTAGGTTTTTATACTCTTTTTTACTAAAGAAGACCCCCAATTGCATAAACATTAGCCCCACGAACTTTGGACCCCCCCATTTACACAGTACAGACGTGTCCCACATCCGGACATTTCTCGAGTGCAAAGTCAGCCGCCCTCTCTCCACGGCCCAGTCACCCCGGACCCTCCCCCGAGGAACTGCTGTCACCAGCTGCACCTGCGTCTCTCCAGAGCCTGATGATGCATAAAACTCTACACTGCTCGTCACACAATAGAGATGATTCCCGTCCCCGCGTCAGGTCTGTGAATTGCTGGGGGATTTCCTGAAATGGCCACGGGCACTGCCTGTCTCCTTCAAAGGCAGAGCTGCTCGGGTGGGATTCGAGCCAGCGCCTCAGATGGGAGACTCGCGCCTCAGTGCTTCATGGCAACGGCTGGGCTGTGGAAGGCTTCATCGTAATTAATTCCTCTATGAAACTTAACATAAATGCTGCACTGAGGTTTTTCATCTGATTTATTTCACATTGATTTTTTTTTTTTTTTTTTTTTTTTTTGAGACAGAGTCTCACTCTGTTGCCCAGGCTAGAGTGAGTGCCGTGGCGTCAGCCTAGCTCACAGCAACCTCAAACTCCTGGACTTAAGCGATCCTCCTGCCTCAGCCTCCCGAGTAGCTGGGACTACAGGCATGCACCACCATGCCCGGCTAATTTTTTCTATATATATTTTTAGATGTCCATATAATTTCTTTCTATTTTTAGTAGAGACGGGGTCTCGCTTTTGCTCAGGCTGGTCTCGAACTCCTGAGCTCAAACGATCCGCCCACCTCGGCCTCCCAGAGTGCTAGGATTACAGGCGTGAGTCACCGCGCCCGGCCCACATTGATTTTTGATCAGGCAGCCACTACCCGGGTCCCACGCCCTGCTCCGTCCCCCACCTCGGATGACGCCCCCAGCTGTCCCCTCCAGGTCTAATGCAGACGGTGGAGACCTGGGGGGTGCGGGGACATGCAGCCTTGACCCAGGTCACTGCCCCGTGGACTCTACAGCTGTGACTGTGAGATTCCCCCTCGGGAAGGACAGGATGGAAACACGGTATGTGCATAAATAGAACGATTACGATGATGAGTGTTTATTTTCTTACTTGGCAAAAGGGCTTAGGTGGCTTAACTTACAAGCACAATTCTAGTGGGGCAATTAAAATAAACACAACAGAAATCAACATCTTACAGCGAAGGTCTAGGCTTCCCGCTTCTGTGGGATACGGTCCAGAAGTGCTCTCGGTCCTAGCCGTGGTTTGCAGCTTCCCGGCCCCTAAAGTAGTAAAACAAACGGGGATTGTGCTAATCTACCTGACGAGAAAAAATATTCTGAGGATGTATTTGCAGGAGAACTTATACAGGTTTGTGCCTAAAATGTCATTGCTTACAAAGGTGAAAATTATTATTCTCCTTGTTCATGTAGAAAAAAGGAAAATATTGTAATTCTGAAAAAACTTCAAATGATTGTTAAATGTGTACTCCCAACACTTTCTAGGGAATGACTGAGATCAGATAATTAACACAATGTAACGAAGCCCTTTCCGTGCAGAACTACGAGAATACGCCCCAGTGAAATTCCTTTGCAACCATCTAAACCCCCACACAGGAGGGGCGAGTGCCGAGGGAGGGCCTGGAGGACGGGCGGGTTCACTGAGAGCGTCTCCCTGGCCTCAGGAGTCCTGCGTGGCAGAGCTGCAGAGCTGCCGGGCACGTGTGACAGCTCCACCGTCCTCTGTGCTCTCACTCAGAGTGACCTGTCACCTACGCTCCTGGGGACAGCAACCAGGGGGCCTGAAAGTGAGACCGAGGTCAAACATCCCAACTGGATTCAGGCTCGAGCACAGGTTTGGATCCCAGCTCCCCAGTGTGAGAGGCGCAGGACCCTACACTGAATATTTTCATCTCAAAATCCCCAATAAGATGTTCCAGGTAGGTGCGTTATGTGCAAATTAACCTGCGCAGAGCACCCCACTTCAGGACCTTTGCACTTGCTGTTCCTCCTACCTGGAGCGCCTCTCCCAGATGCCCCACGGCCTCCTTCCTCGTCTTTCCTGTCTGTTCTCAGTGGTGCCTGCCCTGGTGGGCAGTCCGACCCTCAGCACCTACCACCCTCCTCATGCTTTCCCTGCCTTGGTTTTCCTCCGTAGCATAAATCATGATCTCACACAAAACATGGTGTAGTTATTTTATCTACTATCTGTCTCCTAAAACTACAATGAAAATCTCATGAGGTCATGGATTTGTCAGTTCTTTTTTCCCTGTCTCCCCCAGGACTTAAAATATTGCTTGTCAAATTGTGAGCTTGGTAAGTATTTGTTGAATGAATGAACCTAGATATATTTTTTGTTGTTTGTAAGCGTGATGACTGGGATTCCATGAGCATGCGTGAGAAATGGGAATAGGAACGGCTAGGGGAAGAAGGTAGCTATAAATACTAGCTATAACCGTGTGACTAGTTACGGAAATGAAGACTGTAATTGTTACTAGTATTTCTTCCTTATGTTGTTATGAATCTATTTGTGGTTGTGCACGTACAGAGTAGGATCCCGTTCTTACTCCCCTATAATAAGACATAAGTGTATTAAGCACAGTTAATTTCACATCGCAGTATTTAGGTTGCAGGGTATCAAGGAGAAGGGTGCACATTGCGCAAGCACTTGGATCCCTTCTGGGGGAAGGGTTAGAGCATTTTTAGTTGTATGCAGGATTGTTGTACCATCTTTGGCAGAAATATGACTTTGCAACTGTTTTTATTTGGAAATTGAGTATGGTTTAAGACGTGCATGGGTGCCAAGTTCACAACCATGGACTGGGATTGTCGGCCTTAGGTGTCACTTTGGCTAGAACATAGTACCCATTTATTTAATCCAACACTTATTTTCATGTTCCTAGCACGGCATTTTGCAATTCTGGTTAAAATCTGCAATCAGATAACTTTAAGAAAATGAGATTACTATCAAAAGTGTGGGTGGGCCTCATCCAGCCAGTTGAAGGCCTTGGAGCAAAAACTGAGGTTTCCAGAGAAGAAGAAATTCTGCCTCAAGACTGTAACATCAACTGCAGTTTGAGCGTCCAGACGGCCAGCAAGCCCTGCAAACTTCAGACTGAAGACTGCCAGTCCCACATACAGATTCCAGACACACCAGCCCCACATTTGCTAGAGCCAATTCTTTAAAATACATCATATATTCCGTTGGCTCTGTTTCTCAGCAAAACCCTAACTGATACACCCTCTGAGTCCCTGGTTCCCCTGTGGACGTGGCTCAGAAATATTGTATCATGACCCAAAGTCAAGAATATGGCCTGGAACGTCAGTAAGATGGTGGGCTGGGAAGCTCCATGCCCTTGTTTCTGGTGGAAACATTGACAGCACAAGTAGAGATTGATGAAAATAACTGTACAGAGGCTCTGGAAACAGTTAAAGATTTATAGCAACCTTGTAAACACACAACCAAGAAAAAGCCACATTTATAAAGGGAGGAAATTTCATGACATTTTGCATGTTCTTGCCTCACCCCTCCAGCACAGCACAGGGCAGTTGAGGGGAAGGGCTCCAATTCCCAGTTTCCTTCCTCAGGCCAGAATGAGCAGAGTGGAACTTACTTGTGACATTTTAACCTCCCTGTGGGCCACCTGACTGACTGGCCTGTTTCAGATGAGTAAGGGACGCAGAATTCGGATGTCAGGCTGGCAGCATCTGTGCAAGGCAGTGGCGGGCGCTATGACACATGAGAGCTGCGGGGGATGCAGACTTTCTGGTGCCTGTGACAGGGATTACAGACAGAGGAAAAGAGCAGAATGTCTGAGGCCCTCAGAATAAGCTCAGGTGAGCCTCTCTGGGGAATTAAGACATTTAAAAGCCATTGTGTATATGGGAGAAATTGGCAAAAAAACAACACAAAACAAAAACCACCACACACACACAAACACACACCCCCCTAGGCACACACACGTGCAAAAAATACCTGAGGAAAACTTAAGCCTTCATCCTAAGCTGATCCTGAGATTCAGAGCACATCCTGCTAATTAGTGAATGCCTTCCCTGCCCATCTGCAAAGACCTAGAGAGATGGCAGTTTTTTGAATGCCCCATTTTCAAAAACATATCACACGGCATACAAAAAAATAGGAAAACAGAACATTCAAAGAAACATAATTAATCTACAGAAACTTTCCCTGAAGAAACACAGGCATCAAACTTATTTGGGAAGAATTAAGACAACTATCTTAAATATGCTCAAACAACTAAAGAAAAATATTAACAAAGAACTAAAGGAATTCATAAAGATGATGTATGAACATAAGGGAAATATCAACAAAAATCTAGAAATTATTTTTAAAAGGGCCAAATAGGAATTCAGGAGCTGAAAATTATAATAAGTGAATTGAAAGGTTTACTAGAGGGGTTGAATATTAGACTCAAAAGGCCAGAAGAAAGAATCAGCAAACTTAATAACAGGTCATCAGTTCACAATTACCAAGTCTGGGAAACAAAAAGAAAACAGAATAAAGAAAAGTGAGCAGAATCTAAGGGAGACACAGGACACCGGCAAGCCACCCAATATACATATTATGAGTGTCCCCGGAGAAGAAGAGAGAGAGAGAAATGTCAGAGAGAGTACTTGAACAAATAATGAAAACTTCCCAAAATTGCAAGAAGACATGGATCTACAAATCCAAGAAGCTCAAGGAACTTCAAGTCCAGTAAACTTAAAGGGACAGACACCAGAACACATTATAATCAAACTGTTAAAAGCCAAAGACAAGAGAGAATCTGAGACCAGGAGTCTTTTTTTTTTTTGACAGAGTCTCACTCTGTTGCCCAGGCTAGAGTGCCGTGGCGTCAGCCTAGCTCACAGCAACCTCAAACTCCTGGGCTCAAGCAATCCTTCTGCCTCAGCCTCCTGAGTAGCTGGGACTACAGGCACACGCCACCATGCCTGGCTAATTTTTTCCATATATTTTTTAGTTGTCCAGCTAATTTTCTATTTTTAGTAGAGACGGGGTCTTGCTCTTGCTCGGGCTGGCTGAGACCAGGACTGTATTGGGTTTATATACTACATGATTTAAAAAACAAATGTATAAAAAAGTTATAAATCTTTTTATAAAGGCATACAACGCACAATGGTGTGATGTGTGACACAAATAACATGAAATGCGTGGCAGAGAGAGCTGTAAAGAAGCAGACTTTCATGTGCAATTGAAGTGAAGTTGGCTTCAATTCAACAGATTGTCATAACCATATTGTTATACATGTTACCCAGAGTAACTACAATGAAAATATCCATGGAATATACCCAAAAGGAAATGAGAAGGAAATGAAAACATGTCACTAGGAAAAGATCAACAGAACATAACTGCAGGCAGTAATGGGGAGATGAGGAATAAAACAGCTATAGGACATGCAGACACAAGCACCAAAATCAGGGAAGTCAGTCCTCCCCTGTCAGTAATTACCTGAAATGAATAGTTATGAAACTCCACAATCAGAAGTCAGACACTTGCTGACTCGGGAAAGGGGGGGTGGGGAAAAAAGTATGAAACTATTGTTTTTAACTTGCACTGTTCACTTAATAATTTATCATGAATATTTCCCATATTAAAAAAAAAATAAAATAAAATAAAAAAAAAAAGGGATAATTCTACCAAAGTTGGGAGCTATCAATGAAGTGGTGACACAACAAAAAGCTGTGACACAACGACGTCTGAATATTTATTATAAAGAGGCCTAATATTCAGGAAGGAAACGACAGAACTATGGTAGAATTTCAAAACAGAACACACGCCCTTTCCCATGATAAGTATGAAAGACATCGCTTTCAGGCGCTTTTCATGTCTTTTAAGCTTTAAAGCACTTTACTGAAGGTCTATTTGGAAGTATAAAAATGATTGCATTCCGTGTTCAATAAAACAGAGTTGTAATGGAAAATGAAAAAAAAAAAAAAAAAAAAAAAAAAAAAAAAAGAAGTCAGACACTGTCACAGTGGATAGAAAAAAAGAATCCAACTCTATGCTGGCTGCAAGAGATTCACGTTGTATCTAAGAACATACACAGGCTGAAAGGGAAAGATGGAAAAGGATGTTCATGGTTCACAGTAACTAAGAATGTTTTATTATCTCTTATAGTGCTATGGGCTGACTGGTTGGATTTCCCTGCAGATGGGGGAATTTCCCTGCAGGTTCTCACGTGGTGACAGTCAGGTAGCAGCTGGGGCTGGAGTCATCTGAAGGCTCAGCTGTGCTGGGTGTCCAAGGCTTCCTCTCCCACCTCTGGCACCTCTGGGCGCCTCCTTATGGCTTCGCTCTCCAGCAGAGACAGTGGCCTGGAAGTTTTACGTGGCCCGAGACTTCAAGAGGAAGGAACCAGGCACTGTTAGAACAGTTAATGGCCATGCCCAGAACTGGCCCAGCCTCACTTCTGCTGTAAGATGTTGGCCGAAGCAGATACCAGACCTGCTCAGGGTCAAAGAGGTGGAGAGACCCCACCTCTTGACGATGCAGTGGCAGGTCACACTCAAGGAAAGCCAGGGGGATGGAAGATACTGTTGCAGGCATCTTTGGAAAATTCGTGCAATTGAAAAGACCCCATGGCCAAAAGGGAAGAACATGGCTGTGGCCCACCCCTCAAGTCTCAGTCCTGCGGTTGTATTCGATGGAGCAGCCACATCTGATGGAGCAGGAGTGGATGCAAATCTCTAAATATATCCCCATCTATAGCCACAGTTTCATTTTATTTTGATAACGCTGCATGTTCTACCCAACAAAACAGGAGCTCGCAAAGCTCTCCCCGGGGGTCTCCAGTGGTGGTGATGACACGGGTTCCTCCCCCATGGGTCTGCTTGACAGATAAGTGGACCTGAGCCTTGGTTCCAATTACACAGAACTCCAAAGACTTGGCTGCGTCCCTGCCCATAAAAGGTAAAAGCACGCGCTTGCTGTCACTTTCCTTTGTGTCCCTCACCACAAGCTGGAGGAGAAGCTGCTCCACCTCGACTTTCTGAGTGGGGAGGAGACCCCACTCCTGCCTAAACTTCCACGTCCCAGAGCTGAACCTGCTGCCAAAAAGTGTGACACATTCTGAAGCCCCAACCCTACACCGGGAGCTCTCTCCCCTCCCTCCCACCTCGGCAGGGACTGGATCCAGTGGAAAGGCCCAGAGGAATCCTGGCTCAAAAGGTCCAGTGTCATGTCCCTTCCAGCTAAATAAACCTGGCAAATTCAGCACAATATGGGTCTTGGAAATGGTACAAAACTGATTAGCATAAAAATGACAACTATATCCTTTTTATTAACATCTACTTTTTCTTTACAAGTACAAAGAGAATAAACAGCAGGAGAAGTCGTCATTCCCCTGAGAGAGAAGTCTCTTTCCAGTTAAAAAGCCAGGCTGGGCCCAGTGGCTCACACCTGTAATCCTAGCACTCTGGGAGGCCGAGGTGGGTGGATCATTTGAGCTCAGGAGTTCGAGACCAGCCTGAGCAAGAGCCAGACCCCATCTCTACTAAAAGAAAAATAGAAACAAATTAGCTGGAAAACTAAAAATATATAGAAAAAAAATTAGCCAGGCATGATGGTGCATGCCTATAGTCCCAGCTATTCAGGAGGCTGAGGCAGGAGGATTGCTTGAGCCCAGGAGTTTGAGGTTGCAGTGAGCTGTGATGATGCCACCACACTCTAGCCTGGGCAACAGAGTGAGACTTTGTCTCAAAAAAAAAAAAAAAAAAGCCAGAACCAGAATCACTAGAATGAGGACTGTGGAGAAGCGCACAGCACTGGGTCTTGGTGCCCTGGGGTGGCTGAAATGAGGGAGGG
This sequence comes from Eulemur rufifrons, assembly GCF_041146395.1. Classification (NCBI taxonomy): domain Eukaryota; kingdom Metazoa; phylum Chordata; class Mammalia; order Primates; family Lemuridae; genus Eulemur; species Eulemur rufifrons. The sequence continues at coordinate 2,134,229 of NC_090997.1, read as the reverse complement.
CTCACCTTCTGGGAAAAACTAAATTTTGGCTAGCCTTTGTTGTTGTTGCAAGACCAAAAATTTCAGAATAACAAGAGACAGTCCAGCCAAAGGGATGTAGGTTCTTCTGTCCTTTAGAAAATGCAGTGCCAAGAATGATCAAGACTGTTATGGGCTAAATGATGTCCCTCAAAATTTGTATGTTGCAGTTGTAACCCCCTGTGCCTCTGTATGTAATTGCATTTGGGGAGGTCTTTCAAGAGGTAATTAAGGTAAAATGAGGTCATATGAGGGGCCTATGGATTATTCAGGGCCCTACTGGGTTAGGATCCAATACGACTGATGTCCTTATAAGGTGTCCTTCTAAGGCACAGACGGGGGGCCAGAGGAAAGGCCATGTGAAGACACAAGGAGAAAGTGGTGATCTACATGCCAAGGGCAGATCTCAGAAGAAATCAACCTGCTGATACCTTTATCTTGGACCTGTAGCTCCAGAATTGGGAGACATAAAATTTATGTTAAGTTACCCAGTCTGCGGTACTTTGTCACAGCAAGACTCGAAAATGAAAACAAAGATATTACCTTTTTATCCTCCCCAGTATCTGAGGATGGGGTTTTGTCAAGAGTATGAATTATCTGTGATACCCAAGGATTGAGTGGATCAGTTGGAAATTGACAAAGTTAGATGACAAAGTGCTATCTCTAAGCCTCAGTGGGTCCCCTGGTCACCACACAAAAGTGGAAATGTCCTCATTCCTTTTCAGTTCCACTCAGAGCAAAACTTGGACATGCAACCTGAGACACAATCACAAGTTTTATTTAACTAATTTGAGATACCGAGGGAGCAAGTTTTCCTCTGATTATATAGAAAGATGATGAACAATCATAATAAAATGAAAGGGGCTTCTAGCCAGGGCTTGCAGTATTATGTGTTTTCCTCCTGCTTATTAAAGAGCATGTTCCTAACAAGCCCTGCCTAGAAGTAAACGTCATCACTTTGATTTTTCTCTCCCCAGTGACCCCCTGTCCTCACCGCACGTCAGTAAGGTTGCTAGAACTGATGTGTCTATCCATGATTCAGATGAATAAAAAAGCCTCCAGGAGTAGAGAGATTCTCCTGAGGCCACAGCAATTGAGTGGTGGAGCAGTGACAAGCACATGGCACCTTTGGTCCCTGGTCCAGTTCTCTGAGTGCCACAGAGTTGCAGCCCTTGGTTCCTCTGATATGTGGGTCTTTTCTTAACCAGAGAAGGAAAACTCATGTAGAGAATAAAATGCCAGAGCCCAGGCCCTTGCCTTAGATTTGCTGGGCTGGGGGATGGGGAGAGAGGCTGCCTCTGATTCCCTTCATCCCAACTTCCATTGTCCGTCACTCAGCTGAGAGCAGGAAGTTTCTCTTCTGCACTTGAGGCATCAGGACATAGATGACAGAGAACCCCACAGCTACCATGGAAATGACAAGGGTCCCTCCCACTCCCTGAAGCATGTACAAGTTTTCTAATTTCATGCACTTTTCTGCACATGGAACTATTTCTCCCCATCCCAGCATTAGTTATCCCAGTGCAAATACAGCAGCAGCAGGAAGGAATTACTACTGAGTTTGATGCTCTGAACGAGACCTCATTTTACACTTAGGTGGCTCTGAGACAACGCAGAGTTTTTCTTGACTTCATTCTGGCCCTGATCCGATCAAGGTCTATATGCTCTGGGACCTCTCCAGTGCCTCATCAGAAATCATGAAGAATGACTGTGGTGGTTTGTGCCTGTAATCCCAGCACCCTGGGAGGCTGAAGTGGGAGGATGCTGAGTCCAGGAGTTTGAACCAGCTTGGGCAAGGTGGCAAGACTCATATCTAAAACATGTAGACTCAGGAGCTCCGGGGGGAGGAGAGAAACCAGTAAATGCCCCGCTGGTGGCAGAGCGTGGCCTTTCCTTCCCTCAGGACTTCTCCCTCCTCAGTTGTTCCAAAGTCAGATTCAACCTTCCTCCAAGGGAGGGTGCTGCCCCCACTCTTTCTCCCTCCTGTCCTGCTTTTCCCAGCCCTGCCAGCCTCCTCCCATGACTCCATCAGCACGGCACCTGCCCTGCGCCCACCACCCACCATGGGGAGGGAAGGGCCACAGGCTTACGGACAAGACCCGGGAGGAACCCAGTGCCCTCCCCCCGACACACTGTGAGGCCCCCCAAGGAGGCCTGGGCGGGTCACACCCACAGTGCTTGTCCCCTCAGGCCCCAGCCCCCTCACCTGCAGAGGCACCTGCACACCAGGGGCCCTGCCCACTGCGGCTCTGCCCTCCACCTGCAGCCCACGGGCCTCCCCTCCCCTGCCCTGAGCCCGCAGCTCCTAACTGGGCAGCCCAGCAGGAAGTCCGGGGACCCGCAGGCCCAGCGTGGAAACGCGTGGCTGCCACCAGGTCTGCACCTGGCCTGACCCTTGGGCCCCCCATGCTGGAGAGGCCCCACCCCCTCCCCCCCTGCCTGGCGCAGGCTGGAGACCTGCCCTGGGGCCGTCCTCGCTCCCGCCTGGTCCACGCGCCCTGGAAACGCACACCCGGGGCTGCTGGTGGGTGGAGGCTGCCTGGCCTCCCTGCCCCGCTCCTAGCTGGGGTCCCCCGGCCTCTGTCCTCGCAGCCCCAGGGGAGCTGCTTCTTCCCGTGCAGTAGGGGTCTCCCGAGACCCTCAGCCTGAGGCTGCGTCTGCCCACCCTCTGCAGCCCGGGATTCCACTGCCACGTCCCCGTGTCCCACACCACCCTCCTGTCCGTGGGGCTCCACGTCCGAGTCCCTGTTTCGTTTAATACGCTTCACACTTCAGTACTGGAGGAACCCGAGAAACAGTTTCCAGCTGAAATTATGACGTCATTGCCGGACATCAGCATTTACAGCCGGAACTGTGAGCAATCAGCACAACACGTTCACAGCCGCTTCCTGGCCGACGCCCCAGGGGCCTACGAGGCAGCCGTTCCTGCCCACGAGGACCGGAACTGACGGCCCTCTCAGGGAGATGCCGCAGGTGAGGGCAGGAGCGAGGACAGATCTGCACTGTCCCTGCTGTGGGAGCCACCTGGCCGGGCCCCCTCCCTGTGGGGCAGGAAACGAACCGCCCCATCTGCCCAGGCCTGAGGGCCACGGACACTGCGGTTAGGTTCCCGGATGAGAAACCACCACCTCCCCGCACCCCCCCACCCCCACTCCCCGCCCACTGCCAGCCCCACAGAGGTGGGGACCCGACGGAAGACCCGAGTGTGCTGGGCACCCACCTCTCACTGTCCCCTGCGTTGCCCCCGTGTTCGCAGAAACACAAACCTTCCTGTTTGTCCTCTCCTCTCCCCTCAAGCAACCTGACCCTGGGGAATCCCCTGGCCCGTCCCTTCCTCCACCTTGAGAAAGAGGAATTTGCCCGGGGTGGGGAGGGGAGGGGAGGACACAGAGGACAGACCAAATGCCCCAATAAACTTGCCCCCAGGGGACTGTGTCCCTGAGGGGCTGGACAACGGGAACCCAGACATGGGATAAAGACAGTGACCACAGCTGGACATTCAGGGGTCTTGGCCCAGCCCTGGCTTGGGGAGGACTGAGGGGTGTAGATACAGACGTGGCTCCCACTCCCCTCCCAAATTCCCCGACTGCCACCCCCTGCTCCAGAAGGCTTGTCACCTACACTCCTATCTGTGCAGCAGGAGGTAGGAGGGGACCCTCCTGCCCGGACAGGGGCCCTCCCATCTCCAGCCCCTGCCCCCTTTCTCGCCTGGACCCCTGCAGCTGATGTCATCACTGTCTTGTACCAAAGGACACAGAGAACAGTAATGATAAGAGCAGCAGCACACGGAGGGGCTGGACATCGACGCTGAACACCAAGGTCTTCCCTGAGAAAAGGGCCTCGCCACCCACTGCACACGCCAGAGGAGCCGCAGCCTCCTCTGCTCCCCCGCCTGGCCCGGCCCACCCGGGTCAGAACCCTCCAGGGTCACCCCAGGCTCCCCAGGGGGCACAGCGTGAGTGCTGTGATTCCTGCTGTGGCCCACGTAGCAGGGGAACCTCTGCTCCTCTCCTTGGGCACCCTGGTGGCCACCCAGGTTTGGTAGGTCCCATTCGCACAGGGCAGGACTGCCCCAGACTGCTGGGTGTCCTGGGTCAAAGGTGCCCTGCCCTGACACCAGACCAGAGAGATATTCTGGGCACAGAAGCTGGAAGCCCAGGACATCAGGGTGACGTTGCCCTTGAAGGCCTGGCTGCAGGTCACAATCACCCTTGGGGGTCACTGGGGAAGGAAAGGCACAGCTGGTGAGGCCCGGGGCCAAGCCCTGCTCCCCTCCAAGGGACACGCAGGGAGCAGGGTGTGTCCCCCCACCATTCCGACACTGGCTGAAGCCCTCGCTGACCCCAGGCCTTCTGCAAGTCTGTCCTCACCCCGGGGCCCGACCCCTCGAGACTGGCAGGAGGATGGGCCTCGGGATGGTGGCCTCACACCCTCAGCCCCCGTGCTGATGCGGAGGAGCGGTGTCAGGGGTGGGCTCCTGGGGCAGGGCCCAGGAGGGGACTCTCTGTGACAGGCAGGCTGGGAGCAGATGGGGCAGTGCCTGGCTCTGAGGGCCTCCTCTCCTGCCTAACACCCACCTCGCAGGTGCAGGTGTCTGGGCGAGGGCCCACTGCCTTCCCGGATCACGACACCAGACGCTTCAGTCCCTAACCCACTGTCTTTGGCCAGTGGCTCCAACAGGAGAGGAAAATCAGGATACAATACGCCAACAGAATGTGCAGCCACAGTCCAGGGAGGGTCCCTGGACGGAGCTGGGGGCATCTCCAGCAGACCTGGGGAGAGGGGAGCCCCTGCCCAGGGTCAGCACCTGCTCTCCTGAAGCCCCCCGGGCTGCCAGATATCGCGGTAGTGTCTGCACGCAGTCTGCCACATGGGCCAGAGTGCGTCATGGCTAGCGTGGCGTCTTCATCTCAGACCTTCTGGATTTTCATAGTCAAGGTCTGAGCTCTTGAGGACTGGGGCACTGTCCACGCCTGAGTCTTCAGGTTTTGGGAGCGGACGCGCTGCCCACCGTAGCAGAAACGCCTGAACCGCTGGTGCCATTGTCTTGGTGGATCTCACTTTCCCTCGTCTCCTGCAGCCGACGCCAGGCTGCCCCCACCCCACCAGCAGTGACACCTCCATTCGCCTTCCCGCCCCAGGGAGAAATTGGCCCAGAGGGGACCCTCCCTGGCCCTCTTCCTGTCCCCTGTGGTGGCTGAGGACCGGCTCCCTCCACACCGAGCTGCACTGACCCTGTCCTCACCTCCACACCAGCCAGATCCAGCAGGAAGGGACAGGGCCCTGCTCTCTGCCCAGCTTTCCTGCAAACGGCCCCACTCCTGCCCCTCCCACTCTCAGCCCCTTTCGGCCCTTGACATGTGCCCGGGTCATCCTGAGGCCCTTCCCGTTCCCTGCCAAGTCCTCGGTCCCTGTGTCCCAGGTCTCATCACCCGGGACTGCTTCTGTCCCCTGCCCCTAGGGCCCCGCCCTGCCTTTCTGCCTGTCACAGAGCAGGAAGAGCTGACCATCCAGATGTCCCTCCGCAAGAAACCCTGATGGCACAGATCCGTCCTGGGACACCACTGTGACATTGTAACGAAGACTGTGGGATCCGGGGGAAGAGGAAACCACAGATGAAACTTCCTCCTGGAAATCACTTCAGGTCAGTGTTTATCAGACAGGTTCTGCCGCCCCGACCTTCCTGAGGTCGCAGAAAACACACACGGGCAAAGGGACAAGGACGAGGATTTCAGTGCAAGGAAAACTGGAAAGGTGGAAGGATGAGGAAGGGGACTGAGGAGGGGAAGAGGGAGGATGGGGACGGCAAACACGGCAAACACGCAGGCCAGCTGCCAGGGTGGGGCGGCCACAGGCTGCCCTGCAGGGGGCAGGGAGGAGCAGGAGGCCAGTGGTGGGAGGAAGGTCTTGCCAGAGGGCAGGAGGGGGTGTGCAGGGACCCGGGCTCAGAGGGACCCATGGCCTGAGCAGCTGTGGCCTGTGGTGCACAGGCAGGCTGGGGGGAGGCAGAGAGTGAGGGCGGCCGCCTCTGGGGAAGGCTCATCTCCGACAGGGGGGAAGGGAGGGCGCGGCCCTGAGGCTGGAGGGGCAGGAAGGTTGTGGCCCCCAAGAAGCTTAGAGTAGGGTCAGCACCCCAGGGGGAAGCAACGGTGTGGGCTTGGGTCCAAAGTGGAGGAGTGGCATGGCAAGGCCCCAGGTGGGCGGGTGGGTGGACCTGCTGGTGTCCTGTGCAGGTGGCAGGCGCTCAGAGAGTCAGCGCATCCTTTCAGCAAATGCTGCTGGGAAACCGCAAGGCCATGTGCAAAACAAAAAAAAATGAACTTGGACTCTATGCACAAAAATTAACTCAAAATGAATCAAAGGCCTAAACTCTACAACTGAAACTGAAAAACTCTTAGAGGAAAGCACTGGGGACAATCTTCATGACACAGGAATTGGCAACACTTTCATGGATATGACACCAAAGCACAGATAGCAAAGAAATACATGATAAATTACATTCATCAAAATGGAAAACATCTGTGCATGAAAGGACACAATCAACTGAGTAAAAAAACCACCCCTGGGATAGAAGAAAATATTTCCTATTCATGTATCTGATAGGAGAATAATATCCAGAATATATTAAGAACTCCCACAACTCAGAAACAGGAGAACATTTAACCCATTCAAAAAAGGACTTGAAGGCCGGGCGTGGTGGCTCACGCCTGTAATCCTAGCACTCTGGGAGGCCGAGGCGGGTGGATTGCTCAAGGTCAGGAGTTCGAAACCAGCCTGAGCGAGACCCCGTCTCTACTAAAAATAGAAAGACATTATATGGACAACTAAAAATCTATATAGAAAAAATTAGCCGGGCATAGTGGCGCATGCCTGTAGTCCCAGCTACTCGGGAGGCTGAGGCAGTAGGATCGCTTAAGCCGAGGAGTCTGAGGTTGCTGTGAGCTAAGCTGACGCCACGGCACTCACTCTAGCCTTGGCAACAAAGTGAGACGCTGTCTCAACAAAAAAAAAAAAAAAAAAAAAAAAAAAAAAAAAAAGGACTTGAAGAGCCCATTCACCCAAGAAGACACAAATGGCCGATAAACATGAAAGGTGCTCAGCATCAGGAGTCACAGGGAAACGCACATCAACACCACAAGGAGAGAGCACTTCACACCCTGAGGATGGCCACTATCAAACACACACACACACACGGATATGCACACATGCACACACACACACACAAAAATAGTAAGTTGTGCAAGAAGGTAGAGAAAGTGGAACCCCTGGGTACTGCTTTTGGAAATATAAAACGGCTCACCTGCTATAGAAACAGTATGGTGGTTCCTGCAAAAACTGAAAAATAAATTACCATATGGTGCAGCAATGCTACATGTGGGTACATAACCCCCCCAAATGAAGACAGGAACATGAAGAGGCATTTGAACACCCACGTTTGTTGCACCAAAAGGTGGAAGTCACCCAAGTGTCCATCAACTGAGGAACGGGTGATCAATAGCGGTGGGTGTGTACAATGAATATTATTCAGCGTTGAAAGGAATGAAATTCTGACACGTGCTACAACATGGATGAACTCTGAAGACATTAGGACAAGTAAAATAAACCAGAAACAAAACGGCAAATATTATATGATTCCACTTATACAGGCACCTAGAGTGGTCAAATTCACAGAGACAGAAAGCAGAATGGGGTCACAGGGGCCAGGCGAAGGAGGAATGGGAGGTGCTGTTTGGTGGGTACAGAGGTTCAGGCTGCACAAAAACCTGAATGTATTTAATGCCACTGAACTGTACACTGAAAATGGTTAAAACAGTAAAATTCATGTCATGTATGTCCTACCACAATTAAACAACAAAAGAGGAACCGACACCGCATACCCCAGAATACTACAGAACTAGAAAGGGTGGGGTGCCGGCCAGAGGAGAGAAAACCAAGGGAGCCGGGCAGATGCATGGCCTGAGGAAGGGCTGCAGGGGGGAGCAGAGCTGGAGGGGAGCAGCCACCCCGCAAAAGAGGGTCAGGGTTAGGAGACTGTCACAGGTGGAAGGCGGTGCTGGGACAAGGCCCACAGGAGGGGAAAACCACAGCCGACCACGCAGCAAAGCTAAGATTTTGGAGATGTGGTGTAGGCAGTGAGAGCCCACTGGGGTCAAGGAACCAAGAGAAAAGGATGAAGGTCAAGGTGCAGGTGGACCAAGGACCTGTTTCAGGTCTGGGTGGGGGAGGGGAGATGGGCAGGGCAAGGACTGGGGGTGGGGGAGCAGGAGGCAGGGGTGACCTGGGATAACATGGGTCAGGAGAGAAGGGGGCTCTGGGGGATAGGAGGGGGCTGTGAAAGGTGAGGACTTGGTGAGGGCCCCAGGCAGGAGGGCAAGGGCTGGGAGCAGGAGCAGGTCCCTGGGTGGAGAGCTGCAGAGGGACTCGGGAGAGACAGTGCACCTGTGGGCTGGGGGGGAGGGGGTGGGTGCTCAGGAGGGTGAGGCCCAGGATGAAGGAGAGGGCAGGGGCCATGCCAAGGCAGGGCCCATAGCAGGCTCCTGCACTGTGAGGGGTGGGGAGTTGGGTGGGCTGCACTGCCCTGTGCCCTGCTTAAGGCCTAAGTGTCATCCTCACCAGGGCTCCCCTTGTGAGGGCTGGTGGGGAGTGGATGGAGAGAAGACCCCGAGACAGAAGGCACCACCAGAAAGCCAGGGTCAGGGACAGTCGGGAGGGGTGGCATAGGGGCAGCACTGGCTGAAGGTTCCTTGCAGGAAGGGCCCGGAGGGAAGGAGGAGGGAGGGGGTGAGGGCAGAGGATACTCTAGAAATGGATCAGAGAACTGTAGGCAGGAGGGGAGAGCAGGAAGAGGGAGGGAACAGGACTGAGGGGGATCAGATGGGCAGGGGTGGACGTGGGAGAGAGCCTGGTGTGATTAGACCAGGAGGGTTACTAGTGGGGGTGGGTGCAAGAGAGGAGGGGACCCCCAGGGAGCGCGAGGGCGGAGAGTGAGGGTCGGGCTGAGAGGAGTCACAGGAAGAAGCCCCTGGCCCCGAAGCCTTCGGCCTCCAACCCCTCAAGGGTGAGAGTCAGGAGCAGCCACAGTCCCCACACAGCACTAGGAAGTGCCCCTAACTCCAGGCACTGGGGCCCAGGGGCTGGGAACACGCTGACTCCGGGGAGAAGACAGGGCTTCGGGGACCTGAGAGCTGTCTCCCCAACCGGGGAAGCGGCTGCCCGAGGGACAGACCTCATAGGGCCCTAGACGCCATTCAAAGGGGCAACCCGGAGGCAGCCCGCGAGCCCAGGGCCGTCAGAAAGGCTGGGATGTCCGAAAAGGAAGGGGAAGGCAGGAGGGTGAGGCGAGAAGAGCAAGGTGCGGCGAGGAGGCCAGAAAATTCGGCGAGGTGGGGGCGGGGGAGGACGCGCGATCCCGAAGAGGACTGAAGAGAAGTTGCAAAAGCAGGGGTGAGGTGTGGCGAAACCGGGCCGCGTCCAGCTCCTCTCCTCCCACTCCGCCACCGCACCAGAGCCCGCCAGGGCCGCGCGACACTCGCCGACACCCACCCGGACCCCGGGACAGCCCGCGGCTCCCGCTCGGCCACGGACCGCCAGGAGCCCCACTCACCAGCAGCGGCCCCCGGGGAGCGACAAAGGCAGCGCGGGCAGGAACAGCAGCGCACGGCCACCCCTTGGACCCACCTCTGCCGCGGTCGCGGCCACTCGCCCGGGCGCGCACCCAGCGGCGGACCCAGCAGAGCTGCCGGGAACGCAGCAGCCACTTTCCCGACTGTCGCCTGGCCCCGCCCAGCGCCACTCACCCAATGAGCACGGACGCCTAGAACCTCGGGCCAATCGCGGGCGGAGGGGGCGGGGCTACACGTAGAGGGAAAGTTCTAGCTGCTCAGAGACCCGGGAAACTTTGTCGCCGGACCTGCGCCTGGAAAAGGGACAGCGGGTGGGCGTAGCCCAATGCAGGGACCGGCTCAGAGCAGCTGAGGGACAGCCCCACCCTCATGCGCGCGGCCAGGGCCCTGTCCCCTCTCCTGCATCGGCGACCTCTCCACCCCCGCGCCCCCACCCAAGTAGCGTGGGTCTCGCCAACTCCTGCAGCCGGCCAGCCCATCCTGGGGTTCTCACTCGCTTGTTCCTTTAGGACAGACTTAGGGACGAGGCAGCGCTGGGTTGTTCCCCCATCACAGTCGCCTGGACCGCGCACAGAGTTACTGGCAATGTGACCAGTGACCACATCTGCAGACCTATTTGCAGATTTCAGCCACCTCTGCCTCTCGGAAGCACCTGCCCCAGTTCAGTCGCTCAGAGGCCAAGCTCAGACGTTTCAGCATTTTAACTGCTCCTTGTCCTCCCTTTGACTGAAGCCAGGTCTCCTTTCCTGTAGCCACATCTCTTAACAGCATCACCCTCCTTGGTCCCTTCTGATGTCCCCTGCCCCTTGCTTCTCCAGGACTCAAAGTGTGCTCCTTCAACACTTTTCGGATCCCACAGCCTCTCCCTTAGTCCAGGCTCTCCTCTGCCTTCAGCCTGGAATACCGCACGGTTTCCCAAACACTGTGCCCGCCCCGGTTATCACCAGAGTGCTCCAAGCCGCCCCCAGCGCCCCACCCGGGGAATTTCACACATGACGCTTCTGCTCTACCATGGAATCCCACAGCTGCCTCCACTTGCTGTCTGGCATCACCCCCATCTCTCTGGTGACATCTCCCCAGGGTGGCAGTAAAAGTGGTTTCAAGGTCTCCTCACCCTGTCCCTCCAGGACACCACTGCTGCAGCAGTCTCCCTTCTCTGGACTGCTGTCACCTCTGCCTTCCAACCTATAAGACCTCACCAAATCCCAGACTCTTCCCAATTAGGCTGGTCAGAGTGCAGTGATGTTTACAGCTAATCACAACCACTTACAGATTTCTTTGTTCCTGCTCCACTCCCACTGCCTCACTTGAGTAGACTGAGAAGGAGGAAGGAGGAGGAGGAGGAGGAGAAAAAGGAGAAAGAGAAGGAAGAAAGAGAAGAAGGAGAAAAGAAACAGAGCTGGGACACCGTGGCTCACACTTGTAATCACAGCACTTTGGGAGGCTGAGGTGGAGGATGGCTTGAGCCCAGGAGTTGGAGACCAGCCTGGGCAACATAGTGAGACCCCTTCTCTACAAAAAATTTTTTAAAAATTTAGCCAGACCAGGTGGTCACAAGGGTAGTGAGGGGCAGAGAGGAAAAGGGATCCAGCCTCCCTGGCAGGTGGTCCCCAGCCCGTCCCTCCACAATGTCTCCCCTCCTTCCAGGGCTTCCTCAGTGTGCCGGCTCCAGCAAAGTGTCTGTTCAGCTCACCTCCCAAAAAGATTTTTAATACTTCGATGATGATGATGATAATTGCAAGACATTTAGAGGCGGTTGTGACCAGAGGTGAGGCTGATACCCGCCTCCTCTTTCTGGGGGTAGGGGAGTCGGTAGTGGCCTTGGGATGGGGTGTGAGTCCCTCCCCAGGATGGAGGTCTGGCCTCCCCTCCCCCACCAGGCCTCCCTAGTCATCTTCTGGACAAAGCCCTTTCTTTCCACCCACCTCCAGCCCCCTTCTGCTCTGCCCCATAAACTACTTTTTCTCCCTCCACTCTGTCTCTGGACCCCTGGACTCACAAACAGAGGCGACTGTCCCTCCGCAGATCTTGGGCGTAACTGTGAGTCCGGAAAGGACAAAGAAACTTCCCAGCGAGGTCCGTACACAACCCAGGGCGGGGCTGGGCTTGGCCGCCCGCGCGGGATCTCCCGTCCGCCAGCCGGAGTTTGCTGGGAGGACTGAAGATCACTGGTCCCCCAACCAGAGCCCACGGAAAATAAGAGTTGTTTCTTGATACAAAAATGGGCACTTACGGGCGAGGGGAGCAGGCGCGAGCTGCATGAGGGTCCTGGTCCTCCAGCTGCACCTGCCGCCTGCGAAAATGCAGACCCCGGGCTCGGCTGTGGGTTCCGAGGCCCGGGGTCTGGAGCAGGATCCAGAATCCGATCTACCTGAAAGAGCATCCGGGTGGATTCTGAGCCCGAGGAGCAGGGCAATGCTGCCTCAGCCTCCCCCACGGGGCCCACGGATTCTAGGGTCCGAGAACACGTCCTACTGCTGCGGGTCCCCCAGGGAGGAAAGTGTCCGCCTCTGAGCGGTTCTGGTTGAAATGGGCTCAGCCGACCCGGGAACAGCAACAACAAGGAGCCGGGGAACCCTCCGAGGGCTCCGCCCCCTCAGTGAGGCTCCTAATTCACACCGAGTGTGGCCTCTGTCAACGACTGGAGTGACTTTCACTGAATGGTACCAGAACAGCGGCGACAGGCCTTGCCGCTTACAAAGTGCGGAGTAAGGAGCCTGACGCCGCTGCGGGGCTCCGCCCGTAAGCCCAGCTCTGGGGGGCTGAGGCGGGAGGAGCCCTCGAGCCCAGAAGTTGGAGGATGCAGTGAGTTCTGATCATATCACGCCCCTGCACCCCGGTCTCAGTGAGCCAGACCCTGTCTCTAAAAAAATAAATACAACAAAAAACAAAATGCCATGACAAGCGTCGCCTCCTCTCCTTCCCTGCCCTGTCCCAAGTGTTGACTCAAATACACAGGGGGTAATACGGAGAGAGTGGACAGAGGAGGGGAGGATGGGAACGTGTGGAAGGAGGGAAGGAAGGGAGAGTTAAAAGGGGAGGAAATAAGTAAAGGGGAAAATAAATTTTAAAAGATGTACTTTTATTATGTCTAACTTTATTTTTACCCTTTATCTAGTTCCATTCTTATTAGCATTTTACTACCATAGTTCTCGCTCCCTCTCTGATTCTGTAAATACATTGCCATTATTATTTCTGAGCCATGTGAGAGTAGGAACCAAAGTGCAAATGCCAAAGACGATATTTGTTTAACCATCTTATTGGGGCGTACCACACATAGGATAAAGTGCACGTATTTGAAATGCACAGGCGTGGAGTTTTAGCAGTTGTACACATCCGTGTCCCCACTACCACAGTGTAGAGACAGAACATTTCCATTGTTCCCCCAGAGAACAGCGGTGCCATCAAACTCTATGCAGTACTAAAAGGAGTAAGACCAAGTTTAATGTATTGCTATGAAAAGATGTGCGCCCAGAATACTTTCAACTTTTTTTTTTTTTTTGAGGTGGAGTCTCACTCTGGGTAGAGTGTGGTGGTGTCAGCCTGGCTCACAACAACCTCAAACTCCTGGGCTCCAGCAATCCTCCTGCCTCAGCCTCCCAAGTAGCTGAGACTGCAGGAACATGCCACCACAGTTGGCTAAAGTTTTCTATTTTTAGTTGAGACTGTGTCTCACTGTTGCTCAGGCTGATCTCGAACTCCTTACCTCAGGGGATTCTCTGGCCTTGGCCTCCCAGAGTACTAGGATTACAGGTATGAGCCACCTAATTTTTTTAAAAGGTTAAGAACATACTGAATTATGATGCCACTAATACCACTTACATAATCTATATTTTAAGTAAGGGAAAACCTGGAAGATTTCTCACCAAAGTTTGACAGTGACTCCAGGGACTGGGATATAACTTCATGACTTTCACTTTCTCTGAAAAGTTGAAATTTTATCATTTAGTCTAAATTTGGATTTGTACAGAGGGTCAGGGAGAGAATATTTCAGTTCAAAAATATTATGAAGCTAAGCCTCAAATGCAATTAGCTGTAGATTTTTAAAAACCAAAATGTGATTTAAAATCCAGCATCACGACCAGGTTTTTCTTAGCTTTATCAGGGTAGAAAAAAAGGAGGAAAAAACCCAAAACCAGAAATTCTTTTAGGACGATCCTTCATGTTTTCTCAGTGTTGGATCCTTCTCAAAGTCCCTTTGAAAGAGATGTTTTTAGTGGAGGAGAGAGACATAAAGCAAATGTTTACAGAAGGGGCGGGCTACAAAAAAGAACAGCGCAAAATCGAGTGTGGACACAGGGGTCCTTGTCCTGTCTGTATCAAAGTGTATTTGCAACCTGCGTTGCCATAGCATCCTCGGGTCGCGACAAAGTCGAGGCAAATCTTGTTCCTGGAGCATTGATGTGCTCTTGTGAATGGTCAAAGGCTTTCAGAGCTAGTCTGAAAAATCAGGCTGACTTTCAGATCTAATAAGTTTCAAGAACCTTCCCATTGGCAGTTACTGCAAGAATCCGGCCCATCTGGGCAATGAGCTCTCGGGACCCACCCAGTGGCAGTGGCCCCAAAGACAGGACCCGGCCAAATTGCCCCTGTGGGTCTGACTGAGGCCAAAGGAGGATTCCTGGCTAAGCGCGCAGAAAGTGCTTTGCTCTGGTGAGGGTTGAGGTGGCGGAGGGGAGGCGAGGAAACTCAGGGAGTGCATGGCACAGGAAGGAGGCACGCAGGAGAGGACCCACAGCCTGCAGACCGCGCCTTCCTTCCCTCCCTTTGGCCTTGGAATGGACCAACCTGGGCCCAGGAGGATGCAGAGATGGGGTCACCGCAAGGAGGCGTCTCCTGGTCCCCACCAGGTGCCTGGCTCCCTTCTCCCAGCTACTACTCGTGAGTTCAAAGGATGGGAAGACTGGAAGACTTGTCCTTTGGAAAGTAGACTCTGGATCTCCCACTCAGGCTTGTTTTCCAAATTCATCCTGAAAAAACAGAAAAGCAAAGAGCCAAAAGCCGTGTGTGATTTTTCTGGCCAGGAGAAGGTCCTGCCACCCTTCCATTCCTCCTCTGCCACCTCTCAGGCAGCCCCACTCTGCTGTCTCTACTTCCTCGTCCTTTCCCCTCCCTGGACCCAGCTCCCAAATATCTCGCACCTTCTTCAGAGGACTCCTTTGCTTGGAGCACAAACTCCTCCAACTCCAGGAAAACAGAGAGACAAAGACCTGAAGGACACCTGTGATCCCTCATGCCTGAGATCAGCTCCCTGCCCCCAGGGCTCACTCTGTGTGTGTGTGTGTGAGTGTGTGTGTGTGTGTGTGTGTGTGTGTGAATGGAGAGGCAAAGTGCTTATCCTGGCACCTAGGACCCCCCCCCCACCTTGGCACTGCATGCAAGAGTTGGTGGCATGTGCACCTGTGCCTTTATTCAGGGATGGGACAATTGCATTCATCAGATCAGCAGAGTGCCATGGCCCCCAGCCCCAGAAAGCTTAGGGCACTCTGTATTAGGGAGGAGAGTGACATTGTGGGAGCCCCTGACTCCAACTCTGCTGGTCACTGCTACACAAAGGAGTACTGAAAAAAAGTGCAGGATGCTCCATTCCCTCCAGGGACCAGGCAGAGAAGTCAGAGCCACCATGAATGTCAAATTCCATCAAAGAAATGCCATTAGAACGAAATCTCCATGCTGAATTTTTAAGCTCACACAATGGCTCAAATAGAACCAACATCAAAAAAAACAAAATCCTGGCTGGGGTGAGATGGCTGAAGTTGACTGTGAGGCTTCATGGATCTGTAGGCAGAAAGAAGAACGTCTCTACTTGGGGCTGTGGCTCAGTAGCACCTACATCCTGGGGACCCTAGAAAGGACCCTCTCCCCTCAACAGTGCACAGCGAGGCCATTTCTGGGAAGACATGGAGACTCTCCTTGGATTCCTGAGGTTGTTACACTCACTCACTGACTTTATAGACATTGATTTCATCTTGGAACATCTTACAATTTTGTGATTTGCTTTGACTCTAAGTGTGGAACAGGAAACTGCTCCTGAAGCAGGAAATGAGGGACCGGGCTCCCAAGCTGTCACCCCAAACCCCATGGCTCCTTTATGCAATATAATAAGAGATTGTGAGCCAACAAAATCCATGGCTAGGCAAACAGAAAAATCTCAGTTTCAGCAAATGTTTCAGATGTTCTGGCTTGCCTAGTAATGTTCTAGCTTTAAGCCAGTCTTAACATTTTAAAATTTATATGTTCCTTGGTGTTGATTTTTGAATAATTCATATATATTTATTACATTGGGTTTGTTGCAGTACGCCGCCTTGAATCAACTGTGGAATTAAAGTAAGTACATAAATGTGTGGTTCTCCATCAAATTATTGTTGACACAGTCTTAAAGTTTTATCAACCCCAAATCCAATCACTCTTCATACCTCTGCTGACACCATGCCAGAGCCATCAGCTCTGGGGTAGCAAACAGGAAGGACCTTACGGCTGGGCCACCTGCTGATTCTCATGCCCTGCTGTCCATTACCCACATGACAGGCAGCATGATCCCTCCCATGAACACTCCAGCGTTTTCTCTTCTGAGACACAGTGAAATCCCAGTCCCTCAGCGTTTCCTACCGGCCCCTCATCATGGGCTCCGGTGGCCACTCTGGCCTCATCCCACCGCTCTCAGCCCAGCTCACTGGTCCCCACTAACACCAGCCTCTCACCACTGCTCTGTCCCGTCTGGGCACCTGCCCCTGCTGTGACCCCCCCACGTGCTCCTCCTCCCCAGGGACCCACACGGCTGCTCCTCACACCATGCAGGTCTCTGCTGTCACGTGCAGTGGTCACATCCTCAGAAACGTCTTGTCCAATCTCCTGCCATCCTCACCACCACCAGTCTCCCAGCCCGGGTATAATTTCTCTACAACAATTGTCACTGATATCAGAATAAGTGTTTTTATTTGTTGTCTGTCTGTCTCACTGAAACACATTCTTTGAGGCAGGGACCTAGTCTCGTCACCACTTTTATCCCCAGCACCTAGGACAGTCCCAGTGCAGAGTAGGGCCTCAATGAATGTGCATTGCGTGAATGAATGAATATAAGTCGGTACAGTGCTTTTTTTTTTTTTTTTTTTTTTTTTGAGACAGAGTCTCACTCTGTTGCCCAGGCTAGAGTGAGTGCCGTGGCGTCAGCCTAGCTCACAGCAACCTCAAACTCCTGAGCTCAAGGGATCCTCCTGTCTCAGCCTCCCGAGTAGCTGGGACTACAGGCATGCGCCACCATGCCCGGCTAATTTTTTCTATATATATTTTTAGCTGTCCATATAATTTCTTTCTATTTTTAGTAGAGGTGGGGTCTCGCTCTTGCTCAGGCTGGTCTCGAACTCCTGAGCTCAAACGATCCGCCCACCTCGGCCTCCCAGAGTGCTAGGATTACAGGCGTGAGCCACCGCGCCCGGCCAGTACAGTGCTTTTGAGAAGTAATTTGGTAACATGTATGAGGAGCCTTAAAAATCTTCATGCCCTTTGACCTAGTAATTTGTATTTAAGAAATCTACGATTTTAAAACAAAATCCAAAATTCAGAAAGATCTTAGTTTATAAGGATGCTAATCAGACATTATTTACAATAATGAAAACAGCAAACAGAAGAAGAGTGGCTGAGTGCTCTGTTTGGAAATAGTATACAGCTGGTACAAGCAGTGTTTAATAAGTTTGTAATATGTAATGTTGTTTATTGATGATAATGTCCTGAAAAACAAGATCCAAAGTAATTCATAAAGTCTGACCGCACTGAGTAGTCCTGCATAGACGAGCTGTCACAGAAGCCAAGTGGGGGAACCCCGGGGGCTGCAAAGCGCAGCTCCAGGGCCCCTTCCCGCCGCAGACTGCGGTCGTCTGCCGGGACAGGTTAACCAGGCTCCTCCCCGCGGAGACAACAGGCAGTTTTCCATCCTTCTGGCGATGGCCCCGTGGGAAGGAGGAGGGGAGCGCTTCCCCAGCACAGCCTGATCCGTCCGGGTTACAGACGTGGGCTGAGCGATACAGGCGGCGCTGAGAACACGATCAGCTTACAGATTCCTGATTGTCCTGTAACACTAATCTCACCACACCCGAGGGAGTGCGATGGATACTTTCATTTTCGCAGTGTGAGCATCTGAGTCCCTGAGATCCCGAACGCCTGACGGGGAATCTCCAAAAATATTGTCCTTGAGACTTAAAGGGCGCGCGGCCTCCTGTGAAGCCCACTGCGCATGCGCCACAGCGGCCGCGGCCCCAGGGCGGCGGGAAGGGCAGCTCGAGGGTCAGAGTCCGGGAGCGTCCTCGCTCGCAGACCGCCCGCACCGGTGGGTGCCGAAGAGGAGCCGAGGAGGCAGCCCAGCGCCTTCCTTCAGCTGTGGGTGCCGTCACAGCCTCTTCTGATAATAGAAATGCAACCAGGGCCGGGCGCGGTGGCTCACGCCTGTAATCCTAGCACTCTGGGAGGCCGAGGCGGGTGGATCGCTCAAGGTCAGGAGTTCGAGACCAGCCTGAGCGAGACCCCGTCTCTACTAAAAATAGAAACACATTATATGGACACCTAAAAATCTATATAGAAAAAATTAGCCGGGCATAGTGGCGCATGCCTGTAGTCCCAGCTACTCGGGAGGCTGAGGCAGTAGGATCGCTTGAGCCCAGGAGTTTGAGGTTGCTGTGAGCTAAGCTGACGCCACGGCACTCACTCTAGACTGGGCAACAAAGTGAGACTCTGTCTCAACAAAAAAAAAAAAAAAAAAAAAAAAAGAAATGCAACCAGATTGGCTTAGGGTGGTGGTTCTTAAAGTGTGGTCCCCGGACAAGCAGCACTGGCATCACCTGTGAACTTGTTAGAAATGCGATTTTCAGGCCCTGCCCCAGACCCACTGAATCAGAAGCTCTGCACTGTAATAAGGCCTACAGCAGAATTTTGCTTTTCCATTCAGCCCTGCCCCCTTCCGACTCAAGTCTCATTATTGAGTAGCTGTGTCAGCCATTGAGTAGTCAGCCGTGAGTGCGGCTGCGGCTGTCCCTGGAGCTGCGTGGAGTTTTCCTCTGAAGCCCCCACCCCTGCACTTACCACATCTGCATACCCCATGGGGAGCTGGCTTCTCTTTTGAAATGTAGACCCCACTTGCCTCATCTTAAAGCCAGCACTGTCACTCCAAGTGACGTCCCAATTGGATAATCTCCCAACTTCCACGGAAACTGGCCTCGGAGTTGCCGCTGAGCACTTGGCGCCAAGGCGGGAAGAGGCTTTGGGTTTGCACCTGGCTGATCTGGAAGGCGGCCCTGAAAGGCGGTGTTGGAGGAGGTGGGCTCTGGGCACATGGAAGTGCCTGAGGAGTGGGAACTGGACAGGTGGGAGGGTTCCACAAGTGAGCTTCAGAAAGCTCCGTGGCCCAGCAGAGGGTCGCTTCTGGCTTGTGGTTTCCTGTTCCACTGCCCTGTCTGCAAGGCCATCCCAGGCAACCCCTTCATTTGTAACCACTTCCCAAACTACTGTGTGCTGGGCACTGTCTTTAGAAGGCTTGGGGCTGAGGTAGGAGGAACCAAACCCTCCTGGCCCTCTAGGTTGGCCCAGTCTTGCTCAGGCAGAGATCAGTAAAGCAATTATAACGCAAATGGTTAGTGAGACACGCACACTTGGTTTTTGGATGTACGAGTCTATGTAGACCATCAGCTCTGACCAAGGAGTCACAAAACCCTCACGAAGAAAAACATTTATGCGGTGTTTTGAGGTGTAAGTAGGAGCCCAACAGACACCGAGGACAAGAGAGCACTGCTCAAATCCAGAACATGGATTTCTTTCCATGGGCCAGGACAGGACTCAGACTAAGTTGATTGAGGAGGCGGGTGCTTCCTGGCAAGAAAAAGTGTCCCACATCTGACTATTCAGAAATCACAGCTACTCAATAATGAGACTTGAGTCAGAAGGGGGCAGGGCTGAATGGAAAAGCAAAATTCTCCTGTAGGCCTTATTACAGTGCAGAGCTTCTGATTCAGTGAGTCTGGGGCAGGGCCTGAAAATCGCATTTCTAACAAGTTCACAGGTGATGCCAGTGCTGCTTGTCCGGGGACCACACTTTAAGAACCACCACCCTAAGCCAATCTGGTTGCATTTCTATCATCAGAAGAGGCTGGAAGGCAGCTGTGAGGATGAGGTACAGGATAAACTGGACCATGCCTGGCCCCTCCTAGAGAGCTGCCCACCCCAAGGCTCCAGCGTTGGATTTCCCTGGGGTCCTGGGAATGGCAGACACCCAGGAAGGGTCTCAATGTGGGGTCAGAGGGTGGCCCAGAGGCAGGGCTGTACACACAGCACCGGGGGCTCCTGCAACACCACAGACTGGCTCCTACACCCTCAGGTCCTTCCCACCTCTTAACATTGACCTCCAGGCCTTGCTCAGTATACTGCCCTTGGCCGTTTGGGCCTGTGACGTGACCAGAGGAACTCTGAGCATACTTTCTGGTCCAAAGATAGGATGACCTAGTATGACAAGTATTAGCAAACTTATAGGGATAACAGCATGGGCCAATAAGGAGAACCTTGAAAATTTCACAAATGGCTTCAAACGTGTGTCCTGCAGGAAAATTACCAAAGTGTTTTCTTTTCTAAATATCACATCCTTGATCCCATATGGCCACTAGAGGGCGTCCTGAGGACACTGAAGCCACAACTGTGGCATTGTACCTTCTAGAATCCCTTGAAGACTGGTTTCCCACTTACACTAAGATTTGGTCAAAATTTCCTTCACCAAACAAAATTGCATTTGTTAATTAGTGATGCCCTTATTTTGCCTTTTAATGAATGAAACAGAGATATGTAAAGAAAGATGGCTGGGTGCGGTGGCTCACACCTGTAATCCTAGCACTCTGGGAGGCTACAGTGGGAGGATCACTTGAGGTCAGGAGTTGGAGACCAGCCTGAGCAAGAGTGACACCCCATCTCTACTAAAAATAGAAAAATTAGCGGGGCATGGTGATGCCCGCCTGTAGCCCCAGCTACTCGGATGGCTGAGGCAGGAGGATTGCTTGAGCCCAGGAGTTTGAGGTTGCTGTAAGCTATGATGATGCCACTGCACTCTAGCTCAGGCAACAGAGCAACACTCTGTCTCCCAAAAAGAAAAAAAAAGAATAAAGCAATTAAAAAGAAAACAACATATTGAATTAAAATGGTAGTAAACATCCTTGTTTAAAGAATTATGCAATTTTTTAGATAATTTTTGTTTGTCTTTAATGAAGGTAAAAGAATTATTTCTGGCCGGGCGCGGTGGCTCACGCCTGTAATCCTAGCACTCTGGGAGGCCGAGGCAGGTGGATCACTCAAGGTCAGAAGTTCGAGATCAGCCTGAGCAAGAGCGAGACCTCGTCTCTACTAAAAAATAGAAAGAAATCATCTGGCCAACTAAAATATATATAGAAAAAAAGTTAGCTGGGCATTGTGGCACATGCCTGTAGTCCCAGCTACTGGGGAGGCTGAGGCAGTAGGATCGCTTAAGCCCAGGAGTTTGAGGTTGGTGTGAGCTAGGCTGACGCCACGGCACTCACTCTAGCCTGGGCAACAAAGTGAGACTCTGTCTCAAAAAAAAAAAAAAAAAAGAATTATTTCTATCAGGGTTTTTTTTTTTTTTTTTGCAAGTTTTTCATTTTGAATGTTTTGGTCTTGTTTAATTGGTCTCCCTTGGAATTATCTTTTATTTTATATTTTGATTTAATTTTAAATTCAAAAGATTCAAAGGCAAAAACTCTCCCTCTTACCCCATCCCATCCCCAACAGGTAGGAACTGATATCAATTTCTTGCTTATTCTTCTGAAGATATCTTATGCATGTGCAAGCAACTATAAATGTGCATATATATATATTCTTTTCCCCTTTTGACATAAATTTTAGCAAACTATATATGCTTTTCTGCATCTTGCTTTTTTCCCCTTAATAATATAAATATATCATGGGGGCAGGGGAGAGAAAAGGAGAGGTAAAAACCTACCTAAGTTACAATGAACACTATTCCAGTGATGGGTACACTAATAGTCCTGATTTAAGCAATATAAAAGCTATCCATGTAACAAAAACAAAAACCCCTAATATGTTGAAATTATATATATATATATATCCATCCCATGAGGGAATATGGAGGTTTTCCTACATCTTTCTTTTTTCTTTTTTCTTTTCTTTTAAATTTCCATAGTACTCCATTGTATAGATATGTAATGCTTTTTTTTTAAGAGACAGGGTCTCACTATGTTACCCAGGCTGGAGTGCAGTGGCTATTCACAGGTACATGCCACCATGCCCAGTTTGTGATGTTTTTTATCCCCCTACTGATAGACATTTGGATTATTTCTTTTCTATCCTTTTATTTTTCTTTTGTATTGTTTTGCTTTTACAAACAGGGCTACAACATATAATTTTGAATACAGTCATTTTGTAGGGATGCAAGTATATTTTTGGACACATTCCTAGAAGTGGGACTGCTGTATGCATTTTTAATTTGGACAGAAATTACCATATTGCCTATCCTAAAAACATCACCAGTTTGCAGTCCCATCTGCAATATATGAGAATACCTGTTTCGGTATGATTTTTTTTTTAATTATAGAAATATGTAAGGCCAGGCACAGTGGCTCACGCCTATAATCCTAGCACTCTGGGAGGCCGAGGCGGGCGGATTGTTTGAGCTCAGGAATTTGAAACCAGCCTGAGCAAGAGCGAGACCCAATCTCTACTAAAAAAAGAAAAAAAGAAAAAGAAAAAAGAAAGAAAGAAATTAGCTGGACAACTAAAAATATATATAGAAAAAATTAGCTGGGCATGGTGGCGCGTGCCTGTAGTCCCAGCTACTCGAGAGGCTGAGGCAGGAGGATCGCTTGAGCCCAGGAGTTTGAGGTTGCTGTGAGCTAGGCTGACGCCACGGCACTCTAGCCCAGGCAACAGAGTGAAACTCTGTCTCAAAAAAAAAGAAAGAAAAGAAATATGTAGAGATACATGTTTGGAAACCATCTGTGCATAGATGATATTTGCAATCCCGGGAGTGGAGGGCACGAGAGCGCTTGGGAAGGCAGTAAGCGCAGCGCAAGTGCCCAGACAAAGCCCTCAAGTACTTCGGCATCTACAGCAACAGGAGCTAGCAAAGGGGAACTAGGAGGAGCAGACAGTGTGGGAGGAAGAGAACTGGAACTGGACAGTGTCCCAGGAGCTGCTAAAGAGTGGAGAGGAGGACAGACTGATACAACCTCTTCAGAGAACAATTTGGCATCATGGAGCATCATATGGTCAAGGTACAGTGATTCCACTCCCACATCCGTATCCCAGGAGAACTCACACAGGGACCAGCGAGAGAGGCCCAGCGTGTTCATTGCTACAATGTTTGTAACAGAAACAGCCTAATGATTAATGAAGAGGGGAAGAGATAAATTATAGCATATTCCTCCCAGGGATACTATCCAGCAATGAAAACAAATGAACTGTTTGTTAACTGAAAAAGCAAGCCACCAAGTGATACATTCAGCAAGAAACAATTTATACAAAGTCTAAGAACATGTCAAACAAAAGGATTTTTTTATAAAAACTTAGTAAAAATATAAAGGCATGCACCAAATTCAAGACACACGCACCGCACCGCCCCCACCACCAGGCAGCCCTTGCTTTGCTCAGTACAGTACTGACGGATACACATGCATATCAGAACTGGGCAAAATGAGGAAAGCCTACATATATTTCTACTACATATAGTCAATAATATTAAAATGTTACAAATTAACAAACCTGGGTAGTGGCTTCACAAAGATTGCTTATAATTCTCTGCTCTTTCTTTCAGCTGGAACAACTTTATAGTGAAATTTGTGAAGTAAATCCACAGGAATTGAGAGACGTGAATGACAGGGAAGAGTTGTGGAGATGAGGAGAACTGCTGAGAGGTAAAGGCAGATGCAGAGTTGACAGTGCTGAGCGTGTTAGTGACTTTAACATTACGGATTTCCCGGAGGAGCGTGAGCTGAAGCCAGGAGGAAGGGGACAGAGGGTCAAAGAGGGGTGAAGGCGTGTGGACTCCAGGGGTGAACAGGCCGTAGGAGATGAGTATGGGCTGGGCTGGGAGGTGTGGTTGGGTCCTGAGATTCTGCTTCAGGTCAGGACGTAGAGAATTCTTGTTTATTGAGCTCTTTCCATAGTCCTCAGAGAAATCTTCTAAAACAGGTTTTACTGACTGAAGAATGAAGTCCTCCAACAGTTCCTGGGTCCCTCAGGGAAATTAAGTGCTTTGGCCTGTTTTTCTGACACAAAGACAATAATGTGAGTTCCTAGTGGCTAGCCTTCACAATTTGGGCCATTATTTTGGATAATGTGTGAAAAGTCAGTATTACCTTCCAAAAGGAATTTAAAAAAAAAAAAGAAAAGGTGTTTGTTAGAACGTTTGTAATACATTTATCTGACAAAACACTTATACCAAGAATATATAAACAACTCATGGTTCCATAACAAAAAGACTATTAACAACAACAACAATGAATAAAAAAACTTAAACAGAAAATTTACAAAAGAAGTTATATGAATGGCCAATGTGTATATGGAGAAGCTCCCAGTATCAATAGACATCAGGGAAACATGCAAAGTAAAACCACAGTGAGAAACCAGTAAGCACCCGTTAAAATGGCTAAAGATTTTAAAATGATTAAAAAGTATACATGTTGGCAAGGATGTGGAACAACCTATGTTCTCATGTATTGCCTGTAGGAATATTAAACAATCCCTTTGAAAATCAGTTTTACATCTTCTATTGAAGTTAAATAAACTAGTACCCTATGGCTGGTTTCCTAGCCATACCTAGGTATTTACTCAAGATGCATACAGATTTACTCAAGATACGTGAAGATATGTATCCATAAAAACCATGTACAAGAAAGTTCATAGATGCCTTATCTGTAATAGCCAAAAGCTGGGAATACTCACCAACATATAAAAAATTGTGATTCAATCATACAATGGAATATTATCAGCAATAAAAATGAACAAACTACTGTTACCTGCAACGACATGGTGGATCACATAAATATGATGACAACAAACACAGAAAGCCAAACGCAGAGGAGGCCTTACTCTATGAGTGCATTTATATGAAGTTTTAAAACAGGCAAAACTGCTCTATAGTGATAGTCATTCAATCAGTGGCTGCTGCGGGGTGGAGGGGGCTGAATAGAAATGGGCAAAGGGAACTTTCTATATCTCCATAGGGGCGTGGGTGACATGGTGGTATTTGTCAGCATTCACTGATGGGGCCATAGTGGCTCACACCTATAATCTTATCACTTTTGGAAGCTGAGAGGAGAGGATCGCTTGAGGTCAGGAGTTCAAGTCCAGCCTGAGCAGCATAGCAAGACCCTGTGTCTACAAAAAATAAAAAAATAAAATAGCCTAGCATGGTGGTGAGTGTCTGTAGTCCCAGCTTTTTTTTATTTTAATAAATGGAGACGGGGTTGCACTCTTGCTCAGGCTGGTCTCCAACTCCTGAGCTCAAGTGATCCTGCCGCCTTGGCCTCCCAGAGTGCTAGGATTATAGGCATGAGCCACCACACCTGCCCTAGTCCCAGCTACTCAGGAGGCTGCAGCAGGAGGATGGCTTGAGCCCAGGAGTCTGAGGTTACAGTGAGCTATGATGATACCACTGCATTCTAGCCCAAGTAACAGAGCAAGACCCTGTCTTTAAAAAAAAAAAAAAATTCGTTGAAAGATTTGCTAAAGATCTGATCATTTCACTATATATAAATTGTGCCATTTTAAAATGCTTGTAATAAAAAAATTTTATCATTAATAATCACAAATGAGATAACTGAGAATAAGACAGACGTATGAAGACATCTACCACTGCAATGTAAAGGCAAAGCCTGGAAACAACCAAAAATCCATCAATAAGGAACTGGTTATGTAAATAAGAATACAGTGGAATCCTCAATTTATATGGCTTCTTTATCTTTTTTTAAAATGTAACCTTGTATTGTTGTGTATCTTTTTAAACAATTATCTATATGCCTTCAACTGTAGACTCTTTGAAGGTAGGTACTACCCCATGTTTTGATAGTGTGAAAGTCAAATTCTCTGCCCTGTTATTCCTATAAACATGAATCTTTTTTTTTTTTTAACCATGTGACACTCTTTGGACCCCCTACCCTTCTCCCTGTCACTGTATCAAATACCATCTGTATGGGGCTGAAGTTCCAAAGGCCGAGAGTGAGGAGGCTGCACAAACAAGCCTGTGCAAAGTGGATGCATAGCCAGTGACAAGGAACACCTGCAGGGCACCAAACCAGGCCGGAGGGAAGAAACGCAGAATGAGCTCAAAGCCCCTGATATCTGGAACCTCCGCATTTTGTTTAAGAGAAAAGAGTAAATGCACCAGACATCCACAGGATAATGACATAAAATCTGCAAGCTGACATTTTGTGACTTGTACAATTTCAGAAAAGAAAGATCAGTGCAGGCCAGAGCAAGCTAAGGGTTTTGGGGGCCTTAAAATTGTTGGGAGAAAGTCACTAACTTCCTTTTAGCATATACAATTTGCTGGGAAGTTTGTATTAGTAACTCTTTTAATCTTCACGATGTTCCTCTAAGGAGAAACACTTTGTTTTAGAGAATCAAGAGTTTAAGTGATAGGTTACAAAATCACGCAGAAGCAAAGCTGGGTGGACACCCAGGACCGGCTTGCTGCCTCCATTTCTGCCCTGTTTCCATTATCCCCCCGCGGGACTCCTAAGGAGGGGAAGATTTTGAATGGGTCATGAGACAGGGGACAGTGCTTTAAAACAGTGGAGAAGCTCCCTCCCACCCCCCCAGCCCTCCTCAAAGAATCAGAATTGTCCCCTCTAATCTACCCTGTACCTCTTACTCTCCCTGTCCCCACGATGACTGGAAGAATAGGAGGAGATAGAAAAAGAAATTGCCTTTGTCCTTCTTGAGCCCTCCCTCTCCTAGGGTCTCTGCCTTTGCACCATTTACCTTTCCCACACTTAACCCATTCACTGAACAATTCACTTAACAGTTTTTTGAGTTCTTTGTTTTTGTTGTGTGTTGTTTTGTTTTTTGAGACAAGGTCTTGCTTGGTCATCCAGGCTGAAGTGCAGTGGCCTGGTCATGATCCCTGCAACCTCAGACTCCTGGGCTCAAGCATCCTCCCACTTCAGCCTCCTGAGTAGCTGAGACTACAGGTGCATGCATCCACATGCCTGGTTTATTTTATTTATTTATTTTATTTTTGTAGAGACGGGGCTCCCTATGTTGCCCTGGCTGGTCTGGAACAAACTCCTGGCCTCAAGCGATCCAGCCATCCTCCCACCTTGCCTCCCAAAGTGCTGGGATTACAGATGTGAGCCACTGTGCCAGGCCTCACTGAACAATGGAGCCCATTCACCTATTAATTAATTGAGTGCCTATCATGTGCCATGAACCAACTGCACTTGCCTCGGGGATAAGAACATAAGTAAGATGCTCCCCCCCACCCCCACCACCAAAGGGCTACTATCTAGGTGGGAACAAAGACACTAAAGCAGATTGTAAAATTAGGTGTCATCCCAGTCAGTAGAAAGAGGAAAAGGGTAATTCAGGGAAGGGGACCTGGATAAAGTTGACCCATAAGGTATGGCAGATCCCAGAACTCTCTATTGGAGTTCAAGTCTGGACACAAGTAAATAATATCCTTCTGAATGAATTCGTTTCAGTCTTCCTGAGGGATGGACAAATTCATTCCAGAACACGGAATGAACCTGGGGTGATGAACACTGGTCCCAAGGGCATTGGCCCAGGACACTTTGGTTCTGCGGGTCACTATTGGCCATCCAGACCTCTCCTGGGTCTAGCCTTCTTCCAAACCACTCACAGCCCTTGACTGCACCAGTGGTGGTGGTGTTCACCGTGGATAACAGGGCCACAGCCAGCCTCACAGCCAGCTGTCGGGCAGTAAAACAACACTGGCCCTTTCTGAATTACCTCCTTGAGGTCAAGATAAACTTGACACTTCAACCTCATTGAAAGGTTTAATTATAAATCCAAATGGCCTGCAAATCAATTGATTAGCAGTAACACCTAGAACTGATAAAGATACAGGAAAAGGGGCATTCTGGAAAGCATGGAAACTGCTTCCATTTTTTTGTGAATGTAACCTGTCGGTATGAAGGAAAATAACCGACCAGGCCTTGGTGGCTCACACCTGCAACCCCAGCACTTTGGGAGGCACAGGCAGAAGGATTGCTTGAGCCATGGAGTTCAAGGTCAGCCTGGGCAACAAAAAAATTTAAAAATTAGCCAGGAGTGGTGGCACGTGCCTATAGTCTCAGTTACTTGGGAGGCTGAGGTGGGAGGATCGCTTGAGCCCAGGAGTTTGAGGCTGCAGTGAGCTATGACTGAGCCACTGCACTCCAGCCTGGGTGACAGAATGAGACCTTGTCTCCAAAAAAAAAAAAGAAAGAAAGAAAGAAAGAAAGAAAGAAAGAGAGAGATTCACATACTTCAACAGAGAATATAGTAGGGATATCCTTTCCTATGATAAACTAAGCACATTATATTTTATTAATTGTGTCTACATTTATAAAATAAATAAATAATAAAAATAAAAAGAGTTGAGGCTAAGAATATGTAAGAATGTTTATTGTAGCTTTATTTGTAGTGTTGAACTGGAAACAACTCAACTGTCCATCAAGAGTGAAAAGATTGGGTAAATTGTGATGCGTCCATTCTATGGACTATTATGCGGTTATTCAAAAGTAGTTTTAACCTATATGTATGGAGTTAGAGTGCCATGAATACTATTATCCTATCTTTGTGACAGCAAAAATAAAACCTTAGAGTATGTGGCTATCCATATTTATGGCATTAAAGAAACATGTGGAGGGGTACACAGCAGATTATTGACATAGTTACCTTCTCGTGGTAGAAACATATGATGCATTTTGCTAACTTTTCTTTTATATATTTTTGCATTGTTCACTAGTAACAAGCATATATTACCTTCGTAATTTAAATTTTATGTACATCAAAAGCTTCTTGGTGATGGTTACACAAGGATATGAAAGTACTTAATACTACTGAAGAGTACACTTAATATGGTTAGTAGGGAGACTGAGGCGGGATAATCCCTTGAGCCTGGAACTGTTCAGGCTGCAGTGAGGTATGACTGGTCCTGTGAATAGTCACTGCACTCCAGGCTGGGCAACACAGCGAGACCCTGTCGGAAGGAAGGAAGGAAAGAAAAGAAAAAAATAGCTAAAATGGTAATTTTTATGGTATACATTTTACCAGAATTTCTAAAAAGGCAAAGACTTCTGATGCATCTTCAAATGACCCCGTGACTAGAATTGAAAGTAGGACCCAGGTCATAGGCTAGGAAATCAGACATGAAAGCGGATTCTTTAAAACATAATATTTACTTGGTGGGGAAGGGTCTGAACATAAAAACACTGCATTGCACAGTGACCGAGAAGGAAAACCTAACCCCGAACTCCAACGTAGGGGCGCACCGAAACGCCACTCAGTCTGCGGAGGAATCAATCTTGTCTCTGACCAGATTCAGTCCAATGGGATTCAAAGAAAAGGGAAAGTCCCGCCTCCCTAGAGGCTACAGTCCAATGGGAGCCTCTGGGGCGTGCCGCACTGCGCCGGCGGGGAGCCCGGCTGGCGACGGCCGCAGGCGCGGAGGCTGGGGAGCAGCGCCCGGGTGAGAAGCGGGGTCCCTCCCTGCACCCCCTCGTCCTGCTGCTGCGCTGGTTGGGGGCGGCTGGTCCCGGAAGTCAGGCCTGTGAGTGCGGGAGGCCGAGTGTGCGGGGCACTCCGCCTTCCGGCCCTGCTGAGCGCCTCCGGGCCCCCACCCTGACAAGGCCCGACCCCCAGCGTCGCAAAGAGAGGCCTGCTCTCTGGGAAACTGAGGCCGGGTACCTCCCCCATTACCAGCGACCTGACGATGCTTCACGCGGGAGCTGAGTTGTAGGGAGGCTTCATTGTTGTTCCCTTTCTGAAACATGCCCTCCCCCAAACTATGGCCCCTAGAGAGCGCTTCCTGCAACCCTGGCAGGGAGGTGGCCTTGGGAGTCAGAGAAGATAAGGGCAGGCGTAGGGAGGGGGTAGGGTTTGCTCTGAGACTGGTTGCTTCTGGGAAGTAATTGCGCCAGTCCTTTCCACCCCACTCGAACCTTGAACTTGTCCTACCTACAGTTAGTTCTTCGGCATGGCGGAAGATGAACAGAGAAAAAGTGAATTTTCTATGAAACTGATTTTTGCAATGCCCACGTATTGATCAGCTACTTACTTCCTGCTTGGCATGGGGGAATGCAAAGATGAATAAGATCTGAACTTAAAGGGTGTCCGGCCTGTTGAAAAAGAACTACTAAGCAGATTAGTGTCATAAAATGTTACAGACGCTGTCATAGCAGAATGTATAGGGGCTTGGGGTTTCCCAAAGGAGGGAGTGATTTCTCCCTCTGGAGGTGCAGAAAGGCTTGAGAGAGGTGGCTGGCATTCAGTGTTGGAAGACAAGCAGGGTCTTGAGTAGACAAAACTGGGGGTGCCAGGGGGGCTCTGCAGGCAACTGGAGCAGCCAGAGTGGGGTTCTGGGAACCACAGGTGGATCTGCAAAAGTGGGGGTTGGGTGGCACAGGCTGAATCAGAACATATTGATTGTTAGAGACTCATCTCTGTCATTGCTTTCTGGGTATTTACTAACATTAAGCCGTTGAATCTCGGCCATATCCCTCCCTGATAGGTGGGTCTATTTTCCCAGGTTACAGAGGAGAAAGAAGCTTAGAAATTATCTAATTTCCCTAACTTCGCCTACCGGTATGTTGGTGAGTGAAGGATGTCTAGCAAGGTCTTTTGGATTCCAAATCCTAGGCAAGTCCCAGTTTCCTACATGAGACAGGCCAGGAGATTGTGTTTCTGGAAGCACTGGTGAGGGTCTCACTGAAGGATCGCAGGCAGGACAGTAAGCTGATGGTACTTATGTTTGGGAAAGACCACCTCAGCAGCTGCGTGGAGAGATGTTGGGAGCTGCAAGGGAAGCAGAGGGCACTGAAGAAGTCAGAGGTGAGCGGGCCTCTGCAGGCAACGCTTGTGGAATGAGCAGCCGGTGAGCCGAGGAAGGGAGTGAGGAAACCCAGTGTGGTCACCGCTCAGGCACTGGAGCCAAAGAGGCTAAAGAGAGGAGTTAGTTCCCCAGGCAGGAGAGCGACAGGAGGAAGGGAAATCCAGGGTCATGGGCTTCTGAGAGACCACATCAGACAAGGGCTGACGTGAGTTAGTGGCTTTGGCAATTAGGAAGTGGCTGGTGACCTCAGCCAGATGAGCACCATGCTGAGGTGCGGACAAAAGCAAGATTTGATCAGACATATATTTACTAACTGGAAAAAAAAAAAAAGTTACATTAACAGTAGAATCTCATTTTCTTTAAATCAGTTTTTTCTTGAAAATAACCTAGAAGAACATTCACCAGGTTGACAACAGTGGGTTATCTTGGGGGCAGGGTTGTTGGAGGGGCTGTCACTTTCTTGTTGATATTAGTCTGAGATAGGTGATGTTACTTTTATCAGAAGAAAATCAATCAAATAAAATAATTTGCTAATTAAAAGTGATTGGGGGCTAAGGAAGTAGAGAAGGACAGTTTATTCTGGTAGCTTGTTTGGGAAGAGCAGAAATTAAACGGAAATACTTCTGAAAAGGAGCCAATGATAACAGCTATGTTTGTTTCAAAGTACATTTTAAAGCTGGTCCGAGTGCAGTGGTGTTTACAACTAATTGATCACAACCAGTTACAGATTCCTTTGTTCCTTCTCCACTCCCACTGCCTCACTTGACTGGCCTTAAAATAAATAAATAAATAAAAATATGTAAAATTAAATAATATTTTAAAATACCTACTAGTTATTTGTTTGTTCTTGGTGTTACCTCTAATCCTCTGAGATGGGTGTTACTTTTTTGCATGAGGAATGTGAGGCTCAGTGAGTTAAAACCTTGTCCAGGGTGATATATCTCAAAAGAATCATCAGAAGTGCTTGTTAAAAATACATATTCTTGAACTGGGCATGATGGCACGTGCCTGTAGTCCCAACTGCTCTGCAGGCTGAGGTGGGAGGGTCACTTGAGGCCAGGAGTTTGCCTGAGGCTGTAGTGCACTGTGATGGTGCCTGCCAGTAGGCACTGCACTCCAGCCTGGGCAACATAGTGAGACCCCATCTCTAAAAAACAAAAATGCAGATTCTTGGGTCCAACCCCACCCCTTCTGAGTCAGGCTCTCAAGGGGAAAGGCCTGGGGCAACAGCCTAGGTGATTCCTAGGCTCTGGAGGAGCCTAGCCTAGGAGAGCTTGGGGAGTGTCACGCTGTACCTTCTTAGCTCTCTCGGGAGCTGGTCTTCAGGAGGGGACTTCGCAGCTGAATAGAGGAGATGAGCAAGAGAGGCAGGGAATTAGCTTTGGACGGGCAAAGGGGTGGCCCGACAGGGAAGTACAGACATTGAGGAGTGGCAGGGTGCCGGTGTTGGGATTAGCCCACCATCCTCTGAGTGAGAGTCAGAGATCATCTCTGAAATAAAGGGGTGCAGCAGCACGGTAGATGGTTTGAGGCCAGGTAAGAGTTTAGCAAAGGGGGTTAGCTGGTGTGTGTGAAGGAGGGGAGGATGGGTCTTCCCTCAAGAGTGGACAGTCTCAGGGAGGCAGTGGGAGGGGAACTGCAGGAGGAGTTCCCATTCCAAGAGGGTGTGGTGACGGCAGGGAGTGGCAGAGGCGGCAGCCTTCGGGGGCCTTGTTCAGCTCGCTGAGGAGCTCAGAAGCTAGCCCTTGAGGACAGAAGGGGGATCTTTTAAGGAGCAGCAGAATGGTATGTGGCCAGATACGTGTTTCCGGACAGATCACCGTGATTGTGTCAAGGAGGGCGGATTTTGAGTGGTTAAGACTGGAGAGAGGGAGACAGTTGGAAAGACCCTGGCTGTAATCTGAGCAAGCCGTGGTTAGGGCTGGTTCGGTGGGGGTGGGGGAATGTCCAGATTCAAGAAGTAGGAAGTAAGGAATGAGCAGGGCTTGGTGATTGAAACTGGAGGATGATGGGGGAGGCAGCGCTCTGGGGTAAACACCCACGTGAAGCACACTTGCCGGTTGTTGGGGACCATCCAGCTCTGCTACAGAAGACAGGAAAGAGAAGGGCACGGAGGGAACTGGAGAGAAGTGTTACACATAGATAACCGAGTCGGTGATCTGTCAGATACGGAAGTAGAGCGTATTTGTGTGAATAAAGACAGAAAGAGACGGAAAGACCAAGCAGGCACTAAATATTCACGATGCCCTAAATATGTGAGACATGAGGCCCTTGGTATTCGTGAGGTCTCCGTTTGACAGGACGGATGCGTGCTGCATAGCCCACATTCGGCTTGTGTGATCCTTGCACCCAGCTCGCACCCTGTCCTGGGTGTGCTAACCTACCCCAGGGCTTTCCTCTTGCTTCTCACGGTGTGTTTTATGTTTATTAATAAACCATGTTATTTAAGCATCGTAATGTGGTCTGTGAGCCTTTTTGTTCCATGGCCTCTGGGATTGCTTCGTGGCACTGTACAGGAGGCTGCCATGACATCAGCAATTGCCCACACCACAGCCCAGTTCTGGCTCGGGTAAGTGGGCAGGCGGGACGGTGATGCCACCCACTGGGAGCGTGGGATGAGAGGCAGGTTGTTCCATGGCAGGGGCGCTAAGAGGACGTGCTCAGTTTTAGACGAGTCCAGTTTGAGGCGAGGTGGAACATTCAGTCAAGATGGCCAACAGATGGGCGGATATACTGGCGAGCAGTGCAGGGCTTTAGGGATTTGGGAGCCGGTACCGTTCACAGCCGTGAGCCTGGATGAGATCCCGGAGGGAAATGAGTTTCTCTTCCCGTTGTTCACTCCCCGTTTCCCTTCCCCGCTCCTTTGGTGCCCTCAAAAGTAGTCACACAGCCTCACCTTGTCACACTGGGCGGCCGTGTCCCAGGCAAGACTCCTGTTAGAGATAACCCTTTCCCATCGTTCCTTCTTCCTCAGCAACCCACTCTCTGTGCCGAGACTTCATTGCTCTTTCCCAGCCCAGGCCTGGGCAAGCCGCTTTTGAAGTCTCAGGCTACCTGGACAACCAGCCAGCCCTTCTGGTCCTGCAAGGAGGGCAGGTGGGCGGAGCCCCGGCACCCTGGTCTCAGGCCAGGACCCACGAGCTTGGGAGAAGCTGGTTCTCAGACTGAAGGCCAGAGCACAGCGCCTTGGCATCATCCTAAGGAGTCTCATGGCCAGAACAACCAGAGCCAAGGTGACTGGGGTTGGGGGCTCGGGAGGAGGCGCTCAGGACAGGCCTAAAGATGCGTTGCCATTGCTCACCCAAGATTTCCTAGGCTCTGGGTGGGCGCTGTGCTGGGCACTCTGGACACGGCCCCATCCTCACTAACATCTTGATACTTTCTCCTCTTTCTGTCTGGAGGATTTCATCCTTGACTCAGACCCTGTTTTATGTACCCAGTGGTGCCAAAAGGACTGGATATCAGGTATTGGAAAGGGTAAGACATAAGATCCCCACCCTTTCCTCCAGTCAAGGAATAGGCCTCTTAGCTATGAGCCATTGTCCTTAAGTTCCCAAGCCTCCTTCAGGTGAAAAAACCTTAGCCAACCAAGAACTGGAAAATAACGGGCCTTTTTGCATCATATCCACCTCCCACCTGCACTAGTAGGAAGTTACAGGAACCCTGGAGACCTGGTCAGGGTCCTCAGTAAAGTATATTTCTAACCTATACCTTTTTTTCACCTCGCAAACAGTTGAGGGCCTAGTAAGTGCTGTTCATTGTGCTGTTACCAATAATGCACTTACAATAGCAGCTACTTAGTTCTTGGATTCTTATTGGCAGGTTTTACGTGAACACTGGCGTGCATTCTCTCATTTAATCTTTACTGGTGAAGTAAGGACTATTAGCTCCAGTTCCCTGATGAGGAAAGCAAGGCTCGGAGAGGTTCAGGTACGTTTGCCATGGGCATGTAGCCAGTGGGTGGCATTTGGATCTGGGATTTAAACTTGATGCTGTGCTGGGCCTTCGGGAGGGCTCCCTGTGGTGTGGGCAGGGGGCAGAACTGTTGCATGCTGGGAACACGGAGGGAGCCACTTGCTGCAGGGGAGGGAGAGAGGTGCCGCATGACTTGGCCAGGGATGTGCATGATGGGGAAGATATGTCTTGGAGGAGTGAGGGTTTATCAGTCAGAGAAGGGAATTTCAGGCATTTTGGGAGGTGTTGGGAGTGGAGGTTGAGAGGGCCACTGTTCTGCTGTCTTGTAATGTTAGAGTTCTGGGGCTTTGTCATTTCAGAGTCACACACTCTCCAGACCATGGTGGTCTGTGACTTGCTGAGGAACCAGAGCACCAGGGCACACTCTCAATACAACTGTGATGGCCAGAACTTCCTTCTCAGCACGCTTGAGTCCTTCACTGCCAGCAAAGGCCAGCCAGAAACAAGCAGCGCCGCAGCAGCAGGGGAGGAGGAAAGGAACAATCCTTCCTCACCCAGAGCTGTAGCCTCTCAGGAAATACCTGGAAGCTGGGGTGGGGCGACGGCCCACCATAGGTGTGATAGGAGCAGACTGATCAGTGTGGGGAGGGATGGGAGCGCAGGCCCCGCAGCGGCTCCCAAACTCCATTTCATTGCCTGTGTCCTCAGACTGTAGTAGTTCTGTGGCCGACCGCCCTGGCCCTTCTGCTTTCCTTCTCTCACACGTGCGTGGTCAGCCCTTTCTCCACTAGGTGTTCGACTTCTCACCCAGGCCGAGCACCAACGGCACTCAGGGCAGGCCGTCCCCAACAGTCACCGTGGAATGCAGCGGGATGGTGCCTGGGTGGTGGCCTGAGGATGCACAGCAGTTTGCCAAGATCCAAGGCAGCAATTTTGGCTTGGTCTGGGAGGTCTTGAGGTCTCCTTTGCCACCACTCCTCCCTGTCCCATTAGCCCCCTCAGTGAGTGGGATTCTCTGCAAAGCCTCTGGAAGGGAGCCCATCCCACGTGCCCAGCTAGCCTAGTTGAGGATGGGCTGCCCCTGCGGCAACTCTCGGGTCCCTGGGGCCGCAAGCCACCTGCCCACAGGGGGATGGCACTGCTCGGAGCCAGCAGTCCACCAAGATCCCTTTGAAATGAGTAGAGGCTCTCCTGTCGGGGGAGGGCCAGGTAGAAATGCTAGGTCTCTGCATGGCCTCAAGTGAGCAGCCGGGGGCCAGGAAAGGTGGGGAGCCCAGCTGGTCTGACAGTGGCCCCCACGTTCTGCTGCCTTTCAGAACCTCCCTGAGCTAAGCACCCCCAGTCTGGATCTTCTGTGGGCCTCTGGCTTCTGCAGTGGTCATTGTGGGAGCTGCAGGTGCCTTCCTTTGGAAGAAGTGGAAAAAGGGCAGGACAGCAGGTCTTCTCAGGAATGTAGAGCTGGAAGCCACCTTAATCATCATCTGGAATCCCTCTCTCTGGGAGGCTGGGGCTGGAGAGAAGAGATTTAGGGAAGAGCAATTTAGGGAGTATGAAAAGAGGGAGGAGCAGGTTAGGGGTCCTGTTTTGTCTCTAGCCTTTAACCGGGGTTGCCTCCTCCCAACGCATGCACACATTCTCTGCCCCTCTCTCTGTCTTTCTTTCTCCCTCTCCCTCTCTCCTCCCCTCCCTCTGTCTTTCCCTTCCTCTCCTCCTTGCTCTTATCCATGAGAACTTTTACCTCCTGAAGTATATTTCTTATAAGTACCCAAGCAGTGAAAATCAAATCAAAACTGGCTCCTTTCAAACTTCTCATCGACCTCTTGATCAAACCTGCCGGATTTCCCAGGAAGGCTGCTTGGAGGTGGGCAGCGGGGTGCAGGGAGGCCTGTGCCACCATCTCGCTGAACACCCCTCCCCGCTCCCTACCCCGTCTCTCTTCCCCGGCGGGCAGAGAGAAGTCTACATTGATTGGCGTGGCAAGTGAGGAGGGTTGATGGGAGGGGGTATGGCAGTGGGCAGCAGTTTTTTGTCAGAGTTGGAAGGAAATTTACAGTTCATTTAGTCCAATTCCTCTTTATTAGGTGAAGAAACGGAGGCCCGGAAGCGGGGGGTGCCATTTAGCTGGGGAGTCAGAGCCAGGGCCTCGAGAACCTGGTCCGTAGCCTCCCTGTTTCTTCCTGACGGCTTCTCCCAGCTCTCCCACCCCTCACGCTCTCACCTCTGTGTCCCTGCAGGCTACAGCCAGAGAGTTGGCTCCTCTGTTTGAGGTAAGAGTGTCTGGATTTGGGAAAAGACAACCTCAGTTTGCAGGTCTCGTGGGGAGATCAGAAGGCCCGTTGTTGGGAAGAGGGAGCTGGTCACCCTG
Source organism: Eulemur rufifrons (assembly GCF_041146395.1). NCBI lineage: Eukaryota > Metazoa > Chordata > Mammalia > Primates > Lemuridae > Eulemur > Eulemur rufifrons. The sequence continues at coordinate 2,097,253 of NC_090997.1, read as the reverse complement.
AGCAGCGGATTCTGCGTGAATTGAGATTAAGGGAGATCATCTCCCAAGGGGGGCCAAGCCTGAACCCTCTCTCCCCAGCCCCCCATTCCTTCCCTTTCTTCTGCCTTCAGCTTGACAGACCTCGGAAGTCAAAATAAGTGATTTCCTTGCCTTTGTCACGAGTAAGTCTCCACTGGTCCCCATCTGAGTTTTTCCAGTTGGTTTTCAACCCAGCAGCACCCCCATCCCCCAGCGAGGGGATGGCTGGGCTGACAGCAGTAAGGCCACTCGTCACACAGTGTTGCAGCGTGCCAGCCCCCCACACCTGCCGCTCCCCACAGTGCTGTGTGAAGGGCCTTGACATTGTGCTGTAATAAAGGTGTATGTGGAGCATCCCTGAGTCTAGTCCTAAATTGGTTTGGGGACCTGAAGTTTTTTGGTGACTCTCTGAGAGACCAAGAAAGGTCAAGGAGCCAGATCTGATGACTCTACCTGGCTTCCAGTCTCCCCTGGCCCCAACAGGGCTGACAGCACTGGGCCAGGCCTGGGAGAGCTGGCCACAGCAGAAGTGAAGCCGGCTACGCTTTGGGCCTAACAGGAAGGTGGAAAAGGAGAAGGGAAGCGAGTTTTAGCCTCCCATCGGCCCTCAGTGCCTCGGGAGGGGGCTGGCTAGGGTTTCTGACAAATTCACCTTGCCATTAAGGTTGCCAGTGAGCCAGAGTCCAAGCCTGCAGGAGGCTCGCCAAGGCAGCCCGGGATCCACGCTCCCACCCTCCTCTTGGTCCCTCTTGGGAATGGGCCTCTTACCCAGGCCAGAAACATATCACCTGGAACTATAAAGTATGATCTAAAATCAAAAGGGTGGTGTCGAGTGGGGAACGTGGGAAAGGTATGTTAGGAGCAGCTGGGAAAACAGGCAGCAGGTGCTCTCTGGACTGACTTGGGAAGAGGGGTCTTTGGGAACCCAGAGGGTGACAAGCTGAAGAACACTGGGGTTGGGATTCCAGCTGAGTCCCCGGCCTGCCCCTCCCCCTCCTCTGGGAGGCCGTCTTCTCACAGACAGCAGAGAGATGCATGACAAAGGGGCCGTGATGGCTCAGTCTTGGGGGTTGAGGCGATGGCTGGGGAGGGGCCCCTCCTGTTCCAAAGCCTGTCTCTCCTCCCCCACCAGGCCCCTTAATCTACCTGCCTTTTTGGCAATAAACTACTGAGAGGTGAACACAGCTCCAACCCCACTGCCCTGTAGATCTTCAAACAGACCTATGGGAAGTATTAAAATACATGCATATAATTAGTTGTCCAAAAAGTCTACGCCGGTGGGTGATGGGCACAGGAACACAGGCAGCGTGACAGACTCAGAAGGGGGACAAGGTTCAAAAGACTCACGGATGCCACCAGGATGAAGATAGCTGGCCCCGTCGGGCAGGACCCCATGGCACACCAGCCCCTGGGAAGGCAGAGGTGAGCCACGGACCCCAGCAGGCAGCGCGAGTCAGGGCTGAGCCCGCAACCTGCGAGGGAGAAGACTTACTTAAGTTGACAGGTCAGGCTCCCAGCTCAGGGTCCGGCCTGCGAAGCTACAGGGAGCTCTGGTCCAGAGCCTTTCTGGAGCCCCTAATTTACCCCGGAACTGCACTGGGGCAGGTTTTGGGAGCAGACAAACAGCATCCCTCACAGACAGGCACTCCGTGGGCTATTCTCTTGCAAAAAGAATCAGGCACTAGACCAGCAGCCTGAGCCCTCAGGACACTCCGGCTAGGCCCAGAGAAACACCCCGAGGGGGAGCTTAGGGCAGCCTTCCGACACCTCCCCACATCGCTCTCAACCTCCTCGCCATCTTTGCGCCAGCCAGCCCCCTGGACAAAGCGCATCCCTGGGGTTGGGGGGCTGGGGGAGGGGTGGGTGGTGAGGCAGGACGCCTGAGTCCCCAGAGGAAGGGGGGTAGGATACCTGGGTCCCCGCAGGGGCCCTTGGTGCTTGTCTGAGTCTTTGAGGGGGTGGGGAGAAGGAGTAGCTAGAGCTCCTTTTAGCCTCTCAGAGGAGGATTCTGTGAGGGGATTGGGTCTGGGGGGTTGGGGGGCAGGAAGCTGTCCCCAGGGGAGCCATCCAGGCCCATTCAAGGCTTGAGCACTTGTTTAGGGTTAGAGCTGCCCCCTCTGGGGACCCGGATTGCCGAGCCAAGGCCATTGTCCTGCCCCCTTCCCCCAGTCCCTCCCAGACCTCTTTGAACCTGAATTCAGATATTTTTTTTCTACACACCCCCCACCCCTTGGTTTCCCCACCCAGGGCCTAGGGCTGGAGGCCTGGGCTGGGGCAGTGGGGGAGGAGAATAGAGCCCGCTCTGGTGGTAGATGTGTGGGTTTCAGAGCAGGGGGTGGCTAGGAGCCAGATGTGCAGGTCCTGGAATGGGCAGTGGCGTGAGGGAGTGTCAGATCCCTCCGTCTGGACAAAAGTTGGGGGACTCAGCCCTGTCAGTCCAGAGCCTGGTCCCTTGAAGGGGAAGTGGGGGTCATTCCCTGGGTCTGTTAGACAAGTTCCTGGAGTCCGATCGAAAGACGGGGCTGTGGCATGGAGGCCTGGTCTGGCAGTCTACCCTGGAGATGGAGGCACCTGGCAGGCTGGGCAGATGTGTGCTGGGCATGCGAGGCTGCGGGTGGCTGGGTCTGGTCTGTCTGGGTGGGCCTGCCCGGGTTTCCAGATGGGAGCCACACGGGCCAGCTGGCTTATGGCTGTTTGTGAATTGAGGGGTGGCCACAAAAGTACCTGGCACAGATACCTTCGGTAAACGTTTGAGGAGCTGGGAGGGTGGCTGGGCCCCAGAGAGGGGACAGTGCACAGGTCTCAAGTGCCCGGGGTCCTGAAGCACACGGTGTCTGAGGGGCCCCAGGCAGCTCCGAGGCTTGCGGAGCAGGAGGGAGGGCTGCAGCCTGTTGGGAGTTGAAAGTGAAGTCCCTGTGGGGGCCTGCACCGAGGTCCCGGAGGGGCGCCCCGTTGGGTCTCCCAGCTTTCCCCTTCCACTGCCACCATTAGGTGAATACCCTTCGCCTCAGTTTCTCCCACCCCCACCGCCCTCTCCTCCACCCATCCAGGGGGCGGGGCCAGAGGTCAAGGCTAGTGGGTGGGATTGGGGAGGGAGAGAGGTGTTGAGCAGTCCCTGGGCGAGCCCTCATTTTACCAGGCCCCCGGCTTGGGGCGCCTTCCTACCCCATGGCGGGACACCTGGCTTCGGATTTTGCCTTCTCGTCCCTGCCAGGCGGTGGAGGCGATGGGCCAGGAGGACCGGAGCCGGGTTGGGTTGACCCTCGCACCTGGCTAAGCTTCCAAGGCCCTCCCGGAGGGCCAGGAATCGGGCCGGGGGTTGGGCCAGGCTCCGAGGTGTGGGGGATCCCCCCGTTCCCCCCGCCGTACGAGCTGTGTGGCGGGATGGCGTACTGTGCACCTCAGGTTGGAGCGGGGCTAGTGCCCCAAGGCAGCCTGGAGACCCTTCAGCCTGAGGGCAAGGCCGCAGCCCGAGTGGAGAGCAGCTCCAAGGGGGCCTCCCCCGAGCCCTGCCCTGCCCCACCAGGTGCCGTGAAGCTGAAGGAGAAGCTGGAGCCAAACCCTGAGGAGGTGAGTAAGCCAAGAGGGGACAGGGAGGGGAGGGGCCCGGTTGGCAGGGCAGCAAGAGAGGGGAGTGGTCACCTGCAGCTGCCCGGCCTGGAACCCCGAGAGGAGAAGGCAGGGGAGGCCACCTGGGCAGAGCGGTGTGTGGCGACTGCAGGCCGTCCTGGGCGGCAGGGCCAAGGTGAGAACCCAACAGGTGAGGGCATGGTGGCCTGGGGGAGCTGGAGGCTGGCCCAGGATGGCCCTTGTCAAGGAGGTCCCTCACTTCCTAGGTCTGCCCAGGGCCAGGTCACTCACTATCAGCCCACACTGGGCCCAGCGTGGGGTCTGTTTGAGCCCCTTCTCCCACCCTTAGCCCTTTCTGAAAACCTGATCCTATCAGACCCAGGATCTTGGCCTAGGGTTAAGCATGGCCTGAGGGTAGAAACAGTACTTATCCCGGGGTTATTGTTCCTGAAGGTCTAGGGTGTGACTGCTTTCTGATGGGAGCTCCTGTTGGGGCTGTGTGTGCACGTGGGGAGCCGGGTTTACCTCCGTCAAGTTTAGGGCCTGCCTCCCCTGGGCTTCTGCCCCAGGCCGGCGAGCACCCCCTGTGCAGAGCGGGAAGGGCCGATTTTGATCAGCTTCAGCCTCAGTTCCATAAGCTGTATGCAAGGAGAAGAAATGGTGGGAGGTTACTCCTGGCCATTCCCCAGTGTGGGGCTCTGCTGAGGGATTGAAGGCTCCATCCCTGCCGGGACTGTTAAACGTGGATCTTCCAGTCCTCCCAAGCGACAAGTGCAAGCAATTAGAGATCAAGTACTAAGCCCTGAGACCGCAAAGAAGGTGTGAGCAGTTTCAGGAGCAACTGAGTAGCCCCAGACTCTTCCCAGGAGGTGACTGCTGAGCCTTGAATAATAATGGCTGCCAATTGGGGTCCACTTCCTAAGTGCTTGGCTGTGTGGTCAGTTTATACATCATTATCTCATTAACCGTCACAACCTCTCCTAGGGGGCGGTGTTATTAGCCTATTTCACGGGTCTTAACTGCTAAATGGTGAAGCAAAGATTTGAACTGGGGTTTACCTTATTCCAAATCCCCAAAATAGGTTTTGGAAAATCCAGGAAGACAGCTGATGGTATTTATAGGTTCAAGTCATTGGCTGAGCAGAAGTTGGGAATGAATATTAGCCTGTTTGAATTGGATGCGATTGATCACCGTGATCACCATTGAAACGCTTCCCCTAAGGCTTCCAGCACTACAAAAAGGCTTTGTTTATTCTCAAAAGCTGCTGTTCCTCTGTCCCCTTGGCTGCTTCATTGTCGTGCCCCAGGGCTCAGTCCTTCATCCTCTGCTCTCTCCACCCTTCCTTCCTCTCTTCCACCCTTAAGTCTTAAATGCCATTTAGATGTGAGGTGACTGCCACATTTGCTGTCTCCTGTGGATGGCTCCCTGAACTCCACTCGACACCCAGTTGTGCAAGGCCAAACCCAGTCGTCCTCCGTTCCTTTCACGCCCCACATCCTGTCCTTAGGAAACATCCTGAACCAAGCCCGCCCTACCCCCAGCCCCAGCCCCCAACATCTCTGCCGGCATTGCTGCAATAGCCTTGTGAGATACACCCTTGCCGCCTCCTTACAGTCTTGTGGCCAACATGTCGGCTACAGTCGTGTTTTAAAGGGCGAGAGTCAGATCATTTCACTCCACAAACCCTCCAGCGGCTCTGCACTCCACCCTGACTGAACCCAAGTCACTGTGGCCTCCACAGGGTCTGCTGGGCTCCCTGAGCAGCCACGCTGGCCTTGCCCCTGAGCTCTGGTCTCTTGCTCAAATATCACCTTCTGTCCTATTTAAAGCTGTCACCTCCTCCACAGTTTCCTTCCCACCTTTACCCTACTCCTGTGTAGCCTGCTTGTTTTTTCCGTAGCACTTCGATCATGCTGGTGCCAGGGCTTTTGCCCACTGTGTCGCCGCTGGCTTATAGAAGGTGTCCAATACATGTGTTGAATTTAAAATCACTGAGAACGCTGCTATAGTGCAAAAAACTGTGGTAAAAACAAGGGATAATCAGATTTTTTTTTTTTAAAAAAATCAAGCACCAAGTATATACAAATTATTTTATTCACACCTCTTATGACACTTGCTACTTTTGTACTGTGCTTGTGCATGTGCATGCCATGCCACAGTTTGTGGACCCTCAAAGCAAGCTGGGGACAGTGTATTGACTTTGGCATCAGAGAGACATGGTCCTCTTTATTTCTGTAGTCTCAAAATGGAGGTGATACTTGAGTCAAAAAGACTTTTGTAAGTATTAAATGAGCTAGCCAGGTGGGACCTTCTAACCTAACCGGCATAACCTGACAGGTGTTTTCACTGAGGCCGGGGCCTGCCTTTCCATGCGTTTGAGGTGCTCTGCATCTGCTGGATGTACCAGTTTCTAGGGGGAGAGCAGCCCCTTGTCATGTGCACGGGTCAGGGAACGGTGAATGGGTGTAGACAGGTTATTTCCAGATGTGAGGTGGGCAGCTTGGGAGGCAGAGATAGTCCCACAGACCACTCCTTGAGGCCACAGTCAGGTTCTCGGACCCCCAGTGGAAAAAGGAGGTGGATAAATGGTGTGTTTATGTTCTTACAAGTCTTTTGCCTTTTTAAATGCAGTCCCCAGACGTCAAAGCTCTGCAGAAAGAACTCGAGCAGTTTGCCAAGGTCCTGAAGCAGAAGAGGATCACCCTGGGGTACACCCAGGCCGACGTGGGGCTCACCTTGGGGGTTCTCTTTGGTGGGTCCCCCAGCACATTCTGACCCACGGGGACCACATCTCCCCTGGGAGGAACAGTCCTGAACTTGGGCCTTTCCTTCCCACCAAGGGCGTCGGGGTGTTTCAGGGACAGGCTCCACCCTCACCCACAAAAAGGGAGGGGAGGAGACAGTTCTGGCCTTGAGCTCCCGCTGGGGTGAGGTAGGACCCAGAGTGGGATCTCGTAAGCACAGGAGGAGGTGGGAGGCCTGGGTCTTGGAGTCCTAAGGGCCCTGCGTGCCACCTCACGTTGCTTCTCTTTCAACTGTCCTCCCCCAGGGAAGGTGTTCAGCCAAACCACCATCTGCCGTTTTGAGGCTCTGCAGCTCAGTTTCAAGAACATGTGTAAGCTGCGGCCCCTGCTGCAGAAGTGGGTGGAGGAAGCTGACAACAATGAAAATCTTCAGGAGGTGAGGGTGGAGGGGTGCACTGGGGCCGGCGCTGCCTCGGCCAGTTTCCATTGCTTCCATCCCTGGCTTGTAGCTCTCCCTCTTGGGGCAGTAGTTCTCCATGGGATGGAGTGCAATTCCTCAGTTCTGCTGGGAAGGGTCCAGAGCCACCCTTCGAGGACCCTCCTTTATCATACCACCTGGCCCTGGTGACGCATCTAGTCACTGGCCCCATGGTGCTGTTGCTCAGCAGGTCCAAAGCCTGCCCTTGTCTCCCGTTCCTCACCTGCTCAGATATGCAAAGCAGAGACCCTAGTGCAGGCCCGAAAGCGGAAGAGAACGAGTATCGAGAACCGAGTGAGAGGCAACCTGGAGAACTTGTTCCTGCAGTGCCCGAGACCCACCCTGCAGCAGATCAGCCACATCGCCCAGCAGCTTGGGCTGGAGAAGGATGTGAGTGCCTCTCTCCTGCTGGGCTCCATCTCCTCCTCCCTTTCCCTAGCTCTGGCTCCTCCAGCCACTCTAGGGCTATTGGCTGTGGGCAAAATGACCAAGCAGAGCCAGACCCACCTCTCAGAGCTTGTGGTCTAATGCCTCTCTCCTTCGTGTCGTCCATCGCAGGTGGTCCGAGTGTGGTTCTGTAACCGGCGCCAGAAGGGCAAGCGATCTAGCGGTGACTATTCTCAACGGGAGGAGTTCGAGGCTGCTGGGTCTCCTTTCTCAGGGGCACCAGTGTCCTTTCCTCTGGCCCCAGGGCCCCATTTCGGTACCCCGGGCTATGGGAGTCCTCACTTTGCCACCCTGTACTCCTCGGTCCCTTTCCCTGAGGGGGAAGCCTTTCCCTCTGTCACCACTCTGGGCTCTCCCATGCATTCAAACTGAGGTGCCTGCCCTTCTAGGAATGGGGGGGGCCGGGAAAGGGGAGGAGCTCGGGAAGGAGAACCTGGAGTTTGTACCAGAGCTTTTGGGATTTAAGTTCTTCAATCACAAAGGGAGGAATTGGGAACACAAAGGGTGGGGGCAGGGAGTTTTGGGGGAGCTGGCTGGAAGGAAGGTGAAGTTCCATGATGCTCTTGATTTTAATCCCCACATCACTCATCACTTTTTTCTTAAATAAAGAAGCCTGGGACACAGTGGATAGATAATTTTGTCTTGGTTTATCCTCCTTTAGTTATTGAGGGGTGGGGATGGGGATATCCAGTGACATCTAACTGCTCTCATGCCTAAGTGACCCTGAAACCAAGGTGCCATTTAAACTGCTTGAGGTCCCACGATGTCAGAGGGAGAGCTGGGATTAGAACAGGTTTCTTTCTAGAGGGCCCTTATAGGCTAGTTCTTGGGAGCCTGTGACAGGGGTCTGAACACCACACTCCTGCCCGCAGATAGTCACCATGTACCCCGTGACCCCCTTAAGAGCTGCTTCTTTCCCCCCTGTACTCTGGAAGCCCTCAGCGGCTTTATACTAAGAAATCAAGTCTTCAGATACTATTTCTGTTGCATATCTCCCCAATCAGAAACTCTACTTTGTGCTTTCTGGATACCAGGGTCCATCTGGCTTCCACTTAAGGTTTTGGCATACCGTGTCCCTAAGTGACTCACCAGATACGCAGATTTTATTCCTGTTTCTGCCACTAGCTCATTAGGGGCCTTTGCTTGGGAGCTGTTTCCTTGATGTGGAAAAAACTTAGTTTGGTAAATCAACGTAGGAGGGGATAGACCGGGTCAAGATAAGGCTTTCCAAATAAGAACTATAGAGATGATGGTGCTTTGACGATATCGGCTTGGCGTAAGGCTCACAGAAAACAACGTGTACCATACCTGGGTTCTGCATGGACCAGGCCAGCATCTGTTGGAGCTAGTAGACACGGGTTTTTCTCTTTCCCTGACGGTACTGGTGAAGCCCCTAAAAGTTGTAAAATCCCTGTGAACTTGACCAAATCCCAGTTACCTTATGTTAATGGCAGTGGATCTGTCTTCCCTTAAACTAGAAATCTTATTTTTTCCTGCCTCTTACCCCCAGCTTGTCCCCATATATTTATACTTTTCCAGTGAGCAGATTTGTATTTCTCTACTCATCTCTCCTCCCCTTCCCCAGAGATTCTTTTTTTTTTTTTTGGTCTGATCAAGTGAGGCAGTGGGAGGGGAGAAGGAACAAAGGACTTCCCCAGAGATGCTGAATTAGTTCTCCACAGGTTGCCAAATGCCATTCTCCCAAGAACTGGGAAGCAAGGAATATCAGACCCACAAGAGGAGTAAATACTCAGGAGTGAATGAAGCTGCTTGTTCTTTACTTGGAAATAGAGGCAAGGTTCTGAAAAGCAGGTCACTATGGTCTGGTCAGTGGAGGACTGGCCACACTGCAAAGCTGTTTTAGGTCAGGCCCTAGGTCTTCCCAGAAGGCCTTAGGCAATGCCATTCAAGCACATTAAGAACTCCCTCTTCCATCAGCTGCAGGTATGGCTTCTGCAATTGATGCGTGCTCTGACCACAGATATTGTGCCCATGGCAACAAGGCCTTACAGCCCGTAACAGTGGGCACTTGCAGCTCACTGGCAACTTCCTGGAGGCAGCAATATCTTTGGCAAGAAACCATCTTCTGTCACGTTGGCTATGTATCCACAGCAATCTGTATCCAAAGCAATCCACCCTTATTCCCTGTAGTCATTCCCTCCTGGGGAGGGAAGGGAAGAAGCAGGAGCATTTGTGAGGTCCATTTGCACTCCACTGTCCACCCACAGAATGGAGCTGTGTCCTCTGGTGCCTTGATGCTAGACCTTAGGTCTGGATGCCCGTACAGCACCCTGGGCATCGGAAGTCAGCCTCCCTGGCAGCCTGGATGCTGCAGCCAACACAGGCCACATGGAACCAGACGTCACAACCATCACACTGAACCCAGGCCACTGTCTCTTCTTGGGGCAGGCAACAACAAGGAGCTGCGCAGGGCTCCCCGCCCCCACCTGCAGGGGGAGTCATGGGGGCGCTCACTGGGTGCTTCCGAGGACGGCCACGTCGACTTCTGAAAGAAGTGACACAAACATCAGGGTCATTGTAGAAGGGAACCTGTAGAAGGCCTAGACCTTTCCCCTTGATAGCCGTAGGAGGAACCTAGATTGACTCACTGGACTAATGTGAGCCTCGAATCTGTCCTTAAAAACATGTAGGATGGGCCTAGGAACTAGTACTCGGTTGGCTCCTTGGTCTAGGGGTATGATTCTCCCTTTGGGTGTGAAATTAGTCACTGGAAACCCGTAGTGTGAGCCTGCAAGTTCCCCATCCTGAGGCACTAGAAGATGGGTTAAAGCCATAGGAATGTAAAAGGTAGGAACCTCTGCTGACCTGCCCTCACCCCACCTAACTCGTTTCCTCCTATCTATGTATTTCTATGTCAGAGCTAACCCAGGTCTTGCCATTCTAGCATCTATTCTGCCTCTGACCACCTCCCACACCCAAACCTCAAGCAGAGGGTCCTGCTCCCAGCCTGGGGAAATAAAAGGAATCAAAGCGCAGTGAGATAGAGAAGGCTGACAAGTGAGGGCTCTCCCTTACCCACTGGGTGTCAGCGGGGCTTTCTCTACACGCAGTTTCTTCCTGGGCTCCATAAGGACTGGTGGGTGGCTCTCAGGAGCCTCACTCTCATCATCCAGTTCTGCCAACACTCGGTGAACAGATTTCCTCCGATTTCGTGGGGGAGGGGCAGAAGGGGTGGCCCCCACTTCCCCAGGTGGAGTGGGAACAGACAGGCTCTTCGGCCCACCCCCACTCCGGGAGAAGGTGAGGGGCTGAGGCTGGAGCTTGCTGAGGCTGCCGATGGAGTTGAGGATCAGTGTGGCCTTGGGGGCAGGGGAGAGGGTGCTGAGAGGCCGCTGTGGAGCCCCCTGGGAGGGCAGCATGGGCCGGAAACCGGCCCCAGCTTCTCCCCTAGACCGTGGGATGGTAATGGCAGCAAAGTCTTGAGGTTTGACTCGGACTTGCTGGAACATGAAGTAGAACTCCGAGGGGCTGGTTCCTGGGGGCTCTTCAGGGCCAAAGGTCAGGAGATCCCCGTCACTCAACTCCAGCCTGTGACCTCTTGGGAGTCGGACATTATTGACCAAAGTCCCTGTTGATGGTGGGGCACCAGATACAGAAAAGGACAAAAACAGAAATGTCCAGAGTCAGGAGTGGAGAATCTGACTCTGTTTGATTTCTGGGGAACGTGGGGAAGAACATGACATCCTCATCAAATTCTCCCTCACATTCTGAGCCCCTCATCAGGTAATAGATACCAGGTAATAAGTTTATGGGCCACTGGGAGCAAGTTTATTTTTCCTATGCTTTCCTACAAAGGACAGCTCCCTCGCTCTCCTGAGGTCCAATCCTCAGTCATGTGGACTCTTGTCCAACTCCAACTCAGAACAGTTCAGAATGGTTCAAACCCTAGCTCTACAACCTTACCAGCTATGTGATCCTGGGCAAATTTCTTATCCTCTTTGTGCCTCATTTTCCTTGACTGTAAAATGAGGATGATATTAGTGACACCTATATTCGATGCACTTAAAACAGTGCCTGGCTTATAATAGTAAGCACTAAATGAATGTTGGCTACTATAGTCTAATCACACACCCCCAAAGCTGACTCTACCAAGAAGCTTTACCAGGGGCCAGTGGCAGAACTCAAATGTGAACCCAGGCCTTCAGAGGCTGACTGACTACCCCAAGTCAGGGAGAAGGACACATGCCCAGATCATTAAAACATAATTCTACATGTAACTGCCCTAACCCAGGAACAGAGTGCCTCAGCAAAGCTGGAAACTGAATCAAGTCTGAACTTGGCCCCCAATGGCTCCAGAACATCCCCACTGTGACATTTCTCTGATGATGCCCCAGGCCCTGTATGAGCTAAACAGGACCAACAAGGATCAGTCCTGCAGAGAGCTTCTGAACTGCACCCTTCCGGTGGAAAATGGAGGTCTAGATCGTGACCATCCATCATCCAACCTTATGGGGAGTTTAGGAAGCAGGTGGCAAGATCCTTGTGGAGCCCCTTACTCATTCCAGCCAGGAACTTTTGACTGCCCAGGGGCAAAACTGCGCTGCTGGCTGCTCACCTTGGCTGCTGTGGTCCTCCAGGCTGACCCTCCAGTCATCACCCCGGGGCTCAGCATGCAGCTCGGCGTGGACCCCAGAGATGAAGCCAGGCTCCTGCTGGGGCCGCAGGGCCACATCACACAGGTCAGCCCTGTGGCCCAAGCGATAGGTGCAGCCAGTGCCAGTGGGGGGGTGGAAGGTGTAGAGATCACCGCCTCTGCCGCCCCCTATGCGCAGCAGCTGGAAGCACGGCAGCATGGGCGGTGCCCCCTCTGCACCACCTCTTCCACTTCAGGCATCTATCACCTTTCCCACTCTTGGGCCATGCATCCTTGGCTTATGTTCTCTTTCCAGTCTGATCCAAACTCGAGCCGTGCTGTGTGCAATTTCAATTTTGACCACACTACCTGAGCAGTGCAAATTCAGAGTGCAAGCAGCACAGGCGCTCAATGCAAAATTGGTTGTTAAGGAGACTTGCAACTGAAAAATTCCAGGAAGGTCCTGATGCAGTGCAAAAACGGGAACACGTCCTATAGCATCTCAGCTGGATCCTCAGGCCGCAAAATGTTCGGGAAACCTCCGATCTGTGCAAGACAACGACACATTAAGCAGCTTCCGGGGAAATAAAAATTGGAGGAGTGTGTGTGGGGGTCCTGTTATACAAACATATAACGTACAGTACGAACGTACCACCTCTGTGTAAGTTGGAGAAGAGCAGCTTCTTCCTGTCAAACTTGCTTACGCAAATAATGCACCCTTCCTGCTCGCCTGCGCCCCCTCTTCTGGCCAATCCTTCACCCATAACTACTTAGTTTGAACCCCTGAGGGAAATGAATCCACTGTCATGCTCCAAAAGGCAGTACAAACGAGTCCTTATGTACTCCAACAGAGCGGACCTAAACTCCTGCTTCCTGGCCTCTCAGGGTGGGATTAAAAACAGAGGAAGGAGCCCCCCGCGATCATGGAAGGCAGACCCGGCCTTTTCCCTCCCAGCCCCAGGTCAGTTTCGGATCTACCCGCGCGGTGCAGTCTCCGAGTGGTCTTTTCTTCAGGCGGTACCAGGCCGTGCGGCGGCTCCAGGACCTCTCGGGCTCCTCCGCCGGAGCCGGCGCTCCCACAGCTGTTTGACAGCCAAGAAGCCGGGGCCGGGGGGGCGCGGCCTCGGCGCGCGGGCAGCGCCGACCCCTCCTTCGGAATTCCCGGGTCCCAACTGCGCGCCGAGCGAGCCCGCCCCCGTCCCGTTCCTGATTGGCCAGCTCCTGTGTTATCGTCCGCGCCATTGGGCAGCGCGCTGGGAGGGTCGCCAATCTCCCGCCTTCTGCTTTTTCTGATTAGTTCACAAGTTTTCCCGGGTTCCCGGAGTGGGGAGGAGCAGCTAGGGCGCGGAGTCGCCCGGACGCATTAATTGGACCCGGCTGTAGACGCCACTGCGCCTGCGTGCACCTTTGTTCCTCCTTCCGGGGCGAACTAGGGCTTTAGAGCGGCCCGCCAGCCCGCCCGCCGTGCGCAGGCGCGGTCGGGGCGGAGGCCGGGCCCCGAGCGAGGTGTGGGGGTGTGGCTCCAGCGCGGAGCGGTTCTCGCGCTGGGTAGGAGGCGTTCGGCAGGAGTCGGTTGGGGGCGGGAAGGGGCTGAGAGGGGGGTTCTGGGGGGTTCAGGGGATCCGTAGGGAAGAGAGGGACAGGGGCCGGGTAAAGGGGCAGATGAGGTCAGAACAGCCATAGAGCTCAGAGTCCAGCAGGGTGAAGACCCAGGGATATCCGTGGGAGAGGAGACGGGGGAACAGAGAGCCGGCTAGAGTGCAGGGAGGCGAGCGCAGGCCCTTGGGTTGAGAGATGAGGGTGAGGGCCCAGAATAATTCCTTCAAGAAAAAAGCAGATTAGGATGTAGGAAGGGACAGGTTAGGAATTCTAGATTTGGGTAAAAAAAATAGATGAATTCGGGTGGGAGGAAGATCTTGAAGAGCCCAAATATGCTTTAGGACTCTAGAAAGAGGAGGTGGGCAACAGGAATGGAAGCCGAGGGGAGACTAGAGAGAAACTGAGAGGAAAGCTGCAAAAAAGATTTGGATGAGATGTCAGGAAGCTGGCTTTTCTGCCTGGGATCTAGCCCCACATGTGGCCACGTTCATCTGGGTCCAGGCCTTGGGCCAGCACTTTAATAGGGAAGGACCCAGGAGTCATGGCCTGGTGGTGTCTGGATGGGCTTCCCCCAGGGCTTGCTGAGCGGTGGAGAGAACTCCGGAGACTGGGCTCGGGGCCCCTACCTCCTTTCTCACCTCTAGCCAGGAGCAGCAGGGACTATAGAACCTTAAGGAGGAGGGTAAAGATACTGCCCAGAATCCTAAAAGTATGAGTAAAGCCTAAGAGCTCCCCCTCAGCCTGTCTCTCAGTAAACTCTGTCTACTTCATAGTTATTGCCTGGGTTCTATTAGGAGCTGGACTGGGACAAGCTAGCAATCTTGGGGAATCTCCTACTTCTTTTACGAAGTAGAGAAAGAGGAGCTGAGAGTCAGGTGGACCTGGCTGTAATTTATGGATTATAACTTTGTTATTGTAGGGGCTTTCTCTTAGGAAGGTGGCCTGAAAATTGAATTGGAGTGTCCTTGTTTCTCCTATTGTCCAGGGGAACATAGATGGCTGGAGACAGAATCTAGAGCCTTCAAAAAATGTCGAGATGTTTCCACCTTCAGGTCAGTGGGACCAGACCAGGCAAGGGGACTGGTGATTGCCACTGTCTGGGAAACTGACGTTCTTTGCTTTTGATTCCTCAGGTTCCATGGGGCTGATTCCCCCCTCCCACTTCCAAGCTCGGCCCCTTTCAACTCTGCCAAGAACGGCTCCCTCCTGGGTCTCAGACATTCCCCTGGTCCAACCCCCAGCCCATCAAGATATTTCAGAGAGGCGGCGGGACACCCAGAGACCTCAAGTGACCACGAGGGAACGGGATGTTTCTGGTGATAGGCAGGAGCCAGGGTGGAGAGGCAGGTAGGGATCAGTCATCGCCGTTTTCTCAGACTTGCTGGCCAGTGACCCTTCTTCACTGAAATAGATTTCTTACCCTATTTCAGCCCTTGGTTCCCTAACTTACTCATTTCTACGTAAGCAATCATTGGTACCTATGATGCATAAATAATAAGGCAGTGTGCTAGGTGCTAGAGATGGGGATGATAATAAGACAAGTCCCAACTTAAAACTTATTCATTTATTTATTTATTTTTTGAGACAGAGTCTTGCTCTGTTGCCCGGGGTAGAGTGCCATGGCGTCAGCCTAGCTCACAGCAACCTCAAACTCCTGGGCTTCAGCGATCCTCCTGCCTCAGCCTCCCGAGTAGCTGGGACTACAGGCATGCGCCACCATGCCCGGCTAATTTTTTCTATATATATTTTTAGTTGGCCAGATCATTTCTTTCTATTTTTAGTAGAGACGGGGTCTCACTCTTGCTCAGGCTGGTCTCTAACTGCTGACCTCGAGCAATCCACCTGCCTTGTCCTCCCAGAGTGCTAGGATTACAGGCGTGAGCCACCGTGCCCGGCCAAAACTTATTAATAAGGAATTTAATATCCAAAGGGAGGAAATAGATTGACCAGCAGCCAATCACAAAGCGTAGTAGAAGGCGAAATGAAGACGTACTAACTAGAAGCAGAGACGCAGTACTATGTTGGTGTGGGTTCATTCTGACGGAGCAGCTGGAGACAGCCTTTACAGAGGACGTGCCACCGGGGCTGGCCATGCTGGCTGTCAGTAAAAAGTTGTATTTTTGTTGTTTCGTGTGTGTCTTTTCCCAATTGTACTGGAATGTCATTCTGCGATTTCGCTCCAGAATAGGATTACATCAAAGAGGAACAGCATGATGAAAAAGGGGGAATACTAGGCTGAGTGTCAGGATATAGAGACTCTATTTCTAGTTTGGCTGCCAGCTAGGGGACTTTGGCGGGTCACTTCATTTCCCTAGCTACTTTAAAAAAACAATTGGTTGGTACTGGGTCTCAGAGGGAAAGCTGTCTCTCCAGCCTTGTTCTAAGCAGAATTAAACTTTACATGACACGGGTAGACTGTTCTTCAAAGGTCAGCACTGTGTTATTTATTGATGTACTGTTCTCTCAGACTCCTCATAAAGTATACCTAACCCTCAACAAATGCCTTTAACTAGCACCTGGCCTCGCCACTGATATTGGAAGCTCATGCCCTTAAATCAGGATTCAGATGCCTCTATGTGTTCTTCCAACCTTTCCACTTAGAATATGTGGCCTAATGATGTGCACATTTGATGTTTAATGCTTCTGCGTGTATATAGCTCTCCAGAGAGATCGGGTTCCATGATCTCAGCTAGGCTTTAATCCTGTGAGCCCAGGCATGGGACCTAGTGTGTGTAGGGTGTGGATGAATGGTGATGATGATGTAAATACAGAGTTCTCTATGCTCCAGCTTCATCCCCCCACCTCCCCACATGGGAACAGAGGGGTCCTCTTTTCCTTCTGTCTCCATTTATGCCCTGGGCATTGGAGACAAGTCTCACATGTGGCAATCTGTCTTTGAAGATCCCTGGAGCTGGCGGGGTCACAGGCCCTGAGCCAGCAGGCTGAGCTGATCTCTCGGCAGCTGCAAGAGCTGCGGCGGCTGGAGGAAGAGGTCCGGGCCCTGCGGGAGACCTCGCTGCAGCAGAAGATGAGGCTGGAGGCCCAGGCCATGGAACTGGAGGCTCTGGCACGGGCAGAGAAGGCTGGCCGAGCAGAGGCCGAGGGCCTGCGTGCTGCCTTGGCTGGGGCCGAGGTCGTCAGGAAGAACCTGGAAGAGGGGAACAAGCGGGAGCTGGAGGAGGTTCAGAGGCTGCACCAAGAGCAGGTGAATGTGGGGCAGGAGGGACTCAGAGTGATGACAGGGAGAGCTGGGCAGTAGCTTCCCAGCAAAGAGCAGGTACCGCAGAAGAGACCCCTGTGAGCAGTGGAGCAAGGAGAAAAACGTAAGTGGCCTAGAAAGGAGGGGGACTTGGGTGTTTTGGTCTTATTCACATTGCACGTTTTTCCCAGGACTCAGGTGACTTCCCACCACTTGAAGCCCTCTTTCCCCTCCCAGTAGGAGGTGGTGTGCCTCCCTGCTTTACTCCAGGTCCCCAGCTCACCTGGGGGCATTGTGGGGTGCCATGGGGGACAGGAGAAGGGAGAGTATTCAGTCCACAAACTCAGTGCTTACTCTTTGCCATCCCTGAAACTCAGTGACCAAATTAGCCTGAGTCTCTGCCCTCATGGATGGAGCTGACAGCTTCATAGAGGACACACGTCCACATTTAATTTAATCATAATTAATTAATTGCAATTGGGAGAAGTGCCTTGAAGAAGAAGGACAAGGGAGTCCAAACTTAGTCTGGGGTTTAGGGAAGGCCACCCTAACCAATTAACATGTCAAGGAATGAAACCATAAAGGTACTGGAAGGAAACGTGGGTGAATTCCTTTATATCCTTGAATGGGGAAGGCCTTTGTACCTGTGAGTCAAAGTCCAGAAGCCATAAAAAAAAAAAATACATTGACTTTGTAAGATTAACATTAGGAATGACAAAAAAAAGTTAAAGGACACGTGATAAACTAGAGAAGAATATTTATAGCTCGTATCACAGGAAAAGGCTAACAACCCTAGTATGTCATATGTGCCTAGAACTTGGTAAGGGCAAGACCAGCAATCCAATCAGAAAATGGACAAGGGACAGTTCAGAGAAAAATATAAACGACTTTCAGATTCATGAACGAAGCTTCGCGATAGGCAGCTGGCATCTGTGCTGGATAGGCGCTGGCTGGCGAAGAGGCGCGTGGGCGGCGCTGGGAGCTGGTAGACGCCCAGCAGGGCGGCAGGGGGAGGCAGGGGGAGGCGAGGGATGGGAGGGCCGCAGCGCAGGCATGAGGGGCACCGTGTGCTGCCGAGCTCGGGACTCAGGGTGCCAGGCCTCTGGCTAGGTTAGAACTTGACACTTCCCCTTAGGAGCACTGAGCAACCACGGAAAGGTTTAAGTAGGGAAATCATGTGATCAGGTTTGGATACGGTGACTAAAAAGACCAGTTCTGTGATTTATATCTCCCCCCAAATCACTTTACTGCTGTCTGGAGACAGGGCTAAGGAGAGGCAGACCGGGAAGCAGGGTGGCCACTCTGCCCTCCTTCCCCGTCTATCCCCTGACTCTTGGTGGCCCTGATACCCTTGTGACCATCTGAGGTGCGGTGGGCAAAAGAAGATTCCTCCCTTCCTAGAGGTTCATTCCCAATGGGGCGTGAGGGATGGTGAACGCACGTGTAAGCAAGATGCTGTCCGATGCTACTCGGGAGGACGTCAACAGAAGTAGGGCAGAGCGTGGGGAATTAGAGGGCCCAGTGAGGCCTCCCTGAGGAGGGGCCGTCGTTCAGGGTCTGGGGAGCCAGGAGGAGGCATCTGGTTCTTGGTGAGTCCCCATGGTTGGAGCTGGGGAGCAGTGGGAGAGCCATGGAGGGTGAGCTCCGGCAGTGCGCAGCGGCCCGGTCACCTGGCCCCCTGGCGCGGGGAGATGTCCAGGTCTTGTTCTGAATGCTGCGGGAAGCCACTGAAGGTTTTTGAAGACTAGTTAGGAGATGGTTGCCGTTGTCCAGGCGGGAGAGGAGTGTGGCTTACCTTAGGCTGGTGGCAGTGGAGATGGAGAGACAGAGAGAGGTGAAGATATGTTTTGGGGGAGGCCTGGCGGGAACTGCTGATGGGTCGGGGGGTGAGTGGGGAGAGTAAGGTGTCAGGGACCATCTCTGTTTGCCATGTGCAACTGGGTGATTGGTAGGGTCGTTCCCTAAGGTCACAGAAGGTAGGAGTGAAGGGCCAGGGCCAGGGTGGGGGGTAGGGGAGGTTGGAAGGCCCGTGTGGGGGCTGGCCCTGCTGAGCCCTCTCCCCTCTCCGCAGCTGTCCTCCTTGACACAGGCCCACCAGGAGGCTCTTTCCAGTTTGACCAACAAGGCCAAGGGCTTGGAGAAGTCTCTGAGTGATCTGGAAGCCAGGCAGGCAGGGGAAGCCAAGGAGCTGGCCGTGGCCCAGGGGGAGGCCGAGCAGCTGCGGAAGCAGCTAAGGTGGTGGCTGGGGATAGACACCAAAGGGGGGCGGGTCTAGAAGTTGGGGGTGTGGTGGGTCTCCAGCGCACCCCACCGATAGCTGCCCTGTCCCCACCCAACCCTAGCAAGACCCAGGACGACTTGGAGGCACAGGTGACCCTGGTTGAGAATCTAAGAAAATACGTGGGAGAACAAGTTCCTCCCGAGGTCCGCAGCCAGGCATGGGAACCAGAACGACAGGAGCTTCTGGAGACTGTGCAGGTGGGAGAGTGCAGGGTGCATCTGTGCGGGGGCCGGGAGTGGGATGTGTGGCTCAGGGTCAGGTTGTGGGATGGGGTGGCCCTGGAGGAGAGTGTGGAGCACAGTCCCCACGAGGGAAGGCAGTGCCTGGGCCAGGCCTGGAGGCCCTACAGAGGGGCTGCTCTCCCCCCGCCCGCAGCACTTGCAGGAGGACCGGGACGGCCTGCACGCCACCGCCGAGCTGCTGCAGGTGCGGGTGCAGAGCCTCACGCACATCCTCGCCCTGCAGGAGGAGGAGCTGACCAGGAGGGTAGGGCCCTCCCCCAGACCCCCTCCCCCTCCGCTGCACCCCACACCTGCTGTCCCTAGCCTCCCTCCCTGTGGGCAGGAGAGGTCAGTGTGCCCCAGAACCCGTCCGGATCTTTCTTTTGTGAACTCTTCTTGCTGTTTCTCCTTTGCTCGGGCAGGACAGAGAAGAAACAAAGATGCCACCTCCTTCCTCTCCTCCCCCAGGAACCCACGCTTTCCTCCCCTTCCTCCACCCTCAGGTTCAACCTTCAGATTCCCTGAAGCCCGAGTTTACCAAGAAGTGCCAGTCCCTGCTGAAGTGCTGGCGGGAGAAGGTGTTTGCCCTCATGGTGCAGCTCAAGGCCCAGGAGCTGGAGCACAGGGACTCTGTTAAACAGCTGAAGGGACAGGTCGCTGCACTCTCTTTTCCCCTACATTCCCCCACTCCTTGCTCCTTCCATACGGACGGTATCCGTTCAACAAATACTGCTGAGTGGTTACCACATGCTGCGCACGCAGCCATGAACAGACAAGTCCCTGCTCTCATGCAGTTTGCATTCTAGAGCTGAGATGCGGAAGCAGCAAGTAAACAGATAATGCCAAATGATTATATAAAGAAAAATTGTGACAGAGACGGAGGGTGGGTCACCCTCAGGATGGTTGGGGACAGCCTCTCTGAGGAGGTGACAGCATCTGAGTGTGGGCGGCCTGGTCTGAGCTGCTGGGTCCTGTGGGTGGGTCAGGGGGAGGTTCCTCAGGGTGTGGGTACATGGAAAGTGCTTCTGGAAGGAACACTGGATCCAGACCCCATTCTCAGGAACCTAAGCTTCTGTCTCCCTGCGTGGCATCCTTGCAGAGACCTCTGCACCTGCCCCGTCACTCCCAGTGTCCCCTCAGCTTTCAGCTCTGGAGAGCCCTGCCCAGCTCCCTCTCCTCCCCAAGGTGGCAGAGCTCCAGGAACAAGTGACAGCCCAGAGGCAGGAGCAGGCCATCTTGCAGCGCTCCCTGCAGGACAAAGCTACGGAGGTGGAGGTGGAGCGGAGGGGTGCCAAGGTCGGCGTCTGAGCCAGGCAGGGACTCAGGGAGGACGGCTGGTCCCCAGGGAGGGACCCCGTCTTTCACCACATCCTCCCCAGGCCCTGCAGGTGGAGCTGAGCCGCGCTCAGGAGACCAGGCGCCGCTGGCAGCAGCAGACAGCCATGGCTGAGGAGCAGCTAAGACTTGTGGCCGGTGCTGTCAGCAGGTATCTGGGGTGCAGGGGTGAGTGAAGTAGTATTTCTGCCTCCCCAGTTGCCTGGGCACCTTGGAGTTAAAGAATTAGGAGTGGCCAGGCATGGTGGCTCATACCTGTAATCCCGGCACTTTCAGAGGCTGAGGCAGGAGGATCGCTTGAGCCCCAGAGTTCGAGACCAGCCTGTCCCGCTACATTTGCGCTGTGGTCACTTGTTATGAATTCCCGCTGCATGTTGGGCTGGAAGTGAGGCCGTGCTTCCTCCCACAGTGTGGTCTAATAACAGCTTGAGCTAAATCGAGCACCTGGGAGAGTCTCCACCTTCAGAATTGCTCAAGGATGGGGCTGTGGATAGTGGATCTTCCTTTCTTTTTCTCTCAAAATTTACAGGCATGCCCTGTTTACTTGGAAAAAAATTTAGTCTATTTATTTGAAGTTATATACTTACTTGCTTACTAGATATTCCATCCAAAATGTCAGTTTGCGTCTAAATCAATTGCCAGCCTGTGCCTCTCATACCAGCTTCCCGGTTGTTTCATCACCGACAAATGTTATGTAACCTCTAGAAAGACCTCTAAGGAAAGACCAGAGTTTCTTTGTGCTGGTGATGACCTCGCCTCGGCCTTGGACGTTGAGGTGCCTGAGGCAGGGTGTCCCTGTAGAGCTCTCAGCACGGTGGCTGGCCTCTAGTTTGTGTCCTGTAATGTTTACTGTTACCATGAGGCTTTTCTTGATGGGTCAGGTAACAATTGTTGGTTTAGCAAAATTATAATGCAGGATGAGTCTTTGCCCACTACTTCCTTCTCTTGGATTGGTACCTTGGAAACACTGAGCTGTTAAAAATTATGAAAAATTTCAAACATACATGGAATTAGACTAGTTGTGGTGCACCACCACCCAGATTCGTCCATTGCAGGTGCCTCGTACCTGCAACAGAGAGATATGTTGTGGACAGGGTTTTACTTTGGTCCTAGGAGACCACAGAAAGGCTTCTTGCCAACGAGTCTTTGCCAGAAGTCCTCCAGACTTATTTTATTTATTTTTATTTATTTATTTATTTTTTTTGTTAAGACAGAGTCTCACTTTGTTGCCCAGGCTAGAGTGAGTGCCGTGGCGTCAGTTTAGCTCACAGCAACCTCAGACTCCTCGGCTTAAGCGATCCTACTGCCTCAGCCTCCCGAGTAGCTGGGACTACAGGCATGCGCCACTATGCCCGGCTAATTTTTTCTATATAGATTTTTAGTTGTCCATATAATGTGTTTCTATTTTTAGTAGAGACGGGGTCTCGCTCTTGCTCAGGCTGGTCTCGAACTCTTGACCTCGAGCGATCCACCCGCCTTGGCCTCCCAGAGTGCTAGGATTATAGGCGTGAGCCACCGCGCCCGGCCAGTCCTCCAGACTTAAAGCAGTCCAAACTCGGATTGATGTCAGCTTTATTAGATAATCCCTGGTGACTTGGAGACTTACCAGAAAGTGGCCACAGTAGGTGTTGGAAGCACCTACTTAAACAGTTTCCAGGTCAAAGTGATCCTTGCTGTGTTGCTGGGGCTCCAACTGCCAGCCTCTGTCCTCACTTGCTTTTCCGTCGGTGCAGCCCTGGACTCCCTTGAGGAGGTCCCAGCTGTGCCCCTAGACACTCCCTTGGCCTCCTCCCTGGGCCTGTTTGAGCTTCCCAGTCTTCGTGAGTCGTGTTGGTCCTGCTTCTGGCACAGCCAGCTGATAAAGCACACGGACCTGCCCTCATTGGACCGGAGAATCTGTGCTCCTGTGCTTGTTGGACAGGATAACTCTGATGCACTAGTGAACAAAACACGGGTTATGCCAGATAAGGTTCACAGGTTGCTTGGAAAAGTACACAGTTATTTAATGCATTCTTGGGGCAAGGGCCCCTTAGAAAATTCCTCACTTGTGTGACAGTGCAGGATAGAGGGGTTGTCTGTACAAGGCACAGCAAGTCCTTTGGAGATGAGGGGAGGGTGGAGGGTCAGTGACCTGTGCCCTCTTCAGCTCTCAGATCTGGGTCCAAGGCACCGTGGCTAAGATGGAACAGGCTGCAGCCCGGCTCCCCAGCCTCAGCAACCGACTCAGCTATGCCGTCCGCAAGGTCCACACCATTCAGGGTGGGTAGGGCAGCCTGCCCCCGCCCGGCCAGCATCTGACCCTCTTCTTCCTGGCCCCGCTCGCTCTGATCCCACGTCCATCTACCGTCCTCTTCTCAGCAGTCCTTGCATCTCTTCCCCCTCATTCCCCCATGTCCCCTTCACCCTTGCAAACTCGACTCTGTTGCTGTCTGCCTTTTCCCTCCCAGGCCTGATGGCTCGAAAGCTCGCCCTTGCTCAGCTGCGCCAGGAGAGGTGAAGTTTGGGCACTTCAAGGTGGACAGGGTGGTATGCGGGGGTGGGGGTGGGAGCCTAAGGTGTTGGCTGCTGGGACCCAAAACCATGAGGACTCAGGAGGAATGGGGGATTAGGGGTCAGTCAGCTGGGTGCTGTCCCCTGACGCTGCTTCTCTCCCCTGTCCCAGCTGTCCCCCACGCCCACCCCCACCACTCACAGACCTGAGCCTTGAGTTGCAGCAGCTGCGGGAGGAACGGAACCGCCTGGATGCAGAACTGCAGCTGAGTGCCCACCTTATCCAGCAGGAGGTGGGCCGGGCCCGGGAGCAAGGTACACCTGGTCCTGGAGTCTGGCAGGATGGAGAGGAGGGAAGGCCTGGGGTCTAGGGCGCGTGGAGAGGCCTGAGCCAGTGCCACCCCTCCCAGGGGAGGCGGAGCGGCAGCAGCTGAGCAAGGTGGCCCAGCAGCTGGAGCAGGAGCTGCAGCAGACGCAGGAGTCCCTGGCCAGCGTGGGGCTGCAGCTGGAAACGGCTCGCCGGGGACAGCGGGAGAGCACGGAGGAGGCTGCCAGCCTCCGGCAGGAGCTGACCCAGCAGCAGGAGGTCTACGGGCAAGGTGTGGGGGCAAAGGGGGGCTTCCTGTGGCGGGCGGGGTGGGAACCGGGAACCAAGGCTCCTCCTGACGCTCCCCGTCTGTACCTTCACCCCAGCTCTGCAAGAGAAGGTGGCTGAAGTGGAAACTCGGCTGCGGGAGCAGCTGTCGGACACGGAGGGGAGACTGAAGGAGGCTCGCAGGGAGCACGAGAAGGCCGGTGAGAGTTGCCGGGGCGGACAGGTGCCTTCCGGGAAGACGGAAGTGCTGAGAAGTAGCTTATTGTTCCCCCCTCAAACTTTTTAAAAGCTTTTTACTGAAGTATGCAAGTAGTGAAGGCATCGAGGAATAGCGCAGATGAATTCTCACTTGGAGAGCCATGTAGGCAGCACACTCCAGAGCCCCCCGACCCACCCCAGTCACTACCCCTCCACGGAGGCCACCACCTTCCAGACGTCTAACGCCAGCAATTACCCTCCCCAGCAGAAATTTCGAACACCTAGACAAGTTAAAAGAATCATGTAATGGGCCGGGCGCGGTGGCTCATGCCTGGAATCCTAGCACTCTGGAAGGCAGAGGCAGGAGGATCGCTTGAGCCCAGGAGTTTGAGGTTGCTGTGAGCTATGATGACGCCACTGTGCTCCACCCAAGGTGTCAGAGTGAGAGTCTGTCCCAAAAAAAAAAAAAAAAAAAAATCATGTAATGAATATTCCTATGTCTTCTCTAACTCAGCGCAGCAGGCAACACTTGCCACACTTGATCCCTTATCCTGTGCACATTTCTATAGCTTTTGGAACCATTTGAAGTCAGTTGCAGACGTGGTTGCTCAGCGGCATCTCCCACAAATAGGAAAGTCTCCTATAGAGCTGTGATGCCATTGTCATACTTCAGGAAAATGAACACTGATTGCACAAAATCTAGTATCCAGTCCGTATTCAGATTTCCCCTAGGGGTCTCTGGGGTGGTTTGGGGATGGGGAAGGCACTTTGGGCTCACAGATGCCCAGGGCCCTAGAGCAGCAGCCCAGCCCTCTCGCGGCAGGAAGAGACAGGAGTCCGCAGAGCTGCTGGCGCAGGCTTCCTGCCCCCTTGCTGCGGGGGGCCTGGCTGCCTCTGGGCTGACTCACACTTGTCCCCTCTGTGCCCCGCTTCTCTGTAGTGGTCTCCCTGCGCCAGATCCAGCGCAAAGCCACCCGGGAAAAGGAGCGAAACCAGGAGCTCAGGCGTCTGCAAGAGGAGGCTCGGAAGGAGGAGGCGCAGCGACTGACCCGGCGTGTGCAGGAGCTGGAGAGGGACAAGAACCTCATGCTGGTAGGGGACAGAGAGACCGGGGCCCATGTTGGGCTGGCTGGGGGTGGAAGTGTGGAAGGAGGACAGGGAGGCTCTGCCCGGGCTGGGTAGCAGTTAACCTCTCCTTCCCAGGCCACCTTGCAGCAGGAGGGTCTCCTCTCCCATTACAAGCAGCAGCGACTGTTGGCAGTCCTTCCTTCCCTGCTGCGTGAGGAGAAGGCTGTGGGATGCAGCCCCGGGCCTCCAGCTTCAGCGCCTGTGCCTCCAGCAGCAGCACAGCCCACCAGGGAATCCATGAAAGGTAACAGGCTGAGCACAAAGGGACAGATGGGGGCCCTTCGGGAATCTCTCCGTCAGACACTCTTGCATGCGTGAGCCTTGTTCTCCATGACCCTTGGAGGCCCTTAGCCTCTTTTATTCACACCCACCTTGGACCAAGAACCTCTCCCCCCTAACCCTCATATCTTGTGCCAGCCCTGTTCCCTCCGCACAGTAACCGCAAGAGCCCTCTCTTGTTTGGTGCGCGTCCTGTGCCGTCTTCCTCCCCAGGGTCCCTCTCTGTCCTGCTTGACGACCTGCAGGGCCTGAGTGAGGCCATTTCCAAAGAGGAAACTATTTGTCAAGGAGACAACCAGAACTTTCCAGCTCCAGTCCCACACAAACGCTGAGCAGCTGAGCAGCAGAGGGCTAGCGGGAAAGCCAGCCGTGGGGCTGGAGGATCCTGGAGAAGAGGGGCAGGGCCCAGCCCCTTCCTCACCCAGCGAGTGGGTGGCGCTGGAGACACGAGCTACCACCGAGCTACCACCGAGTCTGAATCCTCCTGCACTAAATAAAGATGACTACAGTAGGAGCCGCTGGAAATGTCCTCTCTGGGAACGTGTGGGAATTCTTCCTGCGCCCTCCTCTCCTCCTGGAGATGTGAGAAGTGATCCCACACGTCACTCTTTCTCTAGATGGTACCTTCTCCAAAACCCCTTTCCTAAGCTGCTTTGAAAGTTTTTTGAGAAGCTCCTGTTTTTCTTTATTCTCAACTTTTGTTTTAAAACTCTTTTCCTCTGGAAGATGATAAATGCCAGGAGTGGGGAAGATAAAACATTCACTGATTCAATAGGAATGTCCGATCCAGGCACTGCAGTAGCTCCGGGCACGGCGGGCGCTGGGCGGCGGTGCTGAGGCTCCAGCAGGAGAGGCCTGCCGTAGACAGGACCTAAATGGACAGGCAGTAAGTGCTGGGGAGAGAAAGTACAATACGATGATATGATAGAGACTGACTCTGGACTCAGAAAAAAAAAAAAAAGCCTTAAGAGTATTTTTTTGTTGTTGTTGTTTTTGGACACAGAGTTTCCCTGCCCTGTCACCCTGTCTAGAGTGCAGTGGCATCAGCATAGCTCGCTGCAACCTCAAACTCCTGGGCTCAAATGATCCATCTCGGCCTTCCAAGTAGCTGGGACGACTACAGGTGTGCACCACCACACCTGGCTAATTTTTCTATTTTTTTGTAGAGACTTGGGGCTGGGGGCAGTGTCTCGGTCATGCTCAGGCTGGTCTCGAACTCCTGAGCTCGAGCGATCCTCCCGACTTGGCCTCTCACAGTGCTAGGATTACAGGTGTAGAGCTACTTTTTTTATCAGAGAAAAATTGACATAATTCGATGTACATTTTAAAGAGATCCTTTGGGGTGGGGGAGGGGTTTGGGTGCAGGGGAGGGGTGAAGAGTGGGAGCAGGGAGGCCAATTAGAAGGGTGGGGGAGGCTGGAGGAGAGATGGTGGCTCCGGACCGGTGGGCTGGCTTTGGATGCGGGGTGAACAGGGCTTGCAGGTGGATGGGGAGGAATGAAGGTTTCAAAATGAGGTGAGCCCTGAGGGGACAGTGGTGTCCTCTACTGCAGGGGGAGCAGACCAGGCAGCAGCCTGGGGAGGAATCAAGTTTTGTTTTAGACACATTCCTTCTGAGAGGTCTGTGGACCTCCAGGCAGAGAGGTCCTGGAGGGAAAAGTTCTAGGGGGCCCTCTGACTACGACAAGGGAGCTGAGACCTCGAGGAAGAGGGGAGGGAGCAGGTGGGCACGAGACAGCTGGAGCCAAGCACCAAGACACGGCCAGGGGGCAGAGAGGAGGGCTCCTGAGGGAGGAGGAAGGGGCTGAGCTTGGAGGAGAGGCAGCTGGGTGGGACTGATGTAACCAGCTCTGGGTGGGGAGAGGGAATGGGGAGATTCTCTCATCTTCTTCCTCTTCTCTAGTCACCCAGGTGGCTCCTGGGAGGAATTCCTCCGATGTCACTGCTGGGGAGGGCCCTGCATGCCTGAAGAAGGCACATGCTGGAGAGCAGCATGCCTGGGTCCTGGGGGAACGGGAAGTGCCGGGGAAAGGAGGAAGCTCCGAGGTGGAGCTGTCCACGTGTGGGTGGGTAGGGAGGCTGGGATACCAGCTGCCACTGTCCCAGCTGCATCCCCGGTTTGACGGGCACTCCCCCCACACCCGGGCGTCCTGCCTCCCGGCCCCTGCAATTACGGCGCTTCCCCACGCTGGTTTGCTCCCATTCTTTGGCTTCCAGTAGCTGCAAGGGATGAAAGGTGGCCATCCCTATCATTATGGAGCGGCCAGGTGGGTATTGATTGCTGCGGGGGGGGGACTGTGAAACAACAGTGGGGTGACCCAGGGTCTGGGCCACGGTAGGGAGAGCCAAGCAGCTGGGTCCTGGGCTGGGGGACTAAAATGAGGGACGCCTCATCAGAGGTTACGCATTAGCCTCAGCCTTCCAAACGGGTTTGACCAGTTCAGTTCTGTTGGGATTCCGTGACACTGGGCCAGCCCCTCCCAAGAGACTGGCCTCCTCCTCTCCGTCCTCCCCTATAAAGCCTCTTGGGGTTCCCAGGCACCCAGCCGCAGCCCACCCTGGCTTTGGGGGCCAGGAGAGAGCCATGATGCTCAACTGGAAGCTACTGGGGATCCTGGTCCTTTGCCTGTGTGCCGGAGGTGAGCCGGGAACAGAGGCCAGGAGTGCAATTTGGGTGATGCAGGGTGGTCGCGAGGAGTGAGGGTGACCACTAAGAAGGAAGGGGGTGAACTGGACCCATGGGGTCAGGGAGATCTGGGAATTCGCATTAGGGGAAGAGTTAAGGGGATGCAGGAAGGTGCATTTAGGGTCAGAATAAACGTTTTGCTGGTTTGGGTGTAGCTCCATGTGGCGATTTAAGTCAGGATCCAGGTGTGTGGGGCAACTATTCATCGGAGCCAGGACCTGTGTTAAGGCGGGTGGGGTCACTGTAGAGGTGGGGTCTGGGTCCCAATGGGACCAAGGTGTAGGCCCCTTTGGGATGCAGGCTGGCCTGGGGGTCATGCCACTGAGGTGGCCTGACCGGGGTTGGGTGGAGCTTATTTGTGGAGGTCTTGTCAGTCTAAAGTTGGTCAAGTTAATGGTTCAGATTAGTGGTGGTGGTGGTGGGGGGGTCACGTTATTTTAAGATCATGTCAGTATTTGTAAATGTATAGAGAGCTCTTTGAGAGGCTTCTGAGGTCTGTTTGTGGGATCAGCTCAGGCTGTGTCCATCCCAGAGAGGCTCTGCCTCCTGGGTCTGCAGCTGGGATGGGCTGGGAAGAGAGGTCTGGCCCTGCCCACCTCTTACCGTTCTCCTTCCTCCGCTACAGGCATCTCAGCCAGTGGGGACCACCCGTCTCCCGAACCCACAGAGGCCGGAGAGGAGGAGGGCTCCCCCACATTTCCTCAGGGTCCTCCAGTCCCTGGGGACCCCTGGCCAGGGGCACCCCCTCTCTTTAAGGACCCTCCACCTCCAGGCCCCAATCATCCTTGGAGAGACCTGCCTGAAACGGGAGTCTGGCCCCCTGAGCCCCCTAGAACTGATCCTCCTCAACCTCCCCAGCCTGATGACCCCTGGCCAGCAGGACCCCAGCCCCCAGAAAACCCCTGGCCCCCTGCCCCTGAGGTGGACCACAGATCTCAGGAGGAGCCAGACCTTGACCCACCCCGGGAAGAGCACAGATAACAGGAGGTCCAGAGGTGTCTCCAGGCCGAGTGCACCCAAGCCCATCTCCACCCTCTGATTCCCTGTAAATCTCCCCAATTTAGCCTACCTCCTTAAGTCCCTTCTTCATTCCCTCAACTTTATTCTGAACTCAGAAAGTGTTGTCAATATTTTCTGTCTCCTCCTGAGATCTGTGTGTGGCCGTCACATTTCTCCTGTTTTTCTCTGACAGCCTAAATACACTCCTACCTCATGTCCCGTCCTCACCCCGTCCCGCTTCCCACCTCCTCTGCCCCACCGGGGACGCTGGGGCAGGGCTGCCAGCGTTGTGTTCTCTGCTGCCACCTGGCGGCCTACGGCTGGGAAGTATCGGTAGACAATGATGGTGCTTCCATGAAATAGAAAAATAAAAACCATGTTTTCTTAATTCTGACTCTAGGCAGCTTCTTTACTAATGATTAGGTTTTTGAATATTCAGATGCCCTCCTCACAGTCCTAATCTTGCAGAGATCTGGAAGGCATTTGAGTTCCTAGATTGCCCCGAGGGTTGGATATAAGGACAGTCAGGCCCACATCCCTACTTTTCTGGGACCCTTGTATCAAAGAATGGGAAAACAAGTTAAGTCTCTGTTTAACGGCTTATAATTTGGATACCACTGGTGGTACACGCAAATTTTCCCAGAGGTATGTGGGTAGATCAATTTCCAGATGTATAAATGTCCCTTCCTAAATGAATCTCTTGGCCACCCTGAGCTTGACCAGGGTGCCCTTCCTGAAGAGGCCAAACAAAGGTCAAAGGAAAACAAATAAACCCTTTCCATCTCATTAAGAGATGCATTTTCAGTAAAAGTTTACTTTTTATGTTTAAGCATTGTCAGTATGTGTAGTTTTGACTAATTGTAATAATTGCAATGTAAACCTAGAACAGAATAACTTTTTAACACTTTTTTTTTTGAGACAGAGTCTCGCTCTGTCCCATGGGGTAGAGTGCAATAGCATCATCATAGCTCCCAGCAACCTCAAACTCTTGGGCTCAAGCTGTCCTGCCTCAGCCTCCTGAGTAGCTGGGACTACAGGTATGCACCACCACACCCAGCTAATTTCTCTATGTTTTGCAGAGATGGGATCTCACTCTTGCTCAAGCTGGTCTTGAACTCCTGAGCTCAAGCGATCCTCCCATCTCAGCCTCCCAGAGTGATAGGATTACAGTCGTGAGCCAGCACACCCAGCCTTATTTTTAACACTTTCATGGGAAATAAATTTCAATCTATATACATATTTTTGTTACAGAGACATACAATAAAAGACTTTCCAAAAAGATGTACAATAAAATACAAAAAAGAGATATACAATGAAAAAATTGTTTCATTAAGATAAAATTCTATAGGGAAAGTGGAATGAAAAGAGGAACTAAAAAGAAAAAGGAACAAGGTAAAATTTCTGACTGGTTAAAGGGCTTGTTCACGTATTTCTTAAAACGGTGTTAACAGATACGAAAGTGCTATGGTGTTATATTCCATTTGCTACACTTATAAGAGTAATGCACAGTCTCTGACAGACTCAGCATAAAAAATAAAATTTTAAAAATGTGATGTGGGCCGGGCGCGGTGGCTCACGCCTGTAATCCTAGCACTCTGGGAGGCCGAGGTGGGTGGATCGCTCGAGGTCAGGAGTTCGAGACCAGCCTGAGCAATAGCGAGACCCCGTCTCTACTAAAAGTAGAAAGAAATTATCTGGCCAACTGAAAATATATATAGAAAAAAAAAATTAGCCAGGCATGGTGGCACATGCCTGTAGTCCCAGCTACTCGGGAGGCTGAGGCAGGAGGATTGCTTAACCCCAGGAGTTTGAGGTTGCTGTGAGCTAGGCTGACGCCACGGCACTCTAGCCCGGGCAACAGAGCAAGACTCTGTCTCAAAAAAAAAAAAAAAAAAAAAAGTGATGTGATATTTAATAAATATTTACAATTCACTGGAAAGCATACCCTTTGCAATACTATTTAAATGATTACAAATGTTAGATGTTGACTTAACGTGCAAGGGGCATAGTTTTTCAAAATCTTTTAAGGGAGCAGTCAAATGCAAAGGGCAGGAGCCCAGACATCCCCATGGCCTAGTGTCAGTCAAGTGGGTTTGAAGAGTGGCTAAAAGAAATTGAGGGTGCATAACCTTAAAAATCATCTCTAAGGACCCGGTTTGCTTAAGTGGTAACTCCCTTGAAACCTCATGTGGCCAGGGCAGGGCAAGGTAATCCCAGGGCTTTGGAGGAGGGAGGATTGCTTGAGCCCAGGAATTCAAGGCTGCAGTGAGCTATGATCCATGCCTGGGCGACAGAAGAAATCTTGTCTCATAAAAAAACAAACAAACAAACAAACAAAATAAAAACCCTACACGTGGCACAAATGAAACAAAACTAAGCGTAGGGATAATCTTACAATACATAAGAATTGTAGGGGTGAGCCTAGTAGAATTTAATAGGCCCCAAAGTAGACGGGATTCACTCATTCATTCATTTTATACTTTTAATATGTCCACCAATGCCGGGTGCCATGAGAGAATATAAGCATATAAACAATAAAAATATGCAGCTTCCACTCGCAGGAAGCTTAAAATTCAGCTGGGAGAGCCAGGATTTTTAGGTACGGTTAAATAACATCGCAGACAGGAAGAATGCATGTAACTGCATAATTGCATGAGTAAGCACCAAAGTAGTAGCCTTAGCAGTAAACGCCGTGAGTTCAGAAGAGTCACGGTGAGTTGAAATGGTCAAGGGAGGCTTCCAGGAGGAGGACCCAGAGCAGGACCTGGAGGGGAGGGCCAGCCGCGTGGCTGGAGGGCGGGGGACAGTCCGGAAGCCGCCTGTGGGGGTGGCGTCGGGGGGCAGCGGACGGACCACCTCCCCACCTGCTCTCGCGCCTGTGTGCGCCAGGCTGTGGCAGGCGTCTGCCTTCGTGGGAGCTGTTTCCTACGTCCGGAATGGCCTTCCTCTCCCAAACGGCTTGTGTGTCTCCTCAGGGACAACTCCACGCGACCACTGCCCACCCGGGTCATCCCGACAGCGATGATTTATTGATTCATGCCTCTTCTGCTCCCAGGCCTCCAGCTTCTGGCGGGCGGAGACTGTTCCGCACGTTTCTCCTGGGATCCCTGGACCATGTTTGTGTCTATGTCACTCCCAGTAGCCCCCACGCCTCGGGCAGTCGGACCTTTTCCTGGTGCAGAGCACTAGAATCGCCTGGAAATTTTGTCTCTCCCACATCTCACAGCCCCCACCCTCTCACCCCCCCACCCCGACCCCAGGCCTTAACCGATGACCACAAATATGAAGATACCAATACCCCAGCCCTGTGAGCCCAGGTCGTCCTCCATGAGACTGTGCTGTGTCCGCTCATTTGTTTGGCTCCTTCCAGTCTCCCCCCCCAGGGCCCCCCG